>NC_066584.1:364312818-364998818 GCF_024323335.1 Lathyrus oleraceus
ATTGAACTCAATTTCAAGTATAACCTCCACATAAAAAATGCATCTTACTGTAAGAGATACTGAATCAAATATAATAGCATTTCCAACAACCTTTTGCAAATTATGCAAATGTTTTAATTTCTAACGAGCATGTGGCAATTATAGTTGACACACCACACAACAGTTGTTAAAGACGTTAGCTTACAGCAAACAACTACTAGTTGAACAATTTGTGGGCTCTAAAGTTCAAAGTCCACAGCTCTGATTTTTGTTTCTATATGCCAGTCAGCAAGCTTTGCCAACTTGAGAAGTTTTGGAAAGACATTCTCTTTTCTCAGCAGTTAGCACATCACAAGTGCATCTTAAGACCAATGGACATCATACTTTCCAAATATGTCATATGAAGTCAAATTCAATAAGTTATTTGATGGTTTAAATATATTAAATCTTGTATTTGCATCTTCACGTGATTAAGGATCTGATCTGAGTAATGATATCGAATATATAAAAATCCAATATACACATGTCTAATTTTTTTTTAATTCAATATATCTTTGAATTATTTTTAAAACCATCTATTCATTATCAAAATAAGGCAGCAAAGGTCAGCCATTGAATTGAGTTTAGCATTGACACAAAGCAGTGTTCTGAGCACAGCTGTCAGGTTGGCTGTGTCGAGTTTTATATAAGTAGAGAAATTCATAGGAAATGTTTAGTTTAGGGTAACATTAATTATTACTCCAAAAGATCCTTAAATACACAAAGAAAGATAATCAACATGGTCCTTTTTCAAATCTGATCATCTGAAACAACTCATTATGACAATCATTCTAATTAAACAAGAAAGTGAATAAGAGAACATGGCACAGCATCATTTCGGTTACTGGCTATAGTATACAAGAAATACAAACAATCTGACTGATGATGCAAGATTGGTATTAAAATCCTGTTAATGAAATCTAGTTTCCAACAATAATCCATAAAAGGAAAATCAACATATCACCACTAAATAAATATGGCTCTAGCTATACCTGATTATGTCCATGTGAATAGAAGCAACTATTTCTTCCTCAGGGGATAACTCCAATTTCATTGGCCTACATGTGAAATTTTTATTAGTAAAATTTAGATCATGAACAAATAAAGGAGAAAAAATTACTTTTCGTGCCATCTAAATATAGCATCTGTTTGCATCAAGTGATTGTGCTTTTACAATCAAAACTTATACTCTAAGCATCCTTTGTAACTTGAACCCAACAAGTCCTGTAACTTTGCCACATATTTGCAGCATAATAAGTAATTTCCTTTTACAGCTTTACCATGTTTTTATTGACAGTCCCCTCAAGTTCAGAGTGAGAAAAACAAATACTTATGCATAACAATTGTAACAGAACAAAACTGTAAATTCCTCACCTAAGTAGAGGCTGTTGGTTCAATATGGTTGATTGGGACAGACACTCAAAATTGTATTTCTCGTCAGCAGCATGCTGAAAATAGATTACTCTCCATCACAATTTATGTTTTCATAAAAAGAGATATGAAATTAAGCAAAATAATACATTTATATAGATTAATCATTCAAGGGGTTGGTGGAAGAAACTGCAGAATCTGTAATTCCAAAAGCATAGTGGAAGTTACCTGATCCACAATGAATAAATCTTGATCCAATTTACCAATGATAAATCCAAGATTGAATTGTCCAATCACCTATTAAAATTTAATATTAAAGCAATAGCCGATAAATACATGATACATTTAATCTGAAAATGTAGGAATAACTGAGCAGTTAAATATTCAAATATAATTCCAGTATGATAGATTAAATATGCAGATTTTGTACTCCAAAAAAATGATTAGGCTTTATGGTGGACAAAAAAAACTTAGAAAAGCCTAACAGTTTAGTTGCACGTTCCGTACTAACTTGTAACTAAAAATAGCATTCAGTATTGACATTTGGACAACTAATCAGGACAGCGACATCCAATTTTATTATAAATAAACAAAATGAATTATACTAACAACCTTCATTCTGCTGAAGTCTTCCTTCTTAAAAAATCTTTCCAGTTCAGTAGCTGCCGCTGCCAAATTCCTTTCTTTCTGCTGTTCACTTTCTGGCTGTGAAAGCTCCAGAGTTGCAGCCGTATAGTGACTAAATATAATTATGAGAAAGAGTAAGCATATATGTATGATTTTCCAATTTTAGAAAGAGGCTACTGAAATAAAAACCTTTTGCCATTATGTTTTTCGTATCTGTAATTTCTGGGTTGCATCAAAGAAGAACTCTTCTCTCTCCTACTCTTTAGGTCCTGAAAAGAAAATTGCATGTTGGAGAATATCTTCTGACCAGAAGACTTGGGAGAATCTAATCGTAGAGGCGATGAACGAATTGGAGAGTCTGAGACCAAAACATGCTCTGAAGTACTGATCAGATTGTTGCTAGATGGTGTAATTGTTGCGGTATCAGCTAGCTGTGTTGTATTCTCTTGATACAGTTTCTGAAAAACATAATATGCAAATATGAAACTAAGACAGTAGCAGTTTTTATTTTTACTTTTTAGTCATTCATTTTTGGATACAGAATAAATTTTGTTGGAAAGAAAAAGGCAGTATAAAGGAAAGGAGGATGGGTCTTCTCCTTTTGAAAAAGCATTATAAAAATGCTCAATGAATACAAGGTAAAGACATTAATATCATTTTCTGCATTTGCTACTCAGGAACTTCAATTTAATCTCAAACACAAATTTCAAAGATATCCATTTTAATGATAGAATGTCAAATAATTTTATAAATCAATACATAGTACAATAGCATGATTGAAAAACTATGTTTTGAGAGCTATAAGTGTAGATGTATGAAACTTTAGTAACTCAAACCTAGCTTTGGAATGCTTGACTGCAAACAAACATACCATGCCGGGTTCTCTGTCAGTAGAACCGTCTCTATAAGATAGGGAATTCACACTTTTGTGGTTGATGCTATCAGGATTAAGTTGCTGCGAATTTTCAATCTGGCTCGGCTTAGAAGTTTCATTAATTTGGTCCAAATGAATATATGATCTTGTTATGGAGTCATTAGTTTCAGTATTCGCAGTCTTCAATTGATGATGTGGAGCTTGATTTCTGAGGACAGGAACTTCAGATAAGGCTGTAATAATGTCATCATGTTTTCTTTTACTCACAGCAACAAAATTGTTAAGAGTTGACTGAACATGTCTTGGTGAATCAGATGAATATTGATCAATTGTCCTTGAAACCCGGGTAGCTTGATTGCGCCAAGCACTATGAGCAGATGCTGACTGTCTTCCACTTGTATCACCCTTTAAAGATTTGTGCGCTCTGAGTATGAACTCCTGACCCGTTGAACCCCTAATATTCTCACAAATCAACCTTTCTTCTGAGAATAGATCGTCGTCATCAGATTCAGAAGCATCTTTAGAATCAGTTTTGCACTCAGTATAATGCTCTTCGCAAGGAAGGGACGGTTTTGTTACGATGGAAGACTTCTTCTGAGAATCAGGCTGCATAAATTCATTGACAGCATAAGAGGCGTTATCGGGAGAATATATTTGTTGCAAGCCCTCTCTCATGGCTTGCAACAAAGAAGTTTCTTCAGAAAAAAATATTTTCCTCTTATCAGGAGTCACATTGACATCATACACTTTAGTTGGAACTGAAAAATTCAAAATCGCAATGGGATACTGTTTAGAGTTTGCACTTCTATACAACTCATTCACAAGTTTACCGACTTTTGGCATATCCACGGGTCTACCGTTCACGAAAAAATACTGTCTATCTCCCAAATTCCTTCCGTTACCGAGTCCGGGCTTGGAAAGAAAACCATCAACTTCGCAACTCTCAGATATACATAATGACATGGGTTCCAAGCAGTTGAAAGTGTTCATGCCAAGCACTGTTATGATGTTATCTTTTAGAGAATCATTTCCTTGTGTCTTAAGTACCACAGACTTTGCATTTTTGCCAGTAGTGTTGGTACAGCCAAATCGAACACCTTTTGCAATAAGGGCATATGCCTGAAGAACACTCAACAGAAACAATATATCATATCAACAAACTCATTAAAACAGGGAAAAAATGCTGCAATAGAGACAATAGAGAAATTCCAAAAGCATACAATCACTCACATTCAAGAGAGAAACCAACTTGCCATATTCCTTGCGAATGTTCCGCTTAAACTCTTTGCTTCGCACCGGAAGATTATAGAACAGCTTTTTAACTGTGACAGTCGTTCCAACTTTCCGCGCGGTTTTCTTTTCATCCGCCAGAGCACCAGAATGGTTAAATGTCAAGAGTGTAGCAACCTCTTCGCTCGCGGTTCTCGTTTCAACTGTCAAGTTTCCAAGAGCACAAAGAGAACTCAACGCTTCTCCTCTAAAGCCAAAAGTAGTAAGAGACTGAAGATCATGAAATTCCGATAATTTCGAAGTATGATGCTTCAGTGCAAGAACCTGCAATAATGATAACAGGCTCAAAAGTCAAAACCCTAACACTACATTTTTTAAAGGTTTTTACGTTTCAGTGAATGATACCTTGAAATTGTTTGGGGAAATGCCGCAACCGTTATCAATGACCTGAAACCATTCTTCGCCGAAATCTTTGAGAGAGATTTCGATACTGGTGGCGCCGGCGTCTAAGCTATTTTCGACGAGTTCTTTAACGGCGGAGGAGAGGTCAAGGATGACTTGACCGGAACATATTCTGTGAATGATTCCCTTAGCGATAGGTTTGATAATTTTCGATTCGGCCGACATTGCTGCTTCTCTCAGTCGATTAACCGAGCCAGCGAATGTTCATACGAATTATGAAGAAAACCTGCAAAATTTTGCCGCCAAAACAGGAGCGGGAACGAAATCAGAGTATGTTTAGCTCTTTTGATATCCCGTATAGTTGTACTAGTGGTAAAAAAAATTAGTTTATTAACTCTTTTTTAATTAATAATTCCATCAACCATAAACTATCTGGGAAAAGTTGCGGACTGCTTCATTTTTTAAATCAAAAAACATAAAAAGTAATGTAAATGTTTGTGCTCATAAATGTCCGTGAAGAAAATAGGTTGAGAGCATAGCGGACGCATTAGAGGATGAGGGCTTAAATCATTGATTCTCCCCCACACTAAAGTACGGACAAAACGGATATGTTCAATGGGTCGGGGCTCGGGGTTGTTTTGTCAACCCTACTAAAGTGTATTTCTCTCTAAATAATTTTTACATTATCTAAAGGACAAATAGGTAAAGAATAAGGGCATGTATGAAATAAATCTTAAAAAGTCTTTTTTAGTTTTTGAAATTTAAAAATTTAAAAACTTGTTTGAATATAATACTTTGTAAAAGTGTTTTTAAAAACTCTTTTCTATTTTTCAGTTTTTAAAAGTAAAAAAAAAGTAAAACAACTTAGTTTATTTTGCTTTTTACTTCTCAGTTTTTAGTATTTTTAAAATAAGATAGAAAAAGGTATTTGAAAGAGTATGATATTTCTTTTATTTATGTATGTTTTTTTATGCATAAGTAACATTTTCAAATATATTTATTTATTTTAGTTAAATTTTTTTTGTGTTTCTTAATTATTTTCACTATATAAACTTTTTTTCTATTAAATGTGCAACCCCATTTTTTTACTTTATTATTATTATTATTATTATTATTGTTATTATTATTATTATTATATTTCTTAATTTTATTTTAAATTCATAAAATAATAAAATTCACTTTTAAATAAATTTATTCATTATTTTGAAAATTAGATTGGTCATCAAATCAATAAGAGTACCGAATCACTAATTTATTGGTCGAACCATTATGTCATTGGTCGAATCGAATGATTAAATCAGATTAATCTAGGTAATTCAGTTGAATAAACTAGTCTCCACGAAGAAAATATATAGTTATTAAATCGGTCGAACCAAATGATTTCGTCTCTAAAAAAATTACGACACCTATAAATTTTCAAGATTTTAAAATATCATAATTTAACGAATTCATTCTTTAAACTCAAATTCTAAACATAATCATCGCACACAACAAAATAGTACATAATACAAATCTAAATAAAATAAACTCGAATAATAATATAATGCATTGTCTAGACAAATTAGATTTAAGGGATGAAAGGTGTTTCAATTAAGTTTTTAGCAAAATCTTTTTATATTTTAAAATTTTTTACAATTTTTTTTATCAAAACGGCGTCGTGTTTTGTGAAAAGAAAGCAAGTAGTTAATCTGTCGATTTATAAAAATCGTCGGTTCTTCGATTTTTACCGATTTGATTGATTTGGTCAATTCTCACTGATTAATAGGTTATCTGATCCACCAATCAAACCATATCAATGACCCCTTTGATTTTTTATTCGATCGGTTCAATCGACAGATTCAATGCGATTTATAAAATATTGAATTTATCTCTTTGACTTTGAAATATTATATAGCTAAATCTTATTAATGCTATTTTTTTCTTTTTTTAATGTTCTTATAATTTATTTAAATTTAATTTAAATTTTTTTTGGTTTTATTATTTTTTTAACACAACGGTTTCTCCTTCATACTTTATATCACATTCTTCATAGTCATTACAACTTTATATATTTTCAAAAAATTTAAACTATTAAAAATTATCAAAGTTATTGAAAATAATTAATTCCTATTTTGTTTAAGAGAAACGCTAAAAATAGTAATAAAAAAATAAAGAAAAATATTCATCAAACAAGTGTTATGTGATTTGTAAAATTAAAAAAATTGCTTTTACCCAATTATTTGTATTCAAACAAATATCAATAATTTTCTTAAGTTTGTAATATTTTATTAAAAGAAATAGATGATAAAATATATATTTTTATTCTCTTCTTAAAATACTATTAAAAAATTAGACTATCAAACAAGTTTTTTCATTTTCATATTTTTAAAACAGTTTCTAAAAACTAGTTTATCAAACAAATTTTTTGTTAATTTTCTTCTTAAAAATAATTTTTTTAAATAGATTTGAAAAACAAATTTTAAGAACTAAAATTGAAAAGTGTTTCAAACAGTTCCTAAATGGTCCAATTAAATCTCTTTTCAATGAAGTGTACAACATTCACGTGTACAAACTTACACTCTTAAAAAGAACTCGGTTTCACACTCTAACCCACTTTAATTTCAATCTCGAAGGTGCTTGCAGGTTTAAGTTGTGTTGTGCTTTTATTTTTGTTTGTCTTTATTGTAGATGTTCTTGGGAAATTCTCTTTTTATCTTATGGGTGCGCCACACATTTTTGGAAATTTGAAAATGTCATTCTTATATTCAGAGATGCATATTTGGACGCACTTTAAATCATATTAGTCTTCGTAATTCAATCACACACCGCATTTTTACTAAAATATGGTTCGAAGATGCATCTTCGTAAAAAAATTGGTTGTAATTCAGAAATGTATCTCCGTAAAGCCCCCTGAAAGCTTTCAAGTCATGAACAATGTCCCAACATCGACATTTTTTTAGATGAACTTATACCTTGGGTCACTTTATACCATAAATTAAAATCACAAATACATTAATCTATTGAAACATGTTACACATATTGTAGCGAGGTATTCGTTACCTTTAGGTTTATTGACTAAACCAAAAGTAAGCATACAATTCGAGTCGCCACCGCACTTTTATTTGTCCAAAGGAAAGGCTAAAAAGCGAACAAAAGTCAAGTAAGAAGTTTTATCAAATCAAAAACTAATAAAAATGTCAAAGATCTAGGTAAGGGGGTTGGTTATGAAATGGGAAGGTTTTACGCACCCAAAACATCCTTAGTACTCTAAGGGAACCTCTTTTTGCAAATGTGTGTTGTAGGTTGGTATTTATGAAAATATGTGCAAAAGATTGGAGGGAAGAGAAGAGAATAGATTATATTTACAATATTTTGTTGTTTGAATGGATGAACCCATTGCCTACGTACCATCACAAAGGAGGATCAAAACCTCGTAGTTCGGGGTAAAAATCTCAAAGATTGGTGAATTGATTTGATCAAAAGCCTTAAGATCTTTTGTTATCAAAGGGAGAAAACTCAACCTAAGCCAACAATCCACCATGTGAGGAGAGCTTCAACATACTAGTGAGGGGTTAACCCTATAATAAGTATGGAAGACTTATAATCCAATCACTAAGGATAAGGTGATGTTTACATCAACCACTATGATAACTCAAACCTGTGGCTAATGTTTATGAAAAGTTTTAACAAAGATGGCCACTGGAACCACAGGATCAACTTGAAGTGAGTTGTATTTACAAGTTAGATTTATTTACAAAATGAGGTCAAAGTTGAATTAAGATCTATTCATAATGAGTATTAATGAAAAGATTTTGAAAAGTCAAAGGCATAAGGCCTAGGTTTCTAATTTGAAACGAAGTCAAAATTTGCACAAAAAGAGTTTGGCTTGGGTTAGAGTGAGGAGAAGAAGAGAAGGGCTAGTCCTAAGGCATACAAAGATAAGAGAAGAGATAAAACCTTTGGAGTTCCTTTTCTTGAAATCATATAGATGATTCAAGATGCTCCTTTCCTTTGGACTTAGCAACAAACAAGCAATCACACAATATTTGGATTCAAGCTCCTAGGATCTCCATTTGCCTTATCTCTCATAACTTAGCTACTCATGATAATGGTCTTTCTTACTATCTCAAGATGGAATCCCTATCACACAAGAGCAAACATCAAAAAGTTCACAACACAATAAGAGGAACGGACAAAGAATAAGTTTTGGATTAGGAGTCCTTTGAAGTCAACTTTGGGATCTAGCATTCTAAAGGCATGAGGCTTAGTTGCTTTTCAACCAATTTAGCATTCTAAAGGCATGAGGCCTAGTTGCTCTTGAACTCCTTTAAGCATAGGTAAGTCATAATTCTAAGTCCTTTCTCCTTTTTTGCATTTGGTTCACACAAAACAAAAGCAAAACCAACACAAGGCAACAATATATTTATATACATAATTAGCTCAAATGAGCAAAAGGAAAATGGCATAAACATAAAATATGTGCTCAAGTGAGCAAAATGAAAAGCAATATGAATAAATGAGCAAGAAGTAAATTGCATTAAAGTAAATTGCAAGAAATTAAATGCTCAGATTAAAGTTAGTAATTAGTATGGTTATGTTAGTTTGTCATAAGACAATTTAGCGCTATATTAAGCAATCGTAAGTGGACTAATGTAGTAGTCACACCTATCTGAGGCCGGTCAATAAAACTATAGGCAAATGAACACAAGTTGGAGATCATGACTAGTAAGTCAAGCTCCTAAAACTTGCCATGCCAAAAGAAAAGAGGAAAGGTCTTGTATGAACTTTAGGTTTTTTGCTTGACCAAGAAGCGACCTATCTTGGACACAAAGCAACTCACTTGATCTTGGATCAAGTTGAGTTTAATTTGGATCAAAGAAGGTTAAACCTCTCATTTGTCAAGACCAACCATAAGACATTAACTCATTGGCCAAAATAAAAAAAGAAAGAGATGAAGATGAAATGAATGAAAAGAGAAATCAAATATCAAACACAATCGGTCAAAAGTGAATCAAATCATCATCAACCAAAGCTAAATAGAAGAGAAATGAAGGTTACAAGTCAACAAGTCAAACATATTTTTTTGGTATTTTTTTGAATTAAAAATAAATGCAAAATAAAATGGACAAAATATGGTCAAACCTCAAATTTAATTCAAATCAACTTCAACAAGTCCAATTAAATTCTCATATGTCTAACATGGTCAAACAAGCTTTGACAAAAAAATTCAACAATTTTTGAAATCAGAAACTATTTAAAAACAATTAAAAAACAATAAAAATAACACAATATGAATTAAAATCTCAAATAAATCTCAAATCAATTAAGAAATTTATGAGACTACTTTTCATTGACTTATCATGATTCATATGTGTTAGGAAAATATTTTTGGATTTTTCAAATATCAAAAAGTATTTTAAAATGAATTAAAACTATTAAAAACCAAATAATTCACATAAAATATTAAATTAAGTCACAAAAATAATTAAAAATCAAAATATGAAACTAGATTTTTCAAGAAATTTTTTGGTACTGGTCTCATATTTTTGTGACTTTAAATAAAATATTTATGAATTTTTGAAAATAAAAGGAATTAAATGGAATTAATCAAAAAATAAGAAAATAGCAAAAATGCGCAGCCACAAGTTCCTTTCATTAATTGACGTGGCATTGATCTGATGGCTCAGAGGCGCGGTCACACGAAAGACCAAAGCCAAGCGCGCTACACATGGATTTAAAACAAGTCATAACATTGGAAGGTTGAGATTAAAACGTTTGAGCATCATCCAAGGGACTGAAGGCTTCCACGTGGGGATGGTGGTGGAAACCACCATCTTCTCCGACGATCTAACCAGATCCGGCCACCACGCCCAGGGAATTAAACTTTAATGAAAATGAAAACTGAGGATATCAAAATAAAGCTGAGGTGATGTACATCACCCCTGTAACCATGGATCCTTCTCAAATTTCTTATTTAGAGAGAAACAAGAGCTTGAAGATCATGGTGCTTGATCTGAAATGGCACGATTTGCAAAATTGAGACCACCACTGGCCCGCCTCTTGCTTGAGGACTTCAGAAAACAACAAAAATCAAAGGAATTCACATCATATTGCAAGATCTAGATCAAGAAAAATTGAGGTTCTACCTCTGAAATGCAGCTTCAAACAACACGAATTCTCCAAGCTTTTGATTCAATTTTGCTCTAGAAGTGTGATGATGATGCAAGGTTAAGGAATTGAGTTGTGAAAATCAACTAATGATGTTGAAATTCAAGCTTGAAATTGAAAATGAAAACTGAAAATTCCTTTAGGTGAGGGTTTGGTTTTCAATTCAGCAGCGTTTTAGATCTCCTTGTGGTTGAAGAATGAAGCTCAAGGCACCTCTATTTATAGATGTATGTGATGCAATACTGTTGAAAAGTATATTTCCGGCAAATATTTTTATATCGTATCCACAGAGATTAATTGTTATTACCGTCGTTCTATAATTCCAATTGTTATAAGTTTAAAATGTAATCAAGTTGTTTTGTTTGAACAATTATCTTTTGAGTAAAATGACACTAAGACAATAAAAATAGTTTTAATCAAATATAAAAGGCTTGGCAAGATTGAAGTTCATTATCCAAATTTCTTATGTTTCCTTAATGACAACTATATGGACTTAAAATTATTGATGATATTCAAGTATCCTCTCAATATCATTTATTTCTAAATGATATTGTGATAATCACTATATTAATGGTTAAATGATTTCTCTACCTAACTATCAATATAGAAATATTGAATGTTTGATACAAAAGAAGAGTAGTGTATAAATCTATTTCTACAACTTATTCACTACTTGAAAGCATATTTTAAGTCAAGACTTGAATTATCTTTCTCAACAATAACTCAAATCTGAATATTCAAAATAGGGCAAAAATATCATTCATTACATCAATAACCTTTTGTCACATACAAGAGTCAATAGGAATACATAAACAATAAGGAATAACTACTACCTCCAATCTTGACAAAGTGGGGTTTAGCTCCTCATCATCATATTTGACAGCAAAATGAAATACCAAAGTAAGCTTTGTTTTTCTTCTCCAACTTGTGAATGAATTTTCCTTTTTTTCCATCCTGTTTTTTAAAGAGTTCATCATTTCCTTAAAAGTTTCATTTTGGTCTAAAACTGAAAAGTACTCTAAAAATGATACAAAACTGTCACACTTCAGTTGGGTTGAAAACATAACAATTGGCCCAAACCAAATATCAAGCTTGCTGTTTTCGCAAGGTTCGCGGCGTCAACCCTGGTCACGGCACGAACTGAAGCAATTTCAGCTTCTTTTCCTTGCAAGCTTCATTTAAACCATTTCTCCTAAGTTTGTTCTTCAAATGCTTCCAAAATGCCATTGAAACTTCTTCCAAATTATGCTTATGCAATCCAATGCTCTCTTGTCAAAAAATAACTCTACAAGACTAACAAATACGTGAAATATCTACTCAAAACATAATCAATTAAACTTAATTGCATTTTTACTAAATTGTGAGGATAAAAGTGTGTAATTCAATAAGAAAATGGTAAAAGGGACCAATAAAAATATATGAAAAGTAGTGATAATTGGTCCCTAACAACTCTCCCCAACTTATCATTTTGTTTGTCCCTAAACAAAAGTTTTCACCCAAACAACCAAAGTAATGAAACAATAGATTGAAACAAGGATTAACCAAAGACATTCAAATGGTTCAAAAGTGTACGGCACTTCCTCAATCCACCTATCTCAATTCTAGACAAGACATGAATAAGAACAATGGTTAGGTGGAAATAACATACTAAGGAATTCAAAGCAATACATTTCAAAATTGAATCAAGCTTACACACACATCATAATAATGATGAATAAACATGAAGGTTTTCTTTCACTCATCCAAACAATTAAATCAACAACAACTCGAATCATGCGGTCATCAAAGCAAATACTAAATCATGTGAAAAATGAGAATCAAAAGGTCTTTCAAAGGTTGTAATGTGGCTTGGGTTACAAGAAAGGATATGATTAAGAGAATTTAACAAAAATGCCTATCCTAAGGGAGCATTCCCATAAATTCAAACTCAACAACAATTTCCGCTTTTTGATCCCAATCTTTCTTCTTTTCTTATTTTTCACATCCCCACAACCATGAGCTTTCTTTTTGTTTTTTTTTCTTTCTTTTCTTTTTCTTTGCTCCATAATTTCAAAGGTGACTTGTTTTTTTCTTGTTTTTTTTTCACACTTTCACCTTTTCTAAAACATCACTTTTCCAAGTTTCTAATCAACTCTTCTAATTTACTCTCCCCAACTTTAGATTTCAAGACCAAATTTATTCAATAATGCTCCCTACTTAGACATAGGCGAAAGACAAAATTTGCAAACAAACTCGGTTGAAGGTTCAATTGAAACGAAAGAAATTAGGATTCATTTATTTCCAAAAAATTTAATGGAATTTGCACTTATCAATCAAATGAATCCTAAAACAAACTCAAAGGGGTTAACTAAGGATCACTCCTCGCAAGGTTAGTTGATTAAAAACTTTTTGGCCAAGTGGTTTTTCTCAATAACAAACAATGCCTCTATCATTTCCACAATTTTCACAAAAATAGATTAATGCATGATTTAGCATGATAAGAATGAATTGAAATAATTTTCGGTATCCCGCATTTAGTGCACAATGGAAAGCTACATCACAATTGGTTAAGTTCTACTTTGATTCAAAAATGACATGCATCTCAAGGAATTTATGAAATGAAATTTGCAACACACCATCAAACCATTCATGTTAAGTCTAGAAAGTGATAAAGTGTACCTTGAAATGCCGACACCAATTTTTATCATCACCACTCGAAGTGTCCTACGCTTCCTTCCTTGCAAACATTACTTGGTTCCTTCAAGCTTAACTTAAGAATAAGAAAATTTAAACAAACAAACGGGGCATACCAAAGTTCATTGCAACACACAATTAAATCTCACAAAAGATCCATACAATTAACAAACCAACGTTTATGGTGAAACAAGAGCCACCAAAAGTACAATCATAATTAAAACATAAAACAATAATAATAAAAAAGCTCAAAATAAAAATTTACTACTACTCCAAACAAAAGTCTTCACTCCTCCTCATCATGTCCACCACCTACGGATCCAAGGACATCTTCCATCTCATCATCATGGGTCGCACCACCACCTCCTGCACCTCCCATAAATGCGGGCCTGCCCTCAGGCCAATTAGAATAAGCAGTATACTCCACCTGGGACGGAAAAGTGCGGGCTTCGGGCGCAAGAAAGGTATTCTGGAACTGCTGCTGCATATCATCAAAAAGGAATGATTGGGACCTCTTAGAAGCCTCAAAACTCTCACAACAGTAGGTGGCGAACGCCATCTGATCAAAAGTTGGCGTACTGCGGGCTTGGGGTCTAGAGGAAGAAGTGACTGCTCCTTCAGCTCTATCTATTTGGCTCTGGCAGAACCTGTTCAAATAAGCATTATTAATTATACTGGTAATAGACAGGTGTACCTCATCCGGAATGGGCACATTTGCCTTTCGGCAAAGTCTCATAATTAGCCCCGGATATGTTAGAACACCAACTTTCCCACCGAACTTGGTTCCACTAGTCACAACTTTGCGCATCTCCCCCGCAATGATGGATGCCACATCTATTGATTTACCAATCATGATGTAGTACAAGAGGCATCCAACATCCAATGGAATGGTGGTGCTATGGCTCCGTGGCCGAATATTATTCAATAGAAGCACCAAGTAAGCCCTTGCTTCCAAGTTCAAATTCTCCCTCTTCCACGACTTCGAAAATCCCTGATCATTCAAATCAAAAGTCCTTCCCTCAAGGCACAAATGAGCACTCACGGTAGGAAGGTCCCAATCATTGGCCATTTATTTGGCACGATATTCACACCGCCCGTTATCCATCAAAGTGAGAGGATTACCCAAATAAGCGTTGATCGCGTCCCTACTGAAGGTGATGCTCTTTCCCCTCACCCTTGTTTGGTAATGAAATGCTACTCCCTCCTCCAACTGAAGAGCATTGACGTAGAATTCACACACAATGTCATAGTTGATCTCTGGCTCCGGTTCACAAATTTTGTTCCATTTTCTCCTTTCAAAATTTGCCACCAGCTTCCTATAAGTTCCACCCGGTGACAAACGAATGAATCTTTCCGGTTGAATGGTCCTTTTAACTAATTTTTCAAATCTTTCCTTGTGCTCATCACTAGTGAATCTTCGCACGGATCTTTAAGGACCAGAGCTTGTTGTTTTGGTACGTTTTGGCATCTGCAATAAAATCAAAAACAACCACACAATAGCCATGAGTGAAGTTAGCATCCATAATCCAAAAATATGAAACTGATATTTTCCAGTTCGCGGCGCGATGGACCGTTCGCGGCGCGAACCAGAAAAAAAATCAACAGCCTCTAGGGTTCCTACTGCTCAAAAATTTGTTTAACAATGATACCATAACCCTTACCCAATCCGAATTCGAATCATCTCTACACATGCAAGGTGAGTTTCAACAATTAAATCATTTTCTAACAAAACCCTAGTTCACCTTAATGAGAAACAAAGAAGGAAAAGGAAGAGAGATTACACATACCTTTGTTAAGAGAAGGAGATTCTTGCTAAAAAGTTTGGGATTTTTGAAATGGAGAGGGTTAATTTTGAATTTTGAAGTGAGGTAGTAACAATGGTGAAGAGGAGTGTGAAGTTTGCAAAATATGAATGAAATAAAAATAACACAAAACAGAACTTAAAAGGGTCTGCCACGCTCAGTTCGCGGGGCAAACATGGTTCGCGGTGCCAACTTAATTTTTCCATTTAGTTCGCGGGGCAAAGGTTGTTCGCGGGGCGAACTGAAGGAAGTTTCAAAAATTGTTTGGACATTGGACAGAACTCCATTTTCACCAGAAAAAACAAAACAGAATAAATTTAACAACTGAATTAACAAAAATTGAGATGCATGCTTACGACGTTGGGTTGCCTCCCAACAAGCGCTTTGTTTAACATCGTTTTAAGCTCGACGGTTCAATGATCTTCACGGTCCGGCGAGCGAAATGACACAGATGTCTCTATTCACTTCTCCAATATTGTAGACTTTTAGTCTTTGCCCATTTACAGTCCAGCTTTCCTTTGACTTTGGGTCTTCCACCACAATGGCTCCATAGTTTCGCACCTCTTTTACCACAAACGGTCCCGACCATTTGGACTTTAGCTTACCCGGAAACAACTTCAATCTTGAACTGAAAAGCAACACCATCTGTCCAACTTTGAACTCTTTGTGACGGACCTTTCCATCATGGTACGCTTTCACTTTCTCCTTGTAGAGTTTGTTTGAATGGTAAGCATTATCCCGTGATTCCTCCAATTCATGGAGCTGTCCTTTTCTCTCCAGCTAGAGTGGAGTCAAAGTTCAAAAAATTTAAGAGCCCAAAGTGCTTTATGCTCCATTTCCACCGGGAGATGACAAGTCTTCCCATAAACCATCTGAAATGGAGTTAGTCCAATAAGAGCTTTGTAGGCGGTACGATACGCCCACAAAGCTTCATCCAATTTTGATGACCAATCTTTTCTTGAACTCGAAACCGTTTTTTCAAGGATCCTCTTCACTTCTCTGTTTGAAACTTCCGTTTGACCATTTGCTTGTGGATGGTAAGGAGTAGTCACCTTATGCTTTACACCATAATGTTCTAAAACTTTTTCCAAAGGTGTATTACAAAAATGTGATCCCCCATCGCTTATCAACACCCGAGGCACACCAAAACGTGAAAATATGTTTTTCTTTAAAAATCTTATCACGGTTTTGGAGTCGGTCTTAGGTGAAGCAATTGCTTCCACCCACTTTGACACATAGTCAACGGCTACGAGGATATACTCATTAGAGAAGGAAGAGGGGAATGGGCCAACAAAATCAATGCCCCAATAATCAAAAACTTCTACTTCCAACATGTTGGTTAAGGGAATTTCATCTCGTTTGCCTATCCCTCCGCTTCGTTGGCACGTGTCACAACTCTTTGCGTGTTCATGTGCGTCTTTAAACACGAACGGCCAATAAAATCCCGCTTGGAGGACTTTAGTGGTTGTTCGCCAACCGCTATAATGACCTTCATACGGAGAGTTATGACAATGCCAAAGGATGTCTTTTGACTCTTCAAGTGTCACACACCTTCTTAAGAATTTCTTTCTTTGATTACTAGTGAGGTCTTCCGGTGTCAAACCGGTTGCCTTGTAATTAGCAAAATCGGCACACCAAGGCCTCACTTGAATCGCATAAAGCTTTTCGTCCGTAAATTCTTCCCTTACTTCTTCTTCTTTATTTGTAATTTCCACATTAACCAAACGGGACAAATGATCCGCCACCAAGTTTTCAGAACCTTTTTTATCCCGGATTTCCAAATCAAATTCTTGTAATAACAAAATCCAACGAATTAATCTTTGTTTGGAATCCGGCTTGGTTAGCAAATACTTGATCGCCGAATGGTCGGTGTAAACTACAACTTTGGACCCGATCAAATAAGCTCTAAACTTTTCCAATGCATACACTATAGCTAGTAACTCCTTTTCGGTTGTCGCATAATTGACTTGCGCCTCATTTAAAACTTTACTAGCATAGTGGATGGCATGAAATTTTTTAGCTTTTCTTTGACCCAAAACCGCACCAACCGTATAATCGCTTGCATCACACATGAGTTCAAAATCAAGTGTCCAATTTGGTGCAACGATTATGGGTGCGGTGACTAACTTTTCTTTCAACTCAAGGAATGCTTTTAGACACGACTCATCGAAAAGAAATTGCGTACCTTTGTTGAGCAATTTACTCAAGGGCTTTGCTATCTTTGAGAAGTCCTTGATGAATCTTTGATAAAATTCGGCATGTCCAAGAAAGCTTCTTATTCCTTTGATGTTTTTTGGAGGTGGTAATTTTTCAATTACTTCCACCTTTGCTCTATCAACTTCTAGCCCTTCGGAAGAGATTTTGTGACCAAGAACAACACCTTCGGTGACCATAAAATTGCATTTCTCCCAATTGAGTACTAGATTTGTTTCCATACATCTTTCCAACACCACATCAAGATTTTTCAAACACAAGTCAAAAGACAACCCATAGACGGAAAATTCATCCATAAACACCTCAATGCATTCTTCGATCAAATCCGAGAATATTGCTTGCATAAACCGTTGAAATGTTGTCGGTGCATTACACAATCCAAAAGGCATTCTTCGATAAGCAAAAATGCCGAAAGGACATGTAAAAGCCGTCTTCTCATGATCCGCCGGATTGACCAGAATTTGGTTGTAACCCGAATAACCATCCAAGAAACAATAGAAATTCTTACCGGCCAACCTTTCCAACATTTGGTCCATGAAAGGTAGCGGGAAGTGATCTTTCCGTGTAGCTTGATTTAGCCTCCTATAGTCAATGCACATCCTCCATCTAGTTACCGTTCTAGTTAGAATCAACTCATTTTTATCACTTTTGACAACCGTCATACCACCCTTCTTTGGAACTACTTGCACCAGACTCACCCATTCACTATCGGAGATAGGATAAATCATTCCGGCCTCCAAGAGTTTGACAACTTCTTTTTGTCGCATCCGCGAAAAACAACCGGTGGGAATGAACAAACTAACAGAGCCGCCACTGTGCGTTATTTATCCCAAAAGGGGGGTGTCATACCCCAAAATTTGCCCGTTAATCTCGCAAGACATTTTTTCAAGGCACTCCAACTCATTTTTCAAGACATTGATCTTAAAGGAACAAAGACCCAGCACACAGGTGGCCGAATCCAGAAAATGGCTTAAATTGGCTTTCTCGCTAGGCGAGCAAAATCCTTCGCCTAGCGAACTCTTCGTTGCACCATTCGCCTAGCGAAGCTTGCGAATACCAGAAATTTTGGGCTTCATTCTGAGCCCATTAGATCACAAAAACTATTATAAATACCAAGACCTCATTCAGAAAAAGGGAGACAGAGGACAGAGAGGGAACAAGCAAACCCTAACAGAGGCAATCGGAAAAACCCTGTAGGCTAACGAAGAGAATTCTGAGTAACCCCGGGATACCCCGAAGGAAACTCATCTGCACAAAGGTTACCTCCGCCCAACTCAATCCGGCACCAACCCTAAGAGTGATCTGCCAATTCAACATTGCAATTCAATTGCAAACAGGTTTGCACTACCACTACCGCTTTATGCTCCCAATTTACATGTGACATAATGATAGAATTTATAAATATATCTTAGGTTTTGCATGTGGATCTAAGTATGCATGGATGTCTTGAATGTTTAACCATGTAATTTCTGTAATGGATGCCATAGGGTTTGGAGCTTGCTGAAATCGTACTGTTATTAAAATCAAAACCCGCAGCCGTTCGCTAGCACATCGCTAAGCAAACATGTAGCGAGTGTTCGCCAAGCCTTCGCTAGGCAAGGCAGTAGCGAACATGACAGTCGCTGATTTTTTTTCTGTTCTGTTCTGTGTTTATCTGACATGTCCTATCATAGCTGTGTATTATTTGCCTGACATTATTACTGCTGCGATTCCTTTGTTCGGTGTAACTATTGATTGCACCCCATTTGGTATTCTGACCTGTTTGCTGAATTTTGTGAGGGCTCACATATTCCCGAAGAAGGTAGCTTGCTAGGTATTCCACTTTATTTGTGGGATACCCCTGTGGAGACTCATCCTAATTACCCAACTGATTACAAATGTTGCCTTTGAATATATGATTTTGACCCTCTCTTTGTTGCCTTACGGTATTACGGTCATGTCCCGCGAATGTGGGGATACACTTAGCAAAGACCCTTCGGTTAAATCATCATGTCCCTATAAGATAAATCATAGTCCCTCGGATGTTGCCTGCGAATATATGATTTTGTCCCTCGATGGCCCGTCGTTGTAGCCTACGGTTAAATGATGATCGTCCCTTCGAATGCTAAGGTACCCTTACAAATGTTGCCTTCAATGACCAATCGATGACCCTACGATGTCCTATACATCCAAAGGACAATACTACTTACTTCTCAATAGTAAGGACAGTTTTACCTTCATAAGGATAGGAAATACCCATAAAGACCTTGGGTAGGTATAACTCTTAAATGCTGACTCACAACTTAAAATACTTTTCACACCTCACACTTTGCAAAACGTCTATTAGAAAATCACCACTTGGTATACATTCGTACTAGAATCATTGCCAAGTTATATTTTTCTAAACAACTTTCAAAATTAAACGAGATAAATACTTTGTATACATTCGTATCAGAATTATTACAAAGTTAAACTCTCTTTTCAAAACATTAAACAGTTCTCAAACACTTTTTCAGGCAAGAAAAACATAAGTGATCAAGCAATTAAGAGCCCATGGATAACCATGGATACAAAAGGTGCTAACACCTTCCCTTTGTATAATGTACCTCCCGAACCCAAAATCTAATCAAGGTCTTTCCTGTGCTTTTCTGCCTTTCCTTATTGGATAAAAGAAAAGTCGGTGGCGACTCTTGCTATCCGCGACATTGCGTTTCAAAGCAAAAAATACACAAAAGTCAGTTCACCGTATGACAGAACTGGCGACTCTGCTGGGGACCCTTAAAAAGAGAGGTTGCCTTAAAAAAAAAAAACAAGATCACTTATTTGAATTGGCTGATTTACTTTTAAGGGATTGCTTGGGTATTTTATGCTTGAGTGAAAGATCCTATACCCGGATCTAGTGTACCTTAGGTAAGTAGCAAGAGATCATCGCGACTATCTGGCGTATACTGGAATGGTTAAAATGATGGCTATGGTTAATGTGACACTTTGGATGTCCTGATGTTCCTCATGTTTACTTGAGGAAAAATTTGGCGTCCGTGTGGTGTCATCAAAGCGTTAACCAGACCTTTAGAACCCTAATTGACTCATCCTAGCCATTAGAAAGTAGTGAGATAACTGATTTCGGTTCCGACTGGGGTTGGTTGAGACTCGATACTACACTCTTTGAGATTGGACTTTAGGGAAGCTTTGGTCAACCGCTTGGTGTTGCACTAAAATGGACTTAAGGAAAGGTCGATGATTTGAGATCCTTCTAGAACCCGGTTACTATTCTAGGACAGGTTGAACCAACCAAACTTCAGTGGGGAGGGTACTTACCTATGGAACTCATGCAAGCCTTACAACTTAGGAATGATTGTTGTGTGACTTGTTTGTGTTTGTTACTTACTTAACATCATGACATCATAACATCATAACATCATGACATCATGACATTGTACTAACCATTTCAAGGACTTAGGGATTTAACTTTGCTCTGTTAAACAGGTTATGGCTTCCAGGAAGACCATTCAGATCAATTTTGTAGCGATCTCTCCTCAACTAAAAAATTTAGTGCCAGAACTTCCTGATCATGCTCAGTTCATCAAGAAACATGGTTCTCTCCTCAATTTAGTTACCGCCGGTTTCAAAGAAGATATGATGAGAGTTCTATTCCAGTTCTTCGATCCTAAACATCATTGCTTCACCTTCTCAAATTATCAGTTGGTACCCACATTAGAAGAATTTTCCAGGCTGCTTGGGATACCTATCCTTGATCAAACACCTTTCAGTGGTTTAGAAAAGATTCCGAAGTCTGAAGAAGTTGCCGCGGCTTTACACATGACAAAGTCCGACATTGAAACTAATTGGGTAACAAGAAGTGGAGTTAAGGGTTTACTTGCCAAATTTCTGATAAATAAGGCCCGGGAATTCCTAAAAGCTATGAATGCCCATGCTTTCGAAGATGTTCTAGCACTACTAATCTATGGTTTGGTTCTATTTCCTAATCCGGATCAATTCATAGACATGAATGCTATTAAGATATTTCTCACTCATAACCCTGTGCCTACCTTGCTTGGAGACATTTTGCATTTCCTTCACACCCGTACTGTGAAGAGGCAAGGGACTCTCATGTGTTGCATACCTTTATTATCTAGGTGGTTTATTTCGCACCTTCCTCAATCAGTCTTGAAGAATGAGCAAAATTTGAAATGGTCTTAAAGGATAATGTCGCTCTCCCATTCAGACATCCATTGGTGTCCCCAACCCAAAGAAAATGTTATCATCATTGGCCGTTGTGGAGAATTCTCTAACGTACCACTCCTAGGGATAATAGGAGGTATTACTTATAACCCAGCTTTAGCCCTCCGTCAGTTTGGTTATGCTCGAAGAGATGGTCCACATGAAATAATTATTCAAGGCACTGTGTTTGACTATGACAACGACTCTCAAGGTCTCCGTCAAAGGTTTGTACGAGCTTGGGGCATGGTGAAAAGAAGCACTTTAGGACAGAAAAACTATATTCCTATGGAACCTTATCTCAGATGGGTACGCGCCAGAGCTCGTGAGCTTACCATGCCATATCTTGCAATCGGACCTCTGATTGTCGAACCAAAAGTTGAAGGAGGTGCCCCTCAGATCATTCCTTATCTAGATATGCCTACCAATGTTGAAGAATTGAAGAAATCCTGGATCCAGTTGAGAGAGGAAAGGGATACTTTTGAAACTCAGTTCGGTGCTGAAAGGAAGAAAGTGTTAGAGCTCACCAGCCAGCTTAATGAGGAACGAAGACTCAATGCATATCTTCGCCCAAAAAGAAGCCGTCCCTGGGAGACTTGAGCTTTCATTGTATTTTTATTATTATTTTTTGTAATGAACATTGATTAAAGAAATTATTAATAAAAGTTTCCCTCTTTTGGTGGTTTACGCAAAGTTAAATTCCAAAAGTCCTTGAAAACATTTCATACATTGCATAGCATAACACAACATTACATAACAGGTATTCTAAAGGATCAATGTTCTCACGGTCTTCCTTCTAAACAGAAAAATGGCCCTCGAACAAACTGTCAAAGATCTCCAGGCTCAGAATGTTCAATTCCAGGAGATGATCTTGAACTTATCCAAGGGGCATGAGGAGCTGAAGGCTCTCTTGCTCGAGAAGAAGAAAGACAAGAAAACGGTGAGTTAAATTAACCCGGGAAGAAGGCTTAAAGGACAGGCCGCAGGAGTCAAGATTAGACTTCCGAAGGATCAAGAAGATGAGACAGAAAATGATTCGGAAGATGAGAATGCTGATCCTTTCAACCATGAGGACGACGATGAAGATTATGAAAATGAACTGTACTCTCCAAAAGATGATAAGTACAAGTTGTTGGAAGAATGTATGCTAGCTATGGAGGGTCAGAAGGCGCCCGGTCTGGATTTCGAAAGCTTAGGTCTGGTCTCTGATGTGGTCATTCCCCGCAAATTCAAGGTCCCCGCTTTCACTAAGTATGATGGTGCGTCTTGTCCTCAGATGCATCTGAGAGCTTATGTGAGGAAGATTCAGCCGTATACCACTGATAGGAAGCTATGGATCCATTTCTTCCAAGAGAGTCTGTCTGGCACACAGTTGGAGTGGTATTATCAGCTCGAGAGCTCTAACATCCACACCTGGACTGATTTAGCGACAGCCTTCTACAAGCATTACCAGTATAATTCCGAATTAGCACCTACTCGGCTACAGTTGCAGAATATGACTATGGGCTCTAAAGCAAGCTTCAAAGAATATGCTCAAAAATGGAGAGATTTGGCTGGCAGAGTCAAACCCCCTATGACTGATCGAGAATTAGTGGACATGTTCATGGGTACACTGACTGGCCCATTCTACAACCATCTATTGGGAAGTTCCTCATCGGGTTTCACTGAACTTATATTAACAGGTGAACGTGTTGAAAGTGGCATTCAAAGTGGAAAGATACAAGTGGCTACCTCTGCAAGCACCAAAAAGTCCTATCAGGGGAGGAACGAATCAAATGTTGTGTACGGTCAAAGGGGTCATAACAAGAAAAATCGTGACCATGATGTTGGAGCAGTTACGATTGCAGCACCGCCATCTCAAAACTTCCAGCACAGACAAGACAGGCCAAGAAGGCAGTTTACCAAGATCAATATGACTTTAGCACAAGCACTGCAGGGTATGCTAAAGGCAAATTTAATTACCCTCAGAGGCCCTCCTGCAAATCTCAACACTACTTCTCCTCGTTATAATCCCAATGCCAGGTGTGCATATCACTCCGATAGCCCCGGGCATGATACAAACGATTGCTGGTTGTTGAAGAATAAGATTCAGGATATGATCGACGCTGGAGAAATTGAATTTGATCCTCCAGAGACTCCTAATATAATCACTGCTCATATGCCTAATCATGACAAGACTGTTAATGCTGTGGATGACAATTCTCACATTTCTAATGTAGCTGACTTAGCATCTCCTCTCTTGATCATCAAGTTGAATTTGTTGCAAGCTGGTTTATTTCCAGGTTATGCTGAAAACTGCGATCTCTGTATACTCCGACCCAATGATTGCTTAAAGTTGAGGAATGGTGTTCAACGGCTGATGGATGATCGCACAATTCTCTTCGAAAAGATTCCTAAGGTGGAAAACCCTATTGAAGAAATATCTGTAATTGCTAGGTCCAAAGTTCCGGTGAAGATTACCGCTACTAGAGTGCCTGTGAAGATTACTGTTGAGCCCAAGGTAGCTCCCCTAATTATTACTGCACCTGGCCCAGTACCATATTCCTCAAGCAAAGCCATTCCGTGGAATTACGGAGGTGATGTTTACATCCACAACATAAAGCAAGTTGATAATTCTGCTAATCCTAATGACATTGTTGGGACTAGTAAAATTACTCGAAGTGGAAGGATCTTCTCTCCAGAAATCTCACCTCCCGCCCCTGAAACTCGAGGAAAGGAACCAGTAACCAATCCTTCTCAGTCAAGGACACCGGTCGAAGTTACTACCGAAGATGTTGCCAAACGGGAAATGGAAGAAATGCTGAAAATCATCCGCAAGAGTGATTTTGATGTGGTAGAACAGTTGGGGCATACTCCGTCTAAAATTTCGATGTTATCCTTGTTGTTATCTTCTGAATCTCATGCCAATGCGTTGATAAAATTCTTGAAGACCGCTCATGTACCTCAGGAGACATCTGTCGATCAGTTCGAAAATTATGTGGCTAACTTGGCTGTTGACAATGGCCTAGGCTTTTCCGATGCTGACCTGACACCAGCAGGAAAGAATCACAATAAAGCTCTGCATATCTCCATTGAGTGTAAGGGGGTCACCTTGTCTCATGTGTTGATCGACAATGGCTCTTCTTTGAATGTGCTACCGAAAGCTGTGCTCGATAAACTCGACTGTAAAGGCATTGAACTGAAACCTAGTGACGTTGTGGTGCGTGCTTACGATGGTGCGAAGAGTGTTGTCCATGGTGAAGTGGTTCTCCCTATCAAGATAGGACCTCAAGTCTTCAACACTACCTTTCACGTAATGAACATTCGTCCTGCCTATTCCTGCTTGTTGGGACGCCCTTGGATTCATGGGGCAAGTGCTGCAGCTTCGTCTCTCCATCAAAAGCTGAGGTATCCAATAGAGGGTAAGATTGTCACCGTGTGTGGAGAAGAAGAGTATATTGTCAGTAGTGTGCATACCTTGAGATACATCGAGATGGATGGTGAATTCTTTGAGACTCCTTCTCAGTCATTTGAAGTAGTTCCTCCGACCAGTCATGTCCTTAAGCCAACTTCCCGTGTGCCCAAGGTTATCCGTGCTCCTCCTGCTATGATTTCTCTGAAAGACGCTCAAGTCGTGGTTGAAGATGGTGGTCGTACTGGCCGGGGTCAACTGATCGATGTACCGTACAAGTCTGATAGATTTGGCCTGGGATTTAGCTCTGAAAAGGTAGTCGAAGATCAGATTAATGTTGTAGAAGATGCTGACAGCGATTGCGACTTGAATAGCTGGATTTTCCCAACAATTGGTGACGGACTCAATAATTGGAAGGCTGAAGACACTATCCCGATTTCCTTTAGTCAGGAGTAATTGTTATTGCTATTTTAGTGTTGCAAATTTTTTTAATTTTTACAATTGAACTTCTCAAAGCATTGTGTCTATGCCCGGGGCACAAATAGCTAATTTGTTAAGGGTTTTGTCATTTTCATAAGCATATTCACATTCAATAAATCAATGGACTTTTTGCATTCAAATATTACGCTCTTTATCTTTCCTGTCATCTTGCAAATAAGCTATACTTTCTTACACACACTCACGTAACAAATTGCAGATCCATATCCACTATGGATCCTGTTGATAATAATTCAGCTACTGTTCATTATGACTTTGAAAATCCGATCTACCAAGCCGAGGATGGAAGTGAGGAAGATTGTGAAGTACCTGGAGAGCTTGCCAGACTGTTACTGCAAGAAGAAAGGACTATACAGCCGCATGAGGAATCAATTGAGATTGTAAATCTGGGTACTGAAGTAGACAAGAAAGAAGTCAAAATAGGAGCAGGCTTGGGAAACAGTGTCAAAGAAAGATTGATTCAGATGTTACATGACTATATAGAGATTTTTGCTTGGTCTTATGAAGACATGCCAGGGCTGGATACTGATATAGTGGTGCATCGTTTGCCAATGAAGGAAGATTGTCGTCCTGTTAAGCAAAAGGTTCGTCGCATGCGTCCTGAAATGTCTGAGAAAATCAAAGCCGAGGTTATGAAACAATTTGATGCAGGTTTCCTGGCTGTTACTTCTTATCCTCAATGGGTTGCTAATGTGGTACCAGTGCCAAAGAAGGATGGTAAGGTGCGAATGTGTGTAGATTACAGAGATTTGAATAAAGCGAGTCCCAAAGATGACTTTCCACTTCCGCACATTGATGTTCTGGTAGATAACACCGCTCAATACAAGGTATTCTCATTCATGGATGGATTCTCAGGTTATAACCATATTAAGATGGCACCTGAGGACATGGAGAAAACTACGTTTGTGACGCAATGGGGCACTTTCTGTTACAAAGTGATGCCATTTGGTTTAAAGAATGCAGGGGCAACATACCAGCGTGCTATGGTGGTTTTGTTCCATGATATGATCCATCATGAAATAGAGGTATATGTGGATGACATGATAGCCAGATCTCATACTGAAGAAGAACATCTCGATCATTTATTCAAACTGTTTGAGAGGTTGAAGAAATACAAGTTGAGATTGAACCCGAACAAATGCACCTTTGGAGTAAGATCCGGTAAGCTCTTGGGCTTTATTGTCAGTGGTAAAGGAATTGAGGTTGACCCGGCTAAGGTGAGAGCTATTCAGGAAATGCCAGTTCCCCGTACAGATAAAGAAGTCAAAGGTTTCTTGGGACGCTTGAATTACATTGCCCGATTTATCTCCCATTTGACTGCTACCTGCAAACCCATCTTCAAATTACTGAGGAAAAATCAAGAGATGATATGGAATGATGAATGTCAAGAAGCTTTTGACAAAATCAAGAAGTATCTCCAAGAACCTCCAATTCTGATGCCACCAGTTGAAGGAAGACCTCTAATCATGTATTTGACCGTGTTAGAAAATTCAATGGTGTGTGTGTTGGGGCAACATGACGAGTCTGGTCGAAAAGAGCATGCCATATACTACCTTAGCAAAAAGTTTACCGACTGTGAAACAAGATACTCATTGCTCGAGAAAACTTGTTGTGCTTTGGCTTGGGCTGCTCGCCGACTAAGACAGTATATGCTGAATCATACCACTTTATTGATTTCTAAGATGGATCCTATCAAATATATATTTGAGAAACCTGCCCTCTCCGGAAGAATAACAAGATGGCAGATGATTTTAACAGAGTATGATATCCAATATACTACTCAGAAAGCAATCAAAGGAAGCGTGTTAGCTGATCATTTGGCTCATCAAGCAGTTGATGATTACCAATCTATGAATTTTGAGTTCCCAAATGAGGATGTCATGCTTGTTACTAATTATGAAGAACCTGGACCAGATGAAGGACCCGAACTAGGATCCCGATGGACTATGGTTTTTGACGGATCTTCTAATGCGTTGGGCAATGGTGTTGGTGTTGTAATTATTTCTCCCAAGGGTTGCCATACGCCTTTCACTGCTAGACTATGTTTTGATTGTACCAACAATATGGCTGAGTATGAAGCATGTATTTTGGGACTCAAGGCTGCTATAGACCTGAAAATCAAGTTTTTGAGTGTGTACGGAGACTCAGCCTTAGTAATCAGTCAGATCAAAGGAGAATGGGACACTAAACATCCAAATCTCATCCCTTATCGAGGGCGGGTGTTGACATTAATCCCATACTTTGAAGAGATTACATTCGAACATATTCCACGAGAAGAGAATCAGTTGGCAGACGCATTGGCTACCATGTCATCTATGTTCAGAGTCAGATGGGACAATGAAGCTCCCATGATCACCATTGAACGATTAGATGAACCAGCATATTGTTATGAACTTAATACTGATGAAGTAGAAGAGAAACCTTGGTTCCACGAAGTAAAAAGATATTTAGAAACTCAGGAATACCCTGAAGGGGCATCCATCAATGACAGAAAATTTCTGAGGAAGTTCTCCGCTAAATTCTTTTTGAGTAATGGAGTATTATAGAAACGTAATCATGATTCGACTTTGCTTCGCTGTGTGGATAAAAGGGAAGCAGAAAAGATTATGGAAGACATACATGACGGTATTTTTGGGACTCATTCTAGTGGACATACGATGGCCAAGAAGATTCTGAGATCAAGGTATTATTGGTCTACCATGGAAGCTGATTGCCACCATCACTCCAGAACTTGTCACAAGTGCCAGATCTATGCGGACAAAGTACATGTGCCTCCTGCTCCATTGAACGTGTTGACAGCACCTTGGCCCTTTGCAATGTGGGGCATTGATATGATTGGGGAGATTAAACCTACTGCTTCTAATGGACATCGTTTCATTCTTGTTGCTATTGATTACTTTACGAAGTGGGTAGAGGCAACCTCATTTGCTTCTGTCACCAAGAATGTGGTGGCACGGTTCATCAAGAATAGTCTTATTTGTCGGTATGGCATCCCTGAAAGAGTTATCACTGATAATGGTACTAATTTGAACAACAAGATGATCACTGAACTCTGCATGCAGTTTAAAATAAAACACCATAACTCTTCTCCGTACCGGCCAAAGATGAATGGCGCCGTAGAAGCTGCTAATAAGAATATTAAGAAGATTATACAAAAGATGACAGTAACATACAAAGACTGGCATGAGATGTTACCCTTTGCTCTTCATGGTTATCGCACTTCGGTGCGCACTTCGACAGGGGCAACTCCTTTCTCTTTAGTCTACGGAATGGAAGCCATTTTACCAGTGGAAGTTCAGATTCCCTCTCTAAGAATTATGAAAGATGCAGGCTTAGATGAAGATGAATGGATTCAGACTCGACTCGATCAGATAAATTTGATTGATGAAAAGAGACTTGCGGCTATTTGTCATGGGCAGATATATCAGAAGCGCATGACCCAGGCATTTAATAAAAAAGTCAAGAGACAGGTGTATCAAATTGGCGACTTGGTGATAAAGCGTATCATTCTACCACAAGGTGATTCTAGAGGCAAATGGACTCCCACATACGAAGGGCCATTTGTAGTTAAGAAGGTATTCTCTAGTGGAGCCATGATGCTTGCTACAATGGATGGCGAAGACTTCCCACATCCCGTGAACGCAGACATAGTTAAAAAATACTACGCATAAAAGAGACCCGATAGGTCGACGTATCTAGGCAAAAGTAAGGGCATCCCGGCGAACCAAAAGGGTTCGGGCAAAAATTAGGGATAAATGTAACACCCCGATAATAATATAATAATTATTTAAATTAAGTTAATAATCTATTTATTAATTTAATTAAATAACTGGATTATTATTATTATTATTATTATTATTTTGGAATAATAATTATTGGAATAATTATTTATTGGAATATATAAGTTGGAATAATAAAAAGTCCCAATTTTTGGAAAAAGGGTTTTCACGTGAAAAGGAAAAGAGAAGCGGCTGAAAGAGAGAAAGGGCAAAAGGCAGAGCAAGAGAAGAGGAAGAGCTTGAAGCTGCAGAATTTGCCGGATTGTTAAGGTAAGGGGGGTTTATCGTCGATTAATGGGTATTATGGGATAATATGTAATGGGTAGTGAGAAACCGTTGAATCGACCCTAATTGGGATTTGGAATGCTGAAAATTTGTGATGAATAGGTGGAGTGAAAACCGTAATCAATTGATAATTGTGTGTGTAATCAAACCGATAAATTGGTGATGAATGGCGACGAGTAAGTTTGAGTGGGAAGGGTCTGGAATGGGCACATGAGATCCCTGCCCAAAGAAAACGCGTCTGGTGAACTGTCATGTTCGCCTAGCGAACATAACCTTCGCCTAGCGAAGGAACGCGCCTCAACCTCGCCACAGCGAGATTGAGAGGTTTTGCTACTGTAATGTTCGCTGTGGACTCGCTGGAGCTTCGCCTAGCGAGGGAGTGCTAGCTGTGTTTTTCACCAAAACAGAATGAGTTCGCTATTACCTTCGCCTTGAGCTCGCCTAGCGAATTAATTTACCAATTTCCTGGAGCTGTTCGCCTTGAGCTCGCCTAGCGAACCAGAGCTTCGCCACTGCCTCGCCTAGCGAGCAAGGCAGAAGAAGTGTTTATACATGTGTTGCTGAGGTGTTTCATACATGTGTTGAGGAAGTGTTTTATACATGTGTTGATGATGTGTTGATACATGTATTGATGATGTATGATGATATGCAAAATGTTGTGAATGTATATATTATGCATGTATTTGTGAATGGACTGTTGTATGGCTTAGAGTGTGAGCATATGTCCATTGTGAGTTGTTGTTGATGCTGCATTGCTAGATGATTAGTGTGCATGGCATAGCCTGTGGGGCTGTAGCTAATTCCCATTGTGAGGAATTGGTGAGTGAATCGTTGTGAATTGTTGTTGATGTTTGCATGCTAGATGATTAGCTTGCATAGTCTAGCCTTTGGGGCTGTAGCTAATTCCCATGGTGAGGAATTAGTGAGTGAGTCATTAGGTCTCAATGAGTGGGACTAGTGAGCTTAGTAGCCGTATCCGGAGGGATCGGTGAGCTTGAACTATATGTTCAAGAATAGTCGGTACCGCATGTGTAGAGTCTCATTGCATAAAAATATGTAAGGCGTATAATATGAATGGATGTGTTCCAATATTATACGTGTGTTGTGTTGTTGTTAAGTATGATTTGAGATTATACTGGTATTGTATATTGATGTTGAGTATGATGTTTAAGCCAATGAGCTATTACTGAATGTGTATTGCAATTAGGGTGATTGATGTGTTAATTACTTGGCATTACATGTTGTTTTATAATGCTTATTATATTGATTGAGGAACTCACCCTTACAACTATTTTTCAGGTAACGAGAAATGAGTTGAGTAGAAGCAAATGCTTGGAGTCTAGTGTAGTCTCCCTAGTGGGTCATGCTCTGATAGATGTAACATCGGGCGGGAACACTTTGATTATTATTGTTGTTGTGGTTGAACTGAATTACATGTGATGTTACATGTTTTGCATGATTGAGTTGATCTCTATCCGCTGCGTAATTGTGCAAATACTTTATATTTAAATTAAATAAAAGAGCATGATTGTTATATTGTTTAAATGGTGTGGAATGTTTGTGTGACACCCTTGGTGCACTATTACTCTGATTATGTGTTTATTATTTTAATTAATTTTTGGGGTATTTTAGAAGGGTGTTACATTAGTGGTATCAGAGCATAGTCGGTCGTGTCGAGTCGTAATTATTCTGTTTTCCCTGTACGGGATAGGAGTTGTGTAACCCTATCAGTACTTATTGTTTTAGTTTGTTGAGTTTTCAGAATAGAGATGGCTGGAAGAGGCAGAGATGATGCTGCGATTGCTGAGGCTCTGGGTATGCTGGCTGGAGTACTTGGAGGGAACCCAAATGTTGTAGGAATGGGAGCTGCTCGTCAACTGAGTGAGTTCCAGAAGAACAATCCTCCAATGTTCAAGGGAGCATACGATCCAGATGGTGCTCAGAAGTGGTTGAAGGAGATCGAGAGGATCTTCAGAGTAACTGAGTGTGCTGATAACCAGAAGGTCAGGTTCGGTACGCATATGCTGTCAGAGGAAGCTGATGATTGGTGGGTTGCTACCCGCACTGAGTTGGAAAATGCTGGGAATGCTGAGATCACTTAGGCTGTGTTCAGAGAGAGATTTCTGAGGAAATATTTCCCAGAGGATGTCAGAGGAAAGAAAGAGATAGAGTTCTTGGAATTGAAGCAGGGTAACAGGTCGGTTACTGAGTATGCTGCGAAGTTCACCGAGCTGTCAAAGTACTATACTCCCTATAATGAGGCTGCTGGAGAATTTTCGAAATGTGTGAAGTTTGAGAACGGGTTGCGTCCTGAGATCAAACAAGCTATTGGATATCAGAGGATCAGGGTGTTTTCTGACTTGGTTGACTGTTGCAGAATTTTTGAACAGGATTCCAAAGCCAGAGCAGAGAGCTATCAGCAGAGGGTTGATAGGAAGGGTAAGAATCAGATGGATCGTGGAAAACCGTATGCAGCTGGCAAAGGTTTTCAGAAGCAGAGTGGGATGAAGAGGCCTAGTGGGGGAGACTCTAGTGCTCCTGCTAAGTGTTATAGATGTGGTCGGGCTGGACATCGTGTTCATGAGTGTACCAGTGCTGAGATGAAGTGTTTCAAGTGTGGGAAAGGTGGTCACTTGGCTGCAAAGTGCCGATTGAAGACTGTGACTTGTTTCAACTGTGGAGAGTTGGGTCATATCAGTCCCCAGTGTCCGAAGCCGAAGAAGGAGAATCAGTCAGGAGGCAAGGTTTTTGCTCTATCAGGTTCTGAGACTTCTGCAGATGATCGTTTGATCAGAGGTACGTGTTATATTAATGGCTTTCCTCTCATAGCTATTATTGACACAGGTGCTACTCATTCTTTTATATCTGTGGATTGTGCTGTGAAGCTTAAGTTAGAGATATCTGAGATGCGTGGAAGTATGGTGATTGATACTCCTGCGAAGGGTTCAGTGACTACTACTTCGGTTTGTTTGAATTGTCCTTTAAGTATTTTTGGTAGAGACTTTGGGATAGACCTTGTGTGTCTTCCACTAGTGCAGATTGATGTTATCCTGGGTATGAATTGGTTGGTGTTTAACCGAGTCTCTATCAACTGTTTTGATAAGACTGTGATATTTCCTGGGATTGAGGAAGGAAAGAGTTTGTTTCTATCTGCAAGACAGGTGAATGAGGCAGTAGTAGATGGGGCAGAGTTGTTTATGCTGTTAGCGACTATGGAAGCTAAAGATAAACTGGTGATTGGTGATCTAGCTGTGGTGTGTGATTTTCCTGATGTGTTTCCGGAAGAAGTGAATGAGTTACCGCCAGAGCGTGAAGTTGAGTTCTCGATTGAATTGGTACCTGGTACTAGACCGATATCGATGGCTCCGTACCGTATGTCTGCTGTTGAGTTAACTGAATTGAAGAGTCAGTTGGAAGATTTGTTGGATAAGAAGTTTATTCGTCCAAGTGTGTCACCGTGGGGTGCACCAGTGTTGTTGGTTAAGAAGAAGGAAGGTACTATGAGGTTGTGTGTGGACTACAGGCAACTGAATAAAGTGACGATCAAGAATCGGTATCCTTTGCCGAGGATTGATGATTTGATGGATCAGTTGGTTGGTGCGAGTGTGTTCAGCAAGATAGATTTGAGATCTGGGTATCATCAGATACGTGTGAAAACTGAGGATATTCAGAAGACTGCTTTCAGAACGAGGTATGGACATTATGAGTATTCTGTAATGCCTTTTGGTGTGACTAATGCGTCTGGAGTATTTATGGAGTACATGAATAGGATTTTCCATCCGTACTTGGATCAGTTTGTTGTGGTGTTTATCGATGACATTTTGGTGTATTCGAAATCTGAAGAAGAGCATGCTGAGCATTTGAGAGTGGTTTTAGGAGTGCTGCGAGAAAAGCAGTTATTTGCTAAACTGTCTAAGTGTGAATTTTGGTTAGAAGAAGTTAGTTTTCTTGGTCATGTGATTTCAAGAGGTGGTGTTGCTGTTGATCCTTCTAAGATAGAGGCGGTGTCTAAGTGGGAAGCTCCGAAGTCGGTTGCTGAAATTCGAAGTTTCCTTGGTTTGGCTGGTTATTATAGGAAGTTCATTGAGGGATTTTCTAAGTTGGCGTTACCGTTGACGATGTTGACTAGAAAGGGGCAAGCGTTTGTTTGGGACTCAAAATGTGAAGAAGGTTTCCAAGAGTTAAAGAGAAGGTTGACTACTGCTCCTATTTTGACGTTACCGAGTTCGTCGGAACCATTTGAAGTTTACTGTGATGCTTCATTGTTGGGTTTGGGTGGTGTGTTGATGCAGAATAAGCAGGTTATAGCTTATGCTTCGAGACAGCTGAGGGTTCATGAAAGGAACTATCCGACGCACGATTTAGAGTTGGCAGCTGTAGTGTTTGTTTTGAAGTTGTGGAGGCATTACTTGTATGGATCAAGATTTGAGGTTTTCAGTGACCATAAGAGTTTAAAGTATTTGTTTGATCAGAAAGAGCTGAATATGAGACAGAGGAGATGGTTAGAGTTTCTGAAGGATTATGACTTTGGTTTGAATTACCATCCGGGTAAAGCAAACGTGGTGGCTGATGCGCTGAGTCGGAAATCATTACATATGTCTATGTTAATGGTTAAGGCATTGGATTTAATTGAGCAGTTTAGAGACTTGAGTTTGGTGTGTGAGAGTACTCACAACAGTGTTAAATTGGGAATGTTGAAGTTAACGAGTGGTATTCTGGAGGAGATCCGAGAGGGTCAGAAATCCGATATGCATTTGGTTGATAAGTTGACTTTAGTGAATCAAGGTCGAGGTGGTGAATTCAGAGTTGATGAGAATGGTGTTTTGAAATTTGGTAGTCGGGTGTGTATTCCGAATGTTATTGAGCTTAAGAAGAGTATTCTTGAGGAGGGACATCGTAGTGGCTTAAGTATTCATCCTGGAGCTACGAAGATGTATCATGATTTGAAGAAGTTATTTTGGTGGCCGAGGATGAAAAGAGAAATTGCGAGTTTTGTTTATTCTTGTTTGACTTGTCAGAAGTCAAAGATTGAGCATCAGAAGCCGTCTGGGCTAATGCAACCGTTGGCTATTCCAGAGTGGAAGTGGGATAGTATCAGTATGGATTTTGTTTCTGGTTTGCCGAGGACAAATAAGAATTTTGAAGCCATTTGGGTGATTGTTGACAGATTGACAAAATCGGCTCATTTCATTCCGATCAGAATGGATTATCCGTTAGAGAGATTAGCCGAGTTGTATATTGAGAAGATTGTAAGTTTGCATGGTATTCCGTCTAGTATTGTTTCGGACAGAGATCCTAGATTTACATCGAAGTTTTGGGAAGGTTTGCAGAGGGCTTTGGGAACTAAGCTGAGATTGAGTTCTGCATATCACCCGCAGACTGATGGTCAGACTGAGAGGACGATTCAGTCACTGGAGGATCTTTTGAGAGCTTGTGTTTTAGAAAAAGGAGGTGCTTGGGATTGTTATTTGCCTTTGATTGAGTTTACCTACAACAATAGTTTTCATTCGAGCATTGGTATGGCACCGTTTGAAGCTTTGTATGGTAGGAGATGTCGGACACCATTATGTTGGTATGAGTCCGGTGAGAGTGCTGTGGTTGGACCGGAGATTGTTCAACAAACTACGGAAGAGATTAAGATGATTCAGGAGAAGATGAGAATTGCTCAGAGTCGTCAGAAGAGTTATCATGATAAGAGGAGGAAGTCACTTGAGTTCCAAGAGGGAGATCATGTGTTTCTTCGTGTTACTCCGGTAACTGGTGTTGGTCGAGCTTTGAAGTCGAAGAAGTTGACACCGCGATTTATTGGTCCTTATCAGATTTTGGAGAGGATAGGAGAGGTAGCCTATCGTATCGCTTTACCGCCGTCACTTGCGAATTTGCATGATGTTTTTCATGTGTCTCATTTGAGGAGATACATTCATGATCCGTCGCATGTTGTCCAAGTAGATGATGTACAGGTGAGAGATAACCTGACTGTTGAAACATCGCCTATGAGGATTGAGGATCGAGAGTTGAAGCAGTTGCGGGGTAAAGAGATTGCCTTGGTGAAGGTAGCTTGGGGAGGACCAGCAGGTGGCAATGTAACTTGGGAACTAGAGAGTCAGATGAAGGAGTCTTATCCGGAGTTGTTCGTTTGAGGTACGTTTTCGAGGACGAAAACTCTTTTAGTGGGGGAGAGTTGTAACACCCCGATAATAATATAATAATTATTTAAATTAAGTTAATAATCTATTTATTAATTTAATTAAATAACTGGATTATTATTATTATTATTATTATTATTATTATTTTGGAATAATAATTATTGGAATAATTATTTATTGGAATATATAAGTTGGAATAATAAAAAGTCCCAATTTTTGGAAAAAGGGTTTTCACGTGAAAAGGAAAAGAGAAGCGGCTGAAAGAGAGAAAGGGCAAAAGGCAGAGCAAGAGAAGAGGAAGAGCTTGAAGCTGCAGAATTTGCCGGATTGTTAAGGTAAGGGGGGTTTATCGTCGATTAATGGGTATTATGGGATAATATGTAATGGGTAGTGAGAAACCGTTGAATCGACCCTAATTGGGATTTGGAATGCTGAAAATTTGTGATGAATAGGTGGAGTGAAAACCGTAATCAATTGATAATTGTGTGTGTAATCAAACCGATAAATTGGTGATGAATGGCGACGAGTAAGTTTGAGTGGGAAGGGTCTGGAATGGGCACATGAGATCCCTGCCCAAAGAAAACGCGTCTGGTGAACTGTCATGTTCGCCTAGCGAACATAACCTTCGCCTAGCGAAGGAACGCGCCTCAACCTCGCCCCAGCGAGATTGAGAGGTTTTGCTACTGTAATGTTCGCTGTGGACTCGCTGGAGCTTCGCCTAGCGAGGGAGTGCTAGCTGTGTTTTTCACCAAAACAGAATGAGTTCGCTATTACCTTCGCCTTGAGCTCGCCTAGCGAATTAATTTACCAATTTCCTGGAGCTGTTCGCCTTGAGCTCGCCTAGCGAACCAGAGCTTCGCCACTGCCTCGCCTAGCGAGCAAGGCAGAAGAAGTGTTTATACATGTGTTGCTGAGGTGTTTCATACATGTGTTGAGGAAGTGTTTTATACATGTGTTGATGATATGTTGATACATGTATTGATGATGTATGATGATATGCAAAATGTTGTGAATGTATATATTATGCATGTATTTGTGAATGGACTGTTGTATGGCTTAGAGTGTGAGCATATGTCCATTGTGAGTTGTTGTTGATGCTGCATTGCTAGATGATTAGTGTGCATGGCATAGCCTGTGGGGCTGTAGCTAATTCCCATTGTGAGGAATTGGTGAGTGAATCGTTGTGAATTGTTGTTGATGTTTGCATGCTAGATGATTAGCTTGCATAGTCTAGCCTTTGGGGCTGTAGCTAATTCCCATGGTGAGGAATTAGTGAGTGAGTCATTAGGTCTCAATGAGTGGGACTAGTGAGCTTAGTAGCCGTATCCGGAGGGATCGGTGAGCTTGAACTATATGTTCAAGAATAGTCGGTACCGCATGTGTAGAGTCTCATTGCATAAAAATATGTAAGGCGTATAATATGAATGGATGTGTTCCAATATTATACGTGTGTTGTGTTGTTGTTAAGTATGATTTGAGATTATACTGGTATTGTATATTGATGTTGAGTATGATGTTTAAGCCAATGAGCTATTACTGAATGTGTATTGCAATTAGGGTGATTGATGTGTTAATTACTTGGCATTACATGTTGTTTTATAATGCTTATTATATTGATTGAGGAACTCACCCTTACAACTATTTTTCAGGTAACGAGAAATGAGTTGAGTAGAAGCAAATGCTTGGAGTCTAGTGTAGTCTCCCTAGTGGGTCATGCTCTGATAGATGTAACATCGGGCGGGAACACTTTGATTATTATTGTTGTTGTGGTTGAACTGAATTACATGTGATGTTACATGTTTTGCATGATTGAGTTGATCTCTATCCGCTGCGTAATTGTGCAAATACTTTATATTTAAATTAAATAAAAGAGCATGATTGTTATATTGTTTAAATGGTGTGGAATGTTTGTGTGACACCCTTGGTGCACTATTACTCTGATTATGTGTTTATTATTTTAATTAATTTTTGGGGTATTTTAGAAGGGTGTTACAATAAACATATAAAAAATGTACACCCGGCAAGTCGAAAACCTGAAAAGGAGGCTTGGGCAAAAAAGGGTATCCTGGTGGACTGAAAACCTGAAAAGGCGGTCCAGGCAAAAATTAGGGATTAAAGCGTATGACTATGTCCCGTTCTCGGTCAACTTCACCCAAGTCAAAGGGACTGAACGAGCCAATCACTTCTATCCGACAGCAGGAGATAAGAGGCTTGAAGACATAATGACAATAGTGGAATTAAAATCAATAGGAATTTTTCTTCATAGCTTTTTCTTTGTTTTCTTGACAATTTCCTCTTACTGGGATTTCTGTCTCCTTGTACTTAAATTGCCTATTTATAGGCCCTCTTTCAATACAATTTTTTTCCAAAAAGATGCTTTTGTTTTACCTTCTCTGTTTTGTTTGCATAAACGTCCATTGATTTAATTCGAATTAATATATGCATTTGAACATGATTGATGTTTACCGAAAATACATGCATAAAATAGAAATAGCAATTACTAAAAGACTTCAGGATCGAGGAGAAGGTCTAACCATGCTTTCCAATGAATCCGGTTGCTAATCTTATTCCCCATCAAAACCAGTTATCTCCCAGAAGAAATTGGCATCACTAGACAGACTGGTCATCTCTTTCATCCCCCAGCCAGGCTCTGTTGAATATTTCTACCATCAGACAGAAATCAAGTATCCCCAGCTAAGAAAGGGTCATCAATACAAATATCTCCAACCAGAATATGGGGATTTATTTTCCCCCGGCAAATTTTCAGATGCATAATTCATTCATGCATCATTTCGCATCATATACATGCATGCAATGTTCGCATTTATTTTCAAAAGCATAAAACATCTCATGCATCATGACATGGCATGAAGCTAACTTTATTTTTCAGGTTAATTATCCTCCTGATACAGTCAAAATAAAGATCCATTCAGACGAATATCTTCATCGATTACATTCAAGATTCAAATACATCTTTCAGATATAATCCATATGAACATTCGTTCTGACAAGCACCCTGATATCCTCCTAATGGTGGCATCTTTAAGCCCATCCCAGACATTTATTGCAAATACAACATATACAAATATTATCAGATATAGCCTAACGTACGGTTCATTCTGATTCAGCCCAACATATGATTCCTTCAACTATTCCTATACGGTCTAACGTACGACCCATCTGGATGTTCATTTCCTCAGATACTACCTAGAGAACGGTACATTCCGAGGTGTAGTCTAGCGTACGACTACTTTTTGTCAGATGCAGCCTAACGTACGACTCATTCTGCAACTCAGATACGATCTAACGTACGATCCATTCTGATCTTCATTCCTCAGATACTACCTAGTGAACGGTACATTCCGAGGTGTAGTCTAGCGTACGACTACTTTTTGTCAGATACAGCCTAACGTACGGCTCATTCTGCAACTCAGATACGATCTAACGTACGATCCATTCTGATTCTTACTTCGTCAGATACAGCCTAACGTACGGCTCATTCTGCAACTCAGATACGATCTAGCGTACGATCCATTCTGATTTTTACTTCATTAGATACAGCCTAACGTACGGCTCATTCTGCAACTCAGATACGATCTAGCGTACGATCCATTATGATTCTTACTTCGTCAGATACAGCCTAACGTACGGCTCATTCTGCAACTCAGATACGATCTAGCGTACGATCCATTCTGATTCTTACTTCGTCAGATACAGCCTAACGTACGGCTCATTCTGCAACTCAGATACGATCTAGCGTATGATCCGTCCTGATCCTTTATCCCCAGTGAAGTCGACAGCCTAATGGATGACTCACTATACGGTCTAGCGTATGACCCGGTGTGGCACCCATGTCTTCAAATTGGTTTGATGAACGACGCACTCTGAAGCTCTCATCATCAAACTTCCTGGATGGCATCTTTAAGCCCATCTCCATCAAGACTAACTTTTAATTACCAAGTGCAAAATTTGGGGCATTCTAAGTGTTCAAAAATCTTCCACCTCCAGACCACGAATGGCATACATACCATTCTAACTCTCTCGGTTTAAGAATATTGAACAGGGGCAGCTGTCATACCCCAAAATTTGCCCGTTAATCTCGCAAGACATTTTTTCAAGGCACTCCAACTCATTTTTCAAGACATTGATCTTAAAGGAACAAAGACCCAGCACACAGGTGGCTGAATCCAGAAAATGGCTTAAACTGGCTTTCTCGCTAGGCGAGCAAAATCCTTCGCCTAGCGAACTCTTCGCTGCACCATTCGCCTAGCGAAGCTTGCGAATACCAGAAATTTTGGGCTTCATTCTGAGCCCATTAGGTCACAAAAACTATTATAAATACCAAGACCTCATTCAGAAAAAGGGAGACAGAGGATAGAGAGGGAACAAGCAAACCCTAACAGAGGCAACCGGAAAAACCCTAGAGGCTAACGAAGAGAATTCTGAGTAACCCCCGGATACCCCGAAGGAAACTCATCTGCACAAAGGTTACCTCCGCCCAACTCAATCCGACACCAACCCTAAGAGTGATCTGCCAATTCAACGTTGCAATTCAATTGCAAACAGGTTTGCACTACCACTACCGCTTTATGCTCCCAATTTACATGTGACATAATGATTGAATTTATAAATATATCTTAGGTTTTGCATGTGGATCTAAGTATGCATGGATGTCTTGAATGTTTAACCATGTAATTTCTGTAATGGATGCCATAGGGTTTGGAGCTTGCTGAAATCGTACTGTTATTAAAATCAAAACCAGCAGCCGTTCGCTAGCACATCGCTAAGCGAACATGTAGCGAGTGTTCGCCAAGCCTTCGCTAGGCAAGGCAGTAGCGAACATGACAGTCGCTGATTTTTTTTCTGTTCTGTTCTGTGTTTATCTGACATGTCCTATCATAGCTGTGTATTATTTGCCTGACATTATTACTGCTGCGATTCCTTTGTTCGGTGTAACTATTGATTGCACCCCATTTGGTATTCTGACCTGTTTGCTGAATTTTGTGAGGGCTCACATATTCCCGAAGAAGGTAGCTTGCTAGGTATTCCACTTTATTTGTGGGATACCCCTGTGGAGACTCATCCTAATTACCTAACTGATTACAAATGTTGCCTTTGAATATATGATTTTGACCCTCTCTTTGTTGCCTTACGGTATTACGGTCATGTCCCGCGAATGTGGGGATACACTTAGCAAAGACCCTTCGGTTAAATCATCATGTCCCTATAAGATAAATCATAGTCCCTCGGATGTTGCCTGCGAATATATGATTTTGTCCCTCGATGGCCCGTCGTTGTAGCCTACGGTTAAATGATGATCGTCCCTTCGAATGCTAAGGTACCCTTACAAATGTTGCCTTCAATGACCAATCGATGACCCTACGATGTCCTATACATCCAAAGGACAAGACTACTTACTTCTCAATAGTAAGGACAGTTTTACCTTCATAAGGATAGGAAATACCCATAAAGACCTTGGGTAGGTATAACTCTTAAATGCTGACTCACAACTTAAAATACTTTTCACACCTCACACTTTGCAAAACGTCTATTAGAAAATCACCACTTGGTATACATTCGTACTAGAATCATTGCCAAGTTATATTTTTCTAAACAACTTTCAAAATTAAACGAGATAAATACTTTGTATACATTCGTACCAGAACCATTACAAAGTTAAACTCTCTTTTCAAAACATTAAACTGTTCTCAAACACTTTTTCAGGCAAGAAAAATATAAGTGATCAAGCAATTAAGAGCCCATGGATAACCATGGATACAAAGGGTGCTAACACCTTCCCTTTGTATAATGTACCTCCCGAACCCAAAATCTAATCAAGGTCTTTCCTGTTCTTTTCCGCCTTTCCTTATTGGATAAAAGAAAAGTCGGTGGCGACTCTTGCTATCCGCGACATTGCGTTTCAAAGCAAAAAATACACAAAAGTTAGTTCACCGTATGACAGGGGGAAAGGAAACGCTCGAAGTAAAACTGGAAAATACATGGTCTCGCGACCAAAGAGAGATGGGATCGGGAGTCGGTTACGCAAGGGGAAGGTATTAGCACCCCTCACGTCCGTCGTACTCGACGGGATCCACGCTAAAAAAGATAGGATAAGGTTGCTAAAACTGCTCAAAAGAATGCACACACACACTGGAATGAGACACAAATGGAAGAAGAGGGGAACAAGCTCGCTAGGATATCGCACTTATGCCTACGTATCTCATCTGGAATAAGAATTAGAGCTACCGCAGTTCGGCTAACGCACGCCGAAACAAAACACACACACAAGAAACCGACTGCCAATCGCTGGACTTACATCAGACTCCGAACCAACAAACACACTCAGGAAACCGACTGCAATCGCTGGACTTACGTCAGACTCCATACAAACAAACCACACACAAGAAACCGACTGCCAATCGCTGAACTTACGTCAGACTCCACACAAACAGGCAAACATGGAAACCGACTGCCAATCGCTGGACTTACGTCAGACTCCAAGAAAACAAGAGGTTAACCGGACGCTGAGTCGTCAAAAGCAACAAAAAAGTTAACAGGGAGTCTGGTACTCGAGCCTGCTAGCCGTCAAACAAACACACACAAAAAGAAAAAGGGTGCCCGAAGAGATCTCGCACGATCTCCTGCCTACGTACCTCATCTGGTATGAGGATCAGGGCGACGTAGTTCCCCTTAATAGGGAAAGAAATTTCTATCCTAACTAGAGACTGGGAAATGACAGACTAGAAGGGAGACTGACTCGAGCCTAATAGTTATCATGTAATCTACAATGGCCCTAGGTTGAGGTTTCTATCTAACTTGCACAGGGAGCAAGCTATCCTAAACAACACAATCACACATACAAGCACAATAAAGCAAGCACACACACTATATGCACACAATTGGGCTCATACAAGGCTAGGCTGCAAAAGCAAGCCAACTGGAATGGGGTGTGGTTAGCTCTTAACCCTAACATTGAGAGTTAGGGTGAAGCAGATGAAATGGGAAGTGAGGGTAAGACCTCACAGCTCTTATCCCTGGCCTGGGAGAGCTTCAGACAAAATAGAATGTGTGGGAGTTCAGAATGTAGGAACTCTTCTCACAAGTGACTGACACAACATGATCTTGGGTTATTATCCACAATGCATCAACACAAGGTGTGTGAGCAAAGTGAATGACACGCTGAGTAGCAGGAGATGGATTACACATCTCTTTTATCTACCAATTGCCTCATAAGAGGACTTTTACTGCTTGGCACAAATTTAAACATTCACAAGCATTGCCTCTTAAGGAGGACTTCAGACAGGTGCCTACCAATAACAGTAGGTCTTCCAGACTACATGAAGATTAGAAATTATACCTAAGTGGTTAAGCAACCAAGCAAAGCAAAGTTCACAATGAACTTAAAGCAACTTATGTACTTGTGGAAACATCAGACAAATCAGTACAATGTTCAAACAAACAGATAACAGTTGATAAGCAACAGACAATCCCAATGTACAAAATGTGTAAGCCAAAAGGCCAACTCAAATGAGTTACCATCAACCTACAAAAACACACAATGTTAGTAATCACAAGCAAACATCAATGCTCAAATGAATGGAGCATCATTAACCATGGAACTTGAATGCTTAACCTGAAATCAAAGCTCAAACATAAGCAACAAACCACTAGGTCAAAGCCTAGGGTCAAAGATGGAGAAAAAATTCAAAACAAAAGCTGAAAATTAACATGAATCAACTTCAAACACATCTTGAAACAATCCAAAAGGTCTCACATCAATATCATATACTAAAAGCATTTCATGACCAAATGAAGCTCAAGGCAATTTTAAAGCTCAAATGTGATCAGCCAGAATGAAAAATCTCAATTAAATCATAAATGATTCAAATAATTCCAAGAAAATTCATGCTCATTCACAACATTCATAACATGCATCACACAAAAAATCAGGACAATTGGAGATCATTTGGCATGGCAAAAACATCACATAAGTTGAACATCAAAAGGTGTGACACAAATTGTCACACCAACTTAACATGATCATAAAACAGAAATGATAAATGGTAAAAATACCAAATTAACACCAAAATGTCAAGCAATGTGTCTAGTTTCATCATGCAAATTTTCAGAATCATTGGATCAAAGACCAGCATTTCACAAAGGTATAAGCATGGCAAGGTCAAATATTTATAGATGTTCAAACATTCTAGCACCAAAAAATATCCAGCCAAGCACAACTTGTGAAAATATGATCAAAAAATAATAGATAGAATAAGGATCATGATGCAAAAAATTGAGATGAATTTGGATTAATTTTCAAATTGATATGATTTTTTAAAGATGAGGAAAAATAAAGAAATAACATGAGAAACATACATGGAATAATGGAGGGAAATGGCATAATGAAAATAAATTTGAAAAAACGCTGCTACCAGGAATCGAACCTGGTAGCATTTCAAAAGAGGCGCGCCTGGCGCTGAAACCCTAGCTACGAACTAGCGTCGGCATGTGACGGACGCAAGGGAAGAGTCTTCATCTTCCTCATGAATATGATGAAGAACAACATGAATGTTCATGGCAGAATTTCCAGAATTTTCAAAAGTTTCCAGAATTTTACAAATTATATATCGTTGGAAAGCTCTTTCAATGTAGAATTCAAATATCATATTATCTAAGCCTAAATCTCCATGAATTTTCTGAATAGAAGCAAAGAAGTTTCTAGATCTAAACTTGAAATCATCATATCTCACTAAATTTTCATCCAAATTCCACAAAATTTATATCAGAATTCTCACCACAACAAGATCTACAAGATTATGTACATAAAACAGTGAATTAAGAGGATCGAAAAAGTGACGTCTTGAAGAACAGCTCCTTGAAAACGCACGATCCAAGGCTTGCAATGATCCAAATCCAATCCAAAATACTTATGATGATGTTTGATGATGAAATTGAGGCTTGGAAACGTGTAGATCTTGCTTAATTTGCATTTGCCATCTTTGAGTTCTTGAACTTGCACACTTGATTTTCACACGAATTCCACAATTCAAGGCTTGATCTGTACTCAATCCACACCAGAGAACAAGAATATGGAATAAAAATGCAAGGTTCTTTGAAGAAAATTCAAGTTTTGGTTGAGAGAAAAAATGGAGGGAAAAACTTCTAGATCTAAAAAAATGGTGAAAATGATTAAGCTCTTGAAATTCTGTTATGATTTAGTATATATACCATGTGCTAATCCTATTTTAATTAAAATTAAGCAAGGTTTAGTTGAAGTTAAGCAAAAAAAGATGTATGGCAAAAATTGAAAATTTGCATGGTGCATGTAGTAAATGGACGTGAACAGTGCCATGTGCTTGATCAAAGTCACTCAAAATCATTTTTTAAACACATTGGCAATGGCAAAAAGTTCTCATGATGCACCAATTTTAAATTTATGATTTTCCCTCCAAAAATGGCTTGAAAAATCACATGATTATGTGATGAGATTTTATGAAATGTGATGAATGATTTGGAAAGTTCATGTCAAGAGAAGAGTTTTAGAAAAAGAGGCACCAAATTTGAAGTTATGAAACAAAAGTTATGCCCTTTTGAAGTTCCATGTACACTTGGCAATGATTTGACCATATCTCTTCAACCATTCATCATAAATTCATGATCTTGGACTTTTTGGAAATGGGAGAGAGAGATCTTCAACTTTAATGTTGGGCAAAAATTCACTTGAAGCTTTCTTGATGATGTAATTTGAAGTTGAAGTTGGGTTAAAAACCTTTCCATTTTGGCAAGTTTGAATTATAGGTCACTTTCTATTTTTGGCAAGTTTTGACTGGACCTCAAATTCCTCAAAGTGAGTGTTTGAAATGTCAAATGAGACTTGTTTGAACATGAATGAAGTATTTCTACTCACTTCCCACCTCCAAATCCAACAGTTGACCTGACAGTTGACTTTTGTTGACTTTTGTGGTTGACAGATGACTTGGTCATGCACAGATGATTTTGAGCCTCAACCACTTGATGGAATAACTCCAAAACGAAACCCTAGCTTATACAAGCTCAATAAAATCACATGATGATCTCCATCTAATTAAAGACCTCATCTTCTTGCAAAACCCTGACTAGAAGAATGCAATTGATTAGGGTTGACCAGAGGTCAAAACCCTAATCCCAAGGAACCTTATAAGAAATAATGAACCATGATGATGATGATGTACCATTTCAACCAAGATAATGGACAACCTCCTTGAGGAACCAAAAAACCCTAATTGAAGCACAAACCTCAGATGATTAGTGATCAATTCATGAGACTCTTAGGCTTGAATCTTTTAACCCCTCTATCTTCTGAGAAAGACCTAGGAGGATGACTTGCTTATTTCACATGATATGCAAAGAGGTAATGCCTAATGCCCTAAAAAATGAAATGCAATATGCTAAGCTAGCCCCAAGAGAGGAGGGCAAATTTTGAGGTGTTACACTTTTCTCACCACTTCTTTCATCGATGGATTTAAGCGCCTTTGAGGTTGTGCAACGGGTTTGAAATTTTCTTCCATCATGATCTTATGCATACAATAGGCCGGACTAATACCCTTTAAATCGGATAATACCTACCCTATTGCACCTTCATTCTTTTTCAGCACTTGTATCAATTTATGCTTCTCTTTTGTGGACAAGGCATTGCTAATGATCACCGGTTTAGTACAATCATCACCAAGGAACACATATTTCAAGTGTGTAGATAGCATTTTCAACTCTAGCTTCGGCTCTTCCACTTTCTTCTTCACATCCAAGTCCTCATTTTTCTCCTCATGAGAGGCAATCTCTCCACAAGATTCCAATTCATGCAAAATTGCTTCAGTTTGTTTTTCTTCATTTTCGGTTAAAACATTGTAAGCTCCGATAAGAGATCTCTCTAACGGATTAGAAAAATGAACTTGGTTTGTAACCTCCACAATCTCCTCCTCGGTGGCATCGATTCGGAAAGAATCATGCTTGTCATTAGGATGCTTCATGGCTTCAAAAAGATTGAAAGTTACCTCTTCATCTTGCACTCTTACTTTCATGAGTCCATCATCAATGTCAATCATCATTCGGGCTGTTTTCATGAATGGTCTTCCAAGAATTAGAGGAACATCGCGATCCTCATCCATGTCCACTATCACAAAATCTACCGGAAACAAGAATTTGTCCACCTTCACTAGCATATCTTGAGCAACTTCATATGGTGAAGTGGTAGACTTATCGGCTAGTTGTAAAGTCATCCTTGTAGATTTAATCTCAACATTCCTCAATCTTTTAACAATGGATAAGGGAATTAAATTGATGCTAGATACCAAGTCGATCAAACCATTACCAATGTAAGTGCCTCCAATGGTTACCGGTAAAACGACTCGGCCCGGATCGGATTCCTTCCTTGGGAGAGTTTTTTGGATTATGGCGCTACAACGTGCATCAAGCAAGATTGTCTCCTCTTCCACATATCTCCTTTTCTTTGTGAGAATATCCTTCATGAACTTTGCATACCTTGGCATTTGCTCTAATGCGTCGACAAATGGAATATTTATTTGAAGTTACTTAAATATATCCATAAACCGTGCATAGTGTCTAGCATTATCCTTCTTTGATGGTGCATGCGGATAAGGTAGATGTTGAGATGGAATGACACTCACTCCTTTGTCACCTTTCTTCTTTTTTCTCGGCTCTGCTTCTTTCTTCTCACCCACTTCAATTTGCTGTTCTGCTGAGCTATTCTGTTTCTGCTCTTTTTGCGGCGCGAAAGGTGATCGCGGAGCGAACTGAATAGTTTTTGTCTCTTTTTTCTTTTCACACTCCACGTCCTCATTTTCAGGTACAACATCCATATCATTCTCTACTGTAATCTCCTCACTTCTTCCACTTGTCAACTCTTTACCGTTTCTAGTAACAATTGCTTTACAATGCTCCTTCGGATTGATTTGAGTGTTGGCGGAGAAAGAAGATCCCGCGTGTTGTTCCGATTGCTTCGCAAGTTGGCCTACTTGATTCTCCAAATTTTTGACAGCTGTCTCGTTGCTCTTTTGGTTTGCCATGAAGGCTTGCATGAATTGTGTGAGAGTATCTTCTAGCTTTGAACTTCCTCCTTGCGATTGTTGTCCTTGAGAATTTGGATTTTTGTATGGACTTTGTTTCTGAAAATTTTGGCTGTTGAACCTTGATGGTTGATAGTCTTGGTTGTTCCTTTGATATGAGTTGTTGTGGGGTGGAGGTTGCCTTTGATAACCTTGATTTTGGTTGTTCACATAACTCACTTCTTCCAATGGAGGGAAATAACCGGTTGGATGATCTCCTTGACATAGTTCACAACATGCTACTTGATGTCTAGCTTGAGATACTTGAATTTCCTTCATTTGCTGTGGAAGTTTGGACATTTGTTGAGTGAGCAACTCCACTTATTGAGAAAGTAACTTGTTTTGGGAAAGAATAGCATCATTGGTATTTAATTCAAGTTTCCTTTGTGAAGGACTACGATCATGTTGACTTTGACGATCATTGAGTGCCATCCGGTCAATAATGACTTTCGCCTCTTCCGCATTCTTTGACATAAGAGAACCCCCCGCGGTAGCATCCAAATGTAAGTTGTAAATGCGCCTAAGAGGGGGGGGGGGTGAATTAGGTGGTTAAAAATTCTTCGATCTTGTTTCCGGTTTTTGGTTATTTTTTGTTTAAGTGTGGAAAAATAAATTGCGGAAAGTAAAAAGACACCGGAATTTATAGTGGTTCCCTTCATAATCCGAAGGTACATCCACTCCCCTTTCGACTCGAAAGAGATTTCACTATAGTTAGAATTATTGTACAGCCTACTCACACCAATGGTGATGCTTACTATCTAACCTATAGGTAATCAAGTGTATGAAGAACAATCCTCTTCAACACCAACCCTTGTGTCCAACAATCCTGGATCACAAGTCAAACATAAATAAATCTTCTTTGATGATTTGAATAAAGTGTAGTACTATCAATCTTCTCTTGAAAAATCTTCTCCTTATGTAATAATCACTTTAATAATGTACAAGCAAGTGTTCAAGTGTATGATGAAACTTAGATGAATAATATATGAAAGTTTGATGCACAAGTTTCACACTTTTGAAAGTTTTATGAACACTTTGTGAAAATGAATATTTTATGTAAATGATTGTTTTTGAAGTTTTATGCAAAGGAGGTATGTTTGAAATTCTGACATTATGATGTTTATATATTGCTAAAACATCTCTACAAATAGGTATCAATGATGAGGGGATGCCATGATTTATTTGAGAAAAGTCGGTGCAAATTACGACGGTTCAAAACGCCATAATTTACCAACAACTGCATGTTTAAAAAATATTCAAATATTCAAATTTCAAAAGTAAAAAAAACTGCTTCAAAACGCTGCAAATTACGGCGGTTCAAAACGCCATAATTTACCAGCAATTGCATGTTTAAAAATATTCAAATATTCAAATTTCAAAAGTAAAAAAAAGATTTAAAAACAATTCTTTAAAAGCATGAAACTCATGGCATATATTTTCTAACACCCTTAAACTTACATAGCATACATGAGACACTTTTGAACATTTGCATAAACATTATCAAGAGATGAATGTTATACCTTTGATCAATCCAAGATAAATCTTCAAGACTTTAAATAATATGAAATCTTGTTCTCGCTTCAATGTCTTGATCCATTTCCTTTTTGAGCATGCATAACATCTTGAATGAATAATGTTATCTTCATCAAAACCATTTAGAGGCTTGCCTTCACACCAAAAGTGTCTTGTGAGTCGATTGGAGCCCATTTAGAAAAATATGGATTTGAGTGAGTTCATCAAAACCATGGCCTTTGCATTTTCTCAACATTGACTTGAATCTTTCCCAAGCCTCATTTAGAGACTCATTGCTCCCTTGAGTGAATACCGCAATAGCCGTTTTGGCTTCCATGAATCGGGATTGAGGAAAATATCTTTCTAGAAACTTTTCTTCTAACAAATTCCAATCCGTCATCACTCTTGGTGCTTGATCAAGATACCACTCTTTTGCCTTTCCCACTAAGGAATGTGGGAACATTCTCTTGAATAATACTTCTTCACCCGCTTCCTCTATTCCCGTAGAACCCGCAATCTCATAGAATTTGATGAGATGGGTATACGGATCTTCATGGTCCATTCCGGTGAATGGATTTGCATAAAGGACTTGGAGGATTCCGGTCTTCATCTCGTGTTCCTTCCACCACGAGCAAATTGGGCATTCCGCCTTGGACTATTTGCGGATATTTTGATAGGAGTTTCATCTGCCATGTTTCCTTCACAACTTTCTACACCCACTTCTTCGATTTGAACAAGTGAAGAAGTAGATACTTCTTCTCTCTGGTTCCTCTCTTCGGCTAGTTTCCTTCTTCTTCGTGTTTTGTTATTGAGCTTTCGAAGTGTTCTTTCAATTTCGGGATTGAATTGAATTTAAAAAAAAAACTTAGAACAATGAATTATTGCAATGCTTGTAATATCGAACACCAATCCCCGGCAACGACGCCAATTTGTTGAAAAGTATATTTCCGCCAAATATTTTTATATCGTACCCACAGAGATTGGTTGTTATTACCGCCGTTCTATAATTCCAATTGTTATAAGTTTAAAATGTAACCAAGTTGTTTTGTTTGAATAGTTATCTTTTGAGTAAAAGGACACTAAGACAATAAAAATAGTTTTAATCAAATATAAAAGGCTTGGCAAGATTGGAGTTCACTATCCAAATTTCTTATGTTTCCTTAATGACAACTATATTGACTTAAAATTATTGATGATATTCAAGTATCCTCTCAATATCATTTATTTCTAAATGATATTGTGATAATCATTATATTAATGGTTAAATGATTTCTCTACATAACTATCAATATAGCAATCTTTAATGTTTGATACAAAAGAAGAGTAGTGTATAAATCTATTTCTACAACTTATTCACTACTTGAAAGAATATTTTAAGTCAAGACTTGAATAATCTTTCTCAACAATAACTCAAATCTGAATATTCAAAATAGGACAAAAATATAATTTATTACATCAATAACATTTTGTCACATACAAGAGTCAATAGGAATACATAAATAATAAGGAATAGCTACTACCTCCAATCTTGACAAAGTGGGGTTTAGCTCTTCATCATCATATTTGACAGCAAAATGAAATACCAAAGTAAGCTCTGTTTTTCTTCTCCAACTTATGAATAAATTTTCCTTTTTTTCCATCCTGTTTTTTAAAGAGTTCATCCTTTCCTTAAATGTTTCATTTTGGTCTAAAACTGAAAAGTACTCTAAAAATGATACAAAACTATCACACTTCAGTTGGGTTGAAAACATAACAATTGGCCCAAACCAAATATCAAGCTTGCTGTTTTCGCAAGGTTCGCGGCGCCAACCCTAGTCGCGGCGCAAACTGAAGCAATTTCAGCTTCTTTGCCTTGCAAGCTTCATTTAAACCATTTCTCCCAAGTTTGTTCTTCAAATGCTTCCAAAATGCCATTGAAACTTCTTCCAAATTATGCTTATGCAATCCAATGCTCTCTTGTCCAAAAAAACTCTACAAAACTAACAAATACGTGAAATATCTACTCAAAACATAATCAATTAAACTTAATTGCATTTTTACTAAATTGTGAGGAAAAAAGTGTGTAATTCAATAAGGAAATGGTAAAAGGGACCAATAAAAATATATGAAAAGTAGTGATAATTGGTCCCTAACAAATGCTTGGCTCGTGTGCATCGATTTGAATTCCTCTTGCATGGGCATGTACAGGCGCATGTGAGGCCCAAGAGTGAAGGGAAATCCATGCTGAGATCAAATATAAGTGAATTGGACGTGTAATTGGAGCTGCATTTGCTTGCACATGAAGTTACAAAGTGAATTGCAAAAATGAATATAAAAACATTAAGCTCTTCGAAACTCACTAATGGAAAGTCCAAAAAATTTATGTGAGTAATGGTTGGAAAGCCCTTGAAATAAGGAACAAAAGTCATGTTGGGCAAAAATTAATTTGGAGTTTGAAAATTTATGAAAATTGGCTGTGAAGTTTTGGGTACAAAACATGTCTAGGTTCCCTTTGAAAATTTTCACCACAAGCAAGCACTTTCAAGCCCTTCTGTTTCAATAATGTAAGCCTCAAATAGAAAAACTTCCAATATCAAAGTTGTAGATATTTTCAATGTGATCGATTTAGACTCAAATTTTGCATCATTTGGATTTTTCATGAGAACGTTATAGGCACTTGAAGTTGGACATTTTTCAAATTCAATGACTTAGGCCCAAAGTGACCTATAATGTTTTGTATTATCACATGTGTTTCTTTTAGGATTATGAAATTTTGTCCAACATAACATTTGAAGTATACATCGTAAGCTTTCCAATGCATTTGGTCTCACCTCAAAATCATAGAAAATAAGGAAGTTATGTCCTTGGGAAGTTGACCCAAAATTAGGGTTTCAGTCAAAATGACCTATAATGTTTTGAAATGAAGGATGACCTTCCAAGTTTCAAATGGTTTTTTGATGAACATTAAAGTTGTTCATATGGTTCTTAAGAATAGTTTTTCTCTTGGGTTCATCTTCATTTGACAAACACATCACAAGTTGTGTCTTAGTGATCTTCAGTTTAGTCAGATGACTTGACTGGTCAACTTCTCAAGGCCAAACTTCAAATCTTGATGAATGAATGATTGAGGATACTCACATAGGCTCATATATGCATAAAATAATGAATTAAAGAACTTCCCTTAATTGAATTTGATCATAGGTTGAGGTTGCTTCATGAGCCAAGCACATTCAAAGCATAGTTGAATTAGGGTTTCCTTGGGAAACAATCCTCAAGCCCTTTGGGTTATCTTGATCAAATTGGAAAATTGAGATACTTGGGAAACATATATGATGATTAGGAGCTTTATGGACCATTGTCATGTTTTTTCTTATCTTCATCTAGCCACTTCATTGAGCTTAAGAGCCTCATAGGAGCATTGTAAACACATGATCACTTGAGCTTAAAAAAAAAGAGTTAGTGACATATTTTTGTGCTTTTGGTTAGTAACAAAATAAGAAAAGCAATAATATACAACACAAACATGCTTGGTGGTCTCAAACCACTCACACAAGTCCCAACCCTAGGGTTAAAGAGCCACACATGCTATGATCCTTGAGGCAATGCATTAAGTAAATCATATGATGCCATGAGGGATCTTAGGTTCAAAATTAGGGTCTTACACATACATTAAAAAATACACATTAATTAAAGTAAAATCAAAATGTATCGGTCATGCATAACTTGTTCCGAACAAAAAATACAACCAAACATAAACTACTGAGTATGTCTAACCTCTCACTTCTCCGCCTATACTGCAAGGCATTTTGTGCCTCACCAATAATGCCTTCTACGATTTCCAATTGGGGACTTCCTTCCTCAAAAAGTCATGTCTTTATGCCTGATTTCGCATATCCATAATACGCCGACAAACACTACTTACGTCTTATGTGTGGTCATCCTTAACCTTAAGTACATCATGATTAGATGGCTTATATGGTCTTTTAATAGTGTATGGTGTCATGATAGAGCGTGACACCATATATAACCATGTCATGTAGTCATCATCATAGACCCAATGTACAGGAGTTGACACCCTACGATACTCCTCTAGTACCAGATGACTCTCAAAATCCTCAAGTGTCGCATCAAGATCTTTGCGCCAGACGGTGGGAGAACGTGACTCTGAGGAGTGAGTGTCTTTGAATAATTTACATATACCAAAATTGGTGCATCACTTGTTCGGGCATATACAATACATCAGATCTGCCCCCATGCCAACCATTCAGAGTATAATGAAATGAGGTTCAATTGATGTGTCTGGTAGTGGCCGACATATGAGCAGAAAACAATGTCATATGCTATGAAATTCTGGCGCAGTCAGAGTTCAGATGTTCTACTCCAAGTCATGACATCTGATCCAACATTGTAACTAATACAGCAAGACAGTTATACAAATTAAACCCTGTACTAATATGCTCACGTTCACAGATGTCACGACATCTGCTTCTATATCACCCTAGAATGGAGGAACACCTAGTTCTGTGCATCTGGTAGAAAGACTCAGCAGAGATCAACCATAGCACTAACTTCTGTTATTTTCCTACACAGTAATCAGCAAGATGTCTCAATAGTGATTTCAACATCATCTGTTACATTATTCCAGTCTGCTGGCCTTGTACTTGTATTTCCTAAAATAAAGGTTGAACAAGTTAATCTAATTTCCACTTAGTAGGGTGCTAACAAATAGGCTATTTGTTAGGTTCATTTAATGTAATACAATTGTTAGTTTCCTGGATTTTAGCTCAGCTGTTGGATTCCTAAAGAATAGCCTGAGAAAACTACTGAAACAGAAAAACTAATCACCCTACAATTCAACACATACTATCAGGAATGAATGTCACAACATTCCGTTTGACAGTCAGAACATATACCTCATGCTGATTCAGTTATGTTCCTGAAAACAGTTTGTGCTAAATTTGCTGTAATGTAAAAGACTAACCAGTCTCTACTTCAGTATCAACATACATGACTAACTGTCAAGGCATCCAGTTTGACAGTTTCACAATGATCCTTTGGCCAGGTCTGTTATCCTCTTGGAGACCAGACTGAAATACTGAACTGAAGCAGAAAAACCAACTTGCCTATTATTCAGTATGTGCTGTTAATGATGAATGTCAAAACATTCTGATTGACATTCAAACAGAAGGCTATGTACCAGGTCTGATATTATCTTGATAAGCAGACTGAAATACAAGCTAAGTTAAGGCAGACAGGATTATAACATGCAGAAGGAAAACAAACACAGGAAATTGTTAACCCAGTTCGGTGCAACATCACCTACTCTGGGGGCATACCAAGCCAGGAAGAAGATCCACTATCAGCAGTATTAATTCAGAGTTAAACTCCCCCGTTTACAACTCTTCACTTAATCCCTACCCAATGCAATCTATACATAGGAACTCCTAGATAGAAACCTCCAGTTTCCATTCCTATCACTACAAAAACAATGTAATGTTAAACAACTTGGACTTGCTTCACAGCTTCGTTCAAGACCACAACAACTCTTGCCTACAGGCTTTGAGTTATAAATACTCTCAGCTTTGAACATTGAGAAACACATGGTAACCTTCCCACATGTTGGGAGGTTTACCTCACACACACCCCTAATTTTTCATTCTAAGAGGCTTACAAAAACTAGGTTACAATATGCTATTTATAACCTAATCACCCAACTGGATTTGGGCCTTCAGAAATCGCAGCAAACTTCTTCTTTGCTGTTACAAAGTCAGCAAAAAATTTCTGCTACAAATAAGGTCTTCAATCTTTTAGTTCCTAAAATCTCTCCATATATATCTCCATGTTTAGAGCCTATATATTCTGATTGACTCTTTAAGACCTCCACAAGGAAGTTAGGATATTCACCAAATATCCTCACTAATCCCAGAATATATACTGAATTAATTAATTCAGTTTTCTACACATGCACGATGTCACAGGCATGATGTCGTGACATCGTACATGACATGTTGGTCCAGATGTTGAACTTCTTCAACCCAACATATTAAAACAACAGAGATGATTACATTATTTGTTTTACAAAATTAATGTACATTATCTCCGCCACCACAAACACCAAAGTTGGTGTACATGAGGAAGTAGAGGTACAAGATGCAGCTGCATCACAACCCTTCCCCTCAACATGAGGGCTTCCTGAAGAATATGTAATGCTGAGTACATAGACAATGTAACTCAGATCACAAGACACAACTGTCTTCTTAACTCAAATCACACGACACAAGAGGTATACACAGTTAGTGACTTTAGTGCCTGAAGCCAACTTCTGTTTGCTACCACATTTTTCTTGCTTGCTTGCTTCTGGTACATTCTCAGGACAATATTTCTCTCCCCCTTTTTAGCTAAACATTTGTAAATGAACCCTTCACAAAACCAGATCCAGGCGCAGTTTGCCCAAACCTTAACATACCCCATGGTTTAGAGGGAATGGAATGTTTCTCTTGTGAGAAGAGGAGTGCTGTTACATCCTTTAAATAGTCCAGCCCGTGCTTAGGAATTAACGGTAGGAATAAATGCTTGGTCAAGATTCATTAATATTTGCTGAGAAACAGTCAGAGAATCACCAACAATATCTCAGACTATCTTTGAATACCTTTTATAGCTCTTGACTGTTTCTTTTCCAAAACAACAGTTCCAGTGCATGGAGACTATTCCATATATGCAGTCAGACACGTTGCACGCGATGTCTTAACATTCAACGCGGCTTTTGCCTACATTCTTCATGTATTCTTCCTATCAACATTTCCTAAGACCACTTTCGTACCTCCAGTACAAGCTTGACATCTAGCACCACTAAATCCAAAATCACAAACACCAGTAGATGGTTACTCCCCTTGTACCACACAATTGTAACACTCAGGCTTATTCTAATTTATCATAATTAGACACACCATATCCATATTTCCTCATGACTTTCAGATTCATAAGGAAATAACAGTATTGTCCAAGGCAATGTCATGACATTCGGTCAGACATTCTTCTGCTCACTCAGCCTTGACATACACCATATCACCCTAATAACTAACAAGGTGCCATACCCAGTTATCTGAGAGCACATAGACCACAAGCTTGATGATTACTTGTAGCACAAAAACAGAACTCCCCCCGTCATGAACAACCAACTCACCTCTTGAAGCTTGAAGATCACACATGAACATATCCAACACCCCAAAGTTGGACCTTCACATACTTCCTGATTCAAAGAGAACCCAGACCACTTGATGTATGGAAAACATAAGACGCATCTTCATGTCTTCAAGAGCACACCCTCTGTTCAACCTTCTTGGCTGAACACATCCACACTCTGTGTCAATCTCTCTTCTAACCAGAACAGAAACTCACTTCACAAAATGTTCTAACATTAGTTAGGACATCCTTCACAACATAACAAAGAACACCATCTGATAATCTTTAGATATCACTGAGTCACCATCTTGATCCAAAAGAAACCAGACACAAATTGGGACATATACATTCTCATCCCATTACAAGAGATAATCTTCCATAGATAGCTCAGAACTCCTACCACAAGCTCCAAGATATGAATAGAAAACACCTCCTTTTGTCTTCAACTTACTACTTTTCTGCTCAAAAGTAATTTGTCTCAGACTTTCCTCAAGAATAATCAGCTGCCATATGTTGATTATCTTGATTCTTCGAACTCACTTCTGAGATAGACCAAATGCCACTGGTTGATTACCTCCTTCATGAATCCTCATATGAAAAAGTCAAATGCCATTTTTTGACCTCTCCAAGTTTATCAGACTTCTCCCAAAGATATTCTGACCTTCCAAGTGAGACTTGAACTTCAAGCTACATGTTAAACAAAACTTAGATTCTCTAAGACATGAACATGTAACATCTTTTCCATCCAGCAACTCCAAAGAACTGCAATGAGAACGATCTTTTTGAAGTACCCAATCTACAACTCTGTAGACCCTTCTATCTTAAGTTGATGTGCCACTTCACTAACTAAGATTCTGATGTTGAACCAAATGTCACAACATTGTGTTTTAACATCTAGCTGTTGAATTCAGCTCCTTCTTCTGCCACTTGAAAGAACTTCCTCCCTACACAGAACAAGAGTTCAACACTCTCATAGACTTGATTGTGTAACCAAGTTTGAGTAAACAACCTCCATCCTGCAGGTTTGCAGTTAAGTCATCCAAGCTCACACCTTGATGAATCCCTGCTTCTTCTCCAAAGACATCAGACATTCTGATGCATGAGTCTTCATAAGGACCAGTTAGAGACTAACCCTTCAGCTATACCAAGGATTCCACTTCCTAAAGCAAGGCTATTTCCATGATGTCAAGAGTGCTGCCACTTGTTCTTAACTCCACAGTGTGCATTAGCCAATGCACTTCCTTACCTAGATCAGAAATAAACTGATCCAAGTAACCACCATCAAGACTATGATGTCTTCTTCTTCTTGTACACACCAAGGCTGAACATGTTTCTTGCCAGGAAACCTTTTCAGAGATCATATGCTCTTGCTGCCACCAAAGAGATAGATCATAAACCAATGTACTATCCTTCCTGTGATTCTGCACAGGGTCTTAAAGAAGAGATGTTCCAACATCTTTAAGAACATCAGTTATCTGGAGCTCCAAGGATAATCAATTAAATACTTGTACTTGGCACAAGTAGACATTGATCTTAAATCCTTTCCCAATTATCCTTTCAGATACTTCCATCATAAGAATACTTTGAAAATACTCTTCTTGTGTCAACATCTTCTGCTTGCAAGCACCTCAATAGTTTTGAGAATCTTTCCAGATTAGATTCACCCTTAGGAATGAGAGAGATGAATCCTTCCTTGCAAATGTGTCACACAACAACCAGAACCCATGTGACACAGGTCAACAGCCAACCAGACCCTAGGCTAACCAAACGTGAGGAGGTTAATCAAAGCTCCCCCTCAAATTAACAATCATGGAAACCCCACACCAATATCCATGCATTGTACACAAATGTCTCAACATGACATACACCATCCCTACCAGTGGCAACTAACCCTATGAGTTATACCTATACATACTCCAATCACACCAATCAGACTCCAACTAATCATAAGTACTAGTGAAAGAAAAAAAACAACACCAGTCAATAGTAGATATGCATTGCCATAGCCTACAACCACAACCAACCTCTGAATCTTCATATTCTCACTCCTTGAAAGAACTGCCACTTCTGAGCGTGGTGTTTGAATCACAAGATTCATGGTCCCAATCCCCATTATTGACTCCTAACATCCAGGGGACTTGTCTTCCAACACAATATAGTACTTCAGGGAACAACTATCCAACCTTGATCAATCTACAAGAATAGGACAAACAGCAAGAAATTGCACAATGTCCCATCTCAACCAACTCCACTTCTAGAGATCAGACTTCTAAAAGTGACCTTCTTGAGCACACACACAGTTGCCCCTACCCTTGTCAACTTAGCACACACAGATGTCTCCTCTTCCAGGTCAGGAGTAGGTTCCAAACCAAAGTAGTCCTTTGTTTGACACCTAAAAACATCTGCTCTTCAACCAGTAGCTGCATACTTGTTGAACAACATGTTCTAACATAACATAGAACATTAGTTCCACCTCCTTGGAGCAAACCCTCCTTGAAAGTCTTCAAGGTCTTCATATACACTACCCAAGAGAGTAAAAGAATCAGTGATCAGGTGATTCTTACCATGAAGAGTGGACTTGAGGAGACTCAAGTATCTTTGACATCTTCAGTAGATTATGCTGAAATCTTGAATACAGCAGCCTTTCATCCACATGAGGGGAAACTACATCAGAGTTTGAGTTTTGCCAGGTATTATGCAGCGGAAATCATAATACAACTCAACCTATGAGCACACACTTCACCAGATCAGCCTCCAAGACCATACCAAGTTTAAATATGATTCAATACTAGCACAACTGTCCCACACAAAGGCCAATTGCCAACCTCCAGAGACAGGTACACACAGTTCCTATCATGAATAGTCCATCCACCTACTTCAAGGGACCATTCAGGTAAATCACAGAACCTTCCACAGGTTCCAACATCAGTACTAACATATCTCCTTGCCAGATACCAGAAAGTATCACCCATGGATCTCATCCAGAAACAGAACAGGATGCCTGCTCTGATACCATTTGAAATTCTGGCGTAGTCAGAGTTCAGATGTTCTACTCCAAGTCATGACATCTGATCCAACATTGTAACTAATACAACAAGACAATTATACAAATTAAACCCTGTACTAATATGCTCACGTTCACAGATGTCACGACATCTGCTTCTATATCACCCTAGAATGGAGGAACACCTAGTTTTGTGCATCTGGTAGAAAGACTCAACAGAGATCAACCATAGCACTAACTTCTGTTATTTTCCTACACAGTAATCAGCAAGATGTCTCAATAGTGATTTGAACATCATCTGTTACATTATTCCAATCTGTTGGCCTTGTACTTGTATTTCCTAAAATAAAGGTTGAACAAGTTAATCTAATTTCCACTTAGTAGGGTGCTAACAAATAGGCTATTTGTTAGGTTCATTTAATGTAGTACAGTTGTTAGTTTCCTGGATTTTAGCTCAGCTGTTGGATTCCTGAAGAATAGCCTGAGAAAATTATTGAAACAGAAAATGAATGTCACAACATTCCGTTTGAATGTCACAACATTCCGTTTGACAGTCAGAACATATACCTCATGCTAATTCAGTTATGTTCCTGAAAACAGTCTGTGCTAAATTTGTTGTACTGTAAAAGACTAACCAGTCTCTACTTCAGTATCAGCATACATGACTAACTGTCAAGGCATCCAGTTTGACAGTTTCACAATGATCCTTTGGCCAGGTCTGTTATCCTCTTGGAGACCAGACTGAAATACTGAACTGAAGCAGAAAAACCAACTTGCCTATTATTCAGTATGTGTTGTTAATGATGAATATCAAAACATTCTGATTGACATTCAAACAGAAGGCTATGTAGCAGGTCTGATATTATCTTGATAAGCAGACTGAAATACAAGCTAAGTTAAGGCAGACAGGATTATAACATGCAGAAGGAAAACAAACACAGGAAATTGTTAACCCAGTTCGGTGCAACATCACCTACTCTGGGGGCATACCAAGCCAGGAAGAAGATCCACTATCAACAGTATTAATTCAGAGTTAAACTCCCCCGTTTACAACTCTTCACTTAATCCCTACCCAATGCAATCTATACCTAGGAACTCCTAGATAGAAACCTCCAGTTTCCATTCCTATCACTACAAAAACAATGTAATGTTAAACAACTTGAACTTGCTTCACAGCTTCGTTCAAGACCACAACAACTCTTGCCTACAGGCTTTGAGTTACAAATACTCTCAGCTTTGAACACTGAGAAACACATGGTAACCTTCCCACAGGTTGGGAGGTTTACCTCACACACACCCCTAATTTTTCATTCTAAGAGGCTTACGAAAACTAGGTTACAATATGCTATTTATAACCTAATCACCCAACTGGATTTGGGCCTTCAGAAATCGCAGCAAACTTCTTCTTTGCTGTTACAAAGTCAGCAGAAAATTTCTGCTACAAATAAGGTCTTCAATCTTTTAGTTCCTAAAATCTCTCCATATATATCTCCATATTTAGAGCCTATATATTCTGATTGACTCTTTAAGACCTCCACAAGGAAGTTAGGATATTCACCAAATATCCTCACTAATCCCAGAATATATACTGAATTAATTAATTCAGTTTTCTACACATGCACGATGTCACAGGCATGATGTCGTGACATCGTACATGACATGTTGGTCCAGATGTTGAACTTCTTCAACCCAACATATTAAAACAACAGAGATGATTACATTATTTGTTTTACAAAATTAATGTCAATCCTAAGGTATTAACATGCTACATGATGGTCAAGATATACCCGAAATGGAAATATCTTTGGATTCCCTCTAAGCGGGGCAGAGGCGACAAAATGTGTCCAATCCTTAGTGTAGTTGGTTATAGGTTGCCACTTGAAGATGCAAGGAAAATGGGAGATGATTCATCCCTGAAAATGGTTCAGATAAAAATATTAATAACAAATGTAACAAAAGAGTTAAGAAAATATTAGTAATTGTAAAATGTTGTAAGTAGTGTGCAACTTCATGTCATATACTTTGTCTTCCAAAGATAACCTCACCCAACTTTGAGTACAAATAGACCAAACAGGCGGGCCCTCAATTGTACTCATGAATTGATGTCAGGTCAATTAAGTATTTAAGGTAGACCACATCGACGTAGGTTGAACTTTTGTCCAGAAACATGGACGTGCCAACCACTAACAAGATGTAACATCTCAATGCACACTGTCAATGGTACTCAGCCATCAAATCATCACCTTCGACATCCACATCCATATGCCTGTGGTCTTTATAAAGTTCTTCCAAAAAAATTTAATATAGCATGAGCACCTCTGGTGTTAACTACCTCATTTGTGGTGTTAGTTGGGTCAACCCCCAAATATGTAACGAGCATCTCGTTGGGTCCTCTCGGCCGAGTCTTTTGTGGTTTAGTAATTTCCCCCTTATAGAAATATGCATGAGGAATGAAATGTCATCTATGGTAATGGTCATCTCGCTAAAACAAAGGTGGAAAGATGATGTCTTTAGATGTCATTTCTCTGCAAATTCTGCATGTGTGTCATGGTTTATTATAGTGTATGCAACCGCACATAAACCGGCAAAGCTAAAGTAGCATATAACATTCTTCGACCAATCAGGGTTAGGTTGTTCCAAATTCAATATCTTCCTTCCGTTGTTTACGAATTCTAAACATGGACGCTCCTGTACAAAAAATTCACCATCAATCGTGATTAAATTAGTTTAAAATAGATGTAATGCAAATGTAAATAAATATACATGTCATTACCATACATGCCCAACATCATGGTCTTCATATAGATGAAGTAATGAGGTGTCTAATGGGCCTTCTAGATAACTATCTACATGGGAATTAAGAGTGGGTTCCTCTTGGGCTTCAAGGGCTTCATGAGTTATGGACATGTGGCCCCGTGAAGTACATGCATGAGGTAGGCGACTACGAGAAGTAAAACCAGATGGTTATGTACCTCGACCCTATGAACCATCAAACGATGTATCATCTACTCATGGCCCTACCCTTGTCCCTCTCACGTCATACAAATATGTGTTGGAACACACTACCGAGCCTAATTCAATCCTTGTTGTTTTAAGACATTGCACCTGTAACAAAACCAGAAATTCACATCAATAAGTTAACCAAAATGCAGTCAAACACAAATTCAAAGACACGTCAACAAAAATAGAACATAGAAAATCCAGAGTTGCGTTTCTGGATGCACTTGCGTTTTTCAGCAATAGTAAAAACTTCATTGCTTCCCTAACCTCAAACGAAATGGAAATGCATGTCTCCATCAGCTACCTATTTCGATTTTACTACTATCTAACGTGACTTAAACAACACATGTACCTAAAACATCATTCAAAACACACAAAAAAACAATGAAATGAGAAAGTTACCGAATTTGAGATGTGGATGAGAGGCTTGAATGGAGTGAGCAACTTTGCAACAAATAAAGTATAATGGAGTGAGTGAACTTAATGAAACTTTCTTAAATGGGGTTTGGAAATGGTTTGCAGCAAAAGATCTCAAATGGAATTTTTTTGTGACTCTTTAGAAAATGAAGGAGGAGGAAGAGGGAAGGGGGTGACGCGAGTTTATGAATAAAACGTGTCTGGATATGCATCTTCGGATGTACCCTTATATTATAAGGAGATGCATATCCAGATTAAGTTTTGGCAAAATAAGGGTGGCTCATCCATTTGCACTGAAGAGTGTGTAAAAAAGGGGTGTACGGATATGTATCTCTGGATACTATGTGCATTTTTAAATTTTCACGGTAATGAAGAAGAACCCAATTTGGGTTTAAAGATCAACCTTCGTTGTTCTTTTGGCCTTACTGATTGTTTCAGTTGATCATCGCCAAATAAAGTCACAGCTTGAAATTTTTTGCATAATGGAAGTTGGTTGTTTTGGAAAATTTCAATGGGATTAGGTGTTTTTATCTAACTTATGGGATTTTAGTTAATTGACTTTCATGTGTTTATTTTGTGACCTGGTCTTTATTGGAGCCATGGAGTTTTATTTATGTGTATGTGGCTTTCTATTTGTTGGTTTGATATTGTATTATACCTTGTTTATGTAACTTTAGAGCTTTACTTTAGCAGGCCTTATGCTATTTGAAGTTTGTTATTAATATTATTCATTTCTCTTTGAAAAAAAAAACACTCCCTTTCACTATTGTGTGCTCTTTAATACCATTCTATTTTTCATTCCCTCTCATTCTCTATGTACAAGTTTCTCCCTATTTCCTTCCCCAAACCATATTTTAGTTCATTCCTTCCCTCAACCTAGTTACGATTTCAACTTCCCATTTCAAGGTTGTCTCTTCTTCCTTGCACTATGTGTTCATTTTATGAGTTGATGAGTTTAAGTTTTTTATATTGTTTCTTCATTTTATGAGGTTGAATGTGGGTATTCACTTTAACATGGTTGTTGAAAGTCCATGTGAGGGAAAGTGAAAAATATGTTCTTTATTTTGAAAATTGGTTTAAGTATCTTATGTTATGTTATGTTTTGTTTTTCTTCTTCTTCTTTGATGCAAAAACAATTATTCATTTTATGAGGTTAAATGTAAGTATATGGTTCTTGAATAACCTTGTAGAAAAGAGAAAATGTATTTTTATTTGAAAAACTGACTTAAGTATGTTCTGATCTATTTTGTATTTATTCTTTTTCGGTGCAAGAACATATATTCATTTATGTTGTTGCTTACAAATATTCATTTGATATAAGAATAGTAAATATATATTTTAAAGTTTATAGAGTTTATATCAAACATTTGGATTTTGCAGATTATACTTTATCAAACTTTTGGTCCAACCTGCTTGAATGGTTCAACTTTAATATCTGTCTTTTCTCTATGTCTTACAAATGAATATCTATTTTACATTTTTTTATTGTCATGTTACTTCTTTTATTTTCTCTAACCACATCTTTCTTGACATTTTTCCTGCAAAACTCTCACATGACGTACATTATCAAATAAAAAAGTGACATGAGTCTATGGTCTTACAACAAAGCAGTAGTAAATGGATATGTCAATACACTAGTTATAGTAAACATGTTCTACACAATTTCCTATTTCCAAATATGTTGACCATCATTTTTGTGCAAAGGTGGATAATTATGGAAGTATGTATAAAAAAATCATGTTTTTCAACAAAAAAATGGTTTTTGCTACTACCTCGTGTGCCAAACACTTTTTTTTTTACTTTAGGGTTTATAGAAATTATCCCAAATGCGTGAGGTGGGTTTAACAACACGTGAGGCTCATGGTAGGTGTATGAAGTCACACGAGGACATGAAAGACACGTTTCAGAGTCAATGTAGTTTCAGTCTTTTTTGGAGAAGAAAGGTGATTTTATATAGAGAGAGAGGCTTTTAGAAGACAAAAATATAGCTTCTTAGGATTCATAGATCTAAGAGTTTGGTAATCTTTTAAAGTTATCTAAGGATTGAAAAACACTTCTAAAATATCTTGAGGTTCGGTTATTCGTATATTGATAGGAAGAGAGATTGAGTCACAATTGGATAAATTGAAAGTGTTCTTATGAACTGGTTGAGCAGGAAGACACACATGTCGAGACAAATACAATTACTAATGAATAAGTCATTTGCAATAAGGTTATGTAAGGAAAAAAAAGCATCCTTAATAAGGTGGTAAGTGATATGTAGTTCCATAATTTTTACGTAATTATGCCCTTAGGGGTTTTATCACTCTTGCCCTTTTGGCCCCTTTGTAATCTTCGCCTTTTGGGGCTTCATTAATATAATATTTTGCATCTTCGGATGATTTGTTTATTTTATGTTTGCTTACTTTTTTTTTCTTAAGTGTATTACCCGAGAGAGCATTTAAGGAGACTGAGTCCTTAAAGAAAGAGTTTAGTATAATTACTTACTTAAGACTCATTATATAATTGCCTTTAAGGGCACCCATAACTCTTATTCAGGGATTCATTGCTCAATTGCCACTTGGGTGGAAAGGATTCCATATCAAGGATCTAGCATAATATGTTTCCACTTGGCCGAAAAGAATATCTCTTTGAGGATCCAACATAATATATTGCCACCTGGGCGGTGTACATCCCAAATTTTACTAGAACCCGGAAAAAGGCGGTTACAGGTTAGTCCTTGTATTATGAAAATCTGAATAAATGTGTGTTTGTTACAAAGGGTTAGCCTAATAGTCATAAAACGGCTACAGGGACTTATTAAATCCGTTCTGAATGGTTAAATAGGAGGTTACTTTTATTACGGCCATGAAGCCTATTAATCATGACTATTTAGTAAGAGAGGAAAGACCGACAATAAAAAGAGATCTTGAAACTAACGAATGGAGCATCTGCACAATGAACAATATAGAAAGGAGAAAATATACATAAATCTTAATCCACCAATAATGATGGCCATAAATCCTATACCAATCACAAACACATTAACTCGTATTTTGTGACCTTCCCGGACTAGCATCAGGGAGGTTAATCTTTAATGTTTTTAACCAAAAAAACATATGACGCCCACCATACGACACTGGAAAAACTTTCTAGGGCCACCCAAAATTCATTAACAATAACTTCTTAAAAACTGATTTTCCATTGAAATACGTCCTCTCCTATTTCCAATTTTATAGCTACAGTTGATATGGGTGGGGTTGAATTCAACCATCATCATTTTCTAACACGCGAACCACTACCAGATGGGTTAAATTACAAAACATCAGAAACTTAATTATGGTGGCAGACAAATCAAATGTAATCAAGGCATCACGGTGAAGGAAGTTAGAAACTTAGTTGAGTTGGAAACAATCTCGCGAAAATTCGACGAAGCCGACAGTCACATGTTCTTCGAAAAAATCAACCTGAGTTCGGAGCTCAAGACCTAGGAGACATCCGATTAATCAAATCTAGTTAGATTACATCAATAATTAAGGGTGAGCGACGAGCTGATGCCGTCGTCAAAATTCTCGATTTCGAAATGGTCATTACAAAAACCAACTCACCAGAATTGCTTGTCAAGTTGATTTTCCAAATTTAATTCACCACCAAAACTTGATGCCGACAATGAAAGCCGACAAAGGCAGGTTACACTGAACGAATATCGACATCATCGGAGCTTTAGCCAATGCTAGTCTGGCGCGTCTCCGATAATCTCAAAGCCATCAACGTCGTGCTTGAGTGACAAAAGGTCGAGTTAAAGAGGAGTCATAGTGAATGACTCTCGTTCGGTGACCGTACCATTAAAGCACACAAAGTGATAGATGTAATGCCCAAGTGAAAACTAGAACAATTCTTCAAAGGCTTAAGAAGAAACAGAACAATAGTTAACACTGATATCAAAAGATAAGTAATTCTTACATTTTTTTAGTTGACTATTCGCAATGGACTGCTATCTATTAATCAAAGCATCTAGGATGTTTTGGTGTTGACATGATTATTGTGATTTATGCATGGATGATGAATTTGGTTCAATTTTTGTGATAATTGGATACTTGAAATCGATTTTGTGATTGCTTGCAAGATGTTTGATTTAGCTTTCAAAGTTGATATAAGAATAGACTATGATGGAAATTGGAAATAGGACATGCATTGTGAAGTTTGCTAAGCATTTGTGATGAACATGAACATGCTTATTATGATTTGGATTTTTATGGTAATTTACTCCATTTACATCATGTGATATCACATGACATGGAGCATATGGCTTTGTTATGTTAAAAAGTTAATAATGGTAGTCTTGCTTATCGATATGATTGAGGGGATTGCATTTATATTATCGCTATGATGGTGGAGGATCAACTCAAGTTTGGCTCAGCTCGGGCAACAGGGCCCTATACTTATGGTAAGATTGAAGCTGAAGAGGGAAGTGTCAATTCTAGAATCCCACCAAGATTACGAAATGTTGTTCATCCCAGTAGCACAACTTCTTATCGATCAAGCAACGATATTTTTCTTGGAAAACTTGCTTATTTGGTATCAACCACTGTGGAACATGTTATAGCACCTAATGTTAGGTAACGTATTGTCACTTGTTACTATAGTCATATAACAAAGAACTTAAAGCATTGTTTCATTATAGTTGGGTTTACTAGTTGCTGCAAGGATTCATTAGACTCTCTAACAACTACATTTTATGTTAAACCTTTTAGTGTGAGGTCTTTTGTAATAAGTCTCTCCTAAAGTTTTCTTAGGTCCTTTGGGTCACCAATGAATGAAGAGGGTCCTAACTTCCAATGAAGTTCTACCTCAAAAGAGGGAAAATGAGTGAGGTTTGGATGGCAAATGATTTGGGAAATATGAAAGGAGTGTGTTTTGCTAAATCCTAGCTGACTGGAAATGTGGCAGCAAGATAATGGAAAAAAATTGTATTTTAAATAATGGCATTCAACTTGGGAAAAAGAGCTGATGATTGAACTAACCATTTGATTTGTTATAGGAGTATTAGTTGCTACAGTATGCATGGTTTACAGTATATTTACTTTAGATCTCATTCTTGCTAAAAACATTAAAAGGTTAATCACCTTGATGTTAGGCAGGGAAGGTCACAAATGACTAGTTAGTGTGTCTATGATTGGTATAGGGGAGGATAAGGTGAATATCTCCATTTTTGGGATCCATGAGTCTTGCATGCATATTTATCTCACCCAATTGTCCACTTCCTCTCTGCTTGATATCATACTTATATTGTTATTCTTCTTCCTTTCAATCTTCCAAAAGACTCACCTAGTTATGGCCATAAGTAATGGTTTGATGATCACTAGTAAAATAGCAGTTACTGTCATCCATCATTGATCTAGGTCATAACATTCAAATGATTTATGAAGGAACGTTGTAACATACAGATCATAACTTTGTAACCTTCGAGCTTCCTCATTTAATTGTTGTGGCGGGTGACCAACCCGGCCCTCCAGCATCTATCACGGGTCGGTATATATGTTATGACTGGGATCTTACACGGCCATCTCATCCAACACTGAAGATAGATATCCCAGTTATCAAGAATTTATAGGATGTACATGAGCCCTCAAAGCATGAAGCATGTAAGGATGAAGTGTTTATAGTTCTATCTCGGGTCTCCTAAACTTGACATAAACACATTTAATCAAGTAAGATCTCTTAAACGTGTGATCTTGATGATGGATCTATTCTTGGGGAATTTTATCTTGACGCATATTTATGAAGATTTACGACTTTAATGAAGTTGGAAAAAACTGCGACTTTAATGGAAAAGCCGGAAAACCTTATGGGATCTCTATTTATGGTCATTATGGAACCCAGTAGATTCTTGACATGATAAATCGGAGAGCCCAACGGGTGTGGTCATTATAGAACTCGGTAGATTCTTGACCTAGAGAAGTCGGAGATCCCTAGTGGGATCCCGACCCATTGGCAATGTAGAACCTAATAGGTTTTAAATATAGAGAAGTCAGAGGACCCTATGAGGGTGTCGACCCTTTGTCGTAGAACCCTTATAGGTTTTAGACATGGAGAAGTCGGAGAGCCTTAGTGGCGTCTCAATCCTTTATCATTTGTAGAATCCGATAGGTTATAGGCATAGAAAAGTCGAAGAGTCCCTGTGGGTTTTGACCTATTGAAGCCAGAGTTATTAATCTCGGATAGCGGAGCGGAGCGGTGGACCTAAAAAATGGGATAGCGGGATAGTTATATGAAAAATTATATAAAAAATTATATTTTATAAAAATATATATGAATAATTAAGGATAATCAACTTATTTTTAATAGAATTAATTGTTATTATTATTTTTATTATTGTTACTATAAGTGATTCTGGAAAAAAAACATAATGCTAATGCTCATGCAAGTTATTATTATTATTATTATTATTATTATTATTATTATTTATTATTATTATTATTATTATTATTATTATTATTATTATTATTATTATTATTTAAAGAAAACTAATATTATTATTATATTTTAATGATTTCTTTATAATATATGTAAGATATCTATTAGTAGTAGCTGTTAGCATACTACAGCCGTAAAACAGCTAATATACTGTAAAACAGTTAATATACAGTTGTAATCATTTTATTAAATATTTACTTTTCTCTTTCATTTCATTTCTCAGATCCATTTCTCTTTCTTCTTCGTCTCATCTTCTTCTCTTTTTCTCCACCGGCGGTGAGAAGTTCATAAAATCCGTTTGGACAAACAAAAACCGCTCTGACCGAGGCGCGACCCGTGATCTGTGTTTGCGGTGAAATTGCCCGCGTTTTCAAACGTCGCTCCGCTCCCGTCTTCTCACGCGGTGGGTGGCCGCTCCGACCGGACCGCCCGGGATCGCACCGTTCGCGGCCGCTATTGATAACTCTGATTGAAGCTTTGTTTTAACCACTCCAATGCTTGGTCCTGTTCTTAGATTTGTAATACCCCATGTAGGTTTTGAGTATTATGGTAATCCGGGCTCTGTTACGAGTTTTCTTCCCAGCATTCTGATTAAATAAGATATGGTCGATCCCAAACCATTGAAGTCGAGTTCATACACCCTGGCCAAAATATATGTAGGATAATAATTTTTAACGGATCAATGACTTGTCCTAATCGGGCTGTGGTGACTCCGATTATACGCATGTATCATAACGCATCCTTGAAGGTCCTAAGTATATTCTCTTGACTTGACTAGAGGTATGTTGATTTGGTATTTTTTATAAAATAAAAAATGTCAGGGGTTTTATTAACTTATCTGATGTTCATAGTGTTAATAGACATGATATGGGTCAGAGCTCTAAGCCATGACCGACGTTTAGAACTCCACAGGAGTTGGCATCAAAGGGAGGTCAGAGGCATTTATTTGCAAGGTCGACGTTCAGATCCCCGTGGTTTTCTGATGTGGTTCCTTATAGAAGCCCTAAGTGTTAAAAATAAATTTAAACCTAAGTGGTTCAGTCAAACCCATTCCCTAACTAGGAGCAAGGCTATGGTAAGTCAATTCAAATATTTCTACTTTGATAGACCACTCAGGTACCTCTACGATGCATGGTCACAATGATAATATAATTAAGTTAGACCCAATTTCGCCAGACGTTTCTATTCACTTGAACTTCAGTTAGGCCAGAAGTTTCAATTAACTTAGCCCGGTCGCAACCGATTATGGTAGAGGTATTAATTAACATGGACTTCAATTAGGCCATAAGTTTCAATTAACTTAGCCCGACCACAACCAATTATGCCAAAGGTTTCAATTAACTTAGACTTCTGTTAGCCCATAGGTTTCAATTAACTTAGCCTAGTCGAAACTGATCTATCATTTGTGGAGGTATTCGTCGTTCTCTCCTTCGGCTTCTTATTTGTTTAATTCGTGTGACATCTTGATTTCCTTTGATCATAGTATCTGATGTTCTCTTAGTGAAAATTCGAGATGTTCTCTTACTGATCATAATGGTCTTGAGTTCAGATCCCGGATCAAACACATGAGTCAGTGGTAAGGTTGGGTTCTACGATAGGATATAGTTTCTTCTGACAACTATCCGACATGATTTTAAAAGTTTAGAAAAGATGAGGTGCCTTCCGTCATCGCAGGGGAAATAAGCGACACCCATTACCTAAAGCAAGTTCTAAATAAGTTATTAGTTACAGACGATAGATAAATTAGCTCGCATTATTCGACAATAAAGACAATTAATTAAAGCATATACTTGAATTTGTCCAGCCTCTTAGTTTTATCGACAGAGTCGCTTGATTAATTCATAATTTCTGTTAGCCTATATTTTGACACTCCCAATGTGACGTGACACATTTTGCCTTTTTTTTACAACTTGTTATCTTTTAAAATTTTGCGCAATAGTTCGATGTACATCCTATAATGACTCCTTTTTTGAACCAAGAATATTAGCAACATGTCATTTGAAGCAACTTTATTGGTGACAAGTTAAGTCCCGGAGTATGTTTCTAGCTTATAACAAAGGGAAGCAACCACACCTACATGTTTTATTCTCGGTGACAAGTTAAGTCCTGGAGTATGTTTCTAGCTTATAACAAAGGGAAGTAACCACACCTACATGTTTTATTCTCATACAAATTACACATTAGTAAAATTAATTATCAATAAAAAACAATAAGCGGTTTTAGTAACCCAATCCTTGGAGCAATTACGAGAGCATAAATCATTACTTTAACATGCCTAAGTTCTTTCTAGCGAGTATAATTCTCTTTGAAAAAGTCTCTCTTACTTCTCGGGATTCTCATATTAGTGTTGGCAGAGTGCAAGTCTTTATGAATGGAGATTCTTTCTAGTGAAAAATTAACTGCATGCTATCCAATGCTTATCTATACCATTCGACCAATCTTTTATTAATTTTCTAACATAAAACAAAATAAAATGAACCATTGAGATTGCACTGAACAAAAATATAACGGGAGAGAATCCTTTCCCAGTCTTTACTGCTAGAAGAGGAATATGTGTTCTAGCTTTTCCTTATATTGTTCTACTATCATTGCCATTTTATAAATATAATAATATATTATTAATACTAATATTTTGTGAGAGATGGAGAAATTACGGGTAACCGTAAGAAACTTTCAACCATATTAATTGGCAGAATGAATGGTTCATGGTTCAACCATATTAATTGGCAGAATGAATGGTTCATGGTATTTGGGATGTAAAGTGACTTGTATAATCATGGGTAATTATTACACATAGAGAGGTGATAGTTAACTCAAGATAGACATGCCGGATAGAGTTGGTTAAAAAGTCATATGGTATATTCCCAGTCATCTGCTTAATTCCATATAGGATATAATCGGCTAAGAATCATGTCACAAACAAATCCAACCAAACAATCCACTCATTAGAATAAACAAATACATTTTATAGATGTTTTTGTTTAACCTCTCTAATAATTATTTTCACAAACCAGACCCAGCTTATACTTTTTTTTTTAACTTTTAGACTCTTTCCTATAACACCGAGTATATTTCATAGGACAATTCTATAAGTGAAATTTAAAAACCAACAATATGTTAGATTATATTTAGCCAACTATAAATTATAATATCAAATGTTTTATTACCCGATACTTTTTCCTTGCCCGTGTAACATCTTTGGACACGTCAAATAGAGCATTTGCTCCTAAATTTCTGTTGATGTACAAAATGATAAAGATGAATAATGAAAACAAGAGAGAGAAGATATAATAATAACAAACTTCCATTATTCTAAAAATGGTTACAAAATGGTTGCGCACACATTGCAAAAGGAATAAATGTACAGTTTGTTCACACCACTCACTTACTTAAATACAAATGTGCCTTAAGGAGAAATACTAAAATACCTCTAATAAATTTTGTCAACAAGTTCTTGAAATATTAATTAATTCTAACACCATCCCTTAATTCATATTCAGCTTAACAAAAACTAACAACACCAATTTCATCCCTCAAACGGAGAAATTGATCAGTCTTAATCGCCTTCGTCAGAACACCTGTCAACTGCTTCTGAATGCTACAATGCACAACTTCTAACACTCCATTCTGAACCTGATTTCTCATAAAGTGATACTTAGTCTCAATATGTTTTCTTCTTCCATGCAGCATTGGGTTCTTGGCAAGATTGATTGCAGACTTGTTATCAATCATCAACTTCAAAGGCTTGTTTACTTTGATCTTCAGATCTGTAGTAAATTCAGAAGCCACACATCTTAACATGCAATCACAACACTTATAATATATTCTACTTCACAGGTTGACAAAGCAACAGCTGGTTGCTTCTTGGAACACCAAGAAATAGGACTTCCCATAAACTTAAACAAGTATCCAAAAATACTTCTTCTATCAACTCTGTCTCCACACCAATCCGAATCTGAGTAACTCAGAAGTTCTGAGTCAGTTTCAGCACTAGAAGGAAACAAAACTCCATACTTCAGAGTTTCCTTTATATACCTCAGAATTCTTACAACAACTTGGTAATGAGACCACTTCGATTTACTCATAAACCTACTCACGATTCCAACTGCATAACAAATATCAGGTCTGGTATTACACAAATACCTCAGAGACCCTACCAACTACTTAAACATTGTGGCATATACATCATCACCATCAAAATCAAAATCCAATTTCTGATTTGTATCAGCATGTGTGACAACAACTTTACAATTCAACAGCTTAAACATCTTCAGAAGCTCAAGTTCATATTTTAGCTGATGTAAAATTATGTCTTTCTCAAAGTACATAATCTTCATTCCTAGAAAATAAACCATATTTCCTAGATCAGTCATTTCAAACTCATTCATTAGCTCCTTCTTGAACTTAGCTATCTCATGTTCACAACTTCCTATTAGCAATATGTCATAAACATACAGACACGCCAGAATCGTATTGCCTTCAGAATTATGTTGAACATAGACACCATACTTCATCTCACATTTCTGAAATCCCTGCTTCTTGAAAAATGAATCAATTTTCAATTTCCAAGCTTTAGGGTCTTGCTTCAGTCCATACAAAGTTTTGTGTAATCTATACACCATCCCTTCCTGATTCTTTTTTCTCAAATCCAGGAAGTTGTGACACATAAATATCTTCTTCTAATTGACCATTCAGAAATGAAGATTTCACGTCTAAATGCATCAGAGGCCAATTCCTATTAGCAACTATCGTAATCACCAATCTGATTGTTTCATGTCTTGCTACAGGCGCAAACACTTCAAAGTAATATAACCCCGGTTTTTGCATAAAACCTCTCACAACTAACCTTGCTTTGTGTTTGCCAATTGATCTATCTGGATTTAGCTTCACCTTATAAACCAATCTCACGCTGATGGTTTTCTTATTCTTTGGAAGTTCTGTCAGCTTCCAAGTCTTGTTTCTTTATATGGCATCAAGTTCTTCTTTCACGGTCTTCAACAAAACTTGTTACTTGAGAGCTTCTTTCGTACTCACGGGTTCATAATCTACTAACATGGCACACTGAATAACTCCCCCTTCAGAATCTACTTCAGTCTCTTGCAGCATGTCAAACTCTGCAAATCTTCTTGGAATGTTTCTGATTCTTTATGGCCTATGAACTTGTTCAGAACCTTCTGATTCCGGAATAGTATCAGATGCTAGAACTCAAGAAGTACCAACTTTAGAAGCATGGCCACTTTCAGAATATGGAATATTCCTATAATCTGGACTACCACCAAAATATGAATCACCATTAGTATCTAGATTAAAATGAGATTCTTCCTCATAATTAATCTCGCCTTCTGATTCTGACTAACTCTCAGAATCATTTTCAGGCTCTGACTCATCTTCAGAATCAGAATCAATATCTTCATGATTTAACTCTGCACCAGAGTTGGATTGAGACTTGCTCCAGTATCATACTTTTGACTCTTTCACAACAACATCTCTGTTGACTTCAACCTTATTAGTGAATGGACAATAAAGCTTATAAGCACATGTGTTGTGATACCCCACCAGTAACATCAATTTTCTTCTATCATCCAGCTTCTTTCTAGTAGCATCTGGAACATGTTTATAACAGACAGAACCAAATACTCTGAAATGACTCATACTTTGCTTATCTCTAGTCCACCTCTCAAAAAGAACAATTTCCTTCAGCTTCTTGGTTGAACACTCGTTGAGCATATATGTTACAGTGGCAACAACTTTTCCCCACAAATTGTTAGGAAACTTCTTCTCCTTCAACATGCTCCTTACCATATCAAGCAAAGTTTGGTTTCTCCTTTTAGCAAGACCATTGTGTTAAGGATTCTATGGAGCAGTCACTTCATTCTCAATTTCATTCTCCTCATAGAACTTCTTAAACTCTGTAGAGTTATACTCACCTCCACCATCAATTCTGAGAAATTTTCAGCTTCTGACCACTTTGATTCTCAGCCTTGATTATGAGTTTCTTAAATTCAGCAAACATCTCGTGTTTGAACTTTATAAGGGATACCCATGTCATCCTTGTGAACTCATCCACAAATGACACAAAGTATTTATTCCCTCCTAGTGAAGGTTCTGGAAATGGTCCACACACATCAGAATGCACTATTCCCTAAGTATGCTTTGCTCTTGGAGCTACTTCTGATGCAAATGGCAGTCTTGGTTGCTTCCCTCTCATGCACACATTGCATGACTTTTCTGGTTTCTTAATTGCAGGAATTCCACATACCAGATTCTTTGAATTCAGATGCCATAAGCTTCTGAAGTTCAAATGACCAAATATTTTGTAACATAACTCACTCTCCTTCTCAACACCTGTTGTGCTAAGGCATTAAGAGTCTGCAGTTTTAACATTCACCCTGAATGTTCTATTCCTTCCCTGTTCTGACTCCATAACCAACTTCTGATTACAGTCATACAGCTTCAAAAGATTGTCCTTCATGGTAACTGATAATTTTTTTTCAATTAATTGACTTACACTCATCAGATTGCTCTTTATGCCAGGAACATACCAGACATTCTGAATTAACACAAATTTGCCATTATTCAGAATCACCCTAACATTACCCATTCCTTTAACATTCAGATACTTATCATTAGCACATTTGATATTGGTCATCTTCCCATAATCAAAATCAACCAACCATTTCTTATTTCTAGTAAGATGGTTTGAATAACCAATGTCCTTATACCACCAGTCTTCTAGAGACGCACTATAAGAATCATAAGCCATTGATAGCACATGTTCATCATAAGAACTTCTGGCTATATTCACTTCTTCTGATTTCCTCTCCTTGTTTGACCAGTAATCTGCAGCGAAGTGACCAAACTTCTTACAACAATAACATTGAACTTTTCTCTTATCACCCTTATCCTTTCCCTTGTGACTTCCAGAAGTTAAGGTTTCTGACTTCTGATACCTACTATGTCTTTTCTTGGCTTCTGACCAAGACTGTTTCTGGTCTTCCTTGACAAAAGAAGCTTTCAGAGCCTGCTTTACCTCTCTCTCAGAGGTTCTTTTAGTCAAACGCAACTTTTGCGCCTCTAGACTGCTTTGCAACTCTTTTATTCTCATGGCGCTCAGATTCTTAGAATGCCCAATTTCTATAATGATGTAATCAAACTGAGGAGTAAGAGATCTAAATACCTTCTCAATAATACTTTCTTCAGAGAGAGTTTTTCCATACGACTTCATCTGATTTGTGATCAGAATCACTCTGGAGATGTAGTCAGGTATCTTCTCATTGTTCTTCATGTTGAGATTCTCATACTGCTTACATAGATACTGAAGCTTCACCTTCTTTACTAATGCATCACCACTATAGCACCACACCTGTGTGTCCCACGCAGCCTTCGCCATCGTTGAATCAAATATTTTCTCAAACATGTTCACATCCACACACTGATGGATGTAAAACAATGCCTTCTGATCGTTTTTCCTTAGACCATGCTGAGCATTTCTCTGCTCATCCGTTTCATTTTCTGGAAGTGCATCCTTGATGCAATCTTTGTTGACGAGATCAATAACATCTTAAGCTCCAAACAACATACGCATCTGAATCATCCAACGATTCTAGTTCTTGCCATTGAACACTAGAAGCTTGGTGCTCAAATTATTCCCGTTCATCTTCAATCTTATACAATACACTAAGATCTCACCTAAACACAATGTTTTCTAATCCTGCAAAATCAAGATATGTGATTTTGTTACAATTCTAAACAGAAATTCAACATGAATTCTCTGAACAAAAATCAATCACATAATGCCTCACTGTTTCACTAGTGTTTGCCGTGGTGTTTCCCTGTGGATCCGAACTAGATCTCTAGATACCAATTATTGGTGTACAAGGTGATAAAGATGAACAATGGAAACAAGAAAGAGAAGAGAGAATAATAATAAACTTTCACTACTCTTGAAATGGTTACACAATGCACACACACACTATAAAAGGAATAAATGTACAATTTGCTCACACCATTCACTTGCTTAAATACAAGTGGAACTTAAGGAGAAATACTAAAATACCCTCTAATAAACTTTGTCAACAAGTTTATGAAATATGAATTAATTCTAACAACTTCGAGTTCGTATACGCAAATGAAAGAGCATAAGAGAAATATCTTAGAACCTGCATTGATGTAACTCCAGATGATGTCTCAGGGCAAGGTTGATGTTGAGAGTTCTCCGAGAGTTATCAACGAGTTTCGATGTGATGTCGTAAATGTTTTATGGTAGAATCTAAATACACTGGAAAATCCATAAATGAATTCCTTGTGAAAGCAATGTTGGTATTCGGTCTGTTAGCGATGTCGAATCGGTGACGATCACCTGACTTCTGAAAACAAAAGTGAAAATTGGGAAATCGTGATAACCACCATGTTCAATCCATGTAGTCCTCAATGATAATGCTGGTGTTCAACCAGAAAAGGAACGTACAAGGTTTCTAATTGAACAATGGATAAATGATTCTTGAGGCCCGAGTTAATTTTACTGGGGGGCCCATGGTGGGCATCAAATGTTCTTGCTAAAGACATTAAAAGGTTAACCTCCCTGATGCTAGTCAGGGAAGGTCACAAATGACCGGTTAGTGTGTCTGCGATTGGTATAGAGAATGATGGGGTGATCAACTCCATTTTGAGATCCCTGAGTCTTACATTCATATTGCTTTCACCCAATTGTCCCCTCCCTCCCTGCTTTGATATCATACTTATACTGTTATTCTTCTTCCTTCTAGTTTTCCAAGAGACTCACCTAATTATGGCCACAAGTAATGGTTTGATGATCATTACTTAAACAATGGTTGCAGTCGTCCATCATTGATGCATGTCGTAACATTCAAATGATTTATGAAGGAACATTGTAACAGACAAATCATAACTTTGTAACCTCTGGGCGTCCCTCGGGCTTCCTCTTTTAACTGTTGTAGTGGGTGACCAAACTGGCCCTCTGGCATCTATCACGACTCAATCTATATATTCTAACCGGGATCTTACATGACCATCTCATCCAACACTAAAGATAGATATCTCGGCTATCCATAATTTCCGGGATGTACATATTCAATGGTTGGAACTTCATATTCGCATCCAGTAGTTTTGGCTATCTAGGGTTCCATGAAAGGAAAGGGATATAAGAAAATGTTCAATGACACTAAGATTTGTCCTTTATGCATATATGTTGTAGTACGAACAAATAAATTCATTTAACAGTAAGGGTATGTGTGACTATTTAAGTGACTTCATCCTCATATAGATTTTTCCAACACGTCCGAATCAATTTTGATTTTCTAAGTACAAGTATAAATCAATTTGACAACTTTTATGTTGCTAAAAAGTTTGGATTTTGGTACTCGATATATATATATATATATATATATATATATTGTTGAATTAATTTTTGACTTAACTAGTGGGAAATATTGATGTGTAAAAGATCATAATATGTTAATGTAAAGTGGCTTTGTATCTTTTAAATGGTTTGGAGAACTTATTTCTATTGAGAATGTTCCATTAGGTCTTTCCTGGTAATAATCAAAGGTGGAAATAACTAAATTGTTGTGCGAAAAATTGAAAGATAACAGGTCGCCCATAAAAGTATATATAATAGGAACATCAAAGTATGAGTAGAAATAATAGGAACATCAAAGTATGAGTAGACATGACAAAGCTTAAAGCATGGATCTATCTAGAAATATCTCTTCCAAGACCGAGATGAATCATAAAAATGAATGTACACTTTGTTTAGTTATTTTCTATTGTTGGATAAGAAGAGATAATTTCTATGTCGTTTTGTAACTAATAAATCATTTAGAACTTCCATTAAGCAAATGGGTGTCTCTATTTTCCCCTACGTTGGCAGGAGACACCTCCCCTTTTCTAAGCTTTTAAAATTATGCAGGATAGTTGCGGAACAAAGACCGGACAAAGACTTACCCTCCAATAAAAGTAGGAACGAGAACGACGAAGATCTCCACAACAGGCATAATCGATTGCGACTAATCTAAGTTAATCGAAACCTCTGGCCTAACTGAAGTCCAAGCTACTTGAAGTCTATGGCATAATCGACTGCAGCCAGGTCAACTTCAGTAAAACCTCTGACCTAGGAAATCGGCTATGTAAACATTAAACCTCTGGCCAGGTTATGAAAAATAAAAGCCTCAGACCTCCATTTGAGGTCAACCCTCATGGGGCTCTGTACATCGATCATGCAAAATAAAAGCCTTTGACCTCCATTTGGCATCAACCCTCATGGGGCTCTAAATGTAGGTCATGAAAAATAAAAGCCTTTAACCTCCATTCGAAGCCAACCCTCATGGGGCTCTGAATGTCGGTCATGAAAAATAAAAGCCTATAACCTTCATTTGACATCAAACCTCATGGGGCTCTAAATATCAGTCATGCAAAATAAAAGCATACGACCTCTATTTGGCGTCAACCCTCATGGGGCTCTGAACGTGGGTCATGTAAAATAAAAGCATTTGACCTCCATTTGACGTCAATCCTCATGGGGCTCTGGACTACGATCATGCAAAATAAAAGTCTTTGACCTCCATTTGACTTCAACCCTCATGGGGCTCTGAACATCGGCCATGAAAAATAAAACCTCTAACCTAACTAAAGACCGAGTAAATAATATCTCTAACCTCAAACAAAAGCAGAGGTTAAAATTAGCATATCTCCGACTTAAAGCGATTTTGTTAAACTTATTCGTGTCCAAACACGAATGTCCGACGTGATATACTCGGGGTTAGTCAATCTATGTTGAAAATAAAATACTCAACAAATTAGTAAAGCCTAACTCTCTAGGCTTGTGAACTTACATGGAATAAATCACAACTAAAACAAATCTCATGAGGGCTCGAATATTATCGTAAAAGGAATTTTAAGGCATCCAAACACTATAAAATGCATCTGTAAGGGATGATCAATGACAAAACGATTATGAACCAATGGTACGATGAGAATAATCTCTGATTTAGAACACACCAAAGATTCTCGGGCCTTGGACCCCAACTCACATGAATCATGTAAAGGATGAAGCAAGATATACTCAGAATTTATCAAATCATTTGAATCTTTCAGGACTCGGTTACTGCTAATATTCGAAAATGCATATGGCAATCACACTTCTGATAAGCCTTGGCTTAGATAAACTGTGAAGGCCATTGGTCAAGATCCTACCAGGGCTCTTTGACTTCTTCATATTTAGAACTTATTGAGTTCTACGACGCCCATAGGTCGAGATCCCATTGGGGCGCTCTGACTTCTCAATATTTAGAACTTACCGAGTTCTAAGACCCCCATAGGTCGAGATCCCACTAGGGCTCTTCGACTTCTCCATACTTAGAACTTATTGAGTTATGTGATGAATAATTGGTTGAGGCCCACTAAGGCTCTACTGACTCCTCTATGTCTAGAACTTACCGAGTACTGCAAATAACCAGAGGTCGATAATACAAAAGGACTCTCTGACTTCTTCATTAAAATTGAAGTCATTTTCATGACTTCATATGAATCTCTCAGGAAATGGTCAATCATCAAAACCACAGATTTAGTGAAAGGTTTTACATGATCTGGGATAAATTCAAAACACTTCGCCCTTACAGGCCTCACACACTTACATGCCTCGTGCTTTAGGGGATTACTTACATCCTAGATTTCACTAGAACCCAAAAAATGCGATTACAGGTTAGTCCTCGGATTATGAAAGGTCAAATAAAGGTGTGTCTATTACAAAGGGTCAGCCTAATGGTCATAAAACAATTACAAGTACTTATTAAGTTCGCTACAAATGGTTAAATATGCGGTTATGTTTATTATGGCCGTGAAGCCTATTAATCATGACTATTTAGTAAGATGGGAAAAACTGACAATAAAAGGAGTTCTTGAGACTAACAGAAGAGGGGTATTTGCACGATGAATAATATAGAAAGGAGAAAAGATACATAAACCTTAGTCCACCAATAATGGTGGCCATGAATCCTATACCAACCACATACATATTAACCAGTCTTTTGTGACCCTCCCTGGCCAGCATCAGGGAGATTAACCTTTTAATGTTTTTTGCAAGAACATGCAACAAGGATTCTTTATCGAGGATCCAACATAATATATTCTCACTTGGGCAACAAGGATTTCTTATTAAAAATCCAACATGATATATTTCCACTTGGGTTACAAGGATTCCTTATTGAATAGAAAACATAATATATTGCCACTTAGGCAGTAAGGGTTCCTTATTGAGGATCTAACATAATATATTGTCATTTGGGCGACAAGGATACCTCATTAAGGATCCAACATAGTATACCTGGGACTAAAAGATTCCTATATTTCCACTTGGATGGAAATGATTTCTTATTAAGTATCCAACATAATATATTTCCACATTGGCGACAAGAATGTATCATTAAGGATTCAACATAATATGGTGCCACTTGGGCAACAAGGATACCTCGTGAGGGTCTAACACAATACATTGTCACTTGGGAGGCAAGGATACTTCAGTAAAGATCCAACATAATCAATTGTCACTTAGACGACAAGGATACTTCATTGAGGATCAAACATTCCATTTGCATGTATCCTGCAAAATTCAAACAAACGTGTATCAAATTTCATAAACACCAAAGCGAGGCATCTCATTAAAAACCTATGGCCACGTTGGGGAAAATATTACCACCCCATTTATTACAAACAAACCATGCCCTTAAAAGAAATTATACAATTGACAGAGGTGACTCCCCGCCTCAATCAACCAAACTGATAACATAATTAACTACGACATTAAATATACCAAACCCTTTGAGCATGTCTTGGCACCCTTAATTGATAAATCCATGTTCTATTGGAATAATGTGGCCAGCTTTTCCTCTTTAACTCTTGTAGCGTGAGAGCCTTGATTTTTAGTGCATTTGCCAAAAGGCATCATCATCCACCCCTTGGGTTCTCCACATGACTTCAAATCCACAAAGTTCACTTCCTACACATCTAAATTCTAAGCATGGACCACAATCATAGTCGCTTTCTTCAACCTTAAGTTGTCTTGATAACATCTCTAGGAAGTCTCATAATCACCTTAAAAGACCTCAACGCACTCGCTGAAAAGTGGGTACTTCATACACAAAATTAAGATTGACAGGGTAACTCCTAAGAGATTGAAGACATGTTGCCATGTGACTATTTTTATATTATACGAGGAATGGGTTCCTATCATGAGGTACCTTACCTTGATCACCTCTATGTTTTCTTCCAGTCCGAACACGATTTTTAGGGTGATATAACCTTTTATTTGCATGTATTCTCCATAAAAAACAGTAAGTGAACCTTGGAAAGCTCTAATACCGTATGGATCTAGGAGGCGCCTCTCGAAGGCATCCCAATAAAGAATATATATGCATAACTCCTCTAGTAAATTAATACTCGATTAACTTCTCAATCGTCACACATTACGGTTATGACCATGGGGTAATTATCATGGGGGTGGAGATTTCAGTGGCGTCTTTCCTTGAGAAAGTGATCTCACACTCCAAAGTTTTTTTCAAGCCCAAATTGGGGATGACAAGTGAACCTTGTACTATCATGATTTGGAAAGCATATCTCATACGAGCATATCTAATTTCCCCGCCTCTAGCGAATCCTTCTGCTATAGTGTTAAGGGTGGGGTGTATTAGCCTGTATTCATCGCCTTTACCTGGCTTTTCTCTCTTCATGGACTTGGAGCTTCCAGGGGATCCCATCCTTGAAGTTTGGAGTCGCTCTATGACTGGTGGGAACCACCTCGAATGTACTTCTTCAGGTGACCTTCTTGAATGGGTCACTTTATATTTTTCATCACCCAGTAATACTTATTTGTATGGTGACCATTGACCTTGTGATATTTACACCATCTTATTAAGGCTCACTTCCAATAATGTCATACTTTGGCCCTGGAAGGGGAGGAATGCCATGGGTATGGAGGACTTCATGCCACAATGACTATGCGGGGGCGTGAAGTTTTCCATAAATTTCTGCTACGCTTGAAATTCGCCACGTCCCTTATAGACGAGTTGTAATGGCTTATGCGTTGTTGCTACGATGAATCAGGATTGTTATACACCTACTCATGTACACCTCTAGCCTTTTTCTCAATGATGTTCTGCACACCATTGATGTAACAATGTGTGTCACGACCTCCACCATGGAAACAACTAGTTTTGGGGTGAGGGATTCATTGAAGTGTACATCCCTCAATTTGTTTTAGAAATATCCTACGAAAATCTTCTAGTTTGGGAGAATGAACTTGATAGTCGCCTCTTTGAGACAAGCGAGGTACTCCCTTGAATATTTTGAAGACCTCTGACAAACATTGAACAAGATAGTGGTAGACATCTTCTTGTGTCTGCTTCCCATAAATTAGTGGACAAACTTCTTCACCAGAGCATGATAGCTAATAATTAACAAACTCAGAAGGTTCATATACCACCTCAGTGCGGCGTGCCTGAAGGTGTTGGAGAGGAGTTTACACTTCAAAGATTCTGAGGCTCTGATGATTGCCATCCGCGTGTTAATGCAAGCGATGTGTTCCTAGTGATCACTTCTTTTATCAAACTTTAAATTGGTGAATACGCCTTGAAAATTTCTGGTATGAGGGGTCCCCAGATCTAATCAAAGAGAAGTTATGGATCCAAACTTTATATCTTCTTAGTAGGGTCTGTCTTTTGTTGGCGTTGCTGAAGGTTAATGACATTCAGAGGCGTCTCAAGTTTTTAGAGGCCCTGTGTAGGTTAGCCACAGTTTAACCATAACAAAACAAATATAGGCCATACTTAATTACAATTTAATTTTACAACTATTTTATGAGTTCTTATTCAACTATAGTTCAACCCTAACAAATTTGAGGCCCTGTGTGGTAGTCCACCTTACAATCCCTCAAAGAGGACCCTGGTGACATTATCCTCCATAGTCTAGGTGTGGCGAAGTAAATCGTCTATAGTCTTGTAGAATAAGTGTCTTAATTTAGTAATTTCATACATTGAAAGAAGGCACTTATTGACTTGGTATCCAAGTCTTTAGTAGAAAAAATCCAATTATTGATAAGATTAGGATTTTGATATGGCATCACATGTTTGACCTTTTCACTGAAGATTTCAATAGTTTTTTGTAGGTACTTTGGTAGAGAAGAAGATCTGGTCACTCAAGCTTAAAAAGAATATGATTATCCTTGCTTGGCGAGCCTTCAACGAGACCCATGTGATATATCTCCCAACAAGCCAATAGCGAGGAACATGCGAAGAGAAACAGAAAGACAGATCATCTTTCTCGCCAGGCGAGCACCAAGCGAGCTTTCTTTCCTAGCAAGTAAACAATGAGCATCGGGCGAGGATAAACATAAAGTTTCCAAAATGAAAAATGAGCATTCTCACTTTGCAAAGCTACATCTCGCCCAACGATCCAACAACGAGCACCAGGCAAAGGGCAATCAGAAAGTTGCAAAGTTTCAATTTCAACATTCTTGCCTGGGGAGGTTGCAACGAGGAAGCTCTCCAGGCGAGCCAAGTTCACTAGGCGAGGCAAGATGGTTTAGAGGGTAATGTGATAAATATTTCATGGTGAAGAAACGTTGCTTGCCAGACGAGTCTACAACTCACCAGGAGAGATCATTAGGACAAGAAACACTATAAATAAAATTCAGTTGAAATATTTGGGGGATATTAGAGATAATTTCAAACAGAAAATAGAGAGATAAAACCAAGAAAGAGTAAAACTTGAATATTAAGCTTGATACACATCAACCGTTGAGAAAATCACCATTGATGCCCATTCATCTTATTTATTCTCTTTTGTATCAAACTAGCATGACAATGAGTAGCTAAGTTTTCTTTCTTATTGGGATTGGATATAGTTTATAAACTTTATATATTGGAATTACAACTTTATATAATCTAGTTATTCATGATTAATGATGTTATCTTTGTTTTATTGTAAACTTTATATATTGGAATTAATATTGAGAAATATAATTAATCTTGATCTAAAATAATCATCTGTTTTAAACCCTAAATGCTATACATAGGTTCAAGATTAAACATTCACATTAGTCATCGATTCTTAATGCTAACTTATTGTTTAACAGACTGAGAAATCGTCGATCAAACAATATGCTTGAACTCTCATCAGAGGTTTATATATAAACACAGTATGTGAGCGGTGCATGATGATATTGGTGAATAAATAAGTTATGTATAATTGATACATAAATTATCTACGCAATCGGTGGATGAAACCCAATCACAACAAGGTATCATATATTTGAAACTTTATCAATTACCGTTTTTACATTACGTTACTTTTTACCATTAAACAACTTTACAATTCTCTACTTAAAATTGTATTAACTATTGAACAACATTAATATCACACCATTCCCTGTGAATACGATAACAAAATACTTACTTTTGATTACTGAACATCAGTGCACATCTGTGATATGGCCTCACAGTCATTGTCGGAGCTGCTGTTAGGCAAGTTAGTTGCTTTTTTATTTATCATACTTGAGAAGATGATAGAGGCGAACAGTAAACTAATTATTGAGTAAGAGGGTGGATCAAGTCAGATTTTCCAAGACCCTACGACGAGCATCATTTGTACTTGCTAAAAAAGTATAATTGGGAATATCCCTGTTTGTGCAAGGTTGTCTGATTATTTAAGGTGTTTGAATGTGTCGAGGGTCTGATCACGTATGACTATGAAAGAGTCTCTCTTTTTATAGAAAATGGACACCCCTTTCCCCTTTTGGGAGCAATATATATATATATGAGACCTATTGGGTCTGGATCAATGACCAAAGGAGTAGTTTCCCCTTCTTTCGATCAAATATGCGAGAGTTTGAAGACTGAATTCTTCCTGCAATCATGGAGGAGGTGGCTCTTCTCTATCACTTGATTGATTATGTGCGCACCACATACCCCATTAGTTGAATATGAAGGAAACATGGTGTCGCATCTCGAAAAATACGAGTCCTCGCGATGGTCGCGAAAAAAAAATTACGTTCGAACAGAGTCGCCACCGAACTTTATTTATCCCAATGAAGGAATATGAAAATATCGATAAAATCTTTAGGAAATAGAATAATGGTCGTCGCAACCATATTCGGGTTCGGGAGTGGATTATGTAAGGGGAAGGTATTAGCACCCTTTACGTCCGTTGTACTCAACGAGAACCTTTTAGTTCTAATTTGCGTTTCGAGTGTTAAATTATGTTTGTTTGTTATCTTTGGGTTAAAAATAGAAATGGATGAGAACCTCATAAAGGGAAGGGGAGGTTTTTTATTAGTGTGCTCGCGAAGATACAGGAATCTCCTGCCTACGTATCCTTATGGTGTAATAAGGAAATCAGAGCATTCGTAGTTCGGGGAACTAAGGTTGGTTGGTGTTTTTTAGTGAACAACTGTTTAGATCGTGTTCTAAAGACTAAACGTTGGCTTGTCTACTCTCGGCGGAGGCTTAAGAATTGGTTTGTTATGCGCATTAGAAAGGATTAAATGGTGTTCTCTTGAAAAGAGTTTTGGTCACACGGGGGTGATAGGTTGGATGTTTTGATTGGTTGAGATGTTTTTGGTTGGATGACGATTACTCGGATAGTTGAGTAAGACAACTCGTATCCCAATAGTCGGGAAAGGGAATAGAAGACTCTAATCCACTTTCTTTTTCATCCTTAATTATAGAAAGGGTTTGATAATAATTAAGGTATTTTGAATGGATGACGAATACTCGGATAATCGAGTAAGACAACTCGTATCCTAATAACCGAGAAAGGGAATAGAAGACTCTAAACCACTACATGTTCCATCTGAGTATTTATGAAAATAAGGTTGTATAAGATTGACGTATTTTAGTATGAACGATAAATACTTGAATGACTGAGTAAAACAACTCATATCCAAGCATTTGAGGAGAGGAATCGAAGACTCAAGACCATCTTCCTTTTCACATAATTTGTTATGAAAGTGGTTTGATTAAGTTGTATGTTTGCGGAGAAATGACAATTGTTCGACTGACCGAGTAAGAAAACTCGTATTCATCCAATTGAGGAGTGAAGTTGAAAACTCAAAGTCGACTCCCTTTTCATTTAGCTTATTTTGATTTAATCGGGGTATTTCAATTGAGTTTGAGAGAAAATACTCAACGTTGGATCGAGGTTTTAGATTTGTGTTTTGAATGAAGTGAATTTATTTAGTGTATTGCTCTTCTACTCGATAAAAATCGAATAGGTCTCATTGTAAGAAAGCCCAAGAGTAAGCTATGTGAGGTTGATGGCGATGCTTTAAAAGCGATCGACTTACAAGGGCGTTTTGAATTGATTTGGAAAATGCGCACTCGATATTGACCGAAGTTTGTATTTACATGTGCATATGAATCGAGTTATGACAATGGTCTCAAAATGAGATTACTTATAAATTTTAGCTTATGCAACGTGAATGCAAAATAACCAACAAGAAAATAAAGAGTCTCATTGTAAGGTAGCTCAAGAGAAAGCCTTTTGTGTGCTAGAGTGACCTAAGCTAAACAAAAGATAATGGTCTTACAAACATGCATGTAAGTTACGAGTGAGAATCCAAGTGTTTACAAAGTGTCACAAAGAGTAAAGGAAGGTTTCCAAGCAAAGGTCCTAAGATGAAATCCTCTAAGTCCAAGTTGCTTAAGAGTTGAGTGAATATTTTTGATCTTATCATTTTATCATGTTTTTTGTTGTTTTTAATGTTTGATGACAATAAAATAAATAACAAGTAAATAAACATGCATGATGAGTTTGTACAATGATGATGATAATGAGTACTTGAATGTAAATGAACAATTAAATAAATTTCAAGGAAGTAAAGTGCAATAATATAAATGTTAGAAGTTAGTAGTTAATGGTTAATGGTTAGTAGAATAACAATAAGCAAATAGAATAACAAGTTAATGTAAAGAAAATGGTTTCATCTATGTATCAAATGACCCAAATATGGTTGAAATGGAGGCAATCTATCAATGCCTCAAATTATCATGAATGATCTATTGATCAACCATTAATAGGTTTGAAGTATTGAAGATTTAATCAACTCTAAACAATCATGGTCATGATCTAATAGAACTCATCAACCAAATAAATGTAATAAAAAGTCAACAATAAATATTAAATGATAACAAGAAACAATGCAAAGGAAATGGTTTCATCTATGTATCAAATGACCCAGACATGGTTGAAATAGAGGCAACCTATCAATGCCTCAAAGTATCATGAAGGATCTATTGATCAATCATTAATAGGTTTGAAACATTGAAAGTTTTATCAACCCTAAACAACCATAGCCATGATCTAATAGATCTCATCAACCAAATAAATATGAACAACAAGTCAACAATAAATAGCAAACGAAACAAAATACTAAGTTTGATTAAAGATAGTGGATAAAAGTAACAAGAGCAAGAAATCCCAAAAAAAAAGGTGTAAACCAAAGTTAATCATTTTTACAAGCTTGAGTCTAAAACCTCTCAAAAGATCAACCAGGAATGAACAAACATTTTCAACACAAAAACAGAACCAAAAAGTTAACAAAGATTAAGCTAAAATCATTACCCAAAAATGTTGAAAAATGGTAGGTTTAAGTGGTATTGAGCTTGGATACAGAGCAAGGAGTTTGGGATGAAAGTGTTTATGGTGGAAGTACAGTGAAAGAGCTGAGTTATGAGTGTTAGAGAGTAAGAAGTTTTGAAGAAAATATGAAAGTGGACAAAAAAGTTGGTAGGGTGACTTTTCTAAGAGAGAAAGATTTTTTGTTTTGATCTAGGTTTGGAGAGGAGAGTAAATGGTACTTGGACAGAACTTTTGGGGGCTAGGAAGCATGAAAAATGAGGGGAAATAGTACCTCTATTTATAGGGAAAGTAGGTGGAAAAGGGGGTGATTCAAAAAGTACATTGTGTAAAAAACAGACCTACTACAAATGCCTGCGCAGGTGTAATCGGTTACCCTAATTAGGGTAATCGATTACACAGTCAAAAATGGCCAAAAAATCAATTTTGGGTCTGTGAAAATCATATCGGGGTAGAGACAAAATTGGGGTATGATAGTTGTCCCTATTTAATTACCTCGAACCAGAAAGTATGAATGACAACAGTCTTCGTACATTCGTGGTGGAAGATAATTAAATACTTAAAAAACCCGAATTTTGTCCTTTAAAATGTGAGGAAGAAATGCGGAAAAAAATGCAGTGAGAAATATAGTAAGAAAAGGTTATCGAAAGGTAAAATAAAACAATCAAGACTCTCTGAGAATTATCAGAATAACATCTTGGATGCCATGATCGAGATATTCCGACAATAGAACGATACTTCAATGGTATCTAAGACTTTTTTTGAAAATTAGCAGAACATTGTCTCGAACAGAAAACACAATATTCTATGGGGATCAACGGAGCAGTTTCTTACAGGGTATACTCGAGATTTTCCAACAAGGGAATGATACCTCAATCGTATCTAAGATTCTCCAAGGATACTAGAGCAGTATCCTGAAAACAAATGAGATTCTTCAAATGAATGAAACAATGTCTCAAACAGACAAATGAGATTCTTCGGATAAATGAAGCAGTATCTCAAACAGGCAAATGAGATTCTTTGGATAAATGAAGCAGTATCTCAAACAGATAAATGAGGTTCTTCAGGTAAATGAAGCAGTATCCCAAACAGTAAAAATGAGATTCTATGTATCAAGTCGAAGCAGCATCTTATATGATAGAACTAAGATATTCCGAACAAGGGAAAGATACCTTAATTGAATCTAAGACTCTCCGAGGATATTAGAGCAGTATCTCTAAAAAATCTGGAATGAGACTCTTCTCATTGATGAAGCAGCGTCTCAAACAGTAAAAATGAGATTCTCTGTATCGAGTCGAAGCAGCATCTTATATGATAGAATTAAGATATTCCAGCAGGGAAAGATACCTTAATTGAACCTAAGACTCTTCGAGGATACTTAGAGCAGTATCTCTAAAAACTCTGAAATGAGACTCTTCATATTGATGAAGTAGTATCTCAAACAGTAAAAATGAGATTCTCTGTATCGAGTCGAAGCAATATCTTGTATGATAGAATTAAGATATTCCGAACAAGGGAATGATACCTTAATTGAATCTGAGACTCTCCGAGGGTACTTAGAGCAGTATCTCTAAAAAATATAAAATGAGACTCTTCATATTGATGAAGCAGTATCTCAAACAGTAAAAACGAGATTCTTTGTATCGAGTCGAAGCAGATCTTATATGATAGAATTAAGATATTCCAAACAAGGGAATGATACCTTAATTGAATCTAAGACTCTTCGAGGATACTTAGAGCAGTACCTCTAAAAAATCTTAAATGAGACTCTTCATATTGATGAAGCAATATCTCAAACAGTAAAAACGAGATTCTATGTATCGAGTCGAAGCAACATCTTATATGATAGAATTAAGATATTTCCGAACAAGGGGATGATACCTTAATTGAATCTAAGACTCTCCGAGGATACTTAGAGCAGTATCTCTAGAAAACAAATGAGATTCTTCAAATTGACGAAGCAGTATCTCAAACAGTAAAAATGAGATTCTCTGTATCGAGTCGAAGCAGCATCTTATATGATAGAATTAAGATATTCTGAATAAGAGAATGATACCTTAATTGAATCTAAGACTCTCCGAGGATACTTAGAGCAGTATCTCTAAAAAATCTGAAATGAGACTCTTGATATTGATGAAGCAGTATCTAAAACAGTAAAAACGAGATTCTCTCTATCGAGTCGAAGCAGCATCTTATATGATAGAATTAAGATATTCCAAACAAGGGAATGATACCTTAATTGAATCTAAGACTCTCCGAGGATACTTAGAGCAGAACCTCTAAAAAATCTGAAATAAGACTCTTCATATTGATGAAGCAGTATCTCAAACAGTAAAAATGAGATTCTCTGTATCGAGTCGAAGCAGCATCTTATATGATAGAATTAAGATATTTCGAACAAGGGGATGATACCTTAATTGAATCTAAGACTCTCCGAGGATACTTAGAGCAGTATCTCTAGAAAACAAATGAGATTCTTCAAATTGATGAAGCAATATCTCAAACAGAGAGATGAGATTCTTCAGATAAATGAAGCAGTATCTCGAATATTCATCTGTAGGGGGAACTTTAAGAAAAGACTCCTTTTGAGGGAGACATACTGGAAATGCTCTGCAGGGGGAAAAGCTCATAAGAGACTTTTTAGGGGAGCCTCTGCTTGGGGAGCGATGATTGTAAAGAAAATTGCTGGGAATATTATTATTAATTGTAAAGTCGAAAAAATGATTTACTGAGATATAATCCCACGATCATATAAAGGGTAATAACTTTATTTGGAATGAGGAATGTCCAAGATATACATGAATGACCTTGGATCCTGACATTTTACTTTTGATTTTTGTATGATGTCCCACTTTAGGTGGGAATTCTATGCATGGGATGATGCATGAGATGCATGCAGGTATGCAATTGCTGGGGATATTTGGCTGTGCACGTAGGAATGCGAATGATTTTTATTTGTTGAACTTCCAACTTTATGGGAGGGCTATGCATGAGTATGCTGATCATTGATATGATCGTGTTTTTTTAATTTTTCTGTTTGGTAGGAAAACCATTTATGAATGATTTATATGATGCATGTGAGAATGAAAATGGGTAATTGGACATGCCCCGGTTAAGACGTTTTTTTGCTTTGGGGTATGATGCCAAAAGCGTGGACTTTTGTTATTGGGGTGTGATGCCAATAATGTGGACTTTTGTTATTGGGGTGTGATGCCAATAGTGTGGACTTTTGTTATTGGGGTGATCCAGGTTACTGAAAGGTTCAGACTTCTCAACATGCGATATTCCATCCATGATTTACCAATGTTTCTGCTGGAAATGTGATGGAGCCTTGCCCCGCTCTGGCTATACCATGAGTACATTTATGAGAGGTATGAATTAGTAGTTGAAAGGAGCATGACTGTCTACAATCAGTCCTATACCTTTATGAAAAACAAGAATGCATTTTGGAGACTGAAGGATTTGCTCGCTTATTATTTCAAAAGCAATTTTACCACTTTATTCAAACATGTGTTTTATTTTCTCCAATAATTTTTAAAAGTGATGTTTATCCAAAATAAAAAGGTGCTTTGCAAATAAAAACAGATAAAATATAAAAATGATTTGGGCACAACTTTTGTTGAGAAGATTTTCTCTTTTATTGATTTGCCCCTTGAATGGGTGATCGTACATAAAGATGCAATTCCTTAATGAGGTAATTGCTGTGTATAGAAATAAAATGGCAATGAAAATTAAGTTCTTATTGAGTTTCCACACTGCTATGATCCTTATGTCTTGGATATCTCGAGCACTTTGCTTTTGAAAGGTGAGGTAGATTGATTCTATGTCTTCGAGGGTATGTCAGACGTCTGTAAGTACAACTCTTTGCCTTGGAATTAATCCCTAACTTTTGCCTGGACCGCCCTTTCGGGTTTTCGATCCACCGGGATACCCATTTTTGCCTGAGTTGCCCTTTCAGGTTTTCAACTCAGCGGGTCAAATTCTTTTATTTTCATCCCTAATTTTTGCCTGGATCGCCCTTTCGGGTTTTCGATCCACCGGGATAGCCCTTTTTTGTGTGCCTAAATCGCCCTTTTAGGTTTTCGATTTAGCGGCTTTTATTATTCCACTTTTTTAGGCAAAGTACTTTTTAACAACATCAATGTTGGTGGGAAGCGGCAACTCATCACCATCCATAGTTGCCAGAATCAGAGCACCCCCGGAAAAGGCTCTTACCACCACAAATGGACATTCATAATTTGGTGTCCATTTCTCTCTAGAGTCTTTGTCAATAGGCAAGATTTTCTTCAGCACTAAATCTTCCTCTTGAAACACCCTGGGACTAGCTTTCTTGTCGAATGCCTTCTTAAGACGCCTTTGGTAGAGTTGTCCGTGACCTAACGCTTTCAAGCGTTTCTCCTCAATAAGGTTAAGCTCGTCGTACCTTGATTGAACCCATTCTGCCTCGTCTAGCTTAGCCTCCATCAAGACTCTCATCGAGGGGATCTCTACTTCTATAGGGAGGACTGCTTCCATACCGTATACCAAGGAATAAAGGGTTGCCCCTGTTGAAGTTCGTACTAACGTGCGATAACCATGTAATGTAAAAGGCAACATCTCATGCCAATCCTTGTACGTAACAACCATCTTTTGGATGATTTTCTTGATATTTTTATTTGCAACTTCAACAGCCCCATTCATCTTAGGTCGATAGGGTGATGAGTTGTGGTGCTCGATCTTGAATGTTGCGCATAACTCATCCATGGTCTTGTTGTTGAGATTGGACCCATTATCAGTGATGATTTTGTTGGGAATCCCATATCGACATATGATGTTATTTTTCAAGAAACAGGCGACTACGTGCTTTGTGACATTCGCATAAGACGCGGCTTCCACCCATTTGGTAAAGTAATCTATGGCCACCAAGATAAATCTGTGTCCATTTGACGCTTTGGGTTCTATCATTCCAATCATGTTGATGCCCCACATAGAGAAAGGCCAAGGTGATGCTATGACATTCAGCGGGGTAGGCGGTACATGTATTTTGTCAGCATAGATTTGGCACTTGTGGCATGTTTTGGTGTAATGATAACAATTGGTTTCCATCGTCAACCAGTAGTAACCTGCCCTTAGAATTTTCTTGGCCATGGCATGCCCATTGGCATGCGTACCGAAAGACCCTTCGTGTATGTCCCTCATAAGCTGATATGCTTCGTGTTTGTCCACACACCTCAACAAAACCATGTCGTAGTTTTGCTTGTACAATACCTCTCCATTCAAGAGGAACTTTGATGCCAACCTCCAGAGGGTCCTTTTGTCAAGGCTGGAAGCCCCTGCCGGATATTCTCGCTTCTCCAGATACTGTTTGATATCAAAGAACCAGGGTTTACCATCTGGCTCTTCTGCTGTCGTCAGGCAATGAGAAGGTTCGTCAAAACGCCTAATTTCAATATGAGGCTGATGGTTGGGCCATATCAATTTGTACATGGAAGCCAGAGTCGCTAAGGCATCTGCCATCTGATTCTCTTCTCGAGGAATATGAGAGAAAGTGATTTTGTCGAACTTTGGGAGTAGCTTCAGCACGTGATCCCAGTATGGAATTAAGTTAGCATGTCTTGTTTCCCAATCGCCTCTGATATGATGTATGACTAGAGCGGAGTCCCCGAATACTTCTGGTATCTTGATCTTCAACTCAATAGCTTCTTCTAACCCTAGTATGCAAGCTTCATACCCGACCATGTTGTTTGTGTAGGTAAAACAGAGCTTTGCAGTGAATGGTAGATGGAAATTCTTGGGAGACATCAGCATTGCCCCAATTCCATGGCCTATTGCATTTGAGGCACCATCAAACATGAGCGTCCAACCTGCTCTTGGCTTCAGACTTTCCTCTAGTTTGGAGTCTTCAACATCCTTAACAGCCATGATGTTCTCATCTGGGAAGTCGAACTTCAAATATTGGTATTCCTCCAGCGGTTGGTGAGCAAGATGGTCTGCTAATATGCTCCATTTGATCGCCTTTTGCGCAACATATTGGATATCGTATTCTGACAACAACATTTGCCATCGGGCAATTCTACCAGTGAGACCTGGTTTCTCGAATATGTACTTGATGGGATCCATTTTAGATACCAACCAAGTCGTGTGAGTTAGCATGTACTGCCTGAGACGCTTAGCGGGCCATGCGAGTGCACAACAAGTCTTCTCGAGTAATGAATATCTAGTCTCACAATCATTAAATTTCTTGCTCAGGTAATAGATGGCATATTCTTTTTTACCAGTCTCATCTTGTTGTCCCAATACACAACCCATGGACTCATCGAGCACAGTTAGATACATGATGAGAGGTCTCCCTTCGGCAGGGGGCATTAGAATTGGTGGCTCTTGTAAGTATTCTTTGATTTTATCGAAGGCTATTTGACAGTCATCATTCCACTCCACGCCTTGATTCTTCCTCAGAAGCTTGAATATTGGTTTACATGTCGCAGTAAGGTGAGAGATAAACCTGGAGATGTAATTTAGTCTCCCCAAAAAACCACGAACCTCTTTTTCAGTCTTTGGTGCAGGCATGTTCTGAATGGCTCGAACCTTGTCAGGATCTACTTCAATTCCCTTTTGGCTTACAATAAAGCCTAAAAGCTTCCCAGATCGAACCCCAAATGTGCATTTATTAGGATTAAGTCTCAACCTAAACTTCCTCAAACGAGCGAATAGTTTCTCCAGGTTGGTGATGTGCTCTTCTTCTGTCTGGGATTTGGCAATCATGTCATCGACATACACCTCAATCTCTTCATGAATCATGTCGTGAAAGAGAGTCACCATGGTGTAACACCTCAAAATTTGCCCTCATCTCTTGGGACTAGCTTATCATATTGCATTGCATTTTTAGGGCATTAGTCATTGCATCTTGGCATATCATGTGGCAACATTGAGCAAGTCATCCTCCTAGGTCTTGATCAGAAGATAAGAAGGTTAAGATTCAAGCCTGAGGGTTTCATGGATTGATCATTAATCATCTGAGGATTATGCTTCAATTAGGGTTTCTTGGTTCCTCAAGGAGATTGATCATTATCTTGGTTGAAATGGTACATCATCATCATCATGGTCTTGTCATCACCAAGAGGTTCATTGTGCTTGATCAGATTCCTTGAGATTAGGGTTTTGACCTCTGGTCAACCCTAATCATCTGCATTGTGCCAATCAGGGCTTGTCAAGGAGATGAGGTCTTCATTGAGATGAGGGATCATTCTATGGTTTTATTGAGCTTGTGGAAGCTAGGGTTTCATGCTTGAGTCATTTCATCAGGAGTTTGAGGCTCAAGTTCATCTGTGCATGGCCCATTCATCTATCAGTCAACAAAAGTCAACCAGAAGTCAATTGATGGATTTGGAGGTGGGAGAGGGTTAGAGACACTTCATTCATGTCCAAACAAGTTTCATTTGACATTTCAAACATCAACATTGAAGAAAATAAAGTCAGATGGAAACTTTCCAAAAATAGAAAGTGACTTGCAATTCAAAATTGCCAAAAATGGAAGGGTTTTCTCCTCAAAATTACATGTCCAAAAATGCTTCAAATGAAATTTTGTCCAACATGAAAGCTGTAGATCTTGTTCTCCCATTTCCAAAAAGTCCAAGAACATGAATTTCTCATGTGTGGTTGGCAAGTTATGGATCAATCTTGGTCAAGAAAATTTGAACTTCAAAAGTGCATAACTTTTGAACCAAAAGGCCAAATGAAGTGGGGTTTTTTGCAACATTCTTCTCTTATCATGTGCTATCCAATTAAAGCATCAAAAACCATGAATTTTGCTCACAAAAAAATTGGACTTTCCATTTGAAAATTGGAGGGAAAAGTTAAGTTTGAAAATTATGCTTTGTATTCATTCAATTCCACTTGCATTTGCCTCTGCATCACATTTCCAATTGAATTGGAACAAAAACCCTGCACTGTTCCATTGGTTACTACATGTACAAGGCCATTTGCTAATATGCACCAAAACTTGCATTTCACTTAAATCTTTGCATTAGCCTAATCATGATTAGTGAACATGTTTAACAACACATATATAACCATAAACCTAACTGCTTTTGGACTAATCATAACAGAATTGTGAATTGAGATCTAGTTTTCCAAAAATTCTTCAACTTCTTCTCTCAACTTTTCTCCATTTTTCTGCATAAACCTTGCATCATTCTTGATCCAATCTTCAGCCATGAGCATAATGGAAGCTATTTGAAGCAAGATCCATTGATTCTCAAGCCAATTCGAGGACTGTTGCAAGTGTGTTCATCAATGGCAATTCGAGTTTCCAGCTAGATCGTGCACAATCAACACTCAAACCTTGCTCCATTCACTCATATGAACACTGAGGAACTTCTGTTTTTGCTTGCCATAGCTTGAAATCCACGATTTCATTTCTGCCATCCAATTGAGGTCAGTTTTCGACTTTGATAATTCTTGAAATTGATACATGCTTTTGGTAGATCCTTTCATGCTGATTCTAATGAACTTTAGATCTTGAAATTTCATGGAGAAATGAGGAAGTTACATGGATTAGAAGTTTCATGCATGGAAATATTTTGGATCGAATCTTTTGATTTAGGATGAATTAGGTTAAGATGTTGTTAGATTAGTGATGTGCTATGAAAGACGAAGCCAATGGTATAAGGTTTGTTGATTTTGGTGAGAAAATGTTCTTGAGCTGGAAATGGATGATGAACATGAAGAACCCTAGGTTTTTTCCAGAATTCACGTGTTTGATCTGTTTTTCGCTTGGCTGCATGCGCTTGGTTGTTAGTGGTTCATGTAGTGGACCACGTGTCCTGGTGCCTTAAGCGCGCGCTACATTTTCAAATTCTCCCTCGGTTCGATTCCAGCCGAGGGACATTCCAAATTGCCTTGTTCCATTTTATTTCATGTTATGCTACCATGTTCATGCATGCCTTTCCATCATTTTTTAATTTTTCTACTCATTCCAAAATTCATAACTCAATGAATACTAATCCAAATTGACTGAGATTTTTTGCATGATTCTCATCATGATCTCTAGAATTTAATGAATATTTTTCCAGAAATTGTGCACTGTTGGATTTTTATTTTGGCTAGGGATTGTGTATGTGTATGTTTTCATGACCTACTTTGCCATATCCTTCATGAAATGATGAGATTTTATCCAAAATTCTTGAAACTTTGCATGCTTAAAGTAGACACCTTAATGGACATTTTGGTGTAGAGTTTGCATTTTTCCCATTCCTGGTTTGTGAGATATGATCTGATCAATATAGGTGTGACAATTTGTGTCACACCTTTGCTTGCTTGACTTGAGGAATTATTTTGCCATGCCATTTCAATGCCAAATGATCTGATTTTTTGCATGTGATACTTCTGGATGTTAGGATTACTCATGATTTTTATGGAATTTTTGGATGCAATTTGGATTTGTTTGAGATTTTCTCTTCTGGTTGGTCATTTGAGGACTTTTGATGAGTGTTGAACTTAGATGATTTGTGAAATTCTTGATGTTTATCCTATGAGCTTGAAATTTTGCACATGTATTATAGACACATTGAAGTTTGCCATGGCTTTGGTTTGAGTCATTTATCATGTGTATATTCTGTTTTAGGCTTGTGTGAAGTTGATGCATGGAATTGTGCTTCCCTTGAGCTTGTTTTGCCTTGCCTTGACTTAGGGAATTTATTTGATATGCTTCAACTTGTCCAAATGACTTGAAATTTGGTATGATGATCATGTGATGAGTGCTGTTTAGCCATGATTTTTCCTGGGATTTATCAAATTATTTTTGAGTGGATTTGGATTGATTCATTCTGTTTGCTTCAATGAGCTTTCAAATTGCATGTTTTGCCTTAGATGCTTTGTGAAATGAAATTGGTGTATGATATGGATATGGGACCAATTGGATATTGTTCTAAATTGATTGAACTTGATTTGTACCAATTTTCATGTTCTGTTTTAAATTATTTCTCCCTCTTTGACCCTGGGCCTTGTCCTAGGGGTTTGCTTCTCATGTTTGAGCTTGGTTTGCAGGTTAAGAAGCATATGGCATTGAGGAATTGATTCACATTGCTTGAGTTGACTAATTGGTCAATGATGAACTAATCTTGAGTTTGTTTTGTAGGTGGCTTCTAAGCCATTTGAGATGAGCTTGTGCTTTGCTTGATGCATTGCTTGTGTACAGTTAACTGTTGACTTGTAATTGTCTGTTTGACTGTTTGAGTTGTGTACTGACTGAGCTAGATTGTTTTCAGGTACATTAGTTGCTATAGTTCATTGTGAACTTGCTTTTGCTGTTGCTTGGTTGCTTAACCAATTGAGGTATAACCCACTGACTCCATGTAGTCTGGAAGACCTGGCCTGTTACTTGGTCAGGCACCTGTCTGAAGTCCTCCTTAAGAGGCAATGCTTGTGCTTGTTTATTTTTGTCCCCAAGCAGGAAAAGACCTTTGTTAAGGCAATTGGCAGATACAAGAGATGTGCAATCCATCTCCTGCTATTCAGTTGAGTCATCCCTTTGCTCACACAACTGGTGTTGATGCATTGTGGATATTAACCCAAGATCCATGTTGAGTCAGTCATATGTGTAGAAGGGTTCCAACTTTCTGAACCCACACATTCCTTTGTCTAAAGCTCTCCCAGGCCAGGGATAAGAGTTGTGAGGCACACCCCTCACTTCCTATTTCATCTGCTTCACCCTAACTCTCAATGTTAAGGTTAAGAGCTAACATCACCCTGATACAGTTGGTTTGCTTTTGCAGCCTAAACCTTGTGTGAGCCCACTTTGTCTGTATATAGTGTGTGCTAATTGTGTATGTTTGCTTTGTTTTGATTATGCTTGCATGCTTTGCTTTGCCTGTTTAGGATTAGCTTGCTGCCTGTGCAAGTTAGATAGAAAACTCAACCTAGGACCATTGTGGAATACATGATAACTATTAGGCTCGAGTCAGTCTCCCTTCTAGTTGGTCATTTCCCAGTCTCTGGTTAGGAGAAAGTTTCTCCCCTGTTAAGGGGAACTACGTTGCCCTAATCCTCATACCAGATGAGGTACGTAGGCAGGAGGTCGCACGAGATCTCTCCGGGCACCCTTTTTCTTTTTGTGTGTGTTTGCTTGACAGTTGCTAGGCTTGAGTGCCTGACTCCTTAGTAACTTGTTTTGTTTGATCCATTCTTGTGTGTTAGGAGATGGATGTAAGCCCAGCGATTGGCATTCCGTATCCTATTGTTGTGTGCTTGGAGTCCGATATAAGTCCATCAAGTGGCATTTGGTTTCCAGTGTGGGTTTGTTTGGTTCGGAGTCTGATGTAAGTCCAGCGATTGGCATTCGGTTTCCATGTTTGCCTGTGTGCGTGTGTTTTGTTTCGGCGTGCGTGAGCTGAACTACGGTAGCTCTGATTCTCATTCCAGATGAGATACGTAGGCATAGGATGCGATGTCCTAGCGAGCCCTCTTCCCTCTTCCTCCACCTGTGTTGTCTTCAGTGTGTGTGTGTGATGTTTGTTTTAGCAACCTTGTTCTATCTTTTGAGCGTGGATCCCGTCGAGTACGACGGATGCGTAGGGGTGCTAATACCTTCCCTTCGCATAACCGACTCCCGATCCCATTCTCTTTGGTAGCGAGACCATGTCTTTTCCAGGTTTACTTCGAGCGTTTCCTTTCCCTCTTTTGGGATAAATAACGCACGGTGGCGGCTCTGTGTTGTTTTGTTTTAGCCCGCCGGTTGTTTTTCGCGGATGCGACACATGGCACGTTGTTATGTTGCCCTAGCGTTCTTTAATCCAAACGGCGTTACTTTATAACAAAAGGTGCCCCAAAGGGTAATGAACGTGGTCTTCTCCATGTCCTCGGGATCCATTTTAATTTGGTTGTATCCAGAGAAACCATCCATAAAGGAAAACACAGAGAACTGGGTTGTGTTATCCACCAATACATCAATGTGAGGTAATGGGAAATCGTCTTTGGGACTGGCTCTATTTAAGTCTCGGTAGTCTACGCACATGCGTACTTTTCCATCTTTCTTCGGTACTGGTACAATGTTAGCAACCCATTGTGGGTACTTTGAGACTTCCAGGAAACCAGCGTCAAACTGCTTTCTCACCTCTTCTCTGATCTTGAGGGCCATATCAGGTCGCGTCCTTTTTAGCTTTTGTTTGACAGCAGGGCATTCTTCTTTAAGGGGAAGCTTGTGGGTCACGATATCAGTGTCTAATCCGGGCATATCTTGGTATGACCAAGCAAACACGTCGTCATATTCGTGGAGGAGCTCTATCAGTCTTGTCTTCACTGTATCTTGAAGTGTGGAGCCTACCCTTACTTCTCTCTTATCTTCTTCTGTTCCCAGATTGATAACTTCAACGTCTTCCTAGTGTGGTTGAATGACCTTCTCTTCTTGTCTGAGTAATCTGGCCAACTCTTCAGGGAGCTCACAATCTTCCCCCACTTCGTCTTCAGCTTGGTAGATTGGACAATCAAAGTCATATTGGACCGTAGCAGTGTCGTTATTAATGATCTCGGTGGTGTTTCTGCATGTTATGATTTATGCAGTTTATTTAGAAAGTGCGTGCATAAAAATTGATTGCCATTTTTGTAAATAGATCAAAACGAAAGAAAAGGAACAAAAATTTGAATGCAAAACGTCATTTCATTAATGATAAAAACTCTTGAAAAAGATAAAGGAGGCCCTACAACATGCCACTGTGCCTTGGGCAGAGCACAAGGTTTTGTCTAAAAATGATAAAATTACTTTTGAAATAATTTGGGAACTTCCACAGCCTTCCAGTTTGTTAGTTCTTCATTAGGTGCGGCTTGGCGCATCTAGCTGGACACCCCCTCCTTGCGGTCTTCTTCACTAATCATTGCCACTTGCTTGCCAAAGATGTGGCCAGCGCTGGTGAACATTTTCTCCACAGATGGAATCTTCTCTTTGTCAGGTTGGTTACCGGCTTTGTCTGATGATGGGTCATACCCCAGGCCAAACTTGTCTCGTTTCTCTTTCACTTCCACCACTTTGCCCCAGTCTTGAGCATCTTCACTTTCCATAACAGCTTTAGCTCCTTTCCACGAGGCCATGGATGGTCCTGATTTCGGGACCTCCAAGGTCTGTTGGACGACCGTCATGTTTACCACTTCCAGGGATTGGAATGGTGTTTCAGTGATTTCACCATCTACCTCGATATATCGGAAAGATGTCAAGTGACTAACCAAGATGTCTTCCTCTCCTCCAATCACAATCATCTTGTCATTTATAATGAATTTCAGCTTTTCATGCAGAGTAGAGGTGACAGCACCTGCGGAGTGAATCCAGGGTCTCCCAAGTAGGCAACTGTAACCAGGATGTATATCCATGACCTAGAATGTGATATTGAAAATAGTTGGACCTATCTTGGTTGGTAAGTCAACCTCTCCTATCACTGGTCGCTTTGAGCCATCAAATGCCTTACGATTAGGGTGTTGGGCCTCATACTTGTCCCTTCTATTGGCAGCTTTATCAAAGTTGTCTTCAGCATGACATTCAATGAAGAACCTGTGTCTACCAACACCCTTGACAATATAGTATCTATGCATTTCAAGGAGATATGAAGAGCCTTGTTATGGTTCTTTCCCTCGATTGGTAGTTCATCATCATTAAAACCCAAGAAATTCCCAGTGGTCACACAAGCTATCACGTCATCAAAATGTTCTATTGTTATATCCTTCGTGATATGAGCGACGCTCAATACCTTCAACAACGAATTCCTGTGTGCTTCTGAGTTAAGCAGTAGAGATAACATGGAAATTTTGGAAGGTGTTTGGTTTAGCTGGTCCACCACCTTATAATCACTCTTCTTGATTATTCTCAAAAACTCCTCAGCCTCCTCACGAGTGACAACAACTTTAGGAGACAGGTGCATGTCTTGCATTCCTTGATTAGGGATGGGGATCTGGACAACAGCCTCCTTCCCTTTAGCTCTTTCAGAAGTATCAGCAGTTCTTGGTGCGAACACTCGACCACTACATGTTATTCCTGCTGGCCCTATAATTGAAGTGACATTTGGTTTGTTGATCATCAAAGGTTGATCTTCCTGCCCATGCTTAAAAGCTCTGGGCTGATATATCCATGGGACTGCCTTCTCATCTTTATATTCGAATGGTGCCGGAAACTCTATCACCAACGGGCTTATAGGTATTTCTACTTTAACCTCATCATAGGGGATGTCCACCACGGCTATCTCTTCCTGGCGCTTGTTCTTGACACAAAAATTTATCTGTAACTCGCCTCAATCCAGCATTTGTTGTATAAAATTCCTCAACCCTTCATCGTTCTCTTCCTCAACCAGCTCTTCCGGGATCAGACCATTCTTCAACAATTGTGCTCCTATCATGGTGATAGAGGTCTGAATCTCTTCAACCTTACGAATCAATTTGCCTTGATCACTCTCCTCAATGGCACTGACGGAAGCATCCTTATGCGTCGGCATATGGTTGGTGTTCACGTTCGGGCGTCTCGGAGTGAATGAGACGACTTTCGCTTCGATCAAGTCTTGTACCCGATTTTGAAATGCAAAGCAATTCTCCAAGGTATGACCAGGTGCTCCCATGTGAAACTCACAATGGGCGTTAGCGTCGTATCCGGGTGGATATGGAAAAACAACTGGTTTTAATTCCCTCAATGTTAGAAGGCCCTCCTTTTGCAGATATGGGAATATCTGAATATAAGGTACTGGTAGGGGGTCAAGTTGCCTTCTTGGAGGTCTTGGCTTGAATTGTCTTGGTGGTGCGGTATTTTGCTGATGATGATGTTTTTGATGTTGTGGTTGATACATTTGTTGTTGCTGCATTGGCTGTTGATAAGGTATAGGTACCACGACGGCGACTTGACCATATGAAGCTTGTTGCTTCCCTTTATAGTTCCTGGATATGGCGTTTGTTTCACCTTCTCTTTTCTTTGGGAAGCCTCCAGAATACCTCTTCGGTGCGCTAGGTGCTGTCACTGCTCCTGGAACTTTCCATCCCTTAACCCCTTCTCTATGCGGTCTCCAATTGTGACTAGATGTGCGAAGTCAGATGCTGCAATACTCACTAATCGATCAAAGAATGGGTCCTTCAAGGTCTCCACAAATATCCCGGTCATTTCCTTCTCAAACAATGGTGGCTCTACCTGAGCAGCCAGCTCTCTCCACCGCTGGGCGTATTCTTTGAATGACTCACTATCCTTCATAGCCATCCCTTGCAACTGCATTCGGTCTGGTGCCATATCTAAGTTATATTTGTATTGATGGAGAAATGCGTCAGCCAAATCCTCCCAACTTTGAATCCTCCATTGCTCTAAGCTCATGTACCATCTCAGAGATGCTCCACTCAGACTGTCTTGGAAACAGTGTACAAGTAGTTTTTCGTTTTTGGTATGAGCAGCCATTTTCCTGAAGTACATTACCAGGTGACTTCTTGGACAAGTCTGTCCTTTGTATTTCTCGAAATCAGGAGTTTTATATTTAGCTGGGATGACTAAATTCGATACCAAACGCATGTTCATGGCAAAAGCACCGAAGATATTGTTTCCTTCTATGGCTTTGATTTTCTTTTCCAGGGCACGGAGCCTATCTGTGGCAGGATCTGGAAGTATCTTAGGTTTTGGTTGATCAGGAATATAGAATGCATCGTACTGGTCATCTCCAATTTCGGACCCATGATGAGTAGACGTATCAGAAGGTTCTGCGCGATCTCCATCTCCTTTGCCTCCTACCGGTATCTGAACCAGTCTCTTCTTTATGGGTATGTAACTTTCGTCTTGGGGATTCAAACCTGGCGTGCCATCATTCCTTTTTGCCCTAGCTTCTTCCTCCCTACTCCTCTCTCTCTCTGAGCGATCGCGAGCATTGTCTCCAACAGCTGATCCATCTTCTCCTGGATCGTATTGATGTCTGTCCTCATGGTAATCTGGTTGGCCTCAACTTGCTCTAATGTCATCTTGTATTTGCTTCGTGTCTTGTATCGGTGTTGATTAGTCAGTGTGGCTGGATAAAGAGTAAAAAGGTTGGGTAAGTTTTTTTGATTTTTATAAAGCGTGATGCATAATGAAGATGCGAATGTTATGCATATTTTATTTTCAAGGAATCATTCGAGTTTCATTATTTGTTAGTAATTCGAAGAAACAAGAAATACTTGGAATAGCAATAATGGAGTAATTTTTAAACGTCACTCAGTCAAGTACATAACATAGAGGTCCAAAAAGGTCATAGTTCAAAAGTACATTTGTTAAAGGAACAAAATACAAGACATAAGCAAATTAAACAGCTGGCTTTCTGGTCTGGAGCTCTTCTAGTTCCTCATTGAATCTCTTCAGCAACCCTTTATAGAGCAGAATGAAACTGATTATGGCTGGAGGAGTGCTATCTTCTTTCAACTCTTCAACTACGTCTCTCAACTTCCATGGCAATTCTTTAGCCACCCAATTACAGAACCCTACTAGCCCATCGAGTTTCGCACGAAACTTATCCCTATCTCCTTGTAAGAAGTCTATGGTCTTCTTAAAGGATTCATAATCTTCAATCACATAGTCTCGCTCTTTCAACCATATGGAGCTGTCTTGGCGTAATGACTCTAGCTGGTTCTTCCAATAGCTGACAAATTCCCTTGCATCTCTTACTTCTCGACACTTCTCCTCCCATATCATGGGTGACACCCTAGAAGCTTCAGTGGCTATATTCTTGAGTCGGCGCTCCTGATCTACTTCAGCTTTTGCATGACAAACAAAATTGGTGAGTTCTTTTATCTGAGCCCCAAGTGTATCCCTTATCGTCTTGTTCTCCTTTGTGGCTAGATGCCACCAACACTCATTGTCTTGACATTCTTTCTGAGCTTGTCGTAGTTGAACCTTAAGAGTATCCAAATAATGATCAGCTTGTTCTAATCCCACTTTGATCTTCTTTCTCTTATGCTCCTCCTTGTTGAACTTTTCCACATGTGCTTGAAGTTGTGCCTCTTTTCTCTCAAGCTCCCACTTCATATTATTTTTCTCATTGAGGGTTTGTTGGAGTTTTATCTGCAGCTCTTCATTCTCTTTTTCTAGCTTTGCCATGGTGGTCTTGAGTTTCTCCATTTCTTCAATAGGGACATGGGTGAGCTTAGGTTCAGGAAGAGGTACAGGTGTCCGAATGACAAATGGCATTTTAATCATCTGCACCCTTTCCTTTACCGACTAAAAATATGGTTCTTTTATAATCCCATTTGCTCTCCTTAACTCAGCTTTCCCTTTTCAATTGACATTCTTCCAAGCTTATTTGATTCGCTGGAATAAGCTAGGATTCTCAACCCCAAAGTCAAGTAACAAGAAAGCTTCCAAAGAATTTGCCTTTGGAGGGCCTTCCATTGGGTAGCCAAGTTGTCTGAGTGATAGAATTGGATTAGCATTCACACATCCTTGAGTTCCAATAAGCGGTAGATTTGGGAAATCTCCACAACTGAATATGGTATCCATGTTGATGTATTCTTTGGAGTACCAAGAGAGATCTTCAGATCGGAGTGATCCCAATCTTTGAGACAAACTAACATCTGTCTGTTCAACCCAAGCACCTGTCTTCGGAAGATGTTCTAGAAACCACTGATACAATAAAGGAGCACAACAAGCAATCAATCCCTTCTTCTTAGTATACCTCTGACTTATGTAATAGTAGACATCGGCTAACAAAGTGGTGTCGCATCCGCGAAAAACAACCGGTGGGCTGAAACAAAAACAACACAGAGCCGCCACCGTGCGTTATTTATCCCAAAGAGGGAAAGGAAACGCTCGAATTAAACCTGGGAAAAGCATGGTCTCGCGACCAAAGAGAATGGGATCGGGAGTCGGTTATGCGTAGAGAAGGTATTAGCACCCCTACGCATCCGTCGTACTCGACGGGATCCACGCTCTAAAAGATAGAAAGAGGTTGCTAAAACAAAACATCACACACACACACTGAAGACAACACAGGTGGGAAAGAGGGGAGAGGGATCGCTAGGATATCGCATCCTATGCCTACGTATCTCGTCTGGAACGAGAATCAGAGCTAGTGTAGTTCGGCTCACGCACGCCAAACAGGACACACACAAACACGGGCAAACATGGAACCCGAATGTCAATCGCTGGACTTATATCGGCTTCCGAACCAAACAAACCCACACTGGAAACCAGATGTCACTTGATGGACTTATACCGGACTCCAAGCATACAACAAGAGGATACGGAATGCCAATGGCTAGGCTTACATCCGTCTCCTACACACACAAGAAGAAACAAGCAACAAGTTACTAAGGAGTCGGGAACTCGAGCTTAGCAACTGTCAAACAAAACACACATAAAAAGAAAAAGGGTGCCCGGAGAGGCCTCGCACGGTCTCCTGCCTACGTACCTCATCTGGTATGAGGATCAGGGCGACGTAGTTCCCCTGAACGGGAAAGAAATTCTAACCAGATACAAAGGGAGACACACTACTAGGGAGTTGTACTCGAGCCTAGATGTTATCATGCATCATTGCCCTATGTCATGGTTTCTATCTACTTGCACAACAGCAAGCTAATCCTAACCAGGAAAAAGCAAAGCATGCAAGCATAAACAAAACAAATCAAACATTCACAGTTAGCACACACTATATACAGACAGATGTGGGCTCAATCAAGGGTTAAGTTGCAAAAGCAACACAACTGTGTCAGGGTGATGTTAGCTCTTAACCCTGACATTGAGAGTCAGGGTGAAGCCAGATGAAATGGAAGTGAGGGGTGTGCCTCACAGCTCTTATCCCTGACCAGGGAGAGCTTCAGACAAAGGAGTGTGGGTTCAGAAAGTGGGAACCCTTCTACACTCATGACTCTGACTCAACTGTACAACTGTACATGGATCTTGGGTTAATATCCCAATGCATCAACACACAGTGGTGTGAGCAGAGGGACGACTCAACAAGAATAGCAGGGGATGGATTGCACATCCCTTGGGTTCTGCCAATTGCCTTAATCAAGGTCTTTTCCTGCTTGGGGACAAAAATAAACAATCACAAACATTGCCTCTTAAGGAGGACTTCAGACAGTTGCCTGGCCAAGTAACAGGCCAGGTCTTCCAGACTACATGGAGAAAAGAAATTCTACCTCAATTGGTTTATACAACCAAGCAGCAACACAAAGCAAGTTCTCAAAGAACTATTAGCAACTAATGTACCTGAAATCAATCAAATACAGTCAGTATACCAATCACAAAGTCAAAACAAACAGATAAAAACCAACAGTCAACACAATCAATCACATGTGCAAAGCACAAGTCCAAAGCAAGTGAGCTAAGCATCCTACAAAATAAACCAAGTTAGTCCATAACAAGCATATAAACTAAACTCAATCAACTTGAATTAATCTCCTTAAAGCATTTGCTTCTTCAACCTGAAAATCACATTCAAACATGAGAAACAAGACCACTAGGACAAGCCTAGGGTCCAAAGAAGATGAAAAATTCAAAACAGCAAGTGAAAATTAACCAAAACCAAGATTAATCACTCTAGAATAAGGTCCAATTGGTCTCACATCAAAACTATGCACCAAATCCATTCCATACACAAAACATGTCAAACTATGCACTTTGGAATCACATTGGAGCAAACAGAATGATCACAATCAAACCAATACCAAAATAGCTCAATAAATTCCCAGAAAATTCAAGCTTAAACAGAACACATTCAATGAGCAGCATATCAAATTTCATGGCATTTGGATAATGGGAAGTAAGGAAATTAAAATCAGGAAGTCATGGTATGCAAATACAAGCTCAACCAATGCCACAAATCATGTATCAACTTTAGGCAAGTGTAAAACAGAAATGGCATAAGATAAATGAACCACACCAAAGCCAAAATGAAATTAAACATGTTAAGAATCAATCCACAAAGTTTCAGCTTCATGTGACAAGGCATGGGAATTTCACAAGTCATGTAAGTTGAACACTCCACAAAAGTTCACAAATGACTAAACAGCAAAGAAAATCCCAATCAAATAGGAAATGAATCTAAAAAATATACAAAAAATCATGCTCCAATAAGCGGTAGATTTGGGAAATCTCCACAACTGAATATGGTATCCATGTTGATGTATTCTTTGGAGTACCAAGAGAGATCTTCAGATCGGAGTGATCCCAATCTTTGAGACAAACTAACATCTGTCTGTTCAACCCAAGCACCTGTCTTCGGAAGATGTTCTAGAAACCACTGATACAATAAAGGAGCACAACAAGCAATCAATCCCTTCTTCTTAGTATACCTCTGACTTATGTAATAGTAGACATCGGCTAACAAAGTGGTGTCGCATCCGCGAAAAACAACCGGTGGGCTGAAACAAAAACAACACAGAGCCGCCACCGTGCGTTATTTATCCCAAAGAGGGAAAGGAAACGCTCGAATTAAACCTGGGAAAAGCATGGTCTCGCGACCAAAGAGAATGGGATCGGGAGTCGGTTATGCGTAGAGAAGGTATTAGCACCCCTACGCATCCGTCGTACTCGACGGGATCCACGCTCTAAAAGATAGAAAGAGGTTGCTAAAACAAAACATCACACACACACACACTGAAGACAACACAGGTGGGAAAGAGGGGAGAGGGATCGCTAGGATATCGCATCCTATGCCTACGTATCTCGTCTGGAACGAGAATCAGAGCTAGTGTAGTTCGGCTCACGCACGCCAAACAGGACACACACAAACACGGGCAAACATGGAACCCGAATGTCAATCGCTGGACTTATATCGGCTTCCGAACCAAACAAACCCACACTGGAAACCAGATGTCACTTGATGGACTTATACCGGACTCCAAGCATACAACAAGAGGATACGGAATGCCAATGGCTGGGCTTACATCCGTCTCCTACACACACAAGAAGAAACAAGCAACAAGTTACTAAGGAGTCGGGAACTCGAGCTTAGCAACTGTCAAACAAAACACACATAAAAAGAAAAAGGGTGCCCGGAGAGGCCTCGCACGGTCTCCTGCCTACGTACCTCATCTGGTATGAGGATCAGGGCGACGTAGTTCCCCTGAACGGGAAAGAAATTCTAACCAGATACAAAGGGAGACACACTACTAGGGAGTTGTACTCGAGCCTAGATGTTATCATGCATCATTGCCCTATGTCATGGTTTCTATCTACTTGCACAACAGAGAGCTAATCCTAACCAGGAAAAAGCAAAGCATGCAAGCATAAACAAAACAAATCAAACATTCACAGTTAGCACACACTATATACAGACAGATGTGGGCTCAATCAAGGGTTAAGTTGCAAAAGCAACACAACTGTGTCAGGGTGATGTTAGCTCTTAACCCTGACATTGAGAGTCAGGGTGAAGCTAGATGAAATGGAAGTGAGGGGTGTGCCTCACAGCTCTTATCCCTGACCAGGGAGAGCTTCAGACAAAGGAGTGTGGGTTCAGAAAGTGGGAACCCTTCTACACTCATGACTCTGACTCAACTGTACAACTGTACATGGATCTTGGGTTAATATCCCAATGCATCAACACAGTGGTGTGAGCAGAGGGACGACTCAACAAGAATAGCAGGGGATGGATTGCACATCCCTTGGGTTCTGCCAATTGCCTTAATCAAGGTCTTTTCCTGCTTGGGGACAAAAATAAACAATCACAAACATTGCCTCTTAAGGAGGACTTCAGACAGTTGCCTGGCCAAGTAACAGGCCAGGTCTTCCAGACTACATGGAGAAAAGAAATTCTACCTCAATTGGTTTATACAACCAAGCAGCAACACAAAGCAAGTTCTCAAAGAACTATTAGCAACTAATGTACCTGAAATCAATCAAATACAGTCAGTATACCAATCACAAAGTCAAAACAAACAGATAAAAACCAACAGTCAACACAATCAATCACATGTGCAAAGCACAAGTCCAAAGCAAGTGAGCTAAGCATCCTACAAAATAAACCAAGTTAGTCCATAACAAGCATATAAACTAAACTCAATCAACTTGAATTAATCTCCTTAAAGCATTTGCTTCTTCAACCTGAAAATCACATTCAAACATGAGAAACAAGACCACTAGGACAAGCCTAGGGTCCAAAGAAGATGAAAAATTCAAAACAGCAAGTGAAAATTAACCAAAACCAAGATTAATCACTCTAGAATAAGGTCCAATTGGTCTCACATCAAAACTATGCACCAAATCCATTCCATACACAAAACATGTCAAACTATGCACTTTGGAATCACATTGGAGCAAACAGAATGATCACAATCAAACCAATACCAAAATAGCTCAATAAATTCCCAGAAAATTCAAGCTTAAACAGAACACATTCAATGAGCAGCATATCAAATTTCATGGCATTTGGATAATGGGAAGTAAGGAAATTAAAATCAGGAAGTCATGGTATGCAAATACAAGCTCAACCAATGCCACAAATCATGTATCAACTTTAGGCAAGTGTAAAACAGAAATGGCATAAGATAAATGAACCACACCAAAGCCAAAATGAAATTAAACATGTTAAGAATCAATCCACAAAGTTTCAGCTTCATGTGACAAGGCATGGGAATTTCACAAGTCATGTAAGTTGAACACTCCACAAAAGTTCACAAATGACTAAACAGCAAAGAAAATCCCAATCAAATAGGAAATGAATCTAAAAAATATACAAAAAATCATGCTCTACCTGGACATACAGAAGTAATCACATGCAAAAAATTAGAGCAATTGGCATAGCATAAGCATGGAAATTAAAATCAAGAACATGAGCAAAGCATAGTGTGACATACATTGTCACACTCATGAAGATCACATCATATCTCCTAATCCAGAAATGCAAAATTAGCAAACCATATACCAAAATCACCAGAAATGAGTCTAGAATATGCACAAAAAATTTCAATAATTTCTAATGAAGTATCATCATTTCATGAATGAAAGAGTGAGCATGGTGCACAAAAGACACATTCAAACAATCCCTAGCCAAATAATTTTTCCACACGTGCACAATTTGATTAAAAATCACCATAAAATCCAGCACATCACAAGGAGAATGGCACAAAAAATTGCATCAAATTTGGATCAAAATTGAAGGAGTTATCATTTTTTGAAGATTGATGATCAAAATGAAATAAAAATTTGAAAAGGAAAAGAAATGAAATGATTTTAAATGCTGCAGTGGCAAAAGCATAAATAAGACGCTCACTAAATGAAACGCTGTGTTTCATTTAGTGAGGTGGCAACACGCGAGTGGCTAGCGAACGCGGTAAACACCATTTTGAAATCAAAAGCGAGGCAGACGGATCAAATAGCAAACTGGCGGCGTTCTTGAGCATGTTCATACACATTCATTGTTCCAGAAAATCCACATGAACAAATTTGCACGAAAATGGACAAACTGTATATCACTGAACTCGTCTAATCACGTACATCAAGAATATCACCATGATTTAGCCTAATTCCTATCAAAAGAAACTTTCACATCTAATCTTAAATTCCAGATTTCTCACTCGATTCTTAATGAAATTCAAGACTACAAGTTGCATGCTACTCTATGATCTAAGATCTACACAAGCCATATCATAATTACAACAATTATTGAGATCGAATTCCAACCTCTTGGAGATAGCAGTGCTGGATTCGCGCGTTTCAAGATGCCAATTGCCAAAACAGAAGTTGAATGATGCTCTAGGAAGTGAATGGAGTGGATCTTGTAGCTCAATTGTGCACCAGTTCCAAGAATGCTCAAACCGCCATGGATGAACTTGATGATGACAGCTGCGAATCTTCAATTATTTGGCTAAGGTTTTGTGAAACAGTTCTTCAATAATACCTGTAGAAGATAGATCAAACAAGAACCAGCAAAGAGAGTGAAGAAATTCAATGGAAATGGTGAAAAAAGTGTGAAAAAGTTTGAAGAAAATTGAGAGAATTTTGGTGATTTCTGAGTTTAGATCTGAAAAGTGAATTGTGATTATGTGAATTCTGTTACAATTAAGCATATATACCACTTCCTAATCCAATTGTTAATCAAGATTAGCAAAATCAAGTGAATTAGTGAAATGAAGTTTTAAGTGTTTTGGCCAAAATGCCCTTTTCACAATGCAGCCAATGTAACAGTAAAAGAGCAATTCAAGCAAGTCCAAAATGATGTTTATGATGTGTTGGAATTGGTTTGAAGTGCAAATGCCATGTATTTTTCAAAAACACTATTTTTCCCACCAAAATACAAATTAGTCCACTTGAAAAAATGCCATTTTGCTATGATGATTTTTGATGAAATGTGATGATGCATCATGAAAGTTCATGTCACATGTGGTTTTCTCAAAAAAGAATCACCAAATTTGGCATTTCCATTCAAAAGTTATGCCACTTTGAAAATCAACTTTTTCTGAAAATGATTTGATCATAACTTGCCAACCACACATGAGAAATGAGTGTTCTTGGACTTTTTGGAAAGGTGGGAGCAAGATATGCAACTTTCATGTTGGACAAAATTTCATTTGAAACATTCTTGGACACGTAATTTTGAGGAGAAAAACTTTCCATTTTTGGCAGTTTTCAATTACAAGTCACTTTCTATTTTTGGAAAGTTTCCATCTGACTTTATTTTCTTCATTCTTGATATTTGAAATGTCAAATGAAACTTGTTTAGACATGAATGAAGTGTCTCTAACTCTCTCCCCCCTCCAAATCCATCATCTTAGGCACAGTTGACCACAATTGACTTTTCTGACTGATAGATGAATCTGGCTATGCACTGATCAAGTTGAGCTTCAATCTCCTGATGAAATGGCTCAATGATGAAACCCTAGCTTCCATAAGCTCAATATAATCACATGATGATCCCCATATCCATTGAAACCCCCATCTCCTTGCCAAGCTCTGACTGGCCCAATGCAGATGATTCAACTGATTAGGGTTGACCAGTGGTCAAAACCCTAATCCCAAGGTATCCGATCAATCTCTTGGTGATGACAAAACCATGATGATGATGATGTACCCTTTCAACCAAGATGAAGCTCAACCCCCTTGAGAACCATGAAACTCTGATTTGAATCATACATCCTCAGATGGTCAATGATCCATTCAATCAATGAAACCCTCAGGCTTGCATACATCAACCTTTTATCCTCTGACCAAGACTTAGGAGGATGACTTGCTCAATGTAGCCACATGATATGCAACATGCTAATGACTAATGACCTACAAATGATATGCAAAAATGCAAAGCTAGTCCCAAGAGAGGAGGGAAAATTTTGAGGTGTTACAGTTGCCCCTATTCAATCCACTGTGAACCTGTCGATATGAATAGTCTCGGCTTTCAGATGATCAGGATGAAGAGTGATTGAATACCAAGAACAGACGAACAATTTGCACTCTGATGGGAAAATAATTAACAATGCCTGTCAGGATCGGCAAAGAAACAACCTTGAAGAAAAATCCGTCTGGTACGGAGAAAGTCGGCCTGATCACCGAAACAGCAACGTCGACCTGGACACCAAAATAAATGGTAACACAGGGATAACCATGGCCTGAACACCACACATCCGCTGGGGATTGTGATCTCTTTTTGTTTTTCTTGAACCCCGAAAATTTTCTCTTTTTTCATTTTCTTGAACCCCGAAATTTTTCTTTCGCGGGACTGATCCCGGATCACCGCATTTGAACCCCGACATCTTGTTTGCCAAAATAATGAACCCCATTCTCCATTTGAACCCCAGTCGCCTGACGATAGCTCGTGATCGCCATTGTGAACCCCGTTCTCCAGAAAATGCCGCAACATTTCCCTTTCTCCATTTGGACCCCGCTCTCCAGAAAATGCCTCAACATTTCCCTTTCTCCATTTGAACCCCGTTCTCCAGAAAACACCTCGTGTCTCCTTTTCTCCATTTGAACCCCGTTCTCCGCTTTCTTGTGATAATTCCGCTGGCAACATCAGAAATAACACCAAACACCACTCTGATGGCGACATATCAGAGAGTATACCTTCACAAAAGGAAGGTAACATGTGCATCTCTTCCTCAGAAGACACCCATAACGACCTCCATTGGCCTCAGCCAAAGTCTAAGGTGACACATGAACAAAAGATAATCCTGCGGACCTCATCCCTGATATAATCTTCAACTCCAATCTCTATTTGAACCCCGATCTCCAGAAAATGCCTCAACACTTCCTTTTCTCCAATTGAACCCCGATCTCCAGAAAATGCCTCAACATTTCCCTTTCTCCATTTGAACCCCGATTTTTGCGCTGATCGCGTAACGTCCTTTGATTTTATTTCCATCTCCGCCCGACGGAAAAATTTCCTCCAGTATCGCACTACTGGGGAACATTGCCGATCTGACATCATGATGCTAAACTCCTCAGAGTAACACCTTCACCCTCAGGCAACCACTTCTCAAACGGTAACCACGGCTTGAGTCGCGCTGATCGCGTAACATTCCCATCTCTGTCCGACGGAAAAGTTTCCTCCAGTATTGCACTACTGGGGAAGTACTGCTGATAAAAAATGGCGCCAAACTCCTCGGAGCAACACCTTCACCCTCAGGCAACCACTTCTCAAACGGTAACCACGGTCTGAGACTAGCTCATGCTTGCAATATGATGCATGATTGATTTTTCTGCGTAATGCTCCATAATTATGGAAATGCTACGCGATTCATTATACAATATGCTATGCTTATCTACATGATGAATGTATAAAAAGTATCCCCCTCAAGGGACTCTTCTGGGGAGCTCGAGACACTCTGCTGAGGAACTCGCCACCACTCCAATTTCCGCCCTGCTGGGGAATAGCACTGCTGCTGGGAAATAGGCAACCCTTGCTGAATAATATCTCCTTTGCACCCGATCCGCTTGGGGAATTGCTGGGGACAGAACCACCAATGCACTCTGTGGGGAAACAACAGTCTTAGACTTGCTGGGATGCAACACTCCAGACTCTGTTTGGGGAACCAACACTCACAGATACCTCCGCTGGGAAACAGCAACCTTCAGGCCTGGCTGCTGGGGAAGCATTGATCTGAAACCTGCTGGGGATAACCATCCTGACCCTGCTAGGGAATCCACAGACCTTGAATCTGCTGGGGAATTAGTCGTTCCGACTCTGCTTGGAGAGATAAGGAAATTCCGGTTCTGAACACCCGTCGACTCGTCGAACCTTGGTATTCATATCCAACTCCCATGTCAGCTTTCCAATTTTGAGAACTCCCAGACTCCTCTGGACCTTTTCTGCTCCATCATCTTGTATTCCCAACTGCTTCGCGCTCGACGGAGAGCGAACCCCTGGGATTTACACAAACTTTTCAATCTTCCGACTTTGAAGAGTCTTCTTGATTAATTCCAAGGATCGTCGTACGTCCCTCACCGTCTTTTCACCGTCCTTCTATTCGTTCGTCCCTGACTGGACTCCATGGGGATTTGTTTCATCAAAAGCCTCCACATCACAACCTGCAAGTGAGGGAAAATATCTAACAATACCTGCAAAAGAGATCGTTAGATAAAACCGTGCCCCAGGCGTGTCAAGATTTCAACATTTGGGTCACCCAACCTTCCGAATAAGATTTCAAATCTTCAATCTTATATACATGCATTGGAAGGGACCTGTATGTCTTAAAATGCAAGATTCCTTATCAAAATAATCGGATGTTTTTGCAATCAAAGCGGTAATGAAAAACAAAAACAAAATTATTTGACTGAATATGCATTTTATTGATTGAAAAGTGTGTGGCTCAAATTGAGCAATACAAAGGAAGCAATTCCTGGAAAGAGGTAATTGCGCACAAAAGGAAAAAATCTATCCTAATGGCAATGTGAAACCGCGATCTCGTCGAGTTCCAACTCGGTTACACCCCATATGTCCTCAGACTCTCCGTGCTTTCTGCCTTCTGAACAAGACGATTCTGATTGACCCCTACCGGGTATTATCCATGATACTTTAACTAAAGCGCAAACGATCATGCCAGACGCAGTTGTTCGTTTCAATCCCTCTTTTGCCTGGACCGCCCTTTCGGGTTTTCAGTCCACCAGGATACCCATTTTTGCCCAAGTCGCCTTTTCAGGTTTTCGACTTGCCGGGTGTACAGTTTTTTTTCATTTTATCCCTAATTTTTGCCCGAACCTTTTCTTTCTGTTTTTTTTTTTGGTTCGCCGGGATGCCCATTTTTGCCTGGACTATTTTATTCTTTTCTGTCCAGCGGGTCTCTTTATACGAAGTATTTTTTAACTGCGTCTGCATTCACAGGGGATGGAAAATCCTCGCCATCCATGGTCGTTAACAACAAGGCTCCACCAGAGAAAACCTTCTTGACCACGAATGGACCTTCATAATTAGGTGTCCATTTGCCCCTTCGATCGTTTTGAGGAGGAAGGATCCTTTTCAGCACCATATCACCTACGTGATATACCCGAGGTCGTACCTTTTTGTCAAAAGCACGCTTCATCCTTTGCTGGTACAACTGCCCATGACAGATGGCTGCCAGCCTCTTCTCTTCTATTAGGCTCAACTCTTCATACCGGGTCCTTACCCATTCCGCCTCTTGCAATTTTTCATCCATCAGGACTCTCCACAATGGGATCTAGACTTCAGTAGGTAATACCACTTCTATCCCATATACCAATGAGAAAGGTGTTGCCCTAGTAGATGTACGCACCGGAGATCGATACCCAGTATACAAGCTTCGTACTTAGCCACGCCGTCGGTGCATTCGGTAAACTCCGCTTCCATTCATGTTAATGGCCCCATCAGACATCAGAATCCGTTCGGATTCAGGGTCGGGCCCCTCCTCCGGGATCGGTTACTCCCAATCTTTCGATTGGAGCACCTCGAGATGTCCTCATCAGGGAACTCAAACCTCATCGGTTGATAATCCTCTACGAGTTGTTGGGCGATGTAATCAGACAACACACCCCTTGATTGCTTTCTGAGAGGTATATTGAATATCGTATTCAATCAAAATCATTTTCCCTCTTGCAACCCGTCCGGTCATTGCTGGCTCTTCAAAAATCTACCTGATCAGATCCATCTCGAAATCCACAAGGTGGTATGAACCAGCATACACTGTCTTAGTCGGCGAGCAGCCTATGCCAAAGTACATCAAGTTTTCTCGAACAGTGAATGTATTGTTTCACAGTCGGTAAACTTTTTGCTAAGGTAAATTGCATGCTCTTTTCGACAAGACTCGTCATGCTGACCCAATATACCTCGTAGACCCCTCGAGGGCTGTCAAGTACAGATTAACAGTCTCTTTCCATAGGAGGCATCAGAATCGGAGGTTCCTGCAACTTATTCTTTTATTTTTCAATGCCCCTTGGCAATCATTATTCCACCTGACCGTTTGATTTTTTTTTCAACAGCTTGAATGGGTTCACACATGGCTGTTAGGTGAGATGTGAACCATGAAATATAGTTCAATCTACCTAAGAAACCACGAACCTCCTTCTTTGTTCTCGGTTCAGGCATTTCTCTTATTGCTTTTACTTTAGCAGGATCAACCTCTATTCCTTTCTCACTTACAATGAACCCCAGCAATTTACCGGACCGCACTCCGAAAGTGCACTTATTCGGATTCAACCTCAGTCTGAACTGTCTCAACCGGTCGAACAACTTGGCCAGATCTACCAAATGCCCCTCTTCTGTTTGGGACTTTGCTATCATGTCATCAACATAGCATTCAATTTCATGATGAATCATATCATGAAACAAAGTCACCACGACCCTCTGATAAGTAGCGCCGGCGTTCTTGAGACCAAATGGCATCACCTTGTAACAAAAGGTGCCCCACGGTGTAATGAACGTTGTTTTCTCCATATCATCTGGCGACATTTTGATTTGATTATAGCCAGAAAAGCCATCCATGAAGGAAAACACCGAGAATTGAGTTGTATTATCTATCAACACATCGATGTGAGGTAACGGAAAATCATCTTTCGGACTAGCTCTATTCAGATCTTGGTAGTCCACACACATTCTCACCTTCCCATCCTTCTTCGGGACTGGCACAATGTTCGCGACCCAAGGCGGATAATTAGTGACAGCAAGGAAACCAACATCCCACTGCTTCTGCACTTCCTCTTTAATCTTCATCGCCATGTCAGGTCGAGTTCTGCGCAATTTCTGCTTCACTGGAGGACAATCTGCTCTCAACGGTAGCTTGTGCACAACGATATCGGTATCCAACCCTGGCATATCTTGATAAGACCAGGCAAAGATGTCGACATACTCTTTCAACAATGCCACCAATCTGCTCTTGACACTCGCCTCCAAAGCAGCCCCGATTTTTACTTCTTTCTTGACCTCGTCGGTACCCAGATTCACAACCTCAATCTGCTCTTCGTGCGACTGAATCACCTTCTCCTCTTGTTTTAACAACCTGGCTAACTCCCCTGGCAGTTCACAATCTTCTTCGCCTTCTTCTTCGGCTTGATAGATCGAATTGTCGAAGTCATACGAGGGTGTAACAGGATTGTTATCAATGAGATCCGAAGAGAAATCGCATCTGCATGAATATGGATTCATGCATTGCTTTAGAACCGGAACAAGTCAAATCAAAAAGAAAAACGAAAAAATTGCCATTCTTATTTTGTTTTTATTTGTAAACTGTAAAAATAAATGAAAAACAGGGAACACCGCTTTTAACTGAAAAACATCCTTTTATTAATGATGCAAATTTGCAAATTTAAACATGAGGTGGCCCTTACAATGAACCATTACGTGTCGGGCAACACGTATGGCTTTCATGCATATAAAATTGAAACAGGAAAAATATTACTCTTCGAGCAGAGTGACCCGAATGATCTTTTCAGCCTTCCAGTTATGGATTCCCATCCCTGGTGCGCACGGCTTTATCCATTGGTCAATTTCGTAGTCGCTATCAGCTTCCTCACTCATCATGCAGATGTGATCCGGATCCAGCATTCCGGCACTGGTGAATGTGACTGACGTACGACGCCCTCTGCCTTGTCCTGAGCCTCTGCCTGGCTGATATCCCACTCCGAAGCGGTCTTTCTTGGCGGAGATATCCATCATCCTACCCCAACCGGGAGCCTCTCCATTCTTCACCACCTCGGCGGCCTGCTTGTACGAAGCAATGGACGGTTTCTCCTCCTCTCTTGCAAAAAGAGCATTCTCCACCTTAACAGTTTCAAACGCTTGACTCGGGGTCTCCCATATTTCACCGTCCATTTCAACATATTTGAATGAGGACAGGTGGCTGACAAAAATGTCCTCTTCTCCGCACACGGTGGCAACCTGTCCTTCCCAGATATATTTCAACTTTTGGTGTAAAGTCGATGTTACAGCCCCAGCAGCATGGATCCATGGGCGACCCAACAGGCAACTGTATGCCGGCTGAATATCCATGACATAGAAAGTCGACTTAAACACCTCGGGGCCTATCTTCACCGGAAGCTCAACCTCTCCGAATACAGCCTGCTTTGACCCATCAAAGGCCCTCACTATCAGATCGGTGGGAGTCAGGATCAATCCGTCACAATTCAGCTTAGCCAGAGCCTTCTTTGGCAGCACATTCAATGAGGAGCCGGTATCAACCAGCACATGCGAAAGCACAACTCCTTTGCATTCCATTGCAATGCGTAGAGCCCTGTTATGATTCCTTCCATCCACAGTCAGATCCATGTCTATAAAACCCAGCCCATGGCTGGCATGAACGTTAGACACGACCGTCTCCAACTGGTTAATTGTTATCTCCTGAGGAACATAGGCTTTCTTCAGAATTTTCAACAAAGCCTCTCTGTGCCCCTCAGAGCTTAACAGCAAAGATAGAATCGATATTTTGGAGGGAGTCTGCTGCAGATGGTCCACAAGCTTGTACTCAGACTTCTTGATGATTCTAAGAAATTCTTCTGCATCATCATCAAGCTTTCCTTCCGACCCAACAGGCGTCGGTGTCACCACTGGAGTACCATCACTAATCACTTGCTTCCCTTTCGCCCTGGCTAAAGCCTCGACCTTTTCTTTTTTCTCTTTTTCTCCTTCTTCTCTCCTCAACGCGTCCGGTGCAAACAATCTTCCACTGCGAGTGAAACCGCTGGGACCGACATTATCCACCTTTGAAACGGTGGTTTCACTTGCAGTCTGATCTTCTACTTTCTCACCATTACAGTAGACCTCTCCCCCATAATGCCATGGCACGGCATCATCTTTGTCATACGGAATTGGTCCAGGTACCGTGATGGTAACTGGAGCCGCCTCCGCCAGGGTTAACAAATCAACCGGATCAAAGTAAATTGTTATGGTGGAGACCTCATCTTTCCCCACGTTAGCCCTTTCAAACTGGATACTTCCATCGTCCATCAGCCCTTGGACAACCTCTCTCAACAGCATACACCCCTCAGGGGTAACAGTGCACTCAGCACAATCAACACCGCAGCCCGGGTAAACCCCATTCAACAACAACTGCCGTTTGACCTCAACCAACGGAGTCTTCAACTGATCAACCCTCAACAACCCGATTCGGCCCTCCTCAGAGATAGCATTCACCCCCCTTTGACCATGCGCGGGCATGGGATTAACATTAACGTTGGGAGAAGGTGCGAAGTTGATAGCTTTTGAATCCACCAGGTCTTGAACCACGTGCTTAAAAGCTTTGCAGTTCTCTATGTTGTGTCCGGGCGCACCTGAGTGAAATTCGCATTTTGCATTCTCATCATAATTGGCTGGCCTCTGATCAGGTCTCAAAGGTGCCAAAGTTCTTAGTTGTACCAACCCCAGATCCTGCAATTTCTTCAACAAGAAAGAGTAGGTCACAGGAGGCCTGTCAAACTGCCGGTCGTTCATTCTTCCCCGCACCTGATAACCAGCCCTCTGAGGCCTCTGCTGAAATGGTTGCCTTGGTTGTTGCGGTTGTTGTTGTTGCTGTTGCTGATTATCAGCAGGAATAGTTACTGCAGCAGTGTGCTGAAAGTAACGATCCCTACTGGGTCCTCTCTGAGCATAGACCGCGCTGGTATCACCCTCCTTCTTTCTCTGGCCATTACTGAAGGGCTTCTTCGATCCTGAAGAGGAAGCATTACCCTGTATCTTTCCAAGCTTCAGCCAGCTCTCTATTCTTTCACCAGCCACCACAATGTCTGAAAAGTTGGTCACCGGACAACCAACCATTCTTTCAGCAAACGCCCCTTGCAAGGTACCCATGAAGAGATCAGACATCTCTCTGTCCACCAAAGGAGGTTGCACTCTGGCAGCCAATTCCCTCCACCTCTGAGCGTATTCTTTAAACCCCTCGTTATTCTTCTGAGACATACCCTGCAGTTGGGTACGACTCGGAGCCATATCAGCATTGAACTGATACTGTTTAAAGAATGCGTCCCCAAGATCTTGCCAATTCTTGATATCTGAGGACTTGAGCTTGGTGTACCACTCCAGTGAGCCTCCGGACAGACTGTCCTGGAAGAAGTACATCCACAGCTTTTAGTCCATGGTGTATGCAGAGATCTTTCGGACAAACGCCTGCAGATGAGTCTCGGGGCAGGAACTCCCATTGTACCTATCAAATGTGGGCGCTTTAAATTTCTGCGGGATCACAATCCCCTCCACTAGCCCCATGTTTGACATATTGACCACCCCAGGAGTGGCATAACTCTCCAAAGCTTTGATTTTCTCAGCCAGCAGCTGAATCTCTTTGTTCTGTGGTTGGGCACCGTATTGACCGAATGGTTCGTTGTGCATGGAGAATTGGTCAGCTTCTCGGTCTTCCTCTCTGTCATCATCGACCCCGAAGAATGGAGGGAAAAGACTGTCCTTCAGATTCTGACCCATCGGCCCAGGTTGACCACCAGCAGCACCAAAACCAGCAGTATTATTCACTATGCCCACGGTTGTTCTTTTGCCACCATCTCGAGAACCGCCCAGCCCCTGGTTGGAGACACCATCCAGGTTGACACCACTATTTGCCGCTGAAGCCCGCTCGAGCTTCTCGACTTTATCAGCCAAAGCCTTCTGACCAACTGCAAAACCTTGCATGATGTTGATCAGCTCGTTCATCTTGTCCTTCAACTCGAGGATATCTGTGTTCGGGAGATCCATTAGTCTGGGAGTATTACGTCGCGTGAAGTATCTGTGAGGACGGGTTGAGTGCAAAGGTACAACTCTGCGAGCACGAGCAATGATTCCTGAAACAATCAAGCACGTTAGAACTGATACCTGCAAAATAAAATACAAGTTATTATGATCATGCATGAATGCAGTGTTTATCCATATGAGGAACACTTTGTCTCTTGATCCTGGCTTCATCGAGACAAATAATAATCCGGCAGCAATTTTCTGACATTCAGCATTTGAGTTCATCATACAGATCAGAGATATATGATTTAGCAAAATACCGCCCAACCATGTGTGTGTGCTGTGTGAGTGCATATGGTAAAGCAAATAAAGCTTGAAGATTGATCACTGAATGAAAATAACCATCACATAGCAAAATTGCACAAGAGTGCCAAAGTCATACATCACAACTGATACAAATCAGATACAATTCTCCAGAATCAGGAAAGAAATACAAGCAAAAGAATTCCGTCAACAAGCCTGACGGTAATCCTTACAAATAAAAGGCTAGCCTGATGAGGGTCCCACAGAAGGCCCTATATCATCAACCATCTTCGTGAACTCTGCGGCAAACCTGAGCTCGGTGTTCTCTTGCTGTAATCTCCCCACCTCCTTCTGATGGATCTTCATCTGCCTGAAGTAATGATCTCTCTCAGCAATGTAATGATCTCTCTCGGCGATACAATGATCTCTCTCGGCGATGATCTTCACATTCTCTGTTTCCTTGATCTTCAGCTTTGCCTCCCACTCAGCAACAAGAACTTTGACTCTGTCATCCCTCCGATCCCTCACGAGAATTTGCCTTCTCTTCTGATCTTCAATGACCTTTGAAGCTCTAGCCAATCTCTCTTTGGTGATATCGTGCTCCTTTGTTGAAGATGCCAAAGCCTGATTGACCTTCCCATAGTAGGCAGTATCCGTCTCAAAGCGCTTTGCTTCCAGGGCATGTCGCTTGTCCTGATCTTCCATCTTCACTCTGATCTCCTGGTTAGCCATCTGAACCCGAACGACACTCATCTCCAATTCCGTTTTCTCCGCAAGCAACTGATCTCTGGCTCTCTTCATCTCGAGGAATTCTTCCATACTGACAGAAGAACGCGGACCCTCAATCAAAGGACACCCAGGATCACCTCCAGGAAATGGTAGATGTGTGATCTCGATCCTCTTTCGAAGCCAATCATCAAATAGAGGAAAATACCGGCTATTGACCTTGCCATAAGGAACCTTACCCTTTCGCTGAATGTCACGCCACTCATCCAATACTTGCCTCAGCTTGGCCTAATTGCCCTCAATTGGGAAGTAGAAGGACTCCTGAATCTCTCGTCCAAGAGGAGGACCCTCCACAGCAAACCCCATCTGTCTCCACAGCAACCCTGAACTCCTACAAGAGGCACATTGGGAAGACTCCCACAACTGCATATGAAATCCCGTCCTGCCATACCGTTATGAGTCCATGCTATATCAGCAGCCCGCAAACCCATCAGTCTGAATGACCACTTGACAGTCGGATCGAGATGAGCAAAAGCACCTCGGGAAGGCAAATACCCCATAAACCACCTGAATAGCATCTGAGCACAACATCGGATCAGACCACCACGCCGCTTCTCGTTTCGGTTATGGACCGAGTAATTGACATCTCCGATCAGAGTAGGAATGGGATTCCTCTGCATAAATAGCCTAATAGCATTCATGTCCACAAAGTTCTTCTGATTAGGAAACAGGATGATCCCATAAATGCCCACAGCAATCACAGCACAAACCGTCTTCCAACTACCCGCAGCAGCATATTCCTTGGCTTTGGCCTCCAAGAAACTCAAATGAAAACCTGGTAATTTGCCCTTCTCCTTCAAACCCTCCTTGATCATCTCCGGGCTCAAATAAAGAGCACGAGAGATCTCCATAACAACAGGCTCCACCTTAGTGGCAAAGAAAGGAATCTGATCTCGAATCTGGATACCCAGGATGCTAGCATAGTCCTCCATCAGAGGTCCCAACAAGTAGTCCGGGAACACAAAACATCTCAAACCCGGGTCATAGAACTGAAGAAGAGTATGAATGGCGCTCCTGTCACTGTCTGTGAGCCTGAAAACCATCTTCAGAATACCACCGTATGCCTCACGGAACATCCCCACATGGTCGGGTGTAATCAAGGCTATCATATCTCTCAGCACACCAATCTCTGGGTCGAAGAAACTATAAGCGACGTCATGCTTCAAACCGGTCCTCATGTCGGAGCAGAAAGTCTCTCAACCAGGATCTCGATCAAAAATGTCCCTGCATATGGATAAACATGTGTTAGATGCAGGTAAATGCAAAATGTGATGATGCTGATGAATGAATGCAATGCATAGTGCCATCCTCCAAGTCATCTGAACATCTGTTGCACTGAAGCCCTGATCTATGAACCGATCACAACCATTTGAAGGAAAATGTAACCACAAATCCAACTCCAGGGATTCCGAAATAAACAGAACTGAAAGATACATCACCATCATCACCAGACAATCTCTGAGCAGATAACCACAATCCTCTGAATCGGCCCGGGGAATCCTGAAATAAACGGATCCCCACTGATAAATAACACGGACAGCACTCCGGCGTCTCGGAAATAAATGTCCATAAATCCGACTTATAAATATGACTCTGATCCGCGGAACCATCAGTCACCAACAAAGTCGCCATCTGAACATGCATCTGTAAGAATCACCCTCCCCTCACAGGTAAATTCTAAACAGGTCATCCTAAGGCGGATAATAGTCTCGACAATCGGGCAGAGATACTCAATGGGTTTGCCCTTTCGGGTGTGCCATTGTAGCTCTCCTGAGATCGTCTAAACCAAAGATCCGGGAAATGATCGGTCACCAGAGTTAATAATTCAGATGAAGTGACTCAACCAGAATGGAGTACCCCACAAAGGAAGAGCACTATCAAATGAACCTCGTCCGACTTGTGGTACATCACGTTGCCAAACACATGTTGACCTAACATGAAGGAGGCAACATGAGACCACACTAATCCTAGGTGTATACTCGGGCCTGGGTTTTAGCCCCACTCAGAACACCCACCCCAAAACAGAGGAACCACCTGCACAGAGGACGGCAACATGATAGTATGATGCATGCAAATATTTATGCAAATATATACACAATCAGAATAATAAATGCAAAAAATAAAGCACAAGCAACCTAAACTATCCTAGAACGCTAGGAGAGACTCGCTTAGGGAAGATGGACCAGCACAGGTCAACACCAATCAGGAATCCCTAGCAGAGTCGCCAGCTGTCGCATCCGCGAAAAACAACCGGCGGGCTGAAACAAAAACAACACAGAGCCTCCACCGTGCGTTATTTATCCCAAAGAGGGAAAGGAAACACTCGAAGTAAACCTGGGAAAAGCATGGTCTCGCGACCAAAGAGAATGGGATCGGGAGTCGGTTATGCGTAGAGAAGGTATTAGCACCCCTACGCATCCGTCGTACTCGACGGGATCCACGCTCTAAAAGATAGAAAGAGGTTGCTAAAACAAAACATCACACACACACACTGAAGACAACACAGGTGGGAAAGAGGGGAGAGGGCTCGCTAGGATATCGCATCCTATGCCTACGTATCTCGTCTGGAACGAGAATCAGAGCTACCGTAGTTCGGCTCACGCACGCCAAACAGGACACACACAAACACGGGCAAACATGGAACCCGAATGTCAATCGCTGGACTTACATCGGCTTCCAAACCAAACAAACCCACACTGGAAACCAGATGCCACTTGATGGACTTATACCGGACTCCAAGCACACAACAAGAGGATACGGAATGCCAATGGCTGGGCTTACATCCGTCTCCTACACACACAAGAAGAAACAAGCAACAAGTTACTAAGGAGTCGGGAACTCGAGCTTAGCAACTGTCAAACAAAACACACATAAAAAGAAAAAGGGTGCCCGGAGAGGCCTCGCGCGGTCTCCTGCCTACGTACCTCATCTGGTATGAGGATCAGGGCGACGTAGTTCCCCTGAACGGGAAAGAAATTCTAACCAGATACAAAGGGAGACACACTACTAGGGAGCTGTACTCGAGCCTAGATGTTATCATGCATCATTGCCCTATGTCATGGTTTCTATCTACTTGCATAACAGCAAGCTAATCCTAACCAGGAAAAAGCAAAGCATGCAAGCATAAACAAAACAAATCAAACATTCACAGTTAGCACACACTATATACAGACAGATGTGGGCTCAATCAAGGGTTAAGTTGCAAAAGCAACACAACAGTGTCAGGGTGATGTTAGCTCTTAACCCTGACATTGAGAGTCAGGGTGAAGCCAGATGAAATGGAAGTGAGGGGTGTGCCTCACAGCTCTTATCCCTGACCAGGGAGAGCTTCAGACAAAGGAGTGTGGATTCAGAAAGTGGGAACCCTTCTACACTCATGACTCTGACTCAACTGTACAACTGTACATGGATCTTGGGTTAATATCCCAATGCATCAACACAGTGGTGTGAGCAGAGGGACGACTCAACAAGAATAGCAGGGGATGGATTGCACATCCCTTGGGTTCTGCCAATTGCCTTAATCAAGGTCTTTTCCTGCTTGGGGACAAAAATAAACAATCACAAACATTGCCTCTTAAGGAGGACTTCAGACAGTTGCCTGGCCAAGTAACAGGCCAGGTCTTCCAGACTACATGGAGAAAAGAAATTCTACCTCAATTGGTTTATACAACCAAGCAGCAGCACAAAGCAAGTTCTCAAAGAACTATTAGCAACTAATGTACCTGAAATCAATCAAATACAGTCAGTATACCAATCACAAAGTCAAAACAAACAGATAAAAACCAACAGTCAACACAATCAATCACATGTGCAAAGCACAAGTCCAAAGCAAGTGAGCTAAGCATCCTACAAAATAAACCAAGTTAGTCCATAACAAGCATATAAACCAAACTCAATCAACTTGAATTAATCTCCTTAAAGCATTTGCTTCTTCAAGCTGAAAATCACATTCAAACATGAGAAACAAGACCACTAGGACAAGCCTAGGGTCCAAAGAAGATGAAAAATTCAAAACAGCAAGTGAAAATTAACCACAACCAATATTAATCACTCCAGAATAAGGTCCAATTGGTCTCACATCAAAACTATGCACCAAATCCATTTCATACACAAAACATGTCAAACTATGCACTTTGGAATCACATTGGAGCAAACAGAATGATCACAATCAAACCAATACCAAAATAGCTCAATAAATTCCCAGAAAATTCAAGCTTAAACAGAACACATTCAATGAGCAGCATATCAAATTTCATGGCATTTGGATAATGGTAAGTAAGGAAATTAAAATCAGGAAGTCATGGTATGCAAATACAAGCTCAACCAATGCCACAAATCATGTATCAACTTTAGGCAAGTGTAAAACAGAAATGGCATAAGATAAATGAACCACACCAAAGCCAAAATGAAATTAAACATGTTAAGAATCAATCCACAAAGTTTCAGCTTCATGTGACAAGGCATGGGAATTTCACAAGTCATGTAAGTTGAACACTCCACAAAAGTTCACAAATGACTAAACAGCAAAGAAAATCCCAATCAAATTGGAAATGAATCTAAAAAATATACAAAAAATCATGCTCAACCTGGACATACAGAAGTAATCACATGCAAAAAATTAGAGCAATTGGCATAGCATAAGCATGGAAATTAAAATCAAGAACATGAGCAAAGCATAGTGTGACATACATTGTCACACTCATGAAGATCACATCATATCTCCTAATCCAGAAATGCAAAATTAGCAAACCATATACCAAAATCACCAGAAATGAGTCTAGAATATGCACAAAAAATTTCAATAATTTCTAATGAAGTATCATCATTTCATGAATGAAAGAGTGAGCATGGTGCACAAAAGACACATTCAAACAATCCCTAGCCAAATAATTTTTCCACACGTGCACAATTTGATTAAAAATCACCATAAAATCCAGCACATCACAAGGAGAATGGCACAAAAAATTGCATCAAATTTGGATCAAAATTGAAGGAGTTATCATTTTTTGAAGATTGATGATCAAAATGAAATAAAAATTTGAAAAGGAAAAGAAATGAAATGATTTTAAATGCTGCAGTGGCAAAAGCGTAAATAAGACGCTCACTAAATGAAACGTTGCGTTTCATTTAGTGAGGTGGCAACACGCGAGTGGCTAGCGAACGCGGTAAACACCATTTTGAAATCAAAAGTGAGGCAGACGGATCAAATAGCAAACTGGCAGCGTTCTTGAGCATGTTCATACACATTCATCGTTCTAGAAAATCCACATGAACAAATTTGCACGAAAATGGACAAATTGTATATCACTGAACTCGTCTAATCACGTACATCAAGAATATCACCATGATTTAGCCTAATTCCTAACATGCTGAACAAATCGATCAAAAGAAACTTTCACATCTAATCTTAAATTCCAGATTTCTCACTCGATTCTTAATGAAATTCAAGACTACAAGTTGCATGCTACTCTATGATCTAAGATCTACACAAGCCATATCATAATTACAACAATTATTGAGATCGAATTCCAACCTCTTGGAGATAGCAGTGCTGGATTCGCGCGTTTCAAGATGCCAATTGCCAAAACAGAAGTTGAATGATGCTCTAGGAAGTGAATGGAGTGGATCTTGTAGCTCAATTGTGCACCAGTTCCAAGAATGCTCAAACCGCCATGGATGAACTTGATGATGACAGCTGCGAATCTTCAATTATTTGGCTAAGGTTTTGTGAAGCAGTTCTTCAATAATACCTGTAGAAGATAGATCAAACAAGAACCAGCAAAGAGAGTGAAGAAATTCAATGGAAATGGTGAAAAAAGTGTGAAAAAGTTTGAAGAAAATTGAGAGAATTTTGGTGATTTCTGAGTTTAGATCTGAAAAGTGAATTGTGATTATGTGAATTCTGTTACAATTAAGCATATATACCACTTCCTAATCCAATTGTTAATCAAGATTAGCAAAATCAAGTGAATTAGTGAAATGAAGTTTTAAGTGTTTTGGCCAAAATGCCCTTTTCACAATGCAGCCAATGTAACAGTAAAAGAGCAATTCAAGCAAGTCCAAAATGATGTTTATGATGTGTTGGAATTGGTTTGAAGTGCAAATGCCATGTATTTTTCAAAAACACTATTTTTCCCACCAAAATACAAATTAGTCCACTTGAAAAAATGTCATTTTGCTATGATGATTTTTGATGAAATGTGATGATGCATCATGAAAGTTCATGTCACATGTGGTTTTCTCAAAAAAGAATCACCCAATTTGGCATTTCCATTCAAAAGTTATGCCACTTTGAAAATCAACTTTTTCTGAAAATGATTTGATCATAACTTGCCAACCACACATGAGAAATGAGTGTTCTTGGACTTTTTGGAAAGGTGAGAGCAAGATATGCAACTTTCATGTTGGACAAAATTTCATTTGAAACATTCTTGGACACGTAATTTTGAGGAGAAAAACTTTCCATTTTTGGCAGTTTTCAATTACAAGTCACTTTCTATTTTTGAAAAGTTTCCATATGATTTTATTTTCTTCATTCTTGATATTTGAAATGTCAAATGAAACTTGTTTAGACATGAATGAAGTGTCTCTAACTCTCTCCCCCCTCCAAATCCATCATCTTAGGCACAGTTGACCACAGTTGACTTTTCTGACTGATAGATGAATCTGGCTATGCACTGATCAAGTTGAGCTTCAATCTCCTGATGAAATGGCTCAATGATGAAACCCTAGCTTCCATAAGCTCAATATAATCACATGATGATCCCCATATCCATTGAAACCCCCATCTCCTTGCCAAGCCCTGACTGGCCCAATGTAGATGATTCAACTGATTAGGGTTGACCAGTGGTCAAAACCCTAATCCCAAGGTATCCGATCAATCTCTTGGTGATGACAAAACCATGATGATGATGATGTACCCTTTCAACCAAGATGAAGCTCAACCCCCTTGAGAACCATGAAACCCTGATTTGAATCATACATCCTCAGATGGTCAATGATCCATTCAATCAATGAAACCCTCAGGCTTGCATACATCAACCTTTTATCCTCTGACCAAGACTTAGGAGGATGACTTGCTCAATGTAGCCACATGATATGCAACATGCTAATGACTAATGACCTACAAATGATATGCAAAAATGCAAAGCTAGTCCCAAGAGAGGAGGGCAAATTTTGAGGTGTTACAAGTGGGTACTGGGTTCCCAGTAAGGAAAACACAAATGGCAACCATGTCTACAAAACCATCCATATTTGGGAACATGACGATGCCATAGATGGCCAATGCAATAGCAGAGTAACAAGCATCCCAACTTTCTGCTTTCAATAGGGTATGAGCTCTTTCCAAGAGAAAACTTAGTGGAAATCCTTTGGTATTCCCTTTGGTCTCTAAGTTAGCCTCTGCTTCCTTTTCATCCATGTGAAGCGCACTAGCAATAACCTCAAGGGGCAAAGATTCATCTATCCCTTCAAATAGTGGCTTGTTCTTCATAGGAATCCTAACAAGACGCTCGAATTCTTCCAATGTTGGTGCTAGCTGGAAATCTTGGAATGTGAAGCATCTTAAAGGTAGGTCATAGAATTGGGCCAAAGTGATTAAGGCGGTATGGTCCACTTGTTGATTGAGAATGCTGAGCAAATTGCCATAATTCTTTCCAAAGTTGATTCTGTATACTGGGTGCATCGGAGAGACCAAGTCATGTAAGCTCCTTAGATCGGGATCTTTGAACTTGAATGAGTAAATATTTCTTTTGCTTGATTCTGTGTTTCCTGAATTCCTGCAACTCATGACACTCAGATTCCTTGGAAATAAAATAGTATGAATGCTACGCTATGAATGATATTATGCGTGCCACACGTAGGTTAATATACAGGTCGTGAGAGTGGGTATTCTTGGTTACTAAGACAAAACCCTTTTGGGAGGATGCTAAAGTTAAGGTTCCCAAAGTCATCAATTGCTACTTAGGAAAGTCATTGTCATGATGAAAACTCATCTACAAATAACATCCCCAAACAGAGTCTCGTTTGGGTGAGGCCTTCGTTTGGTCCCAAAGAGGAAAACTCCTAGTGGGTCCATACTACACGACTCTCGAGTCCAAGGTTCTAATGAGGTTCTCAGAGTCATAGATCGAGGTTGGGAATGCCACTGTAAGGTAGTAATATGCCCAAGGGATCTCATCTGATTGGGGCTTTCGTATTAACCCAATAAGTCTGGGACTTTTCAGGTAGATACTACATAACCGCCGGATATAATGGGTTAAAAGGTCCTTAGAGTCATTGATCCAACTTGAGGATACTATCATCGTGACGAAGACTCGTCGGGCAATAATATCTCAAGAGAATCTCCTCTAGGCGGGGTCTTCGTTTCTTCCCAACAAGGAAGACTCCTTGTGGGCGCCCACTACGCGACCACCAACTTAATCTTATGGTTTTTCTCAGACTCAGGTGGAAAACCTATCTCACAAAGTATCACCAACCAGAGAACCCCAAATAAGACATAGTCAATAAATCACAATATAATAATTCTGACAGAATAATAATAGCAGAATAGAAAATAACAGATAAACAAACAAGATTAACACACAATACAGAAACTAAACTAAATTAGGCTTCATTCTCTTTTGCTTGGAGCTATTCCCCAACAGAGTCTCCATCTGCCGCATCTCGAAAAATACGAGTCCTCGCGATGGTCGCGGAAAAAAAATTACGTTTGAACAGAGTCGCCACCGAACTTTATTTATCCCAATGAAGGAATAGGAAAATATCGATAAAACCTTTAGGAAATAGATGATGGTCGTCGCAACCATATTCGGGTTCGGGAGTGGATTACGTAAGGGGAAGGTATTAGCACCCCTTACGTCAGTTGTACTCAACGGGAACCTTTTAGTTCTAATTTGCATTTCGAGTGTTAAATTATGTTTGTTTGTTATCTTTGGGTTAAAAATAGAAATGGATGAGAACCTCATAAAGGGAAGGGGAGGTTTTTTATCAGTGTGCTCGCGAAGGTAAATCAATCTCCTGCCTATGTATCCTTATGGTGTAATAAGGAAATCAGAGTATTCGTAGTTCGGGGAACTATGGTTGGTTGGTGTTTTTTAGTGAACAACTGTTTAGATCGCGTTCTAAAGGCTAAACGTTGGCTTGTCTACTCTCGGCGGAGGCTTAAGCATTGGTTTGTTATGCGCATTAGAAAGGATTAAATGGTGTTCTTTTGAAAAGATTTTTGGTCACACGGAGGTGATAGGTTGGATTAATATGTTGGATGTTTTGATTGGTTGAGATGTTTTTGGTTGGATGACGATTACTCGGATAATCGAGTAAGATAACTCGTATCCCAATAGTCGGGAAAGGGAATAGAAAACTCTAATCCACTTTCTTTTTCATCCTTAATTATAGAAAGGGTTTAATAATAATTAAGGTATTTTGAATGGATGACGAATACTCGGATAATCGAGTAAGACAACTCGTATCCTAATAACTGAGAAAGGGAATAGAAGACTCTAAACCACTCTATGTTCCATCTGAGTATTTATGAAAATAAGGTTGTATAAGATTGACGTATTTTAGTATGAACGACAAATACTTGAATGACTGAGTAAAACAACTCATATCCAAGCATTTGAGGAGAGGAATCGAAGACTCAATACCATCTTCTTTTTTGCATAATTTGTTATGAAAGTGGTTTGATTAAGTTGTATGTTTGCGGAGAAATGACAATTGTTCGACTGACCGAGTAAGACAACTCGTATTCATCCAATTGAGGAGTGAAGTTGAAAACTCAAAGTCGACTCCCTTTTCATTTAGCTTATTTTGATTTAATCGGGGTATTTCAATTGAGTTTGAGAGAAAATACTCGACGTTGGATCGAGGTTTTAGATTTGTATTTTGAATGAAGTGAATTTATTTAGTGTATTTCTCTTCTACTCGATAAAAATCGAATAGGTCTCATTGTAAGAAAGCCCAAGAGTAAGCTATGTGAGGTTGATGGCGATGCTTTAAAGGCGATCGACTTACAAGGGCGTTTTGAATTGATTTGGAAAATGCGCACTCGATATTGACCGAAGTTTATATTTACATGTGCATATGAATCGAATTATGACAATGGTCTCAAAATGAGATTACTTATAAATTTTAGCTTATGCAACGTGAATGCAAAATAACCAACAAGAAAACAAAGAGTCTCATTGTAAGGTAGCCCAAGAGAAAGCCTTTTGTGTGCTAGAGTGACCTAAGCTAAACAAAAGATAATGGTCTTACAAACATGCATGTAAGTTACGAGTGAGAATCCAAGTGTTTACAAAGTGTCACAAAGAGTAAAGGAAGGTTTCCAAGCAAAGGTCCTAAGATGAAATCCTCTAAGTCCAAGTTGCTTAAGAGTTGAGTGAATATTTTTGGTCTTATCATTTTATCATATTTTTTGTTGTTTTTAATGTTTGATGACAATAAAATAAATAACAAGTAAATAAACATGCATGATGAGTTTGTACAATGATGATGATAATGAGTACTTGAATGTAAATGAACAATAAAATAAATTGTAAGGAAGTAAAGTGCAATAATATAAATGTTAGAAGTTAGTAGTTAATGGTTAATGGTTAGTAGAATAACAATAAGAAAATAGAATAACAAGTTAATGTAAAGAAAATGGTTTCATCTATGTATCAAATGACCCAAATATGGTTGAAATAGAGGCAATCTATCAATGCCTCAAAGTATCATGAATGATCTATTGATCAACCATTAATAGGTTTGAAGTATTGAAGATTTAATCAACTCTAAACAATCATGGTCATGATCTAATAGAACTCATCAACCAAATAAATGTAACAAAAAGTCAACAATAAATATTAAATGATAACAAGAAACAATGCAAAGGAAATGGTTTCATCTATGTATCAAATGACCCAGACATGGTTGAAATAGAGGCAACCTATCAATGCCTCAAAGTATCATGAAGGATCTATTGATCAATCATTAATAGGTTTGAAACGTTGAAGGTTTTATCAACCCTAAACAACCATAGCCATGATCTAATAGATCTCATCAACCAAATAAATATGAACAACAAGTCAACAATAAATAGAAAATGAAACAAAATACTAAGTTTGATTAAAGATAGTGGATAAAAGTAACAAGAGCAAGAAATCCCAAAAAAAAAGGTGTAAACCCCAAAGTTAATCATTTTTACAAGCTTGAGTCTAAAACCTCTTAAAAGATCAACCAAGAATGAACAAACATTTTCAACACAAAAACAGAACCAAAAAGTTAACAAAGATTAAGCTAGAATCATTACCCAAAAATGTTGAAAAAGGGTAGGTTGAAGTGGTATTGAGCTTGGATACAGAGCAAGGAGTTTGGGATGAAAGTGTTTATGGTGGAAGTGTCATACCCCGATTTTGATCCTGAAATTTTTCCATTTTTTCTTTTATTTTTGCATTTGCATACATTCATCAGTATAAAATGGATTTTAATATCTTGACTCTTTTTATTTTTAATTTGATTTTAATTTCAAATTAAGTTTAATTCCAATTGTCAATTTAATCTTAATTGTTTATTTTTACTAATGATTAAAACTCTAATCGATTTATATTTCCAAATGAATGTTAGAGTTGATATCCAAGTAATTTTAAATGAATTATAGATTATTTTGTTTTTTTTAATTTGGTTTTTTGCTGATTTTGTTATTAGTAATTAAATTGATATTCAAACTAATATTGGATTATTCCTAAAAAAATCCACATCCATTTTTATAATCAAAATTCAAAATCCAAAATCCAAAATCCATTTTGTATCCATAATGCATTTCAAATCAAAACAATACATACACACATTTCATGACATTCAGTAACATTAAACTTTCAATTATTTCCGAACTCATTTTCATACATACATTTTCATTCAACATTCAAGCATAACAATGCAAAATCCACATCCATTGGAACCAAAATCCATTTCATATCCCAAATCCATTCAATCCTAATAAGCTAACGAATGAGAATACATCAAATTCCATTCAATACAATTTAGTAAACAATCATTCATACTCCAATCAATCCAAGGCATTTGTTTGGCTATAAGGAACGATGAAGAGCTTGGAAAATTGCTTGCTGGTGTTACCATAGCTCGTGGTGGTGGTGTTCTGCCTAACATCAACCCAGTTTGCTTTTGCCAAAGAGGAATGAAAACGCTGCTGCCAGTACTCCCAAGTCTCCTTCAAAGGCCAAGGAAATCTCCAAAGAAGGCAGTAGAAAAAACCACTGCATTTGCACTACTTACTTTAGAGAGGCTGTTGTTTTGTCCAAAACGGATATATGCTATTAACAGAGAGTTTCCGCCGCCGAATGAGCAATTCATTTTAGATTCTGAGCAACTTCAGAGTCAGTTTCGAACCATGAGCAATTACATTTTGTGGCGGAAACTATTCTTATGCCATTTGGTTGCACCATGTAGTGGTCATAGATCACAATCAGATTTTTTGCGAAGCTTGAGCGGTAACGGTCTTCCAATCCGGCATCTCCATTGAATTCCATCCATATCTTTAGCAGTCCCAGATGCAGCAACAACAACAGCGGAGCCTTCTGCAACCAAACCAGTCGAATACCTCTCAAATCAGTTATGCAAACGTCATCTGCTATGCAGCCTTCGGCGATGCGGTCAATTCTATCCAACCTGCAATATCACAGCAGTCCCGGTTTCATTTACAAAAGCCACAGCATCAAATAAAGGAACAAAATGCCCTAGTTATGAATAAAAAAATTAGATCCATTATGGCTGAGAGACAGGCTACCATTCTGGAAATTGAACTAGAGGCTGCTATGTCTGAAAAGAATGAAGCCTTGGCTGCTCGAGACGTTGCCCTTAGGCAGAGGGATGAAGCGCTCGCCCAGAGGGATAACGCTCTGTTGGAACGGGATAATGCCCCTTGCAGCCCTACAATGTCGGCATAGTTCTGCCAACTTTTCATTCAACGGTGGAAATCATCGTGGATCAAAGCGGATGCACCGTTCTTCAAATCATCATCTATCCAACATGACAGAAGCAACATATAACTCGACAGATATAATAATAAGAGATGCCTCTCCAGTAACTGTTATAACTTCAGAAGCCATCGAGTCTCATCTAACTGAGACAACAAAGGATAATTCCAAGGCATCAAAGGCACCTACAAAAGTAAAGAAAATGGGTGAGGATTTAAATAGGAAGGCTTATTCTGAAGGAACAAAGATCAAATCTGAATGGAAGAGACAGTACTGTTGGAGGAAACACTGAAGCCATGTATAGTTTCTAAACAGATTAAAGCATTTTCTGATGCCGGAAAGGTTAAGCTGGAAGGACTTACCGGTAGTGATTTTACATCTGGTACAACCATCCTTGATGCGATAAAACAAACAGTTGATCCTGCAACCAAAATTGTCTACAATGAAAATCCAGATGCTAATTTTATCAAGTCAAACAATTTTCCTATGCCATAGTCGTTGTGGGAGAACCACCTTATGCTGAGACATTTGGTGACAGTTTGAATCTAACAATAGCTGAACCAGGTCCAAGCACCTTCACCAAGGAACGACTTTGAACCAAAATTATCTGTCACAGACTTCAATTCATCTGCTGTAATGTGTGTGTCTTCCATGATAACTAGAGTTCCCATTTTTGTCATCCAAGGCGCTTCACCAAGTTCCTACAACAGATTATGCAGTGCTGGGTAACCTACAGGCGGGCGTTAACAGCACGGTCAAGTCGGCCTATGCATCCATAACAACTGCGTTTTGCATTCCTGCATTGAAAGAAAAATTGATCAGGATAATTTGAAAATCCAAATTGTGGCTACAACAGGAGATATTATTCTAGAAGAGGACATAATGCACTTCCCACGACCCTAATTGCTTCTGGACGTTCAACAACTAAGATTGATGCTATAGAAGTTACTTCTTTGGACTCAGAAAATTTGCCGGAATTTAAACCAAGCAAACCTAACGAGGTCTCGGTCATGGTCCATCAGTCAAGAGGAAAGGATGAGACCGATGGTAAAAGCAATGCTCGTGCAAGCAATTCCACAGCTATTCAACAATCAACATTTTGGCAGTCCCAACTTCCCAGTGCGACACACAATCATCAAAATCAGAATATTTCAGAATCAATGGATATTGATGCATTGGACGAAACCACAAATCAACCAACCATAACCTGCAAAAAAAATTTAAACCAAATCACATAAAGTCACTTCTTGTTGCTGCAATTGACTGTGAACCTCTATACATAATCCGCTTGCTACAGTCGCAATTGCGAATTGGATACACCGAAGCTCCTCACGTTTTCACCATTGCAACCTTTTCACTGCAGTAACAAAAGATTAACAGCAAAGCATTAAAATCCAGAAATTTCCCAATTTGGGATTAAGGCAAAAGCGATTAGAAAAAGCTAAGTTCAGAGTACCCTTTCCGAATTACAGCATCAAACAGGGCCAATCCAGTACTGAGCACAAAAAGTGTTTTGGCATTTTCTTCTTTGAGCTCTAGAGACCGAATTTGAAACCCTAATCTGGAGCATAAAAGGAGAGAAAGAGAAATCAGTGGGGAGACGAAAAATTAACGACAAAAAAATTGAGAGAGGAACGGCGATTTCGAAAACGAAGTGGAGGCGGATTGAAAAAACGGAGAAAACAGAAAAACCCTAAATCTAAAAATCAAAAACAAACCTATTGGGAAGGGGCGAAAGAGGGAGGTTCGAGATTCGTCGCTGTTGTTGCCACCACCGAAGGTGAGTTTTTTGCTTGAATCTTTCTGTAGCATTCGTTTGAGAGCAAGAGGGTGAGGATGTTTGAAAGTGAAACGGAGAGGAGAATGAATAGGCTAGTGTGAGCTTTTTTGAGTGAGAGGCGATTTCGAGAGATGAGTGAGAGAATGAGAGGGAAGGACGTTTGAGATACTGTTTTGCGTCCTCTTTTTTTCTTTTCTCGTTTATTCATTCAAGGCTTTATTCTTTTTTTAAAAAACAGGCTTTTAATTCCCATTAAGTGAATGTTTAGAGTTTTTTTAGGTAGGGCATTAACTATGATTTTATTAGTTTAGGATTTAGTTAATTGTTCTTTTAATATTCCCAACCTCTAAAATCCAACAGCCAGGCGGCTGGATTTTTTTGGGTAACCTAACAGTCTTTTTTTTATTATTATTATTATTTTGGTTTTATTTTCTTTAATTTTCTTTGTTCCAATCTTTTTTGATTTATAAAGCCCATTTGACATTGTAAATAACAACTAATCCTAAGTGGTCTAGTGGAGAGGGTTGGTTTTCTAGATCTTTAGTGTAGTGGGTTCGATACCCCTAGGTGTAGTTTTTTTTCTTTTAACATTTTCTTTTAGGTTTACGCTTTATTACTCATTAGTTTTATTATTGTTTAATAATATAGATTTGTTTTTCTTTTAATTGCATCATGTGCTCGAAACCATTTGAAAACTATAAAAATCATACTTTTCTCGATTTAATATCGAGCCCATTTTCACACCCTTGTAAGTCGATTGCTTTTTAAGCATCGCCATCAACCTCACATAGCTTACTCTTGGGCTTTCTTACAATGAGCCGGTTCTCTTGCACTTACACTCATGCATTGCATTATTTGTTGTTTGGGCCCGATTTAATTATTTCACGATTTTTTAATCCCCATTTGACAAAATGTATCCCACTCCCCCAATGTGTAATAATTTTACTGTTTTATTTCTTTATTGCTCGACTGTTTAGTTAGCTACTAACACAAGATTAAAATCCACCATTTCTAGAAAATACAAAAAATATAAACTTCATCAAATGCTTGATCCAACGTCAAGTCCTTTTTCTAATCAAAACTCAAAAAAAATATTAATCTATAGTTAAGCCCTTTTTCAATAAAGGTGGAAATGGAACGTGGTGTATACCACGCCCTCCTGAGACTAGGATTCGAGATGTATATCTCGCCAATCCTAGCCCTCGCCATCATCCAAACTTATCCATTTTGTTTTTCCTCCAACACTCATCCAAATTTCTCTTAAACGTCCATCAATACTTGATCTATGGTCAAGTCATTTTCACAACAAAACTCAAAATACCTAATTCTTATTTAACACTTTTTTTAATAAAGGTGGAAATGGAACATGGTGTATACCATGCACTCCTGAGGTTAAGATTCGAGACGTATGCCTCGCCAATCTTAACTCTCGCCATCGTCTAAAATTGTCAATGTGGTTTCGTCAAACCCTTTCTCGATCAAATCTAAGATACCTAAATCTTATTTAACACTTTTTCAATAAAGGTGGAAATGGAACATGGTGTATACTATGCACTCCTGAGGTTAAGATTCGAGACGTATGCCTCGCCAATCTTAACTCTCGCCATCGTCTAAAACTGTCAATGCGGTCTCTTCAAACCCTTTCTCAATCAAAACTCAAAATACCTAATCCCTATCTTAACTTCTTTCAATAAAGATGGAAATGGAACATGGTGTATACCGTGCACTCCTGAGGCTAGGATTCGAGATGTATATCTCGCTCATCCAAGTTCTCGCCATCACTCAAAATACATCCAACTGATCAAACTCTTTTCTCGCCGCCGTGCGATTAATCAAAAACCTTTTTCATAAACGAAAGGTATCTTGTCTTAAGTGATACAAAACAATGTTTCGGCCACGATTGTTGAGTAGAGATAAATGACGCTTTTCCGAATGTAGATTTATAAATCCGCTCGATGTATGGTATGCGTCCACTCCTCATCTGTTTTGGGTAAAACAATGTTTTCATCGATTAATACAGTATAGCTTTCGCTAAAATCGACCAACAAACAAACATTTTTCTACCCAGAACTACGTAAGCCTTGATTTCTCTTTTGAGATACGTAGGAGCAGGATTTTTAAATCTTGTCAGGCCCACTAATAAAAAACTTAGGTTTAGTCCTTCGTCAAAAAAATCCAAAAACATTCTCTTCTCATCCTTTCTTTCTTTCCCACCTAATAATTTGAAAAGCCTAATATTTCAAACTAACATTAACGCACACAACTGACCTAATGGTTCCCGTTGAGTACAACGGACGTGAGGGGTGCTAATACCTTCCCCTCGCGTAATCGACTCCCGAACCCTGATATTGGTTGCGATGACCATATCTTATCCTTTCTTTTGTCTTGGGTTTTATCGATATTTCCCCTTTCCTTTTTAGGAATAAATAAAGTTCGGTGGCGACTCTGTTCAGTCCATCATTGCGAGCGTGCGATCGCGCTTCGCTTTGAAGTCGTATCCCCATTTTTTCGAGGTGCGACAGGAAGTATAGTGAAGGAGCTGAGTTATGAGTGTTAGAGAGTAAGAAGTTTTGAAGAAAATATGTGTAGATGTTTGATTGGCTGCATTTTGTGTTAAAACACTAACTGTACTCTGATGTCTTGACTGATGTCATGACATGCTTGAGTAGTATGTTGCAGGATTAGCTAATACAAGATTTACTGAATGTCAAACTGGATGTTATGACATTCATCCATGATAGCAGATACTGAACTATAGAATAGTTGGTTTTTCTGTTATAGCTCAGTATTGAGTTCAGTCTGTTTTTCAGGAGAGTAACAGACCTGGCACATAGCCTACTGTCTGAATGTCAAACTGAATGTTATGACATTCATCATTGACAGCATATACTGAATAATAGGCAGGTTGGTTTTTCTGCTACAGTTCAGTATTTATCTCAGTCTGTCTTTCAGGAGAATAACAGACCTGGCATATGGCCCATTGTCTAAATGTCAAACTGGATGTTATGACATTTATCTCTGACAGCGGATACTGAAGTATAGACTGGTTGGTCTTTTACAGTTTAGCATTTAGTACAGTCTGTTTTCAGGAGAATAACAGACCTAGCATATGGTCTATGTTCTGGACGTCAAACTGAATGTTATGACATTCATTCCTGACAGCATATGCTAAATTGTAGGATGGTTAGTTTTTTCTGTTTCAGTATTTTTCTCAGGCTATTTTTCAGGAATCTAACAGCTGAGCTAAAATCCAGGAAACTAACAACTGAGCTATAATTAATGGACCTAACAAATAGCCTATTTGTTAGCACCCTAATATGTGGAAATTAGGTTAACTTGCTTAACCTTATTGTTAGGAAATACAAGTACAAGGCCCAAGTGCTGCAATATAAAAGGATGGCAATCCTGATTTCAGAACTTAGGGGTTTTTAGCGTGAAGAATTCATTGTTCCAGTATACTTCAATGTTGTAGTTGTATGTGTGTCTTGTATTAGGTGTAACTTGTGAGCCAAGCAATTATCACCTAGATGATTGCATTGGACTAGGGTGTTCATTGAGTTGTAAGTATTGTGTCACTCTAAGCTTTTAAGCGTGAGTGCTGTGTTTCTTGATTAAAGTTGTTAAGCACAATCAAGAGTTGTTTGAAGTATAACTTCGCCATTTAACTTTAAACTAATTAAAGGTTGTAATCACTGTGGTGATTGAGGGGGAGTGAGTAGGAACTCTGATCTTAATTTAAGATTGAAATTGCATTGGGTAGGTGTTAAGTGATAGGATTAAATAGTTGGTTTAAGGTCTGAATTAATACTACTAATAGTGGATTTCCTCCCTGGCTTGGTAGCCCCCAGACGTAGGTGTGTTTGTCACCGAACTGGGTAAACAATTCCTTGTGTTATTTACTGCACTTACATTTGCCTGCTGTAAACATTCCTGTCTGCGCAGAATCGGATGTCATAATATCCTGTGTGACATCGATAGTCTGTTAACTAGAATTTCAATTGGCATCAGAGCAGGCACCCTGCATGTTAATTTCTGGGTGAGATCTAGGGACGTTACTTTCTAGTACCATGGACAAGGATGTAGGATACTCAAATAGACCACCCATGCTGGATGGTTCTAACTATGATGATTGGAAACCTCGTATGATAGCCTTCTTGAGGTCTCTAGATAGCAAGGTCTGGAGAGCTGTCAACAAAGGATGGGAACATCCAACAAAGACAGGTAAAGATGGAATCATTATGCAAATTCCTGAAGAAGAGTGGGACAATGAGCAAGAGGCACTAGCCCTTGGAAACTCTAAGGCCTTGAATGCACTGTTCAATGGAATAAATAAGAACATTTTCAGATTGGTGCATCACTGTGAACTGGCTAAAGAAGTTTGGGATACTCTCAAGATAACTCATGAAGGTACCTCCAAGGTGAGGATGTCTAAACTTCAGATGCTGACCACCAAGTTTGAAAATCTGAGGATGAAAGAGGATGAGACTATTCATGACTTCCACATGAATATTCTTGAAATTGCCAACACTTCTGGTGGCTTAGGAGAGAAAATGGCTGAAGAAAAACTTGTAAGAAAGATTCTTAGATCATTGCCAAAGAGATTTGCCATGACGGTCACTGCTATAGAAGAGGCTCAAGATATCTGCAATATGAAGGTTGATGAGCTTATTGGTTCTCTCCAAACCTTTGAAATGGGCTTGTGTGAGAATGTTGAAAAGAAAACAAAAGCATAACTTTTGTATCAAATACTGAAGAGGATTCAGAAGAAGGAAATATGGGAGGTGATGAAAGCATATCAGAAACTATAGCCATGCTTGGAAGACAATTCAATAAGTTCATAAAGAAGGTTGATCAAAAGGGCAGACCAAATGTCAAGAACTCCTCATCTGACATCAGTAGAAGACCAAAATCTGAAGAAAAGTTCAACCAAGGCAAGGGAATCCAGTGTCATGGATGTGAAGGTTTTGGACACATTAGAACTGAATGTCCTACCTACCTCAAGATGCAAAAGAAGGGACTATCTGTCACCTGGTCTGAGGGAGACTCTGAGAGTGAATCTGAAGGAGAAAGTGCTAAACATGTCACTGCACTAACTAGTGTTTGTACCTCTGATGATGACTCAAGTGGAGATGAACTTACATTTGATGAACTTGCTGCTTCATATAAGGAGCTATGTGTCAAAAGTGCAGAAGTGTGTATACAAGGAGAAGAGCAGAAGAAACTCATCAAGGAGCTGGAAGCTGAGAAGAAGAAGCATCTGACAGTCATAGATGGTCTAAATGGTGAGATAACCTTGCTGACCTCTAAGCTAGATCAAATGACAAAATCCATCAGAATGCTGAATAAAGGAACTGACACTTTGGAAGAGATTCTAAAGGTGGGTCAGAAATCAGGAACCATGTCTGGTTTAGGCTTTGTTAAGAACTCCTCAACTGAACTCAAAAGCTCAAAGGCTGAAGTTCAGAAAATCAAGCAGAAGTCACAACCAATGTCACAACATCAGGGAAACAGGAGGAGTAACCATCAGAAGAAGAAATTTCAAAGATGGAGATGTCACTACTGTGGTAGATTTGGTCACATACAACCCTTATGTTACAGGTTGCATGGCTATCATAACCAGACCCCTCAAGTTAGACCCAAGCAGAAGGCATCTAAGGATAATGCCCCCATCAAGAAACAACAATGGGTTGCTAGATTAGCTCAGACATCTCTAAGGGCATCTACCAGAGAAGACTGGTATTTTGATAGTGGTTGCTCAAGACATATGACTGGGATGGAGAACTTATTGGTAAATATACAACCACATACTACCAGTTATGTGACCTTTGGTGATGGAGCTAAAGGAAAAATCAAAGGTGTTGGTAAGTTGGACAGTCCTGGAGTTCCAGAATTGAATAATGTGCTATTAGTAAAAGGACTAACTGCTAATCTCATCAGCATAAGCCAGCTATGTGATCAAGGCTTCAATGTACAATTCACTAAGGAAGAATGTGTTGTGAAGAATGGAGAAAATAAGGAAGTTATGAGAGGATCCAGATCTAAAGATAACTGCTATCTATGGGAACCTGAAGTCTCAAACTACTCCTCAATGTGCTCCTTAGCCAAGGAAGAACAGGAAGTGAAGTTGTGGCATAGAAGACTGGGACATCTTCATTTAAGAGGAATGAAGAAGATCATATCCAAGGAAGCAGTTAGAGGAATCCCAAAGCTGCTTATTGATGAAGGAAAAGTTTGTGGAGAATGTCAGGTTGGCAAGCAAACCAAGATGTCACATCCTAAGCTTGGACATCCTAAAACATCCAAAACTCTGGAACTTTTGCACATGGGACCTATGCAAATTGAAAGTCATGAGTTGTCCTCACCTATTAGTCCTCATCAAAATGGTGTAGTTGCAAGGGAGAAACAGAATTGTGTATCATTATCCACTACAAAAGCTAAGTACATAGCATCTGGTAGCAGTTGTTCCCAACTGGTATGGATGAAACAGATGCATACTGAGTACAATGTCACTCAAAATGTCATGACATTGGATGCTACTCAGTTTGAAGATTTAAGGGGCAAAGTGGGAATATGTCCTTCTGGGGAATTATAGCAACTAATGATGTTAGAAATGTACTGTTTAATATTTCAAATTATTAAACAATTGAAAGTGTGCTCTGATTGGTCTAAGGAATTCAGGAAGGTGTATGTGAGAGGCAAGTGTGTAAATTTCTCTCCTTCAGTGATCAACAAGTATTTGGGAAGGCCTGATGTAGCTCAACCTGAGCTTGAGGTGACTGACAACAAAATCTGTCAAGTCATCACTGCTAATCAAGTAAGGAAGTGGCCTCTCAAAGGAAAATTTGTGGCAAGTAAACTGAGTGTCAAGTATGCAATGTTGCACAAGGTTGGATGCTGGCAGTCCTCATTGATGCCTGTTTGTAATTTTTTGGGCTCTTAATGAGTTCCTTGGAGTTGTTCATTATCTCAGCTATCACAGCTGTGTATGATGATGGTTTGCACTGCCTAACTATTATGTTTTAACATGTTTAATGTTATAACATCTGTCCTAACATTCTCTGATAGACTAATTGACATTTATTTTGTCTAATTTGTCACCTTTGGTCAATTTTGACTAAAAGGGGGGAGAAGGGTTGATAAGTGTTGATGTGGAATGTGGAAGCAGTTGTGTATGTAGCTGAACTGAAGGACATCTATTGTTGAAGGAAGTGCACAGGTGTTAAAACAAGAATGTTGTTCTGTTTACAGATGTCAAAGAGGATGTTTGATATGGTGCACAGGTGTTAATGTTGAAGCAGATGTCAGAATGAAATTCTGGCTGGTACAGGTGCTAGAGTTACTAGTATCTGATGTATGCACAGATTTAGGAGGAGAAGGAGTACCCGTGTGCATTTGTGTGTCTTACTAGTTGCATCCTTAACTAGTAATTCTGTTTTTGTTGCACAGATTTAGGGGGAGGAGAAGTACCCTTGTGCATGTGTGTATTACTAGTAACTATAAAGCTAGTAATTGTGTTGCTTCTGCTGCTGTTTAAACTATTGTTATGTTGTTTAACTGTTGATGGTTTACCTTGTGAACAAAAAGGAAAGATATATGTTTTAGCCAAAATTTGCTAAAGGGGGAGCAATTTTGGTAAAACAAAGAGTGTTCACAAGATGTTATGTGTGATGTCTTAACATAAGATATCCTATGTACCTGCTGGAGTTCAAAAACATGTTCATGCAGTATTTGTTTCAGAATGTCATACACAAGGTCATGGCATCTGATATGATATGTACCTGCTGGACTGTTTTATTTCTTTATTTCTCGACTGTTTAGTTAGCTACTAACACAAGATTAAAATCCACCATTTCTAGAAAATACAAAAAATATAAACTTCATCAAATGCTTGATCCAACGTCAAGTCCTTTTTCTAATCAAAACTCAAAAAAAATATTAATCTATAGTTAAGCCCTTTTTCAATAAAGGTGGAAATGGAACGTGGTGTATACCACGCCCTCCTGAGACTAGGATTCGAGATGTATATCTCGCCAATCCTAGCCCTCGCCATCATCCAAACTTATCCATTTTGTTTTTCCTCCAACACTCATCCAAATTTCTCTTAAACGTCCATCAATACTTGATCTATGGTCAAGTCATTTTCACAACAAAACTCAAAATACCTAATTCTTATTTAACACTTTTTTTAATAAAGGTGGAAATGGAACATGGTGTATACCATGCACTCCTGAGGTTAAGATTCGAGACGTATGCCTCGCCAATCTTAACTCTCGCCATCGTCTAAAATTGTCAATGTGGTTTCGTCAAACCCTTTCTCGATCAAATCTAAGATACCTAAATCTTATTTAACACTTTTTCAATAAAGGTGGAAATGGAACATGGTGTATACTATGCACTCCTGAGGTTAAGATTCGAGACGTATGCCTCGCCAATCTTAACTCTCGCCATCGTCTAAAACTGTCAATGCGGTCTCTTCAAACCCTTTCTCAATCAAAACTCAAAATACCTAATCCCTATCTTAACTTCTTTCAATAAAGATGGAAATGGAACATGGTGTATACCGTGCACTCCTGAGGCTAGGATTCGAGATGTATATCTCGCTCATCCAAGTTCTCGCCATCACTCAAAATACATCCAACTGATCAAACTCTTTTCTCGCCGCCGTGCGATTAATCAAAAACCTTTTTCATAAACGAAAGGTATCTTGTCTTAAGTGATACAAAACAATGTTTCGGCCACGATTGTTGAGTAGAGATAAATGACGCTTTTCCGAATGTAGATTTATAAATCCGCTCGATGTATGGTATGCGTCCACTCCTCATCTGTTTTGGGTAAAACAATGTTTTCATCGATTAATACAGTATAGCTTTCGCTAAAATCGACCAACAAACAAACATTTTTCTACCCAGAACTACGTAAGCCTTGATTTCTCTTTTGAGATACGTAGGAGCAGGATTTTTAAATCTTGTCAGGCCCACTAATAAAAAACTTAGGTTTAGTCCTTCGTCAAAAAAATCCAAAAACATTCTCTTCTCATCCTTTCTTTCTTTCCCACCTAATAATTTGAAAAGCCTAATATTTCAAACTAACATTAACGCACACAACTGACCTAATGGTTCCCGTTGAGTACAACGGACGTGAGGGGTGCTAATACCTTCCCCTCGCGTAATCGACTCCCGAACCCTGATATTGGTTGCGATGACCATATCTTATCCTTTCTTTTGTCTTGGGTTTTATCGATATTTCCCCTTTCCTTTTTAGGAATAAATAAAGTTCGATGGCGACTCTGTTCAGTCCATCATTGCGAGCGTGCGATCGCGCTTCGCTTTGAAGTCGTATCCCCATTTTTTCGAGGTGCGACAGGAAGTATAGTGAAGGAGCTGAGTTATGAGTGTTAGAGAGTAAGAAGTTTTGAAGAAAATATGTGTAGATGTTTGATTGGCTGCATTTTGTGTTAAAACACTAACTGTACTCTGATGTCTTGACTGATGTCATGACATGCTTGAGTAGTATGTTGCAGGATTAGCTAATACAAGATTTACTGAATGTCAAACTGGATGTTATGACATTCATCCATGATAGCAGATACTGAACTATAGAATAGTTGGTTTTTCTGTTATAGCTCAGTATTGAGTTCAGTCTGTTTTTCAGGAGAGTAACAGACCTGGCACATAGCCTACTGTCTGAATGTCAAACTGAATGTTATGACATTCATCATTGACAGCATATACTGAATAATATGCAGGTTGGTTTTTCTGCTACAGTTCAGTATTTATCTCAGTCTGTCTTTCAGGAGAATAACAGACCTGGCATATGGCCCATTGTCTAAATGTCAAACTGGATGTTATGACATTTATCTCTGACAGCTGATACTGAAGTATAGACTGGTTGGTCTTTTACAGTTTAGCATTTAGTACAGTCTGTTTTCAGGAGAATAACAGACCTAGCATATGGTCTATGTTCTGGACGTCAAACTGAATGTTATGACATTCATTCCTGACAGCATATGCTAAATTGTAGGATGGTTAGTTTTTCTGTTTCAGTATTTTTCTCAGGCTATTTTTCAGGAATCTAACAGCTGAGCTAAAATCCAGGAAACTAACAACTGAGCTATAATTAATGGACCTAACAAATAGCCTATTTGTTAGCACCCTAATATGTGGAAATTAGGTTAACTTGCTTAACCTTATTGTTAGGAAATACAAGTACAAGGCCCAAGTGCTGCAATATAAAAGGATGGCAATCCTGATTTCAGAACTTAGGGGTTTTTAGCGTGAAGAATTCATTGTTCCAGTATACTTCAATGTTGTAGTTGTATGTGTGTCTTGTATTAGGTGTAACTTGTGAGCCAAGCAATTATCACCTAGATGATTGCATTGGACTAGGGTGTTCATTGAGTTGTAAGTATTGTGTCACTCTAAGCTTTTAAGCGTGAGTGCTGTGTTTCTTGATTAAAGTTGTTAAGCACAATCAAGAGTTGTTTGAAGTATAACTTCGCCATTTAACTTTAAACTAATTAAAGGTTGTAATCACTGTGGTGATTGAGGGGGAGTGAGTAGGAACTCTGATCTTAATTTAAGATTGAAATTGCATTGGGTAGGTGTTAAGTGATAGGATTAAATAGTTGGTTTAAGGTCTGAATTAATACTACTAATAGTGGATTTCCTCCCTGGCTTGGTAGCCCCCAGACGTAGGTGTGTTTGTCACCGAACTGGGTAAACAATTCCTTGTGTTATTTACTGCACTTACATTTGCCTGCTGTAAACATTCCTGTCTGCGCAGAATCGGATGTCATAATATCCTGTGTGACATCGATAGTCTGTTAACTAGAATTTCAATTGGCATCAGAGCAGGCACCCTGCATGTTAATTTCTGGGTGAGATCTAGGGACGTTACTTTCTAGTACCATGGACAAGGATGTAGGATACTCAAATAGACCACCCATGCTGGATGGTTCTAACTATGATGATTGGAAACCTCGTATGATAGCCTTCTTGAGGTCTCTAGATAGCAAGGTCTGGAGAGCTGTCAACAAAGGATGGGAACATCCAACAAAGACAGGTAAAGATGGAATCATTATGCAAATTCCTGAAGAAGAGTGGGACAATGAGCAAGAGGCACTAGCCCTTGGAAACTCTAAGGCCTTGAATGCACTGTTCAATGGAATAAATAAGAACATTTTCAGATTGGTGCATCACTGTGAACTGGCTAAAGAAGTTTGGGATACTCTCAAGATAACTCATGAAGGTACCTCCAAGGTGAGGATGTCTAAACTTCAGATGCTGACCACCAAGTTTGAAAATCTGAGGATGAAAGAGGATGAGACTATTCATGACTTCCACATGAATATTCTTGAAATTGCCAACACTTCTGGTGGCTTAGGAGAGAAAATGGCTGAAGAAAAACTTGTAAGAAAGATTCTTAGATCATTGCCAAAGAGATTTGCCATGACGGTCACTGCTATAGAAGAGGCTCAAGATATCTGCAATATGAAGGTTGATGAGCTTATTGGTTCTCTCCAAACCTTTGAAATGGGCTTGTGTGAGAATGTTGAAAAGAAAAACAAAAGCATAACTTTTGTATCAAATACTGAAGAGGATTCAGAAGAAGGAAATATGGGAGGTGATGAAAGCATATCAGAAACTATAGCCATGCTTGGAAGACAATTCAATAAGTTCATAAAGAAGGTTGATCAAAAGGGCAGACCAAATGTCAAGAACTCCTCATCTGACATCAGTAGAAGACCAAAATCTGAAGAAAAGTTCAACCAAGGCAAGGGAATCCAGTGTCATGGATGTGAAGGTTTTGGACACATTAGAACTGAATGTCCTACCTACCTCAAGATGCAAAAGAAGGGACTATCTGTCACCTGGTCTGAGGGAGACTCTGAGAGTGAATCTGAAGGAGAAAGTGCTAAACATGTCACTGCACTAACTAGTGTTTGTACCTCTGATGATGACTCAAGTGGAGATGAACTTACATTTGATGAACTTGCTGCTTCATATAAGGAGCTATGTGTCAAAAGTGCAGAAGTGTGTATACAAGGAGAAGAGCAGAAGAAACTCATCAAGGAGCTGGAAGCTGAGAAGAAGAAGCATCTGACAGTCATAGATGGTCTAAATGGTGAGATAACCTTGCTGACCTCTAAGCTAGATCAAATGACAAAATCCATCAGAATGCTGAATAAAGGAACTGACACTTTGGAAGAGATTCTAAAGGTGGGTCAGAAATCAGGAACCATGTCTGGTTTAGGCTTTGTTAAGAACTCCTCAACTGAACTCAAAAGCTCAAAGGCTGAAGTTCAGAAAATCAAGCAGAAGTCACAACCAATGTCACAACATCAAGGAAACAGGAGGAGTAACCATCAGAAGAAGAAATTTCAAAGATGGAGATGTCACTACTGTGGTAGATTTGGTCACATACAACCCTTATGTTACAGGTTGCATGGCTATCATAACCAGACCCCTCAAGTTAGACCCAAGCAGAAGGCATCTAAGGATAATGCCCCCATCAAGAAACAACAATGGGTTGCTAGATTAGCTCAGACATCTCTAAGGGCATCTACCAGAGAAGACTGGTATTTTGATAGTGGTTGCTCAAGACATATGACTGGGATGGAGAACTTATTGGTAAATATACAACCACATACTACCAGTTATGTGACCTTTGGTGATGGAGCTAAAGGAAAAATCAAAGGTGTTGGTAAGTTGGACAGTCCTGGAGTTCCAGAATTGAATAATGTGCTATTAGTAAAAGGACTAACTGCTAATCTCATCAGCATAAGCCAGCTATGTGATCAAGGCTTCAATGTACAATTCACTAAGGAAGAATGTGTTGTGAAGAATGGAGAAAATAAGGAAGTTATGAGAGGATCCAGATCTAAAGATAACTGCTATCTATGGGAACCTGAAGTCTCAAACTACTCCTCAATGTGCTCCTTAGCCAAGGAAGAACAGGAAGTGAAGTTGTGGCATAGAAGACTGGGACATCTTCATTTAAGAGGAATGAAGAAGATCATATCCAAGGAAGCAGTTAGAGGAATCCCAAAGCTGCTTATTGATGAAGGAAAAGTTTGTGGAGAATGTCAGGTTGGCAAGCAAACCAAGATGTCACATCCTAAGCTTGGACATCCTAAAACATCCAAAACTCTGGAACTTTTGCACATGGGACCTATGCAAATTGAAAGTCATGAGTTGTCCTCACCTATTAGTCCTCATCAAAATGGTGTAGTTGCAAGGGAGAAACAGAATTGTGTATCATTATCCACTACAAAAGCTAAGTACATAGCATCTGGTAGCAGTTGTTCCCAACTGGTATGGATGAAACAGATGCATACTGAGTACAATGTCACTCAAAATGTCATGACATTGGATGCTACTCAGTTTGAAGATTTAAGGGGCAAAGTGGGAATATGTCCTTCTGGGGAATTATAGCAACTAATGATGTTAGAAATGTACTGTTTAATATTTCAAATTATTAAACAATTGAAAGTGTGCTCTGATTGGTCTAAGGAATTCAGGAAGGTGTATGTGAGAGGCAAGTGTGTAAATTTCTCTCCTTCAGTGATCAACAAGTATTTGGGAAGGCCTGATGTAGCTCAACCTGAGCTTGAGGTGACTGACAACAAAATCTGTCAAGTCATCACTGCTAATCAAGTAAGGAAGTGGCCTCTCAAAGGAAAATTTGTGGCAAGTAAACTGAGTGTCAAGTATGCAATGTTGCACAAGGTTGGATGCTGGCAGTCCTCATTGATGCCTGTTTGTAATTTTTTGGGCTCTTAATGAGTTCCTTGGAGTTGTTCATTATCTCAGCTATCACAGCTGTGTATGATGATGGTTTGCACTGCCTAACTATTATGTTTTAACATGTTTAATGTTATAACATCTGTCCTAACATTCTCTGATAGACTAATTGACATTTATTTTGTCTAATTTGTCACCTTTGGTCAATTTTGACTAAAAGGGGGGAGAAGGGTTGATAAGTGTTGATGTGGAATGTGGAAGCAGTTGTGTATGTAGCTGAACTGAAGGACATCTATTGTTGAAGGAAGTGCACAGGTGTTAAAACAAGAATGTTGTTCTGTTTACAGATGTCAAAGAGGATGTTTGATATGGTGCACAGGTGTTAATGTTGAAGCAGATGTCAGAATGAAATTCTGGCTGGTACAGGTGCTAGAGTTACTAGTATCTGATGTATGCACAGATTTAGGAGGAGAAGGAGTACCCGTGTGCATTTGTGTGTCTTACTAGTTGCATCCTTAACTAGTAATTCTGTTTTTGTTGCACAGATTTAGGGGGAGGAGAAGTACCCTTGTGCATGTGTGTATTACTAGTAACTATAAAGCTAGTAATTGTGTTGCTTCTGCTGCTGTTTAAACTATTGTTATGTTGTTTAACTGTTGATGGTTTACCTTGTGAACAAAAAGGAAAGATATATGTTTTAGCCAAAATTTGCTAAAGGGGGAGCAATTTTGGTAAAACAAAGAGTGTTCACAAGATGTTATGTGTGATGTCTTAACATAAGATATCCTATGTACCTGCTGGAGTTCAAAAACATGTTCATGCAGTATTTGTTTCAGAATGTCATACACAAGGTCATGGCATCTGATATGATATGTACCTGCTGGACTGTTTTATTTCTTTATTTCTCGACTGTTTAGTTAGCTACTAACACAAGATTAAAATCCACCATTTCTAGAAAATACAAAAAATATAAACTTCATCAAATGCTTGATCCAACGTCAAGTCCTTTTTCTAATCAAAACTCAAAAAAAATATTAATCTATAGTTAAGCCCTTTTTCAATAAAGGTGGAAATGGAACGTGGTGTATACCACGCCCTCCTGAGACTAGGATTCGAGATGTATATCTCGCCAATCCTAGCCCTCGCCATCATCCAAACTTATCCATTTTGTTTTTCCTCCAACACTCATCCAAATTTCTCTTAAACGTCCATCAATACTTGATCTATGGTCAAGTCATTTTCACAACAAAACTCAAAATACCTAATTCTTATTTAACACTTTTTTTAATAAAGGTGGAAATGGAACATGGTGTATACCATGCACTCCTGAGGTTAAGATTCGAGACGTATGCCTCGCCAATCTTAACTCTCGCCATCGTCTAAAATTGTCAATGTGGTTTCGTCAAACCCTTTCTCGATCAAATCTAAGATACCTAAATCTTATTTAACACTTTTTCAATAAAGGTGGAAATGGAACATGGTGTATACTATGCACTCCTGAGGTTAAGATTCGAGACGTATGCCTCGCCAATCTTAACTCTCGCCATCGTCTAAAACTGTCAATGCGGTCTCTTCAAACCCTTTCTCAATCAAAACTCAAAATACCTAATCCCTATCTTAACTTCTTTCAATAAAGATGGAAATGGAACATGGTGTATACCGTGCACTCCTGAGGCTAGGATTCGAGATGTATATCTCGCTCATCCAAGTTCTCGCCATCACTCAAAATACATCCAACTGATCAAACTCTTTTCTCGCCGCCGTGCGATTAATCAAAAACCTTTTTCATAAACGAAAGGTATCTTGTCTTAAGTGATACAAAACAATGTTTCGGCCACGATTGTTGAGTAGAGATAAATGACGCTTTTCCGAATGTAGATTTATAAATCCGCTCGATGTATGGTATGCGTCCACTCCTCATCTGTTTTGGGTAAAACAATGTTTTCATCGATTAATACAGTATAGCTTTCGCTAAAATCGACCAACAAACAAACATTTTTCTACCCAGAACTACGTAAGCCTTGATTTCTCTTTTGAGATACGTAGGAGCAGGATTTTTAAATCTTGTCAGGCCCACTAATAAAAAACTTAGGTTTAGTCCTTCGTCAAAAAAATCCAAAAACATTCTCTTCTCATCCTTTCTTTCTTTCCCACCTAATAATTTGAAAAGCCTAATATTTCAAACTAACATTAACGCACACAAAACTGACCTAATGGTTCCCGTTGAGAACAACGGACGTGAGGGGTGCTAATACCTTCCCCTCGCGTAATCGACTCCCGAACCCTGATATTGGTTGCGATGACCATATCTTATCCTTTCTTTTGTCTTGGGTTTTATCGATATTTCCCCTTTCCTTTTTAGGAATAAATAAAGTTCGGTGGCGACTCTGTTCAGTCCATCATTGCGAGCGTGCGATCGCGCTTCGCTTTGAAGTCGTATCCCCATTTTTTCGAGGTGCGACAGATGGCGACTCTGCTGGGGACTCATATTCCTAAGCGAGTCAAGCCTAGTTAGGACGTTTGTGTGCCTTTGTTTGTTTAATTTTATGGCTTTTCCCTTATTTATTTGCTTTTAATATCTTTATTATTATATTGATATCTGTTGTATATTGGTTCTATTGTGATTGTGGGTATTTGGGTATTTGATTGCAAACCATGTGGGAAAGACTCTACACCCGAGTCTAGAGTGAAAAAAACATAAGATAGGACGATGGTTGAGTAGTACAGACTCCCGAGGTGTATACTTCGTAAGAGTCGGTACGAGAACCTCACTTAGAGTAGATTCTTTTGCAAATATTGTCGCCCGAGGTGTATACCTCGTAAGCGCCGATGTTTCAAAGGGGTCCATGACTCTAAGGACCTTTTAGAACATTAAACCTTTGGCCAACTAGAAATGATGGTTGCGTAGTATGGATTCCCGAGGTGTATACTTCGTAAGAATCGATACGAGAACCTCGCTCAGAATAGATTCCCTAGATGGAGTTGATGACCGGAAAGTATTTTCCGTAAGCGTCAAACAGTCTTTCGAATCCATGACTCTGAGTACCCTGTCTAGAACCCAGTCGATGGTTGCGTAGTACGGACTCACGAGGTGTATACTTCGTAAGAGTCGGTACGAGAACCTCACTCAGAATAGATTCCCTTGATGGAGTTGACGACCGGGAAGTATTTCCCGTAAGCGTCAAACAGTCTTGTGAATCAATGACTCTGGGGATCCTTTGTAACAAAGCCCTAGATCATACCCGGTGAGAACCCCGTTTTGGAAAGCAATCAAATTTATCCATACCTCGAACCGTTGAACCTATCCAAAAAAAAGAAAAAAGGCATTGCATCCATTCATTCATTGCATATGCATAAAAAGCAAAACCCTTAGTTGTTTCGTATTATTTCAGGAATCCAAGACTTGTTAGCAAGATGAATCCTGAGAGAAGGGTTACTTTTCAGTTCAAATACAAGAACGTGGACCTTACCAGCCTACAGAAGTTGAGTGCCAAAATAACACCACTCAAACTCAACAGCTTCGTACAAAACTATGGAAGAATTCTGGACATCCTGAATGAGAAGATGGACATGATGACCGCAGTGACTATTGCTCAGTTCTATGATCCACCTCTACGTTGTTTCACATTTTCTGACTTCCAGTTGGCTCCTACTTTGGAGGAGGTTGAGAGGATCATAGGCCGGAATTTGAAGGATCACAATCCATTTCCTAAGCTTGATGAAGATATTCCTCCCAAGAGAATAACTTCAGCTTTGGGTCTGAAAGTTTCTGAAGTCGTGGATAATTGGGATGTGAAAGGACCTTTCAGTGGTTTTTCTAGGAAGTTCTTGGAAGATCAGGCCAAGAAGATGGAAAAAGAAGGAGATTGGGAATCCTTCTATGCTGTGTTAGCCGTGTTGATATATGGGATAGTCCTCTTCCCAAATATTGACCATTTCGTGGACCACCTGGCGGTGAGAATTTTCCTCTCTGGTAACCCTGTACCGTTCCTCTTGGCAGATCTCTACTACACTCTCCATGATCGTCATGAGAGGAAGGGAGGAATTGTCTTATGTTGCGCGCAGTTGTTGCACGCCTGGTTTAGATCCCACATGCCCGAAGAAGGTCCTTTTGTCTCAAAGGAACTCAAACCCTTCCAGAAGTTAGCTTCCCTCACTTCCAGTCATGTTAAGTGGTATATCAGGGATTGGGAAACCGAGAATGTGATTGTCAGCATTGGAGACTTCCCCAATGTGCCTTTGATAGGAACCAAGGGTTGCATCAACTATAACCCCGTGATATCTCTACGGCAGCATGGGTACCCTATGAATGGCCCTCCAGAAGCTAAAGCTCTAGAGCCTTTCATCTTACATGGTGTTGAAGCGGATCATCCAATGGTGAAAAATATCAAGAGGTCTTGGCAAGCAGTCATCAGAAAGGGTAAGGAGTTGGGTAAGAGAAATGTCATTGCCCAAGAGCCTTACACTTGTTGGGTTAGAGAGAGGGTTCAGATGATTAAACTCCCTTATCCATTTGATCCTTCCATCTATCCAGTGATTCCTGAGCCAGAGCCCATATTACCTGAAGATGTAGAAAAGCTCAATGCCCGTATCAAGGAGTTGGAGTTGGAAAATGCTGATTTGAGAATCAAGCTTGGCCGAGTCTCGATAGAGAATGGGAACTTGAAGGACGATCAACAAAAGAAGGACAAAGAGCTTGAAGTCTCCAACAAGAGAGCCAGAGAGTCTGAAGCAAGGAGAGAAAAGTTTGGACAAGCACTCTATAGCACTAAATCTGTGTTCAAATCAAAGGAAGAGGAGTTGGATAGAGCTTCACTCCGGATTCAAAAACTCAACAAGACTCTAGAGCTGACCCTTGAGATGAAAAGGGAAGCACGGTTGATTTCCGAGATTCGTACTCGTGAGCTGGAGAATACCATTCAGAAGTATCAGGATGCTCTGGAACGTGAGAAGCTGAAGACCGAAGAGTCAGAAAGAGTTTGCACACGATTGAAGCATCATTTGGATCGAGCCGATGCCAGAATCCAAGCACTTGAAGGTGGGGATCAGGATGCTGCCTATATGGTGTTGCTGAATGAATGCAGATATTGGAGAAACCTCTATAGGGACATAGAGGCGACAAAGGCTGAAGACGTGCGCATTATCCAAGATCTCCAAGGGCTTTACACTGAGTGGAAAGGCAAATTTTTGAAGCTGTCCGGATTTGCGAGTTCCATCATGCAAGAACTACCTGAGAAGCTGCAGGAAGCTGATTGGTGCATGTGTCCAGAAAACACCCCGCATCAAGTCTATAATTTCATTAAGTTTTGTAAGGCAATGTTAGAGGGGTTAACTACCGACCTTGCTACGGTTCGGAAAGCCCATAAACCATGAGCACGTTGTTTGTATTTGAACTTGAATATGAGATTAATGAAAAATCGCTTTTGAGATTCGTTTTATTGTGTTTCATTGCCTTATTATTTTAAATATTTGCAAACAAGTGTTGTGACATTTTTGAAATGAATGATTGAAACTAACCAAGAGTTTTGCAAACAAAATGCATTCATACATACATTCATGCATTTTTCAAAACAGAGTCTCATTCTGTCCTTTCTTCCTCCAGTTTCACGCTGAATTTTCAACACCAGTATAACACTCGTGCCAGAGCTCGTCAAAGAATGGCAGATCAAGAGCATGAATTGGAGCGAGTGAGCTCAGAGCTAGAAGACCTGCGTGGAAACATGGGGCAGGTCATGGAGATATTACAGGTTATCAGGGCAAAGCTAGATACCCAAACAACGGTTGTTTCTGAAATCGCAGGTCCATCGATTGAACCCCAACCTGCGAGGGCGGTACCAACAACCTGGCCAACCTATGGTTTACCTCCCGGTTTCACGCCTACAGTTGAAGGCGCCCCTGGTTTTGCACCACCTGCTCAGCAGACAGCTCCTCTACCGACCATCAATGAAAACCATCCAGTGGTTCACACATTCGCACCTCCTCTCGTCCGGGCACATGTGCAACCTTACTTTGAGGATCAGCAACATGCTCCAGACTTTTCAGATGAAGATGAGGAAAGGCAGGAAGACCTAAGGGGGATGAAGGAGAATTACCAGCTGCTTGAGAAGAGATTGAGGGCTATGGAGGGCGACCAAGTTTTTGGTGCTACAGCTAAGGAGATGTGCTTGGTATCAGGTCTTGTGATTCCTGCGAAGTTCAAGACCCCAGATTTCGATAAGTATGAGGGCCACTCGTGTCCTAAGAGTCACCTCATTATGTACTATCGAAAAATGGCTGCGCATGTAGAGGACGACAAGCTCATGATACATTGCTTCCAGGATAGCCTGAGGGGTGCTCCCTCTAAGTGGTACCTAAGCCTGGATCAGAGTAGGATTCATTGCTTCCAAGACTTATCTGATGCCTTCATCCAACACTACAAGTATAACATGGATATGGCCCCAGATAGGAGACAACTGCTCAGCATGTCCCAGAAAGACAAGGAGTCTTTTAAGGAGTATGCGCAACGATGGAGGGAAGTGGCCTCGCAAGTCGAACCACCTCTGGCTGAGAAGGAATTAGCGGATTGGTTCATGGATACAGTTAAACCTGTGTTCTATGAAAGAATGGTAAGTAGCGTATCTGCAAGTTTCTCTGACCTGGTCGCTGTAGGCATAAAGGTCGAACTTGGATTAAAGAATGGAAAGATGACGACTACCTCTGAAACATCTGGTAGTAATGCCAAAAAGTTTCCTGGAGGATTTCAAAGAAAGAAGGAGGGGGATACGAATGCAGTGTCAACCAGCCAAAGAAGGAGCCAGTCATGGAAGAAACAACACCAATTTACTCAACAACACCAATTTTCTCAACAACAACCAATTTATCCAGTACAATATGTCCAACAACCGTATGTGGCAGCTGTCACACCAAATTTAACCAACCACAAGCTTCAGTTTATCAACCTGTTCCTGCTCAACAAGCGCCGATATATCAGCAAGCGCCCGCGCCACCTGCTTATCAACAGCCGAGGGCACAGGCTCCTCGTCCGCAAAATCCTCAAAATCAAAATAGGGTGCCAAGAAGTAGAGTTCCGTTTGCTTCAATCCCTATGACATACACTGAATTGTACCCGTCATTGCTACAAAAAGGGTTAGTGACGCCCAGATCTTTGGGTCCTCCACCAAATCCTTTACCGCCATGGTACAATCCAGATGCTCATTGTCCTTTCCATGGGGGTGCCCCTGGACATGATTTAGAAAGATGTTATGCTTTAAAGCATATTGTGCGAGACCTGGTTGAAAAGAAGATTCTGTCCTTTCGAGACGTCGGACCCAATGTCAAGAACAACCCTTTGCCCAGCACATGGTGATGTCAATGCCATCGAAGATGCTTCTGATGTGTGTGTAATCAAGAATGTGGAGGATGTTAAAACTCCGTTGCTAGTGCTTCATGCAGGATTGGTGAGGGCTAGATTGATTGATACCTGTCACGATAGCTGTGAAGAATGTGCCATTCAGCCGAAGGGATGTAAAGTAGTACAAAAGGATATTCAGAACTTGATGGATCAAGGCGTTTTGCAAATTTCTGGTCCAACAATTAATGAGGAAATTTCGGTCATTGAACCTGTCTTTAACATACCAGAACCATTTGAGGTGACTTATCACAGAAGAGACATTGTTCATCCGTCACCCATGGTAGTTTGTATGCCTACCCCATTTCCTTTTGAGAGCACCAAGGCGGTACCCTGGAAGTACGACATAACAGTGGTGGATGGGTTGGTAGATGGAAAGCCCAAAATTGCTGAAAGTAAGGAAGTTTTGGAGAATGTTGACACCGACATCACAAATATCGCAGGAACAAGCAGGATGACCCGTAGTGGTCGGATTTATACTCCCAATGTTAATGTCAACCCTTAAGAGCCAACAAGGGGAGCTGCAAATGTAAATCCTACCCCAGAACAGGGAGGGGCACAGCCGGCTGTGCAAACAGATGAAGCAAGTGAGTTCCTAAGGATAATAAAGAAATCTGACTACAAGATAGTTGATCAGTTACACCAAACGCCATCAAAAATATCTATCTTGTCTTTGCTTCTGAATTCCGAAGCTCATAGGGAAGTTCTGCTAAAAGTGCTTGCTCAGGCTCATGTTACCCAAGACATAACGGTCGGCCAATTCGATGGAGTGGTCTCCAATATCACAGCCTGCAACACTCTAAGCTTCAGTAATGAAGAGCTACCCAAAGAGGGGAAGAATCACAACCGTGCTTTGCATGTATCCATAAAGTGCCAAGAAGATGCTCTGGCCAGAGTTTTAGTTGACACTGGATCATCCTTAAATGTTCTACCAAAGAGGGCACTCGCTAAATTGTCCTACCAAGGCTCAGAGTTGAAACCTAGTGCGCTTGTGGTGAAAGCATTTGATGGTTCACGAAGGACAGTAGTTGGAGAGGTAGAGTTACCGATACAGATTGGACCGCATGTATTCCCCATCAATTTCCAAGTCATGGACATAAATCCAGCTTATAGCTGCCTTTTGGGACGCCCATGGATACATGCCGCTGGGGTAGTAACTTCTACTCTACATCAAAAGATGAAGTTCGTTGTCGATAACAAGCTCGTTATTGTCTCAGGTGAAGAGGACTTTATTATCAGTCAACTCTCCTCTTTCCGCTATATTAAGGCTGATGAGGATGCCTTAGAAACCTCCTTTCAAGCCCTTGAAATATCCAATGCTACACTTGAAGAGGTTAAGGATCCTGTTGAGAAAGTTAGTTTGTCATTCGCTTCTTTGAAGAGCGCAAAATCAGCAGTTGAAAGTGGAGGCCCTGCAGGTTGGGGGCAAGTTATCAACGTCAATGAAAAGAATGACCGTTTTGGTTTGGGGTACAAGCCTTCTGCTAATGGAGGAGCCCTGGTCCCTGTAAAGGACCGTGTGCGGAGCATTCAAGAAGTTTTCCTGAGTAAAGGATTTATCCATGGAGAACAAGTTGGTGCAGTGGAAGATGACACTGAGGATGAAGAAACATCGAATCTGATATACCGGTGTGAAGCAACCTTGACAAACTGGGAAGCGGTTGAGATTCCAGAAGTTTTTCCTGTGTCAAAGTAATTGTTGTTTTCCTTTGTGTTTTTTGAAAATCCGTAGCTCTGCCCAAGGCTAATGGATAATTTGTAGGGCCCCTTTGGAATTTCGAAAAAAATCATTTATGACAAATAAAGAGCATTTTGTTCAAATTCTTGTCGTTCATTTATCTGTTGTTTTTCTTAAAATGGCAATCCTTTCAAAAACTACAAAAATATTTTTTATTTCTTTTGCATTTTATTTCCATTTTTCTAAAAAACCATCATTAAAAAACATGCAGAATAATCAATAAACCAGTTGAATTCAATGACCCCGCTACTTCCTATAATTTTGAACTCCCCATCTACCAAGCGGAAGAGGAGAGTGAAGAAGATTGTGACTTCCCTGAAGAACTGGAAAGGATGCTCGAGCACGAGTCAAAGGCCCTTCAGCCACATCAGGAACCAGTGGAAACAATCAACCTTGACACCGAGGAAGACAAGAAAGAGGTCAAAGTTGGGACTACACTTGAGGCAAGCATCAAGGAAAGATTGATCAAGTTGCTACATGAATATGTAGATGTATTTGCTTGGTCGTATCAGGATATGCCAGGTTTAGATACTGACATTGTTGTCCACAAGCTACCACTACAGCCAGATTGTCCGCCAGTGAAGCAGAAGCTCCGAAGAGCAAGACCCGACATGGCTCTAAAGATTTGTGACGAGGTGAAACGTCAATTTGATGCCGGTTTTCTAGCAGTTGCAAAGTACCCTAAATGGGTAGCTAACATAGTACCTGTACCCAAAAAGGATGGCAAGGTCAGGATGTGTGTTGATTATAGGGACCTAAACAAAGCTAGTCCAAAGGACGATTTCCCCCTGCCACATATTGACACTCTGGTGGACAACACTGCTAAGTTCGCAGTCTTCTCCTTTATGGACGGATTCTCGGGTTACAATCAAATTAAGATGGATCCAGAGGACATGGAAAAGACCACATTCATCACCCCTTGGGGAACATTTTGCTACAAGGTAATGCCATTCGGTCTCAAAAATGCTGGGGCAACTTACCAAAGAGCAATGGTCACTCTTTTCCATGATATGATGCATAAGGAAATTGAGGTCTATGTGGATGATATGATTGCAAAATCTCAAAGTGAAGAGGATCATATAGACCACTTGCAGAAGCTGTTTGAGCGTCTTCGGAAATTTCGACTACGACTAAATCCTGCTAAATGCACCTTCGGTGTCCGATCCGGAAAGTTGCTTGGTTTCATTGTTAGCCAACGAGGAATTAAGGTAGATCCTGACAAAGTCCGAGCTATACAAGAGATGCCTGCTCCACGCACCGAGCGAGAGGTTAGAGGCTTCCTGGGGCGTTTGAATTATATCTCAAGGTTTATCTCACATATGACGGCCACATGTGAGCCTATCTTCAAATTGCTTCGAAAAGATCAAGCAGTTGAATGGAATTCTGACTGCCAAATGGCTTTTGAGAGAATCGGACAATACCTGCAAGAGCCCCCTATTCTAATTCCACCTGTTCAGGGGAGACCACTCTTTATGTACTTAACTGTGCTTGAAAAGTCAATGGGATGTGTGCTGGGACAACATGACGAAACCGGTCGAAAGGAGCATGCCATCTATTATCTAAGTAAGAGATTTATCGATTGTGAATCCCGATATTCACTCTTAGAGAAAACTTGTTGCGCTTTAGCATGGGCCGCTCGTCGTCTAAGACAATACATGATTTGCCACACTACTTTGTTGATCTCCAAAATGGATCCAATAAAGTATATCTTTGAAAAGCCTGCTTTGACTGGAAGACTCGCCCGTTGGCAGATGTTACTATCTGAGTATGACATCCAATATGTGTCTCAGAAAGCCATCAAAGGAAGTGTGTTGTCTGATTACTTGGCAAACCAGCCCGTTGAAGATTACCAGTCGTTGAAGTTTGACTTCCCGGATGAAGACATCATGGTAGTGAAGGATTGTGAAATCCCAGGACCTGATGAAGGACCTGAACCCGGATCTCGGTGGAAGCTCATGTTCGATGGTTCCTCCAATTACATGGGGCATGGCGTAGGAGCTGTCCTGTTGAATCCGAATGGTGGATACACTCCTTTTACAGCAAGGTTGTGTTTTGATTGCACGAACAATATAGCAGAATATGAGGCGTGCATCCTAGGCATTGAAGCAGCCATTGATCTCCGAATCAAAATCCTTGAAGTATGTGGAGACTCAGCCTTGGTGATATACCAAGTCAAAGGCGAATGGGAAACCCGTGACACCAAGTTGATCCCATATCGTGCCTATGTCATGGAATTAATAAAATACTTTGACGAAATCACTTTCCGTCATATCCCGAGAACTGAGAATCAAATTGCTGATGCTTTGGCTATGTTGGCTTCAATGTACCAGGTCAGATTCCATAATGAAGCACCTCTCATTCAAATCGAGCGGAAAGTTGAGCCTGCCTACTGCCAGTCAGTTGAAGAGGAAGCCGATGGTAAACCCTGGTTTCACGACATCAAGTGCTTTTTGCAAAATCAAGAATATCCAACAGATGCCACAACCCTTGACAAGAAAACATTGAGGAAGTTAGCATCTAAATTCTTCTTAAGCAATGGTGTGTTGTACAAGAGAAATCACGACATGATTCTGCTCAGATGCGTGGATGGACGTGAAGCAGACCTGTTGATCAAGGAGATTCATGAAGGATCCTTTGGAACTCATGCCAATGGGCATGCCATGGCCAAGAAGATTTTGAGGGCTGGTTATTACTGGTTGACCATGGAATCCGACTGTTTCAATTATGCTAGAAAATGTCATAAATGCCAAATCTATGCCGACAAGGTACACGTGCCTCCGACCCTGCTAAATGTTTTGACGTCACCTTGGCCTTTCTCAATGTGGGGCATCGACATGATTGGCGCCATCGAGCCTAAAGCTTCCAATGGTCACCGCTTCATCCTGGTTGCCATTGATTACTTTACCAAATGGGTAGAAGCCGCCTCCTACGCTAATGTGACAAAACAAGTGGTTGCACGGTTTCTCAAGAAAGAGATCATTTGCCGTTATGGAATTCCAAGCCGGATCATCACAGATAATGGGACGAATCTGAACAATAAGACCATGAAGGAATTATGCGAGAGCTTTAAAATTGAGCACCATAACTCTTCACCATATCGTCCAAAGATGAATGGCGTTGTAGAAGCCGCTAATAAAAACATCAAGAAAATCCTGCAGAAAATGGTGAAAACCTATAAGGATTGGCACGAGATGCTACCCTTTGCATTGCATGGATATCGGACTTCCGTCCGCACTTCAACAGGGGCAACCCCATTCTCTTTGGTATATGGGATGGAAGCAGTTCTCCCAATTGAAGTAGAGATACCTTCAATGAGAATCTTGATGGAGACCAAGCTAGAAGAGGCTGAGTGGATTCAAAATAGATTTGATCAGTTGAACCTCATAGATGAGAAGCGATTGACTTCTTTGTGCCATGGACAATTATACCAGAAACGGCTTAAGAGGGCTTTTGACAAGAAAATACGTGTTCGGGAATTCAGAGAAGGAGACCTCGTGCTTAAGAAGGTCTTGCTATTACCCAAAGACTCACGTGGGAAGTGGACTCCCAATTATGAAGGCCCATATGTTGTGAAGAAAGCCTTCTCCGGTGGTGCCTTGATTCTCACAACTATGGATGATGAAGAGCTCTCACACCCCGTGAACTCTGATGCAGTTAAAAAATACTATGCCTAATAAAAACCCGCTAAATCGAAAACCTGAAAGGGCGATTTAGGCAAAAAAGGGTATCCCGGTGGACTGAAAACCCGAAAGGGCGGTCCAGGCAAAAGTTAGGGATGAATAAAAATTGGTAGCTCGCTAAGTTGAAAACCTGAAAAGGCGACTTAGGCAAAAAATGAGCGTTCCGGTGGATTGAAAACCCGAAAGGGCGATCCAGGCAAAAGTTAGGGGCATAAAGGCATAAAGTGCATCAGTTGTTACTGATTTACACCGAAGAATTTGAGGTGGAAGATTAATCCAGTCACTCCCCTTAGAAGCAAGGTTTTTGGGGGATCATATCTATTAAGGATGTTAGTGGTCACTGAATTCAATGTAAACCTTTCCTTATTGCCATTTTCAAAAAATTGTAACACTCTATGGAGCTACGCCATTGGTGTGCTACCATTCTGGAATAAAATACAAGTTTTCCTAATCATTGTCAATTTGTGTTCATCTACGCTTTTCTTTGTTATGCAAAATGTCATTTATTTGTTAATAATGAAGTTTTGAAACTTGGAAAAAGAATTTTGAAACTTAGAACAAATTTACTTTGATACATGTGAAAATTGAAGGAAAATCATTTGTTTCCCCGAAAGGCTCAAAGTTTGCATAAATACTCCAGGATCACCAACAAAAGTCCCCGTGGAATACAACTCATGAATCCTCTAGAAGGATGGACCTTTGGTTATTTATAACTGTCAATCATGATAGTTTCTCCTCTGGTTGCGCCTGTTAATTGCACGAGTATGAGTTATTGGTGTTGATAAATCAGAATCTCTGTCTCTACAAACACCCAGTCTGCCAAGTGTCAGCATTCTCATAATCATGATCATTCATATATCATGCATAAAAGGAAATGCAAATCATGCATAGCCGAAATGTACTTCGTGCTCATTTTGCATTGACCCAGGTCTTGTTGTCGATCCTAGATCCTTTGACCTCTAATTCCAGCTTGTCTTTGGTATCCCTAAACCAACATCCGGTTTTCCCGGTCATTTTCAAGTCCAATTGTTGTTGGCAAAATCCGTTAAAAGCTGGTTGTAGTCCATTGCTTACGGTCAAAGTCCAATTGTTGCTATTCCGGGGTCAGGTCATACTTGAACCTGCTCTGAAGAGTTTTTCCAATTCTTTGTTCAATCCTATTCAGGTCATATGTGAACCTGTTGTTGAACCTTTTTATTCCGGGGTCCGGTCATACTTGAACCTGCTCTGAAGATTCTTTGTTCAATCCTATTCAGGTCATATGTGAACCTGTTGTTGAACCTTTTTATTCCGGGGTCCGGTCATACTTGAACCTGCTCTGAAGATTCTTTGTTCAATCCTATTCAGGTCATGTATGAACCTGTTGTTGAACCTTTTTATTCCGGTGTCAGGTCATACTTGAACCTGCTCTGAAGATTCTTTGTTCAATACCATTCAGGTCATGTTTGAACCTGTTGTTGAACCCTTATTCCGGTGTCAGGTCATATTTGAACCTGTACTGAATTTTGTTTCTCTGTTTGTTCAATACCCTTCAGGTCATGTTTGAACCTGTTGTTGAGCTTTTTTCCGGTGTCAGGTCACACTTGAACCTGCTCTGAAGAGTTTTTCCAATTTTTTGTTCAATACTATTCAGGTCATATCTGAACCTGTCATTGAGCTTTATTCCGGGGTCAGGTCATACTTGAACCTGCTCTGAAGATTCTTTGTTCAATCCCATTCAGGTCATGTATGAACCTGTTGTTGAACCTTTTTATTCCGGTGTCAGGTCATACTTGAACCTGCTCTGAAGATTCTTTGTTTAATCATATTCAGGTCATGTATGAACCTGTTGTTGAACCCTTATTCCGGTGTCAGGTCATACTTGAACCTGCTCTGAAGATTTTTCTCTGTTTGTTCAATACCATTCAGGTCATGTATGAACCTGTTGTTGAACCCTTATTCCGGTGTCAGGTCATACATGAACCTGTTCTGAAGAGTTTTCTCCTTGATTATTCCCCAGCGTTGTCAGGTCATATATGAACCTGTTGTAGCATCTTTTCCTTTATTCGGGTTTAGTAAGTCATGTGTGAACTTACTACCGAAATCCCTTGTATTCTAAGTGTCGTTTATCAAATCTCATTTTGAATACTCCCCAGTGTGTGTCTGATTCTCCAGCAGGACTGTTTCCCCAACAAGTTGTTTCTTACCATTTGTCTGTCTCCCTGTGGATCATCAGTATTCCCCACAGTTTTGGTCTGTCTAGTAGCATCTCCTGTCAGGGGCTCACCATATCCCTAGCAGATAAAAATCACAAGAAATATAGAGTCCTTCATCCATGCATATCATATCATATCATATCATATCACATCATGTCATAGGGATTCAGGATCAAAATCCGGGTCTTCTTAGTATTTAACCATCTCCCACTATGATCATATGACGAGTGTCCTGCTTCATATTCTCTAGTTGAAGACGCTTAAATAGGGGCAACTGTCATACCCCGATTTTGATCCTGAAATTTTTCCATTTTTTCTTTTATTTTTGCATTTGCATACATTCATCAGTATAAAATGGATTTTAATATCTTGACTCTTTTTATTTTTAATTTGATTTTAATTTCAAATTAAGTTTAATTCCAATTGTCAATTTAATCTTAATTGTTTATTTTTACTAATGATTAAAACTCTAATCGATTTTTATTTCCAAATGAATGTTAGAGTTGATATCCAAGTAATTTTAAATGAATTATAGATTATTTTGTTTTTTTTAATTTGGTTTTTTGCTGATTTTGTTATTAGTAATTAAATTGATATTCAAACTAATATTGGATTATTCCTAAAAAAATCCACATCCATTTTTATAATCAAAATTCAAAATCCAAAATCCAAAATCCATTTTGTATCCATAATGCATTTCAAATCAAAACAATACATACACACATTTCATGACATTCAGTAACATTAAACTTTCAATTATTTCCGAACTCATTTTCATACATACATTTTCATTCAACATTCAAGCATAACAATGCAAAATCCACATCCATTGGAACCAAAATCCATTTCATATCCCAAATCCATTCAATCCTAATAAGCTAACGGATGAGAATACATCAAATTCCATTCAATACAATTTAGTAAACAATCATTCATACTCCAATCAATCCAAGGCATTTGTTTGGCTATAAGGAACGATGAAGAGCTTGGAAAATTGCTTGCTGGTGTTACCATAGCTCGTGGTGGTGGTGTTCTGCCTAACATCAACCCAGTTTGCTTTTGCCAAAGAGGAATGAAAACGCTGCTGCCAGTACTCCCAAGTCTCCTTCAAAGGCCAAGGAAATCTCCAAAGAAGGCAGTAGAAAAGACCACTGCATTTGCACTACTTACTTTAGAGAGGCTGTTGTTTTGTCCAAAACGGATATATGCTATTAACAGAGAGTTTCCGCCGCCGAATGAGCAATTCATTTTAGATTCTGAGCAACTTCAGAGTCAGTTTCGAACCATGAGCAATTACATTTTGTGGCGGAAACTATTCTTATGCCATTTGGTTGCACCATGTAGTGGTCATAGATCACAATCAGATTTTTTGCGAAGCTTGAGCGGTAACGGTCTTCCAATCCGGCATCTCCATTGAATTCCATCCATATTTTTAGCAGTCCCAGATGCAGCAACAACAACAACGGAGCCTTCTGCAACCAAACCAGTCGAATACCTCTCAAATCAGTTATGCAAACGTCATCTGCTATGCAGCCTTCGGCGATGCGGTCAATTCTATCCAACCTGCAATATCACAGCAGTCCCGGTTTCATTTACAAAAGCCACAACATCAAATAAAGGAACAAAATGCCCTAGTTATGAATAAAAAAATTAGATCCATTATGGCTGAGAGACAGGCTACCATTCTGGAAATTGAACTAGAGGCTGCTATGTCTGAAAAGAATGAAGCCTTGGCTGCTCGAGACGTTGCCCTTAGGCAGAGGGATGAAGCGCTCGCCCAGAGGGATAACGCTCTGTTGGAATGGGATAATGCCCCTTGCAGCCCTACAATGTCGGAATAGTTCTGCCAACTTTTCATTCAACGGTGGAAATCATCGTGGATCAAAGCGGATGCACCGTTCTTCAAATCATCATCTATCCAACATGACAGAAGCAGCATATAACTCGACAGATATAATAATAAGAGATGCCTCTCCAGTAACTGTTATAACTTCAGAAGCCATCGAGTCTCATCTAACTGAGACAACAAAGGATAATTCCAAGGCATCAAAGGCACCTACAAAAGTAAAGAAAATGGGTGAGGATTTAAATAGGAAGGCTTATTCTGAAGGAACAAAGATCAAATCTGAATGGAAGAGACAGTACTGTTGGAGGAAACACTGAAGCCATGTATAGTTTCTAAACAGATTAAAGCATTTTCTGATGCCGGAAAGGTTAAGCTGGAAGGACTTACCGGTAGTGATTTTACATCTGGTACAACCATCCTTGATGCGATAAAACAAACAGTTGATCCTGCAACCAAAATTGTCTACAATGAAAATCCAGATGCTAATTTTATCAAGTCAAACAATTTTCCTATGCCATAGTCGTTGTGGGAGAACCACCTTATGCTGAGACATTTGGTGACAGTTTGAATCTAACAATAGCTGAACCAGGTCCAAGCACCTTCACCAAGGAACGACTTTGAACCAAAATTATCTGTCACAGACTTCAATTCATCTGCTGTAATGTGTGTGTCTTCCATGATAACTAGAGTTCCCATTTTTGTCATCCAAGGCGCTTCACCAAGTTCCTACAACAGATTATGCAGTGCTGGGTAACCTACAGGCGGGCGTTAACAGCACGGTCAAGTCGGCCTATGCATCCATAACAACTGCGTTTTGCATTCCTGCATTGAAAGAAAAATTGATCAGGATAATTTGAAAATCCAAATTGTGGCTACAACAGGAGATATTATTCTAGAAGAGGACATAATGCACTTCCCACGACCATAATTGCTTCTGGACGTTCAACAACTAAGATTGATGCTATAGAAGTTACTTCTTTGGACTCAGAAAATTTGCCGGAATTTAAACCAAGCAAACCTAACGAGGTCTCGGTCATGGTCCATCAGTCAAGAGGAAAGGATGAGACCGATGGTAAAAGCAATGCTCGTGCAAGCAATTCCACAGCTATTCAACAGTCAACATTTTGGCAGTCCCAACTTCCCAGTGCGACACACAATCATCAAAATCAGAATATTTCAGAATCAATGGATATTGATGCATTGGACGAAACCACAAATCAACCAACCATAACCTGCAAAAAAATTTTAAACCAAATCACATAAAGTCACTTCTTGTTGCTGCAATTGACTGTGAACCTCTATACATAATCCGCTTGCTACAGTCGCAATTGCGAATTGGATACACCGAAGCTCCTCACGTTTTCACCATTCCAACCTTTTCACTGCAGTAACAAAAGATTAACAGCAAAGCATTAAAATCCAGAAATTTCCCAATTTGGGATTAAGGCAAAAGCGATTAGAAAAAGCTAAGTTCAGAGTACCCTTTCCGAATTACAGCATCAAACAGGGCCAATCCAGTACTGAGCACAAAAAGTGTTTTGGCATTTTCTTCTTTGAGCTCTAGAGACCGAATTTGAAACCCTAATCTGGAGCATAAAAGGAGAGAAAGAGAAATCAGTGGGGAGACGAAAAATTAACGACAAAAAAATTGAGAGAGGAACGGCGATTTCGAAAACGAAGTGGAGGCGGATTGAAAAAACGGAGAGAAAAAGAAAAACCCTAAATCTAAAAATCAAAAACAAACCTATTGGGAAGGGGCGAAAGAGGGAGGTTCGAGATTCGTCGCTGTTGTTGCCACCACCGAAGGTGAGTTTTTTGCTTGAATCTTTCTGTAGCATTCGTTTGAGAGCAAGAGGGTGAGGATGTTTGAAAGTGAAACGGAGAGGAGAATGAATAGGCTAGTGTGAGCTTTTTTGAGTGAGAGGCGATTTCGAGAGATGAGTGAGAGAATGAGAGGGAAGGACGTTTGAGATACTGTTTTGCGTCCTCTTTTTTTCTTTTCTCGTTTATTCATTCAAGGCTTTATTCTTTTTTTAAAAAACAGGCTTTTAATTCCCATTAAGTGAATGTTTAGAGTTTTTTTAGGTAGGGCATTAACTATGATTTTATTAGTTTAGGATTTAGTTAATTGTTCTTTTAATATTCCCAACCTCTAAAATCCAACAGCCAGGCGGCTGGATTTTTTTGGGTAACCTAACAGTCTTTTTATTATTATTATTATTATTTTGGTTTTATTTTCTTTAATTTTCTTTGTTCCAATCTTTTTTGATTTATAAAGCCCATTTGACATTGTAAATAACAACTAATCCTAAGTGGTCTAGTGGAGAGGGTTGGTTTTCTAGATCTTTAGTGTAGTGGGTTCGATACCCCTAGGTGTAGTTTTTTTTCTTTTAACATTTTCTTTTAGGTTTACGCTTTATTACTCATTAGTTTTATTATTGTTTAATAATATAGATTTGTTTTTCTTTTAATTGCATCATGTGCTCGAAACCATTTGAAAACTATAAAAATCATACTTTTCTCAATTTAATATCGAGCCCATTTTCACACCCTTGTAAGTCGATTGCTTTTTAAGCATCGCCATCAACCTCACATAGCTTACTCTTGGGCTTTCTTACAATGAGCCGGTTCTCTTGCACTTACACTCATGCATTGCATTATTTGTTGTTTGGGCCCGATTTAATTATTTCACGATTTTTTAATCCCCATTTGACAAAATGTATCCCACTCCCCCAATGTGTAATAATTTTACTGTTTTATTTCTTTATTGCTCGACTGTTTAGTTAGCTACTAACACAAGATTAAAATCCACCATTTCTAGAAAATACAAAAAATATAAACTTCATCAAATGCTTGATCCAACGTCAAGTCCTTTTTCTAATCAAAACTCAAAAAAAATATTAATCTATAGTTAAGCCCTTTTTCAATAAAGGTGGAAATGGAACGTGGTGTATACCACGCCCTCCTGAGACTAGGATTCGAGATGTATATCTCGCCAATCCTAGCCCTCGCCATCATCCAAACTTATCCATTTTGTTTTTCCTCCAACACTCATCCAAATTTCTCTTAAACGTCCATCAATACTTGATCTATGGTCAAGTCATTTTCACAACAAAACTCAAAATACCTAATTCTTATTTAACACTTTTTTTAATAAAGGTGGAAATGGAACATGGTGTATACCATGCACTCCTGAGGTTAAGATTCGAGACGTATGCCTCGCCAATCTTAACTCTCGCCATCGTCTAAAATTGTCAATGTGGTTTCGTCAAACCCTTTCTCGATCAAATCTAAGATACCTAAATCTTATTTAACACTTTTTCAATAAAGGTGGAAATGGAACATGGTGTATACTATGCACTCCTGAGGTTAAGATTCGAGACGTATGCCTCGCCAATCTTAACTCTCGCCATCGTCTAAAACTGTCAATGCGGTCTCTTCAAACCCTTTCTCAATCAAAACTCAAAATACCTAATCCCTATCTTAACTTCTTTCAATAAAGATGGAAATGGAACATGGTGTATACCGTGCACTCCTGAGGCTAGGATTCGAGATGTATATCTCGCTCATCCAAGTTCTCGCCATCACTCAAAATACATCCAACTGATCAAACTCTTTTCTCGCCGCCGTGCGATTAATCAAAAACCTTTTTCATAAACGAAAGGTATCTTGTCTTAAGTGATACAAAACAATGTTTCGGCCACGATTGTTGAGTAGAGATAAATGACGCTTTTCCGAATGTAGATTTATAAATCCGCTCGATGTATGGTATGCGTCCACTCCTCATCTGTTTTGGGTAAAACAATGTTTTCATCGATTAATACAGTATAGCTTTCGCTAAAATCGACCAACAAACAAACATTTTTCTACCCAGAACTACGTAAGCCTTGATTTCTCTTTTGAGATACGTAGGAGCAGGATTTTTAAATCTTGTCAGGCCCACTAATAAAAAACTTAGGTTTAGTCCTTCGTCAAAAAAATCCAAAAACATTCTCTTCTCATCCTTTCTTTCTTTCCCACCTAATAATTTGAAAAGCCTAATATTTCAAACTAACATTAACGCACACAACTGACCTAATGGTTCCCGTTGAGTACAACGGACGTGAGGGGTGCTAATACCTTCCCCTCGCGTAATCGACTCCCGAACCCTGATATTGGTTGCGATGACCATATCTTATCCTTTCTTTTGTCTTGGGTTTTATCGATATTTCCCCTTTCCTTTTTAGGAATAAATAAAGTTCGGTGGCGACTCTGTTCAGTCCATCATTGCGAGCGTGCGATCGCGCTTCGCTTTGAAGTCGTATCCCCATTTTTTCGAGGTGCGACAGGAAGTATAGTGAAGGAGCTGAGTTATGAGTGTTAGAGAGTAAGAAGTTTTGAAGAAAATATGTGTAGATGTTTGATTGGCTGCATTTTGTGTTAAAACACTAACTGTACTCTGATGTCTTGACTGATGTCATGACATGCTTGAGTAGTATGTTGCAGGATTAGCTAATACAAGATTTACTGAATGTCAAACTGGATGTTATGACATTCATCCATGATAGCAGATACTGAACTATAGAATAGTTGGTTTTTCTGTTATAGCTCAGTATTGAGTTCAGTCTGTTTTTCAGGAGAGTAACAGACCTGGCACATAGCCTACTGTCTGAATGTCAAACTGAATGTTATGACATTCATCATTGACAGCATATACTGAATAATATGCAGGTTGGTTTTTCTGCTACAGTTCAGTATTTATCTCAGTCTGTCTTTCAGGAGAATAACAGACCTGGCATATGGCCCATTGTCTAAATGTCAAACTGGATGTTATGACATTTATCTCTGACAGCTGATACTGAAGTATAGACTGGTTGGTCTTTTACAGTTTAGCATTTAGTACAGTCTGTTTTCAGGAGAATAACAGACCTAGCATATGGTCTATGTTCTGGACGTCAAACTGAATGTTATGACATTCATTCCTGACAGCATATGCTAAATTGTAGGATGGTTAGTTTTTCTGTTTCAGTATTTTTCTCAGGCTATTTTTCAGGAATCTAACAGCTGAGCTAAAATCCAGGAAACTAACAACTGAGCTATAATTAATGGACCTAACAAATAGCCTATTTGTTAGCACCCTAATATGTGGAAATTAGGTTAACTTGCTTAACCTTATTGTTAGGAAATACAAGTACAAGGCCCAAGTGCTGCAATATAAAAGGATGGCAATCCTGATTTCAGAACTTAGGGGTTTTTAGCGTGAAGAATTCATTGTTCCAGTATACTTCAATGTTGTAGTTGTATGTGTGTCTTGTATTAGGTGTAACTTGTGAGCCAAGCAATTATCACCTAGATGATTGCATTGGACTAGGGTGTTCATTGAGTTGTAAGTATTGTGTCACTCTAAGCTTTTAAGCGTGAGTGCTGTGTTTCTTGATTAAAGTTGTTAAGCACAATCAAGAGTTGTTTGAAGTATAACTTCGCCATTTAACTTTAAACTAATTAAAGGTTGTAATCACTGTGGTGATTGAGGGGGAGTGAGTAGGAACTCTGATCTTAATTTAAGATTGAAATTGCATTGGGTAGGTGTTAAGTGATAGGATTAAATAGTTGGTTTAAGGTCTGAATTAATACTACTAATAGTGGATTTCCTCCCTGGCTTGGTAGCCCCCAGACGTAGGTGTGTTTGTCACCGAACTGGGTAAACAATTCCTTGTGTTATTTACTGCACTTACATTTGCCTGCTGTAAACATTCCTGTCTGCGCAGAATCGGATGTCATAATATCCTGTGTGACATCGATAGTCTGTTAACTAGAATTTCAATTGGCATCAGAGCAGGCACCCTGCATGTTAATTTCTGGGTGAGATCTAGGGACGTTACTTTCTAGTACCATGGACAAGGATGTAGGATACTCAAATAGACCACCCATGCTGGATGGTTCTAACTATGATGATTGGAAACCTCGTATGATAGCCTTCTTGAGGTCTCTAGATAGCAAGGTCTGGAGAGCTGTCAACAAAGGATGGGAACATCCAACAAAGACAGGTAAAGATGGAATCATTATGCAAATTCCTGAAGAAGAGTGGGACAATGAGCAAGAGGCACTAGCCCTTGGAAACTCTAAGGCCTTGAATGCACTGTTCAATGGAATAAATAAGAACATTTTCAAATTGGTGCATCACTGTGAACTGGCTAAAGAAGTTTGGGATACTCTCAAGATAACTCATGAAGGTACCTCCAAGGTGAGGATGTCTAAACTTCAGATGCTGACCACCAAGTTTGAAAATCTGAGGATGAAAGAGGATGAGACTATTCATGACTTCCACATGAATATTCTTGAAATTGCCAACACTTCTGGTGGCTTAGGAGAGAAAATGGCTGAAGAAAAACTTGTAAGAAAGATTCTTAGATCATTGCCAAAGAGATTTGCCATGACGGTCACTGCTATAGAAGAGGCTCAAGATATCTGCAATATGAAGGTTGATGAGCTTATTGGTTCTCTCCAAACCTTTGAAATGGGCTTGTGTGAGAATGTTGAAAAGAAAAACAAAAGCATAACTTTTGTATCAAATACTGAAGAGGATTCAGAAGAAGGAAATATGGGAGGTGATGAAAGCATATCAGAAACTATAGCCATGCTTGGAAGACAATTCAATAAGTTCATAAAGAAGGTTGATCAAAAGGGCAGACCAAATGTCAAGAACTCCTCATCTGACATCAGTAGAAGACCAAAATCTGAAGAAAAGTTCAACCAAGGCAAGGGAATCCAGTGTCATGGATGTGAAGGTTTTGGACACATTAGAACTGAATGTCCTACCTACCTCAAGATGCAAAAGAAGGGACTATCTGTCACCTGGTCTGAGGGAGACTCTGAGAGTGAATCTGAAGGAGAAAGTGCTAAACATGTCACTGCACTAACTAGTGTTTGTACCTCTGATGATGACTCAAGTGGAGATGAACTTACATTTGATGAACTTGCTGCTTCATATAAGGAGCTATGTGTCAAAAGTGCAGAAGTGTGTATACAAGGAGAAGAGCAGAAGAAACTCATCAAGGAGCTGGAAGCTGAGAAGAAGAAGCATCTGACAGTCATAGATGGTCTAAATGGTGAGATAACCTTGCTGACCTCTAAGCTAGATCAAATGACAAAATCCATCAGAATGCTGAATAAAGGAACTGACACTTTGGAAGAGATTCTAAAGGTGGGTCAGAAATCAGGAACCATGTCTGGTTTAGGCTTTGTTAAGAACTCCTCAACTGAACTCAAAAGCTCAAAGGCTGAAGTTCAGAAAATCAAGCAGAAGTCACAACCAATGTCACAACATCAGGGAAACAGGAGGAGTAACCATCAGAAGAAGAAATTTCAAAGATGGAGATGTCACTACTGTGGTAGATTTGGTCACATACAACCCTTATGTTACAGGTTGCATGGCTATCATAACCAGACCCCTCAAGTTAGACCCAAGCAGAAGGCATCTAAGGATAATGCCCCCATCAAGAAACAACAATGGGTTGCTAGATTAGCTCAGACATCTCTAAGGGCATCTACCAGAGAAGACTGGTATTTTGATAGTGGTTGCTCAAGACATATGACTGGGATGGAGAACTTATTGGTAAATATACAACCACATACTACCAGTTATGTGACCTTTGGTGATGGAGCTAAAGGAAAAATCAAAGGTGTTGGTAAGTTGGACAGTCCTGGAGTTCCAGAATTGAATAATGTGCTATTAGTAAAAGGACTAACTGCTAATCTCATCAGCATAAGCCAGCTATGTGATCAAGGCTTCAATGTACAATTCACTAAGGAAGAATGTGTTGTGAAGAATGGAGAAAATAAGGAAGTTATGAGAGGATCCAGATCTAAAGATAACTGCTATCTATGGGAACCTGAAGTCTCAAACTACTCCTCAATGTGCTCCTTAGCCAAGGAAGAACAGGAAGTGAAGTTGTGGCATAGAAGACTGGGACATCTTCATTTAAGAGGAATGAAGAAGATCATATCCAAGGAAGCAGTTAGAGGAATCCCAAAGCTGCTTATTGATGAAGGAAAAGTTTGTGGAGAATGTCAGGTTGGCAAGCAAACCAAGATGTCACATCCTAAGCTTGGACATCCTAAAACATCCAAAACTCTGGAACTTTTGCACATGGGACCTATGCAAATTGAAAGTCATGAGTTGTCCTCACCTATTAGTCCTCATCAAAATGGTGTAGTTGCAAGGGAGAAACAGAATTGTGTATCATTATCCACTACAAAAGCTAAGTACATAGCATCTGGTAGCAGTTGTTCCCAACTGGTATGGATGAAACAGATGCATACTGAGTACAATGTCACTCAAAATGTCATGACATTGGATGCTACTCAGTTTGAAGATTTAAGGGGCAAAGTGGGAATATGTCCTTCTGGGGAATTATAGCAACTAATGATGTTAGAAATGTACTGTTTAATATTTCAAATTATTAAACAATTGAAAGTGTGCTCTGATTGGTCTAAGGAATTCAGGAAGGTGTATGTGAGAGGCAAGTGTGTAAATTTCTCTCCTTCAGTGATCAACAAGTATTTGGGAAGGCCTGATGTAGCTCAACCTGAGCTTGAGGTGACTGACAACAAAATCTGTCAAGTCATCACTGCTAATCAAGTAAGGAAGTGGCCTCTCAAAGGAAAATTTGTGGCAAGTAAACTGAGTGTCAAGTATGCAATGTTGCACAAGGTTGGATGCTGGCAGTCCTCATTGATGCCTGTTTGTAATTTTTTGGGCTCTTAATGAGTTCCTTGGAGTTGTTCATTATCTCAGCTATCACAGCTGTGTATGATGATGGTTTGCACTGCCTAACTATTATGTTTTAACATGTTTAATGTTATAACATCTGTCCTAACATTCTCTGATAGACTAATTGACATTTATTTTGTCTAATTTGTCACCTTTGGTCAATTTTGACTAAAAGGGGGAGAAGGGTTGATAAGTGTTGATGTGGAATGTGGAAGCAGTTGTGTATGTAGCTGAACTGAAGGACATCTATTGTTGAAGGAAGTGCACAGGTGTTAAAACAAGAATGTTGTTCTGTTTACAGATGTCAAAGAGGATGTTTGATATGGTGCACAGGTGTTAATGTTGAAGCAGATGTCAGAATGAAATTCTGGCTGGTACAGGTGCTAGAGTTACTAGTATCTGATGTATGCACAGATTTAGGAGGAGAAGGAGTACCCGTGTGCATTTGTGTGTCTTACTAGTTGCATCCTTAACTAGTAATTCTGTTTTTGTTGCACAGATTTAGGGGGAGGAGAAGTACCCTTGTGCATGTGTGTATTACTAGTAACTATAAAGCTAGTAATTGTGTTGCTTCTGCTGCTGTTTAAACTATTGTTATGTTGTTTAACTGTTGATGGTTTACCTTGTGAACAAAAAGGAAAGATATATGTTTTAGCCAAAATTTGCTAAAGGGGGAGCAATTTTGGTAAAACAAAGAGTGTTCACAAGATGTTATGTGTGATGTCTTAACATAAGATATCCTATGTACCTGCTGGAGTTCAAAAACATGTTCATGCAGTATTTGTTTCAGAATGTCATACACAAGGTCATGGCATCTGATATGATATGTACCTGCTGGACTGTTTTATTTCTTTATTTCTCGACTGTTTAGTTAGCTACTAACACAAGATTAAAATCCACCATTTCTAGAAAATACAAAAAATATAAACTTCATCAAATGCTTGATCCAACGTCAAGTCCTTTTTCTAATCAAAACTCAAAAAAAATATTAATCTATAGTTAAGCCCTTTTTCAATAAAGGTGGAAATGGAACGTGGTGTATACCACGCCCTCCTGAGACTAGGATTCGAGATGTATATCTCGCCAATCCTAGCCCTCGCCATCATCCAAACTTATCCATTTTGTTTTCCTCCAACACTCATCCAAATTTCTCTTAAACGTCCATCAATACTTGATCTATGGTCAAGTCATTTTCACAACAAAACTCAAAATACCTAATTCTTATTTAACACTTTTTTTAATAAAGGTGGAAATGGAACATGGTGTATACCATGCACTCCTGAGGTTAAGATTCGAGACGTATGCCTCGCCAATCTTAACTCTCGCCATCGTCTAAAATTGTCAATGTGGTTTCGTCAAACCCTTTCTCGATCAAATCTAAGATACCTAAATCTTATTTAACACTTTTTCAATAAAGGTGGAAATGGAACATGGTGTATACTATGCACTCCTGAGGTTAAGATTCGAGACGTATGCCTCGCCAATCTTAACTCTCGCCATCGTCTAAAACTGTCAATGCGGTCTCTTCAAACCCTTTCTCAATCAAAACTCAAAATACCTAATCCCTATCTTAACTTCTTTCAATAAAGATGGAAATGGAACATGGTGTATACCGTGCACTCCTGAGGCTAGGATTCGAGATGTATATCTCGCTCATCCAAGTTCTCGCCATCACTCAAAATACATCCAACTGATCAAACTCTTTTCTCGCCGCCGTGCGATTAATCAAAAACCTTTTTCATAAACGAAAGGTATCTTGTCTTAAGTGATACAAAACAATGTTTCGGCCACGATTGTTGAGTAGAGATAAATGACGCTTTTCCGAATGTAGATTTATAAATCCGCTCGATGTATGGTATGCGTCCACTCCTCATCTGTTTTGGGTAAAACAATGTTTTCATCGATTAATACAGTATAGCTTTCGCTAAAATCGACCAACAAACAAACATTTTTCTACCCAGAACTACGTAAGCCTTGATTTCTCTTTTGAGATACGTAGGAGCAGGATTTTTAAATCTTGTCAGGCCCACTAATAAAAAACTTAGGTTTAGTCCTTCGTCAAAAAAATCCAAAAACATTCTCTTCTCATCCTTTCTTTCTTTCCCACCTAATAATTTGAAAAGCCTAATATTTCAAACTAACATTAACGCACACAAAACTGACCTAATGGTTCCCGTTGAGAACAACGGACGTGAGGGGTGCTAATACCTTCCCCTCGCGTAATCGACTCCCGAACCCTGATATTGGTTGCGATGACCATATCTTATCCTTTCTTTTGTCTTGGGTTTTATCGATATTTCCCCTTTCCTTTTTAGGAATAAATAAAGTTCGGTGGCGACTCTGTTCAGTCCATCATTGCGAGCGTGCGATCGCGCTTCGCTTTGAAGTCGTATCCCCATTTTTTCGAGGTGCGACAGATGGCGACTCTGCTGGGGACTCATATTCCTAAGCGAGTCAAGCCTAGTTAGGACGTTTGTGTGCCTTTGTTTGTTTAATTTTATGGCTTTTCCCTTATTTATTTGCTTTTAATATCTTTATTATTATATTGATATCTGTTGTATATTGGTTCTATTGTGATTGTGGGTATTTGGGTATTTGATTGCAAACCATGTGGGAAAGACTCTACACCCGAGTCTAGAGTGAAAAAAACATAAGATAGGACGATGGTTGAGTAGTACAGACTCCCGAGGTGTATACTTCGTAAGAGTCGGTACGAGAACCTCACTTAGAGTAGATTCTTTTGCAAATATTGTCGCCCGAGGTGTATACCTCGTAAGCGCCGATGTTTCAAAGGGGTCCATGACTCTAAGGACCTTTTAGAACATTAAACCTTTGGCCAACTAGAAATGATGGTTGCGTAGTATGGATTCCCGAGGTGTATACTTCGTAAGAATCGATACGAGAACCTCGCTCAGAATAGATTCCCTAGATGGAGTTGATGACCGGAAAGTATTTTCCGTAAGCGTCAAACAGTCTTTCGAATCCATGACTCTGAGTACCCTGTCTAGAACCCAGTCGATGGTTGCGTAGTACGGACTCACGAGGTGTATACTTCGTAAGAGTCGGTACGAGAACCTCACTCAGAATAGATTCCCTTGATGGAGTTGACGACCGGGAAGTATTTCCCGTAAGCGTCAAACAGTCTTGTGAATCAATGACTCTGGGGATCCTTTGTAACAAAGCCCTAGATCATACCCGGTGAGAACCCCGTTTTGGAAAGCAATCAAATTTATCCATACCTCGAACCGTTGAACCTATCCAAAAAAAAGAAAAAAGGCATTGCATCCATTCATTCATTGCATATGCATAAAAAGCAAAACCCTTAGTTGTTTCGTATTATTTCAGGAATCCAAGACTTGTTAGCAAGATGAATCCTGAGAGAAGGGTTACTTTTCAGTTCAAATACAAGAACGTGGACCTTACCAGCCTACAGAAGTTGAGTGCCAAAATAACACCACTCAAACTCAACAGCTTCGTACAAAACTATGGAAGAATTCTGGACATCCTGAATGAGAAGATGGACATGATGACCGCAGTGACTATTGCTCAGTTCTATGATCCACCTCTACGTTGTTTCACATTTTCTGACTTCCAGTTGGCTCCTACTTTGGAGGAGGTTGAGAGGATCATAGGCCGGAATTTGAAGGATCACAATCCATTTCCTAAGCTTGATGAAGATATTCCTCCCAAGAGAATAACTTCAGCTTTGGGTCTGAAAGTTTCTGAAGTCGTGGATAATTGGGATGTGAAAGGACCTTTCAGTGGTTTTTCTAGGAAGTTCTTGGAAGATCAGGCCAAGAAGATGGAAAAAGAAGGAGATTGGGAATCCTTCTATGCTGTGTTAGCCGTGTTGATATATGGGATAGTCCTCTTCCCAAATATTGACCATTTCGTGGACCACCTGGCGGTGAGAATTTTCCTCTCTGGTAACCCTGTACCGTTCCTCTTGGCAGATCTCTACTACACTCTCCATGATCGTCATGAGAGGAAGGGAGGAATTGTCTTATGTTGCGCGCAGTTGTTGCACGCCTGGTTTAGATCCCACATGCCCGAAGAAGGTCCTTTTGTCTCAAAGGAACTCAAACCCTTCCAGAAGTTAGCTTCCCTCACTTCCAGTCATGTTAAGTGGTATATCAGGGATTGGGAAACCGAGAATGTGATTGTCAGCATTGGAGACTTCCCCAATGTGCCTTTGATAGGAACCAAGGGTTGCATCAACTATAACCCCGTGATATCTCTACGGCAGCATGGGTACCCTATGAATGGCCCTCCAGAAGCTAAAGCTCTAGAGCCTTTCATCTTACATGGTGTTGAAGCGGATCATCCAATGGTGAAAAATATCAAGAGGTCTTGGCAAGCAGTCATCAGAAAGGGTAAGGAGTTGGGTAAGAGAAATGTCATTGCCCAAGAGCCTTACACTTGTTGGGTTAGAGAGAGGGTTCAGATGATTAAACTCCCTTATCCATTTGATCCTTCCATCTATCCAGTGATTCCTGAGCCAGAGCCCATATTACCTGAAGATGTAGAAAAGCTCAATGCCCGTATCAAGGAGTTGGAGTTGGAAAATGCTGATTTGAGAATCAAGCTTGGCCGAGTCTCGATAGAGAATGGGAACTTGAAGGACGATCAACAAAAGAAGGACAAAGAGCTTGAAGTCTCCAACAAGAGAGCCAGAGAGTCTGAAGCAAGGAGAGAAAAGTTTGGACAAGCACTCTATAGCACTAAATCTGTGTTCAAATCAAAGGAAGAGGAGTTGGATAGAGCTTCACTCCGGATTCAAAAACTCAACAAGACTCTAGAGCTGACCCTTGAGATGAAAAGGGAAGCACGGTTGATTTCCGAGATTCGTACTCGTGAGCTGGAGAATACCATTCAGAAGTATCAGGATGCTCTGGAACGTGAGAAGCTGAAGACCGAAGAGTCAGAAAGAGTTTGCACACGATTGAAGCATCATTTGGATCGAGCCGATGCCAGAATCCAAGCACTTGAAGGTGGGGATCAGGATGCTGCCTATATGGTGTTGCTGAATGAATGCAGATATTGGAGAAACCTCTATAGGGACATAGAGGCGACAAAGGCTGAAGACGTGCGCATTATCCAAGATCTCCAAGGGCTTTACACTGAGTGGAAAGGCAAATTTTTGAAGCTGTCCGGATTTGCGAGTTCCATCATGCAAGAACTACCTGAGAAGCTGCAGGAAGCTGATTGGTGCATGTGTCCAGAAAACACCCCGCATCAAGTCTATAATTTCATTAAGTTTTGTAAGGCAATGTTAGAGGGGTTAACTACCGACCTTGCTACGGTTCGGAAAGCCCATAAACCATGAGCACGTTGTTTGTATTTGAACTTGAATATGAGATTAATGAAAAATCGCTTTTGAGATTCGTTTTATTGTGTTTCATTGCCTTATTATTTTAAATATTTGCAAACAAGTGTTGTGACATTTTTGAAATGAATGATTGAAACTAACCAAGATCCTCTAATCCAGAGGTTATGCTGCAACTTGATGTTCAACTTCTATGTGTGATGAGTGTGAATGTGTTGCTGTGTGCTATCTACTTGTGTGCTGCTGTTTGAAGTTTTTATTTAACTTCCTTGTGTGCTGCTGTTTGAAGTTCTTATTTAACTTCTATGTCTGATGAGTGTGGAGCTATTCTGAGTGTATTAGCTATGTTAATTTCTCTGCTTGGATGTGTGTTTTCCGCTGCTGTGAACTCTGTTGTGATGCCAAGTTGTTTTAGCCAAAAATTTGCCAAAGGGGGAGTTTGTAGATGTTTGATTGGCTGCATTTTGTGTTAAAACACTAACTGTACTCTGATGTCTTGACTGATGTCATGACATGCTTGAGTAGTATGCTGCAGGATTAGCTAATACAGAATTTACTGAATGTCAAACTGGATGTTATGACATTCATCCATGACAACAGATACTGAACTATAGAATAGTTGGTTTTTCTGTTATAGCTCAGTATTGAGTTCAGTCTATTTTTCAGGAGAGTAACAGACCTGGCACATAGCCTACTGTCTGAATGTCAAACTGAATGTTATAACATTCATCATTGACAGCATATACTGAATAATAGGCAGGTTGGTTTTTCTGCTACAGTTCAGTATTTATCTCAGTCTGTCTTTCAGGAGAATAACAGACCTGGCATATGGCCCATTGTCTAAATGTCAAATTGGATGTTATGACATTTATCTCTGACAGTTATACTGAAGTATAGACTGGTTGGTCTTTTACAGTTCAACATTTAATACAGTCTGTTTTCAGGAGAATAACAGACCTAGCATATGGTCTATGTTCTGGACGTCAAACTGAATGTTATGACATTCATTCCTGACAGCATATGCTAAATTGTAGGATGGTTAGTTTTTCCGTTTCAGTATTTTTCTCAGGCTATTTTTCAGGAATCTAACAGCTGAGCTAAAATCCAGGAAACTAACAACTGAGCTACAATTAATGGACCTAACACATAGCCTATTTGTTAGCACCCTAATATGTGGAAATTAGGTTAACTTGCTTAACCTTATTGTTAGGAAATACAAGTACAAGGCCCAAGTGCTGCAATATAAAAGGATGGCAATCCTGATTTCAGAACTTAGGGGTTTTTAGCGTGAAGCATTCATTGTTCCAGTATACTTCACTGTTGTAGTTGTATGTGTGTCTTGTATTAGGTGTAACTTGTGAGCCAAGCAATTATCACCTAGATGATTGCATTGGACTAGGGTGTTCATTGAGTTGTAAGTATTGTGTCACTCTAAGCTTTTAAGCGTGAGTGCTGTGTTTCTTGATTAAAGTTGTTAAGCACAATCAAGAGTTGTTTGAAGTATAACTTCGCCATTTAACTTTAAACTAATTAAAGGTTGTAATCACTGTGGTGATTGAGGGGAGTGAGTAGGAACTCTGATCTTAGTTTAAGATTGAAAATGCATTGGGTAGGTATTAAGTGATAGGATTAAACAGTTGGTTTAAGGTCTGAATTAATACTACTAATAGTGGATTTCCTCTCTGGCTTGGTAGCCCCCAGACGTAGGTGTGTTTGTCACCGAACTGGGTAAATAATTCCTTGTGTTATTTACTGCACTTACATTTACCTGCTGTAAACATTCATGTCTGCGCAGAATCGGATGTCATAACATCCTGTGTGACATCGATAGTCTGTTAACTAGAATTTCAATATGAAAGTGGACAAAAAAGTTGGTAGGGTGACTTTTCTAAGAGACAAAGATTTTTTTGTTTTGACCTAGGTTTGGAGAGGAGAGTAAATGGTACTTGGACAGAACTTTGGGGGGCTAGGAAGCATGAAAAATGAGGGGAAATAGTACCTCTATTTATAGGGAAAGTAGGTGGAAAAGGGGGTGATCTAAAAAGTACACTATGTAAAAAACAGACCTAATACAGCTGCATGCGCAGGTGTAATCGGTTACCCTAATTAGGGTAATCGATTACACAGTCAAAAATGGCCAAAAAATCAATTTTGGGTCTGCGTAATCGGTTACCCTGATTAGGGTAATCAATTACCCAGTCCAAAACGGCCAAAAAATCAATTTTCGGTTTAGGTAATTGGTTACCCTGATTAGGGTAATCGGTTACCCAATTTTTTTTTTTTGAAATAGTGAATGTATGAATGTGCAGTAGGGTCATGGATCAGATGAAAATTGTATCGGGGTATGACACATGGCTCAAGATGTCTACGTCCAGGCGCAATAGGGCGAGTTTTCATGTATTTTGGGCGACATATGTCCCGACCAAGACTTAAATGAATTCAGTTTGAGTATTAATTGGATTATGTTTTCTCTATCCAACTTATTCCTAACATTCCCCCCTTAAACTTAAGGTGGTTGATCAAGTGTGAACTTGTCAACCACTCTTAGTTTGCTTATTAGAATTAGGAATCTATTGGTAGGCAAAGGTTTAGTGAGCACATATGTCCATTGATCTGAGGCAGGAATATGAGTCGCTCTGAGATTTCTATTAAGAACCTTCTCTCTAATAAAAAAATATGTCAAGCCCCATATGTTTGGTTTCTGAAATGCAAAACAGGCTTCTGTGCTAAAAATACAACACTACGATTATCACACAAGATCTTAGGAATTTGATTTGGAACCTTGAGTTCTTTCAATAATGACTAAATCCAAAGAATCTCAAAAGTAGCTAGTTGGGTTCCTGTATTCTGCTTCTGTACTGGATTAGACCACCAAAGTCTGTTTTTTAGCTCACCAAGAGACAAGGTTAGAACCTAGATAGATGCAGGCTCTTAAGGTGGACCTCTTATCATCAGGGTCAAATGCATAGTCAACATCACAAAAGCTTATGATAGTGACGAGAACTCTCAAATTTGTTGGTGCAAGGTGTAATTGTTGAGTGATAGAGCCCTGCAGATATCTTAGGATCCTCTTGACCACCTTCAAATTATCTTCTAGAGGATTAGATTGGAATGTGCAGACCTTGTTTACCGCATAAGAAATTTCAAGCCTAATAACTGTTGCATACTGCAGAGCTCCCACAATGGACCTAAAATTTGTAGGATGAGCAACTTGAACATACCCAATTTTATGCTTAACGACATAGGTGATGCAATATTATTAGATGGGGACATGTAGGTCTTGATGTGAAGATCCCTAATGTACTTACTTTGAGACAACAACAATGAGCTATTTAAAAGGTAATGAACTTTAATACCAAAGAAGTAGTCAAGTTGGCCAAGATCCTTGAAAGAGAAGGATAAATTTAACTCGATAATGAGTTGTTGTATGAAGACTTTATAAGTGCCGGTGATGATAATATAATCAACATATATAAACACAAATACATAATAGGAAGATGTGTTAAGAATGAACAATGAAGGATCACATTTGCTGGCTATGAAATTGAGGGACAAAAGTGCACATTTGAGTATGTTAAATTAGGCTCTTGGAGCTTAATTAAGGCCATAGAGAGCTTTGTTGGGTTTGCAAACCAAGTCCGACCCTTCTTCCTCAAACCCTAGTGGCTGAGTCATGTAAACCTCCTCACTTAGCAGTCAATTAAAAAACACATTATTAACATCAAGTTGTTGGATTACCCATTGCTGAGATATAACTAGTGTGAGCACAATCTTGATTGTAACAGGTTTGACCACTGGTGAGAAAGTTTCAGTGTAGTCAAACTCTTCAAACTGATGGAAGCCTTTGGCCACCAACCTGGCTTTATATTTATTAATAGGCCATCAAAGTCCTCCTTAAGTCTGAAAAACCACTTATGCCCAATTTATTTTTTCCAGAAGGATAAGGCACTAGAGTCCAAATGTTGTTTCTTATGAGAGCATCATATCCAGACTTCATCAGCATGCCACTCAGGTATCGGTAGAGCTTATCATGAGAGGATGGTTTCATAATAAGGAATGTAGGATGAAGATGCGGTTTTACAATTCCATAATTGGCTCTAATTGTCATAGGGTGAGAGTTCTTGGGATGAATTTTAGGGACAAGAAGGGAATGTTTAAATTTTTCAGAGGAGGAAGCCCAGGTAGGATGAATGGGATTATGTTATGGTTTGTTTGCAGATGAACTAGATGGGTTTATGGGAGTGGAATTAGTGGAGCCAGAGGAATTGGTTGTTGACTGACTGTGTGGACTAAATTATTAATGTTGGATCTGTTTATAGGGGAACCAAGTGGGTTGATAGAACCAGGACTGGGAGAATCATAAGATGTAATTGAAGGATTATGAATGTTTATGGACAAGCTGGTTGTACTGTTTGTAGCCAAGTGAGGGAGACTTGTAGGACAAGTTGGGGTGACATGACCCACTGTGAGCAAGAAAGAAGAGAGTAGAACTAAGGGTTAATGTACTAGGAACAAAGTTAGACTTGGATTGTGAGGTGGGGTACAATCATAATAGGGAAATCTGACCTCGTCGAACAAAACATCCTTTAAAATAAAAACTCAACCACTAGATTCAAGACATTGATGCCCTTTATGGGACATTGAATAGCTAAGAAAAATGCACTCTTTGGAGCACACGGCTAATTTGTTATTGTTGTAAGGTCTTAAATGTGAAAAACAAGCACACTCAAATGCTTTAAGGAATTTCTAGTTTGGATATTTGAAATTTAAAAGGAAGAATAAAGAGGTATTGGCTAATGAGTGTGTGTGTGAGGGGGGGTCTATTTATAAGGTATGTAGCTGTGGTAAAAGCATATCATAGAATTTTAAGGGAATATTGGTTTGGGCTTGGAGAGTTAGACCAGTTTCTACAACATGGCAATGTTTTCTTTCAACATAGCCATTTTGATGGTGGGTTTGAGGGTATGTGATTCTATGTGTGATGCCACGAGGATTAAGAAAATGAGTCAATGGTGTAAGCTCACCACCACCATCAGTTTGGACAGATTTAAATTTGAGCAAGAGTTGTAATTCGACTAGGACTTTAAATTGAACCAAGGTGAGAAGAGTGTGGAACTTAAATTTTAGAGGGTAATGTAACGACTATATGCATCAACACAAGTAAGAAAGTAAGTGCGTCCACGAGTAGATACAACAGGGAAGTGACCCCAAAGATCACAGAAAACTAACTCAAAAGGTTTAGTGAAATTAGTTGTAAAAGAAATAAAAGGTAACCTATGAGTTTTGCCCATACAACAAGCATTACAAAAATTAGTCACGCATTTATTAGGAATCTGAACATTACATAGTTTACATAGTTTAAAAACATGTTTCATAGCCTTATGATGAGGATGACCAAATCTATAAGGCCAAATTTGATACAAGCTAAGCCTAGAGTGCCTAGAGCTATTAATACAAATCAAAATTGAAAATAGAATTAGAATCTAGATTTTAGGTGGATGTTGTTGGCTTGAGATATGATGAAGCGGACGCGACATTCAGAACTTGAGGAGATGATGATTTAGTTAACCATCAAACTTGTAAAGTCCATCACTCCTAAAAAAGCCTGATAGTAACACTTTAGAGGTAGCACAACATTTTACATAGCATGAATCAACATGGAACTCAAAAAATACATCTTTATCCCAAGCAAATTGACTCACAATAACTATACTTTTAATGATAGAGGGGACAAAAAGAAGTTTATTCAGTGTAAGAGACTTTTCACGGCATACATTTGAGAGGAAAATCATTGAAGCAAGCGAGATGATTGACAAACTTTGACCATTTTCAATGTGGACCTAGTCATATCCAGGGAGAGAGATGAAGTCCATGAGATTAGATGGATTATATGTGACATGATGTATATCTTCTAAATCAAGGTACCGATTTTGATTGTAGAATGACTTGGGACAGAATACTGAGTGTGCAGAGAGGGACCTGCATGCCTAGAAGCACTCATATGCGGGATATTAGACCATGTGTAGCTAAGTTGAGTCCAAACATGGGACAAAGGTGTGTCATAGTTGCCATAGGTTCCCGAGTATCATAGGGATATGATGTGTGGCGAAAATAGCAATAACTTGCTTCATATTCAATTTTGCAACAAATTTGACATTAAACATAAGTTCAGTCCTATGAACCTGCCACCACAAGATTCTCTACCACAAGAATTGTATCCACGACCACCATGGCTAGGACTTTGATAGGCGTGGTTGTGTAGTTTAATGTTTTCCTGAGTGTGAAAATTGGAAGGAGGTTGAAAAGAACCTTAGAGGAGGTTAACTGACACAGATTAAATGACCTATTTCTTGACTTAAGAAGTAAGAAGTAAAGATTTAACTGACACAGATTAGGGACCCGTTTGTTTTGTCTTTTTTTAAAAATGATTTTTATAATGTTACATATTTTAGTGTGAAAAAATTTATAAAAATCTTTTCATAAAAACTTCAAATGAAAATTTGATTTGAATAGTTATTCTTAAAATATTATTTTAGGTATTTCATCATTTTATCGAAACATTTTTTGGATATCAAATTTTCAAAAAATCATTTAATTTTAAAGCTATTTCAAATAGTTTTTTATAAAAATCATCTTTAAAATACAATTTTTTAAAAAAATTATGATTTTGACTATATTTTGATCTTGAATAATGTATATTTATGTTATAGAATGAATAATTCAATCTTTTAATTTATAAAAAATAAATTTAGAAAAACTTGTAATATTTTAAAAAATATTTTTATAGAACCCATTTTCAAAAATAAAAAGAAAAAAATCATTTTTTAAAAGTTAAAACAAACGGGCCCAAATGACCTATTTCTTGACTTTTCAAAGCATGCTTCTTAAATAAGAAGCAAAGTTTCAAGCTTATCTAAAGAGACAAATTCAAATTAAAATATAGTGTTAAAAGTAAAAACCACATAATCAAAGAACACTTTCAACAAGTTGCTTTCATTGATGGATTCATCAAGCTTCAAATTTTTCAATTGACATAGTAGCTTGAGAGGATTGTGTAGAAGACGTCATGGAAATAAGAAGAAACTCATGATACCATGTTAGATTTGGTAATTACAACCATGAAGTAATGAGAGAAGACAAAAGAGAGAGAGAAATGAGGTAACTGAATTTTGGAATTTCTAATTGACTAGAATTCTGTTACAGTTGTGTTTATATAGAGTAGTTGCTATAACTACCTCAACAGAATTCAGTTAGCCTTAACTGAATTCTGTTTTCTCAATCCAACCAAACCTCATCCAAGGTGAATCTGATTCCCACACAATGTAATCTAAATTCCAATTCAGCCACCCGAAACCCACACACACAAGAATCAAGTGTCTAGCAACATCATGAAGTTCAAATTCACACCCAAAAAAACACGAAGAAATTCAATATTAGAAACATCTCAGGGACAGATTAGACAAATACAAACTTCGGGTATGACTAATAATTAAGCAAATACTAGACTACAAGAACTAATTCCATAAACACTCCTAAAAGTATAGTTGCAGAAGTTATTGAACCATGACAAATCAGTATAATCAAACACTCCGAAAAGTATAATTGCAGAAGTTATTGAACATGACAAATCAGTATAATCAATTTCTGTTATGGACAGTAAATAAATAAATGCAGGGTGAGGTGTTACAATGCAAATCACAAATACAATACCACATAACATTGCATGAAACTAGAAAAACAGTAAATATTTTATTTTCCATAAAAAAAAAAAGAAATATCTTATTCTGTATGAGAAAAACTGGAAAAACTGGGTATTTACAAGGAGGAACTCATAATAGGGCACCCCACAATACAAGGGGGAAGGGAAGAGTTGGATCAGAAGGGTCACTAAATATAGGATTTGGATCCTCTCTTCATTCTCTCATGTTTTGTCCTGCACTAATCTCAGTCATTTGTTCATTCTCTCATGTTTTGATCGTACTGCACTAATCTCAGCCATTCACTCCTCTTTTCTGGACTTTTCTTGGTGGCAGAAGAGAGAAAGATGATGGTTGGGGGAAGGGGAATAAAGGGACACCTAAGCTATATAAGGTGGCACAGTTTAGGTAATAGAATAACAGCCTAAGCTATATATTCTACATAGCTAGCTTTACATGAAATAGCTCAAAGATGTCTTTTTTCTTGATCCACCTTCTCCATAGAGGTCATTCCATTGGAGTAGTTCGTTCATATTTGACGAATCCGATGACACGCTTGCACACACCTGTGTACATACATGGAAAACATTACACATTATTCTTTACATCCTACAAAAAGGAATTAAACAACAAAATAAAACAAACATACCTGCTCGTGTGCATATTTAAAATCTTCCATCTTTAAGGAACGAATGTCAGCACTGCTACACAGTCCGGGTAAAGGTTTGTTCTCAGCCAATGCAAAGCTTCTATCCTGAAAGATTTTCATGTAAAAGTGAGGAAGAGATCAGCGGGCCCTGAATTATTAAGCAAGCATATCAAAGAGCGCAGATTCATACATTATCTTCAACAGGAAAATGAAATAATTCATGCATTAGAATTTCAGCCAGTCCCATTGAAACAGCAGCGTTAGAACACAGAAGTAAAAAAGAATTCCAGAATAGCAACGACGGAGAAATCAGAGACTTCAACCAAAAAAGTTATAAATGAACTAACCTTCTTTTCCTTCACCAAGATCTCTCTTATCGGACAATGTGCTGCTGTGACACACAGATTCTGCAATCAAAATATAACACTTCATTTAGAATCGTGTGCAACCTTCTCAAGCAAGCAAGAATGGTTGATTAAGATATATTGAAATATAACCTTTAGGTCACTTCCGGAGTATCCATCAGTCATATTTGCTAATGCTTCTAAATCAACATCAGGCGCCAAATCTTCTTTTGATAAAATGACTCTCATAATTTTCGCTCTGTTTGTTGAATCTGGCAAATTAACCATCAATCTACAAAAAGAAATTAAGAAAGAAGACCATGAGGTAGAATAAATCTCATCTATAAAATATAAAATGCATGAAATTGAAATCAAACATATCATGTTGTTTACCTTCGCGGAAGCCTCCTAATAACAGCCTCATCAAGATCAAAAGGTCTGTTTGTGGCAGCAAGAACAAGTACACGCTCTCTATCTTTTGTACGCAGACCATCCCAATTTACCATAAACTCATTCTTCATTTTACGCATAGCCTCGTGCTCACCAGGATTTTCACGTCTCCCTAACATACTATCAACCTGCCACAAGTACCACAACAATAAAACACAGATAACTGAAACTTATGAACAGATCTTTTAGGTGAGGTAGATGAGAGAAGTGGAAACTCTCGTGTGAATTCAGCCTAGGCTAATACCCCTTGCAATAGGTACTACTTTTGGATGGTCAAGGAAACTACACATGATTTCGAGACATTGAGGTATTTGTAAATCATGAGGAGAACAGTTGAACTTCACTGGATTTTGGTAAAATGTTTTTAGAGGCACAAAGAAGATAATCAAATAAAGGGAATTTGTGAAAAGGGATCATGTAAACACTGAGCCTCCTCAGCTATTGTATGTTTCCGTGTTCACATATGCGACATAAGTATGCCATGTGAATAAGCACTAGTTACATAAGCATACCCTACCCACTTAATGATAAAACTGATGAAAAAAATAAACCTGGCGAGATGAACATTCATCTAGGAAAAATGATCAAAATGTAAGGAAATAAAAATGTTTAACACAGTGTAGAAAAACATCAGATATTAATGACAAGTTAAGCCAACCTCATCAACAAAAATAACACTTGGAGCAATTTTGCTGGCCAGAGAAAAGACTGCTTTGACATATTTTTCTCCTTCACCAAACCACTGCAACAAAGAAAAAAACAGTTGCCTGTCATTAAAGTATAAAAGAATACCAACAGTAGGATAGAAGTGTTTCAAGTTACAACATTAATACCTTTGAAGTAATGCTAGACATGGAAACATTAATAAAATTTGCTCCAGCTTCAGTAGCTACAGCCTTTGCAAGCATTGTTTTTCCAGTGCCAGGAGGGCCAAAAAGTAAGATTCCCTTGCAAGGCTATACATGGTAATTGCAATGAGTGATCTATTTAAAATCTGCTCCATAAATCATTTGAAGTTAACTAGAATGAAAATCTGTTCACCTTAGTTAGCTGTCCTTTGCAAAATAACTCAGGCCTTTGAAGAGGAAGCATAACCAATTCCTTTAAGGTGTCCTTTACATTTTCTAAAGCTCCAATATCATCAAATGAGACCCCAATATCAGTTGGGGGAATAACATCACCAAGCAGTTTTTTCTCAAATTCATTCTCAGTAACTACGTCCTGGATAAACATTTCAATAGACTAGAGTATTAATCCCATGATTCAAACCGTGATATTGAAAAAGAATGATATAAGGGTTTATTAACCAAATACTACCTTGAGTGATGTTTTTGTGCTCTTGTTCTCATTTTGAATGCCCTGTAGAATGTTAAACCCATACCGAACGCTAGACAATTGAAAGTTAAAAGTGTTCAATATTTTTGAAAAAAAACTTCAAAAACTTTATTAGGGTTGAAATTATGAAATGACCAAAGATGATGAGAACAACCTTTCTGCAGATATTACAGGCTTTGATTCTTTGGTAGAAACTTCAGATGAATGCATATAATGATAACTTATAGCCCAACCAATGATCTTCTCCACATCTAGTAAAAGGAATCAACAATATGTCGTCAGCAATGTGGTATCGAATCTTAAAATATTATATTTAGCAGAAAACACAACTACAAACATTTAAAAAATGAAAACCCACTTTCAGTTGTTAGAGTTTGATCTTTGATGCAAAGAGTCTCAAGGTCAGAGCAATCCAGTCCAAACTTGTTGAGGACCTGAATCATTAAAAGAATCTCATTAGAAGCTTGACAAATGGCAAAACAAAATGTACAAATATATAGAAATAACTGGGAAAAATAACCTTAACATAAAATTCCCATTAACTTATGTGCCAAATCCAATTGCTTAATGACGGGGTCAAAACAGGTCTGAAGTAGGTCAAAACCAAAAATAGATCGTGGGATCGCAAGATCCCACGATTTAAGATTTTTCTCTAAGAGTTCAACGCTCTAGCCAAATACCCGATCTTTGTGACACTTAAATCGGTGGCCAGTTTTTCTGGAGCGCAAGATCATAAGATTTCAGGAGTTAGAGCGAGATCCCGACAACCATGGTCAAAGCTAAGTTTTACGTGTTTTGTGCTCTTCGTATTAGTTGAAAAAACATCGAGTGATGGATCACTTTATCGTTTGCAGAAAAGGTTTCTGTATATATCTAACTGAAGAACTCAAGGGTGTTGGGAAGAGCTTATTTAGTGCCTGTGAATGTTTGAATGAACTTCTAAACATAGGTTATGACATGTCTATAAGTTATTTTGCACTTATATTTGTGAACTCCTGGGTATAGTATACAAAAATAGCATATGGGAAATTTACCCTCATTTCCTCTTCAATTTGGAAACTTGTACATATAAATTGAGCACTTAATCAAGCTTTTTTGCCTAAATTCCCATTAGCCCAATAAGGAAAAATGCAACTAAACAACAATGAATATGTTAGACCAAGAAAAGTAGTCACAAAATGCATGAGAAAAAAATGGAAACTTCCACAAAAACTATGTTTAAAATGACATTCAGAATAGTTAAACCCATAAGAGGAAATTTCACAAAGCAAATGAATGTGACACCACATACACCAAAGGCAACCAACAAATAATATCATTCTCATCCAAGAATGAGCACAAAAAATTGAGAACATAATAGAAGTCTTAGAATATGTGGGTTGGGCCAAACTCATCCTTACAAAACCGGCTTGTAAGGCGAGAATTATCCCTACTTATAAACACCACACATGCCATATCTCTATGGGACTAAATCCACCCCTTCAAACCCAACACAATGAAGGTGTTGGAGGCTACAATGAAGGCAAGCCAAATGCCGCAATTAAGGCGACTAGAGGCGGACCACAAAGGCAAAAATTCCAACACACCCTCACTCGGGCCTCAATGAGGCCAAAGTGTGGATGATGCGAGAAGTCCAACAAATTGATACCATCTTAAAATATATGGGTTGGTCCTAACTCATTCCTAGAAAGTTGACTTGTAAGATGAGGATTGTCCCCACTTATAAACACAACACATGTCATGTGTCATATCTCAATCTCAAAACAATGTGAGACTAAATTCACCCCTTCAAACCCAACACAGTTAAGGTGTTAGAGGCTGCAATGAAGGGAAACCAAATGCCGCAATTAAGGCGACTAGGAGCGACCGCAATGAAGCCGGAAATTCCAACAAGCAGCAACAAGTGAAAGGATAGAATGATAAATGACTCTTAAGGAACTAGAGAAAGTGTATATAGCAAGACTCACTAGGCGAATGCTGGCAACGTTGGACTGAGCTTTCATAGTTTCTGTGTCACGATCGAGCTGCTGCTTCCAATCAGAAAGTAAACTCTCATCCTATCCAAGGTTGCAAGTACAACAGATATATGAACTTGTCCATACACAGAAAATCATAAATTGTACAGTAAAATTAACCTAAGATACCTGAGGCAGCTGTATCGTAACCTTGTTTGGGAAAAGCCTATTGAGTTGCTTCATGACTTTGGGGGTTTCTTTGCTCCTATCATGCAGTCTAGTAAAGTTATCCTAAACAAACCAAATAGTAGTATAGATTGATCATTAATTCATGAAAGAACAGGAAACAATTCATCTGCAATTGTACATATTGATGTCATATTAATGACTATGAATATTATACCGGAAAAGCAAGATCAAGTAGTGCTGTCTGATTGCCTCCAAATTTTGTAAATAGAAGGCTGCCAGGTTGTGTCTGGAAGTATAAATATGCAGTCATCAGATGCAGCAGCAAAAACTTCCCTCTACTCATGATATCATTGTACTCAAATGCTTCCTAACAAATATAATAAAACAGTACCTTTTCCTTACGATTGTCCGGTTGGATATGTGAACCAATTACTACAACATTCTGTGGCAAGCTTCCGAATTTACTTTTCAAAACCTCTGAATTCCCAGACACACCCTTCTCGATATCTTTAATCAACAACACCAACGGTCCACTTTTACTCAGATTAGAAGCAATCTATATTCACAACAGCAAAAAGGGTGTTATGTATACTAACTTAGGAATGGATTGATACAACTTTTGGACAAATATAGAACTGGATCTACCTCAAAGATTTCATTAATAGCAACTTTGCTAGAGTCATCCCCTCCACAACCATCTACCAGTACTAAATGATTGGCTGCAAAACAAATCTTCAAACATTTAACACACGGAAAATTGTAGCATAAATTGTACTAATGTTCAGCAAATGGAACAGTAGATCAATCAATCAAATACTTTGAATTACCAGAACAAAAGAAGCCATGATCATTTTCACAGAGGCCTCCAAGATCATTTCCATCTGGAATTGATTTCTCAAATCTAACCCCAATTTTTGAAGACCGGTTGTTTTCAAAAGCAATGAGAACTCTACCCTTGGAGCCGTAGCTTGGTCCCCTGCTCATGTAGCAGACAGGAAAGATAACCATAACTCCCAACAAGAACATAAAATAAACTAAAGTGAAGGTAGAAAAAACTTTAATAACCAAAAATAGACAAAAAAAAAACAACTAACAGTCAAATAAAATATCAAATAAAAGCAAGAGCTTTAACCTAAGTAAACCTAGAGCTTATATCATCATGCACATATTCAGATCCAAAAAATGAAAGTCTAAAAAATCCAAACAGACACAACAAAACATCTTAGGATTCCGAGCTGAACAAACGAGGGATCTACTATTCATGAAAATTTTCTGAAGTTAAATTTTCCATTTTAAAATTACCTTGCTGGAAAAACTTGTGGTGATGAGACAGTAGAAGTGAAGTCACCAACAAACTTTACGCGGTCACCTGCAAATAGTGTAAGCATCATATTATTTAAGGAATGCCATTTAGAATATATATAAAAAAAAAGGATAATAGGAAGTAAGTTTTCATCTCCGAGTTAATGTTTTAGGAACACAATAGCAAACCTGCTTTAATAGTACTGCCTTTCGACGATGCCGTAGAAACTTCTTGCTTCAGTATAAACTGTGAACTTACTGCGGATCCACCTATAATTTGGGCATCAACACAAGAAGCCGGTTTCTTATGTTGTACGGTAGCAGCCTGAGTACTACTTCTCTTAATAAACACAGGTCTTTCAGGCCTTGAACTTTCTTTAGTAGCTTCAACTTCCTTCAATGGTGCCCGCTGAAAAATCAATTGTGCAATCAATTCAATTGTGTAGAATATTGCTGATTTTAACATGATACAATCCCAACAGAACCAATAAATAAAGACCAAGGTCAAGGAATGAATTATACAAAACTCTTAACTAGTAAGGGGTAATCCTATAAAATCTCCATAAACATAGCAAAAGAAGGATATTTTAGAAAACATACACCAGGAAGTGAAAGAGAGTCCACAATTAGTAGCCACGCATCAAAATGCTTTGCAAGTGCCATGGACAGAGTCTCCTGATATATTTCTGAGCCTAAAAAAGAATCATATAGAATGATGACACTTCATTTTTTCCGTAACAAGAATGTAGCACTTGTAATTTATGCCAAAAAAAATTCAATAAATTGTATAAACAAGAATTACCGGTAGGACCAGATAACAATATCCGTGGGGACAGCGATGGAAGGTCAGAAACATATTTTCCAGAGTCATTGCACTTCAAATGAATGTACGCAGAAGCAATCAAAACATTCTTTGTTGTGTCACTGTAATAAAGCAAATCATCATAACCAGTAGAATAAATTATCTTTTATCTATCTCAAGGCAGTAACTACAAACTATCCTACCCAGCATTATAGCAACAAAGAATATCATATCGAGGTAGTTGTAGCTTACATCTAACTATGACCCCAAACAATAAGTATGAAAAGTTAAGGAAGCATACAAAAGGAAATCAAGTCAGAAAAAATTATTAACAGGAGGCAGGTTTTGCACCTAAGATAATATGGGAAACTTTCAAATGAAACATCAATATTCTCAGCATTGAGAATTCTCATCTGTAAACTATCTTTAAGAGCTTGTTGCTTGGGTGATGCCAATATATTTCTGGTATCAACACTTCTAAGGCGTTCCTTCAATTCCTTATTTTTTTCCAATATCTTAGTAATCTTGCCACTTAAATCTAAATCAGGAGAGAATAATGGTCTCAATTTGCTGGAAGCAGCAGTCATCTTCCCAACATCTGCATCGACACTGACATTGACTTCTACAGCATCAACCATAGGATCTTCATTAAGGGTGGTAGAGGATAGACGACCAGTTTCCTCAGCATAAGAAACTCCATCCAGTTCGTTATTAACGGTGTTGTGCTTCACATCAACATTTGCCTTATCATCCCCGTTGCCAGCAGGTAGTGATGAAGCGTCAGTCTTCTGCTGGGTGTTCTTGCAGGTGTTAGCAGGGGGTGAAATGAGAGATAAATCTTCATTAAAATTAGAAAAAGAGGCCAATATTGAAGCCCCAGCAACAGCCGACAGGTCTCCAGGTTTAGCTTCAATTTGCGTTCCAATTATTGGAGCACCCTGGGCTTCTAAAATGCTCACAGGAGGCGGTACATTGGCAGTAGAGATATTATTATGGAGCTGCTGAAATATCTAAATCCATGCTAAGGAACCCATTAGATAACAATGAAAGAAATTTAAGATTGAAAAACACAGTAGTTCGAAATATAAATACATAGAACATGTGACTTAACTGGTTTTTTTGGAATGGTGAACACAGAAACGTGCACATAAAAAAAATGAGCAAGAAGAAACTGAAAGAATCAAAAGATATATTTTTGCCAGGGAATCACATCTAAAGGATACATAAGCCTGTTCGCCGGAAAAACCAAAGATAACTTCATCACCTCCACTTAAAATAAGACGGCATTTCTTCCCATATATCTTTCCGTTAACTTTCACTTCACCTTTACTCCCTATGACTTCCAGCAATGCAAAACCTCCATGCTGTGCAGAATTACAAATAACAATTGTGGTGAGTAATCTAAAAAACATAGAAAAGGTTAACGGTAATATTCTTGTGATGGGAAAAGTTTAGGAGCATACCATAAAAGAATTAAAATTCATTTCAATTATATCTTTCACAAAACACCTATAGTAGCTCTGAATTTTGTTTGAGAAATTACTTAGTTGTCACAACAAAATTGTAAACATCTTGTCTCTTCAGTTGGTTGTTTTAAGTTTTAAAAAGATAAAGGAGGAAAGTCTACCTCTATGTGGCTCAATTTGCACAAAACATTACTAACATTGGGATCTTTAAGCCATAAATTACATTGACGACATTGACCAACAGTGTAGACAGGTTCGCATATGGGCAAGTGAGGATTCTGCAAAAGCATGAACAATAAAAAGATTAATTCAAAACCTATAACAACACAATCTGAAAAATGGAAGATCAAATGAAAAGATTGAAAAAAAAAAATTAGAATAGTGGCCATTTTGCTGCATGCCATACCACAATCCCAATTTTGGGGTCCGTGATCTACGTTGCTATCCGAGATTAACAACATATTCCCTTCAAATAAAATATTGTATTCAAGTCTTGTGAGAAGAACAAAAATAGAGGTTGGGAGAGATTTTCCATCTTAGATGGGTCATCTGGCAGATTAATCAAGATTCAATATATAATGAGACTTCTAGTTTCTTAGTCCTAGACATGTAAAAAGAAAGTATATCACTAAATCATCAACACATAGATGATAACACATCCTATAATCTGAAATAGTGATTAACTTCTGTCTGTGATATAATACTAACTAAGATGAAGACAAATATGGCAGTGAGGTGTGCATGATTAATACAGACCCAGCTTTTTGGCAGACAACAGGTAACTCCACATCTCCCTTGTGGCCGCTCTCTCTAGGCGCGTCAAAGGAAACTGACCCATCATAACACTACTTACCATGTAGTGGCTCAATAGAGACAAATAGAAGATAAAGAGGCTGGAGTTGCAGAGACCGGGAGACCAAAATGGGAGAAGAAAGAAGATGATGTTCATCGTTTGGACCTAGAAAAATTGTATAGTAAGAGCTAGGATGGAACGGAGATGAAATTGTAAAAGCAATATTGCACTTTTTTGAGAATTTCGGCAGAAATTTCACCGAAAACCAATTCAACATAGGGTCAAAGTCACATGGCACCGCAAACATCTTAAAATTGAACTATTTTAAGAGTCAACCAGCAATTTTACTACCTTGTTGTTGATGGCATTATTACCAAGGTCCTACAACTACAAGGCTATTGCACAAGCATTGCTTATTAAGAAGACAATATTCTAATTAAACAAGGTGACTACAACATTACGAGAATATGAAGAAAAAAGTTCAAAACTTAGAATTGTAGTGACAAAGATTGGTTACAAAGGAGTCCGGGCAAAGGAAGAAGCAATCAAAGACATAAAGTGGACTAACAAAAAATCACTATCAAAATCACAAGATGAGAGTAATGTGAAGTATTCCTTTGGTGACAAGGGCCGCCTTGAGCAAGGTGTACTCAAATGAGAACACACTGAAGAGATTAAACGAGATGACAAAAAAATCATGAAAATGAGAACTCCATGGCCATTTAAAGTTAGGATATTAGGGGAAAAACGAAGGGTGGAAAGCATTGGGAAAGTGAGAATGAAGCTTCATAATCTTGCAATTCAAGCTTTCCAGAGTAAGGCTTCGTGTTAGACTCTCATAAAGGAATTAAGGTAAACCAACTATTCAGTTTTGTAACTATTATTATATTATTAAGAGTAGTTTAGTGGCAGTTATTATATTATTTGTAGTTATGTCTTACTAATTATGTGTATTATGTTGAGAATAAATAGGGAAATATAGGAGAGTTTACTATCATGGAATTTATGTAATTAAGAGTCTACTTCAAGATAGGGAGTTGCAGATCATCGATGTTCAGCGAGATCATTGTGTAATTTAAAGGGAACATTTTGGTTCAAGAAGAATGAGGAGATGCTCTTGATTGCTGGATTTCTTGGAAGGAGAGCCAACCCAAATACCTGTTAGTGGGCTTTTTCAAAGGCCTTCCCGAGAAATTCCAACCAGAACGTCTCCTAGATTCAGAAAATGAAGAACAAGAAAACAGAGGCAACAGCGCTGAAATTCAAGCAGAGATGCAAGAAGTAATGGCATCTCAAAATGAAATAAAAATCATTAGTGAAGATGATGAAATGACGCTCATGAACAAATACAGCGAAAAAGAAAGTTGAGGTCTGAATATAGAACAAGAAAAAGGAAACCAAGAAATGCGAAACAGATTCTGTAATGCAATGTGCGAAGGCAAATGTAAGTAAAGTAGAAGAACGATCACGAAGGAAAACAGAAAATCAAAAGCTTTCAATAGTGGGATCCAAGGAGATGCAATTGACCACCATACCAACTAAGGGTTGCCTTATTTTGCAATGGTAAAGGAGCACCTAAGCATGTTTTGGTGGAGACAAGCCATACTGCTGCCATACTTTTTGGGTCAAACATACCACCCAAATCAGTTTGTACGATCCAGGCTTGAGTTCTCATATTTCACACTTTCAAAAGACAAGGGGTAGGAAAAGAAGGTAAAGTCACTCGATGACATAAAATTTCAAAAAGTTTAATTGAATGAGAAATTCTTAGGAAAGATAGTTGAAATTCCCAAATAAAATAAATTAAAACCTAGAGCTAGAGAGCTATTGGAGTTGCGCAGAATCTGTGGCCGTCGCCGTGGAGAAGATAAATGACAACAATAACAGAGGGGCAAGATGGAAAAACAGTATGGGGATGGAAAGATGAAGTATGAAAGTTGCAGTGGTACCAAAACCCAAAAAAACAGGCCCAACACTATTTTCTTTACGATCTTGCTCTTGAAAGCTTGATCTTGACCATGCCGTGCACGAAAAAATATCTTTCTGCGATCATAGCACTAAAAGGCAACCTCAGCACATAAGATAAGACCGTGAGATCAAGATCCAGCACTCAATCACACCCCCCTCGCGCCCTGAGACTTGACATCTGAAGCATGGAAATAAATTGTGGCCGGTCCGATAGCAGAAACCTAATAACAGATGGTCCACTGGATCTTGAGGGTATGTTATGTCCAACAACATTTCTTAACATGGTATCAAAGCTAACTTTTTGGGTTGAGATCCAAGCATATTTGAGAGCCGAAAAGGGAAAAGGTTACATTTGTTGTTTGAATAAGGAGACTTCAAGTTAGATAGAAATAGAATATGTGAAGGACAATTAATTGACACTAATTCATTTTAGGAAGAAGCCACTCGTCAACACTACATCAAGAGAGTTTAGTAAATAGAGAATGCATCCAAGGCCGAGAAGATGTGAGAGATCATGTGTTGAGAGTACTTCTTAAGAGTGAATAGAGTAATAGAGTTGAAGACAATTAACCAATGCAACATGCTGCATGTAGAAAATCTGCATGTAGAAAATCTCAGTTCAAATTCAGAAAGTATTGTAAATGTGTAAATCAATACTAGTGAATACTAGATTAATAAAATGAAGCACATCGGCTCCAGGTTTGCCAAAATCACTGGTCTCATGTATTAGTGAGGAGATGAAGCTTTCATGATTTGTTGCATTTGCATTGAGGAGATGCTCTTGATTGGTGGATTTCTTGAAAGGAGAGCAACCCAAATACTTGTTGGTGGGGTTTTTTTCAAAGTCACTCTCAAGAAATTCCAACCATAAGTTTGAGATTGTCTTCTGAATTCAAAAAATGAAGAACAAGAAAACAAAGGCAGCAGCCCTGAAATTCAAGAAGAAATGCAAGAAATAGTAGCATCTCAAAATGAAACGAAAATCACAAGTGAAGATGAAGATGAAAAAGAAAGTCGAGCTCTGAATATAGAACAAGAAAAAGGAAACCAAGAATGTGAAACAGATTCCAGAATGCAATGTGCAAAGACGAATGTAAGTATAGCAAAAGAAGGAAAATCTTTGAAGGAAAACAGAAACTCAAAAGCTTTCAATAGTGGGATCCATGCAATTGCAATTCACCACCATAACAACTAAGTGTGTTTTGTTGGAGACCATGCAATGCATCTTCTCTCCGAATGCGAAACCTGATTACCCAGAGGCAAAGAAACAAACATGCAAACTGCAAACTAAACTAAGAGAGTAAGATGTAAACCTCAGAAGATTGAGAAATGAGCCTCCCCCAAGCAGCCTTAGGACTCGATTTTATGCAACTTTTCTTCGACCGAGCCAACGGCGGCAACACCTTGGATTTCAAGTTAATCCCACCTGATTCTGATTCTGCCACAAAATCCATAAATCTCACCAATAAAAAACCACATGCAACACAACAATCCATAAAAGAAACAATAAAAAAAAAGGTTATGACTTTGATACCTAGACACTGAGGAGAAGACACCTTGTGGTTCTCAGTGTCACCATCAACAGCCTTCAATGACGCCGTTTCTTGCAGATCAGATAACCGCATCTTCTGTTCACCAGATTCGTTGACCAGCGGTGAGGGATTGACGGTGGGTGAAACATCCTCAGAGACCTGTTTCATGAAAAAGAAATAATAAAGTTAAGAACAAATTTACAAACCCTTGTGAGAGGAATAGGAATAAGTTGCATAAGAATAATAAAGAACCTTGGATCGTTTGGTGTTTGAAGGAGAAGAAGAAGAAAGGGAACGTTTGGAAGAAGAGGAACTGCGTCTGGTTTCAACCATGATGAAGAAGAGAGAGAGAGAGATTGAGATGAGAAATGTGTTGAAACCAGACTACGATTGATGACAGTTATTAATGTTAAGGTTTGTGTTGCGGTTGCGGTGTTGTGTGTCGCTGCTTTATTTATACTAGGAGCATAATATAGATATTTAAAAAATAAATTTAAAAAAAAAGAAATAATAGTAACATTTTTTATTAAAAATAATAAAAAGAAAAAGGAAAGAAGTAAATAGCAAATAATAATAATAATAATTGCAAGTAGTTTAGTACTAAGTAACAAGTTGAAACAAGTGGTTTTGGTCGTACGAGGTAGAGAGAAAATGTGCAATGTGTTGTGAGTTAAAGTGAAAGGAATGCATGCAGCCAACCAGAGAGTGGTGAGGGCAAGTTGTAGCCTAGTCTATAGTCAACCGACTTTAAATTAATATACTACTATTACTTTAGCTAAATTGCAACTTGCAACTAATTATTTAAGATATTTTTATTTATTTAAAATGTGAAAATTTTCATAGGAAGAAATAAGATAATAAAAAATGAACATTGTATTCTAGAGTTTGAAATATTGTTTTTTTAGGTTTATCTTTTTTTTAAATAGAATATTTCATTTATTTTGAGAAATGAAAAGGACCATAATTGACCACTCATTCATCCTTAAATACATGTTGATTTATATATTTTTCAATTATAGATTATTCAAAATGAAATTGATTTTTTTATATTATATTTTTAAAACGGAGTATTTAACTTATTTTGAAAAATGAGAAGGATCATAATTGACAACTAATTTATTTATTATAAATGTTTTATATATTGTCTCTTTATTTATTATTATTATTTTATTTGTAATATTTATGTGTATTAAATAACTATTATTTAAAATATTAATGAACTATTAATTATTTTATATCATATACCATATTCCAATACACTCTTTAATATTATATTTTTAATTTTATTTTATTTGAATTTATCACACATCCAACATAACATCATCATTTATGCTACACTTATTTTATTTTTGTGTTAATTCTTAACCATCTAACATTTTGTCACGTACGATATCGCAGGTCTTACAAAAGTCCGATAAAATTCTCCTTTAAGCTTGAGCATTACCTTTGTGTCATATAATACCCTGGAGCCCTCCCTCATTTCAGTCGTCCAGTTTGAATTTGATGGTTTGCATTCCTTTCTATCTCTCCATTATTTTGTATTACAAATCCACTATATTTAAACTATGCGACTTGTGGATGATATGATCTCTAACTTTCACCTATAGGTTAGAAATGTTTCACCTTTGGCTTAACTTACATTTCATATGCCTTGTCTTAGTTATACTTAGGCAAAAGACATGTGTTTTTAAAGCTCGTCTCCAACATTTCACCTACACACAAAAAAAACATGCATCTCATAGTTAGATTTGGGATGTATTTCGTTAGTACATCCAAAATTAAATTAAAAAGGTAATGGCTCGTGGGTGAACCTTGATGCATACATACTATAATTGGGGAATCGTCTATCTTTCCACCATGTGTTCATACATTAGTCGATACTTTTTCATACATGTCTTAGATATCTTGAATATATGCAATCATAACCATTTTCTTCTTTATGACTTTCCATAAAATCTCTCTAGGCACTCTAATGTGCATCACACGACTTATCTAAGTACTTCATATTTTCTCTTTCACCTTGTTCAATATCGTATTTTTTATATATTTGACCAAATTTGGAAAATTCCCACCCACAATTTTGAATGTATGAATGAGATCCATACATGTTTTGAATCAAAATTTACTATATTATCACACATTGCTCCATTCGAGAACAAAACGATAATTTGAAGGATTAAATTGATGCGGTGTTATGGTGGTTCAAAGTTCTTATGCAATGAAGAGGGGCTAACCTGTAAGGTTAACACTCCAACGCCTAAGTCAGTAAGTGAGTGAGAAACATAGTGTCAATGGGTGATGAAATTTATACTTGAAAACCGTGGAACTATGTGTTTGCATGTATAATGATATGTAAGAAATCTAAGAAAATGAAGCTTATGGATAATAAGATACAAGTCACTACTTAGTTTTGATGATGCATGGTCTTAATGATGACTACATGGTTTTGACGATGACAACATCTTAAGTGGTTTTAAAGATAACAACACCTGAAGACAAACAACTATTAAATTTTGTACAAGCGGTCAAAAATGCACAAGGTGGATGATCAAGATCAAGATCAAGTGAAGAAGTAGAGTTTATGATCACTACTAATTTAAAACATCTCAAATGATGGAAACTAATACAGACATATCTCAAGCCTCATATAGAATACTCGAGACTCTTGTGTGAAATGATGTCAAAGATAATGCCAGGACTTGAAGCTTCAATGTGTGAAATCTCACTCGATTGTGTTCGTCTGAGTGATCAGTGTATTGTAAAGACACTACAACATTTTTGTAAGTATTATGGATAAATCTCACACACATTTAACCTTAAGAAGCCTCTCAAATTTTTATTTAAACAAGTAGAAAATGTTTTTGGAACGCAGTCAGTTGAATAGGAATCTGTCTAATTGATTATGACAATAATTTGAATTGTCTAAGCGATTACAATATATGCCTAATTGATTAGATATGGACGAATCAAATCCATAATCGATTATGAACTCTTTCTAAATCATTTCCATATTTCTCACATATATTTTAGACATAGTGCTTTGAGAGAATTATTGAGTTTAGTGAGAATTTTGTTTTGGACGAGGGTTTTATTTTAAATTTACTAGAAGTAGTATTTTCTCTTGAGTAAATCATTATTATTTAGGAAGTGATTATTTTGATTGAGAGCTAAATCATTATTAAAATCTCTTTGCTTGGTTTTGGGGATTAAAATAAGTCTTTGTTTGGTCTTTGAACTCCGCCATTGAAGAAAATATTTTCTTTTGGGTTCGTGAAGAATGAATAGTGAAAAATCTTTAAAACGGTTCTTGATCTCATCTCAATTAAAATCTATATCAATTCGAGATCAAATTCATTTAAAATTTCACTCGGTTTATTTGTTCAACATGTGTAAAAGTTCAGTAGGTTCAATATTAACTCGGTAAAAATATCAGTTTGATTCGTGGTCAACTTGGGTAACACCTCGGTTCGGTTCAGAGGATAGTTAATTCAAAACTCCATCTTGGTCTGAGATCAGGTTGTGCAAAATCTTTGTTTGGTGAGAAAACTAATTATTTCAAGCTTATTTAGTCTTTAGTGAGAAGAGTAACCACTTAAAGCCTGTTTGTTGTTTGGAGAATAACCGCTTCAAACTTTATTCGTTGTTTGGTTAAAAGTCAGCTTGAAACTTCATTTTCTTGTATAAGGAGACTAATGAGTTTAACCTTCTAAAATCTCTCAAGCATTAGTGGATACTCTCAAGATCAATTATTGGGGAGAGGATAGGTCACTTCTTTAATACTGAACATCTATAAATATTCAGTGTTATCTCTTTTCCCTTATCTCTTTTTTTCTGCGTAATTTATTTACTTTAAATTCCCGCTTTTCATTCAAACTCTTTTTGATAAAATGTTTTCAAACTCTGGTCTTCAAAATGATTTTAATTTTAATCGACGACTTTCAAATCTCCATAATTAACTCATCCCCTCTCATGTATGAAGTCACGTGATCAACAAGTGACATCAGTCTAATTCTTGTTTAAAGATTAATCATCTCATGAGAAAGATGATTTCCAACAGTGTTTTTAACAAGAGGACTTTCCTAAGAACACTCCCACCGTTTAATGGTGATAGGTTTAAATTGTGGAAATTTATTTTTAAAATATTCATTCAAAATTTTGATATTGAATAAAAACTATAATCAATTGTATATTTATCCATACTCACCATGTTAATAATGAAGTAGTAGATAAACCCGATTTTTTTGGACAATAGAAAAAGAGAGAAAGTTTGAAATTGATTTTAAAACTAATTTTTTAGATATGTCCTTAGATGAAAATCAATTTTTCTATGTCTATACTTATAATTTTGCTAAGAAAATGTGGGATACTCTTAAAATGATGTATGAAGTTTTTCAACTATCGAACAAGAGGGAATGGACACATGAGGTGAAGAAGATGAATGCTTATTTCATAAATGTTTCTCTACCATTATAAATTTTGGAAATAATTTTAGAAATTTTGTAACTGACAAATATCTAAGAATTAAAGTTTGGAATTAGAAAGATGATAATGTTTACGATTTTCAAGAAAAATCTAAGAAGGAATAAATCGTCGAGAAATTGAATGAGTTGATTCAAATGTTAAAGGATGAAGGCATGAGCTCAGGTTTAGAGGAATTTACAGTAACTTCATCAAATAACTCTTATGAAGAAAAATAATTAACTCCATTAAATAACCTTCAAAAGAATAGTCTCGATGGCTGAACGATCCTCAAAATTTAACATCAAATGAAGGAACTTCATCAAGAAGAGAACATGAAGAGAAAGTTTCATCCAGTGGAATCTTCAAAAGAATAAAGGAGAAGGAAGTCTCAACGAGCTGAAATTCAACATCAAAAACAAATCTTGAAGAATTAACCTCTGGTATAACCTTAGAAGAATCTTTTTCCAACAAAGAAAATAAAGTTTGTTTGAAAGCATTTCACAAATAAGATGATCATGAGGTAACAAAGATATTATACAAATAATTATTTAAACTAAACACTAAGTTAATTGACGAAAATGATAATGTTAAGAAGTGTAACTTAGTAAGTTAAAAATATAATTCATTGGTGGATCTATCTATCTCGTTTTTAACCAACTCCCGTATCAAACAATTCATAGAGAAGGGTGTACGATAATATTTTATCGTTCTCTCAAAAGTAGTAGATTCTAGGTAGTACGCTTTTTAGATGTTAAATAATAATAAAAACTCATATTAATCCTTTAAATAAGTGATTTATTATTTGCTCATTTGTTTAAAACTATTATTACTAATAAAATATATGAGCATTTTAGTATGTGTCAAGAAAAAGGTGCAAACAAGATGAAAAAGGTGCACAAAGCAATATGCCAAAGCCAATTTATAACCCAAGGCCCAAAAGGACCAAAAGGGCTAGAAATTCACTAACTAATCGATTAGACTCGAGACCCAATCGATTAGAAAAGTTCAAATTTCAAACTTTAAATTTGGCGTATCAAATAATCGATTAGGGGCAAGAGATAATCGATTAAAACATTGGAAAACAACGCAAGGATTAGTTCCCAACATTCACCTACGCACACCCAATAACCTGACTGATTAAATAGGGGTTCTAATATATCATGTTATGACGATAAAAAGGTATTTTCATCTTTCTTTTCATCTCATTACGCTATCTTTTGTGTGCATTATCGTAGTGTTTTTAGAGAAAATCTATTGTCAGCTCTTCATCATCGCCACAATGGCACCCAAAAGATCATGCACCACCGAATCCTCATCCCCCTACCATTATGAAACCTTCTTAACCCAAGAGCAAGAAACAAACTTCAAACTCAAATGTTACTATGCCAATAGAGATATCTTTGAGTCTCGTTACTTGGATGAGCAACTATTCAAAGATTACAACTTTGTCCAAGATTTCATCGAGTACGGCTTGCCAAATCTCGTCTTTGAAATACCCCAAGAAATATCTCCCACATTGGTAAGATTATTCTAAGCCGACCTCAAATATGTGGGAGGAATTCTTAGATCAAAATTTAAGAAGTATCAAATTCATCTTACCCTTAAAGAATTAACACAAATATGTAATCTTATATGATCGATAAAAGTACGAGTTTGACAACCCTCAATGGATAAGGCGTGTCATATGCTTTAGAGCTTGTTGAGGATTGGATCTAGCCCACACGACGAAGTGAGAAGCTTTGTTTGGGTGGTTTCTACGAGTATTAGATATTGGCCCTTTGGCATCATGGGGATGATCTATTTATAGCCCCTAATGCCCTTGAATTAAGTGAGCCAAGTCTCCTAAGAATATAGCAACCTTCACGTAACCGGGTGGTTAACACCCTGAAATTTAAGAGAGATAATTACACCTCACGACTTCCTAGGTACTAATTTTTAACCCAATACATCCTTCACCCACAAACGCATGTTATGGACAGAGGAATATGAAGTTGGGCATATGATCCAGGAAAGGGGCGTTCGAACCTAGTGAATGGTGTAACACCCAAAATTCCGTTAAATTATTTAGAATTTTATTTAATTATTTGGTGTTTGGTGTGTCTTTAAATAAAATTATGTGATTATATGTGTTGTTGGGGTGTAGTGGTAATGCTAGGTATGGTGAGAATGTAATAGCTTGGTAGAATAATTTAGAAAATAATTAGAATAATTATCATTTTTACTATAATAGAAATAAATTGAGAAAATTGGTAAAAATAAGGAGTTGAGTCAATCGTGTGATTTGAGAAAAGTAGGTGGTAAGAGGAGAGAACTGAAATTGACTTGGGCAATAATAACAATTAGGACAAAGTAATGAGAATACTATAAATTATAAAATTTGGGAGAAATTTTTGTAGGGAACTTTTACAGTACGCGAAAAACAAGAAGCTAGAGAAACAAGAGCATTTGGATGGAAAGCTAGGTTTTAAAGGGAGAATCCATAGAAGTTGATTGGTTTGCCTTTGTTACTGGAATCTAAGGTAAGGGGGAGAAATGGCTCTCAATATGCGTGTATTTCTTGATGGGGTGGAGAAGAGAGGTTATTATTCTCATTAGGGTTTCATGATTTGATTTAATGAATTATTGTTGTGTTAGAATTCTTGAATTTGTTGATTCTTAGTCTATTTTTAATAAGTTATATAAACACTAAATGTTAGTTTAATAAAACGATGTGAGACTTGCATACATTGAAGCAACTTCTCCTTCTTCTTCATACTGCAAGTATGCAGCATGACAACATAGTGTTCAAAGAAAATTTTGAATGATATTTCTTGCACTAGAAAAATTTGCTCGACCATGAATTGCATAAGATTGTGCCATCCTAAAACCTGTGTTTATTTACTTGTGAGTGAACTACCATTGCATTTTGCTTAATCAAAAAGTAGGCACAAGCTTTTAAGGCGATTGAAAATGTATGTTGGTCCAACATAATATTTGTTCGATGAAGTTTATAAAGAAGAAGGAAAGCTTGCTCAGGGTCGCACTCTGCAAACAAATAAATAATAGCATATCAATCCATGACTCAATATCATGTTGGCCACTTGTATCAAGGAAGAGCCTATAACAATATAAAATGTGACTCCCTAGACTTTCATAGTATTTTTACCAATGCAATTACCACTTAAACTTATGAAATAAGACTGTTTTTAATAGTGAGACAATGCAATTGAAAGTAGTTCCTCAAAGGTGTGTTGTTGATGTCATCCAAAGTACTACCGCATTAATTTAAAGAAGAGAAACACCAAGTTGCATGGCATTATTTAAACCCAATTCCATTACAATTCATATATACAGTTTCTTAATGAATATGGGTTTAGAAATTCGTCAATGCAACCTTCTAAAGGGATAGTGTGTATATTTCCATTCATTTTGTAAATGCTTTTGTATCCACATGACAAATGTTAACGATAATTAACTCTAATCATGATGTTTTATTTTCATTGGAAATCCAGACACTGAACTGGTTGATGAGGATGTTAGAATTATTGGTTGGAATGATCCTCCTAATTCAAATTATCCAGGTCATGTTTCCTATAACAAATCGTGTTTATAGTTTTCTAAATGCAACGTGTATACCCAGAACTCTCAATTTTTATTTCTTTTAGTAGTGGTTTTTCCCAACAATCATGCAAACCAAATTTCTATTATCTTTTGAGTCCTACATCTATTGCTTTATAAATTTTATAAGGGTTTATAAACCTTAAGCATGTAAAAGAAGATAATTTCTTAATGCCTCATAGATGTTACTTACACATCACACGAAAATATTAAAATGCCCCTCAAAATTTGGAGATGCAACTCCAAACACACCCAATGCACACTCAACATAGGCCATTCTGAGTGACGCCCTATTAGTTGTGTTTCTCTAATGCCGGAGATGCATATTTGGTATATTTCCGTATATGAATTTCCGTAACGTATACACAGCAGTAGCAGAGACAGAAACCAAAAACTTGTAATTTGACAAAATAAAATTAATATTCATAAAATACCATAAGCATTACATAGATGATTTCAACATAAAATGAAACATTACACTTCAATAACAATATATTCGACTGATATTGAAATCGTTGCTTCGAACTCGAGCGGAACTTTTGTTTCAAAGCAGAAATATATATTCCATACAACCCTTACATTTGCATATATCTTGAGCTCAAAGTTGTTGAACTCAATCTTTCCTCCATTACCAGTCGATGATGAACGATACTCGAGCTTCATAATTCTTTGATTGTCTTTGTAAGATTGGAAATTATGAATTTTGTATTTAATATTTGCAAGAGAGGTGTACTTGTTGAGCTTAAACTTTCACTCGGGTGTCGCGCTAGAGAAGGAGACATTTGCGACATACCAGATGGTGTTTATTTGTGACATTTGAGACATTTTCAGTTCATATGAAATAAAAAACAGGAACACCTTAATTTATAGAAGTTGTAGAAAAATATGAACCATTCAAAATCAGGCATGCTGATTCGAGAGATATATCTTCGGGTGCAAACCCTATCATCTTGTTCCGGAGATGCATCTTCGGAACCTCTCCTAAACAGGCAGAAACCAGAACCTTTGAAAACATAACTTAATTGAAGACTTTTTTTTGACAAATGAACAAATGTTACGAGAAAGTTAAAAAATGTATTAAAACATTAAGAAATTGAATATGTTAGACTTCATTAATATTGAGACACAATTACATACACTTATTAGTCCGACTAAACATGAAATTAAAATTAATCGAAATATTTGTCGCCAACTAAATCTATGGGCGGTATCCTCTTTTACTTTTATGCATTTGATTCTCTTTCAAAGTTTCTCAACTCCTCGAACTCTTGCATCCTTTCCATAAAATGATCTGGCCAAGTCTCAACTTTTGTTGTTGAATGAGTCGTCCACTCCAGTGATGTAAGTGGTATAGAGAATCCTGGTTTCAAGTAAATTTGAACAAAATGTCATGATTTTGAAAACCACCAAATACACATATGATATTAAATATATAGTTATTGTTTGCCAACATATAACCACACATCTTAAAGGGACACTTGCATCTTCTTAAACCAGTGTCGTCTCGTTTATAATTCTGGAGAGGAGGTAAATATTTCCCACTTACGTCGTTGTCACAAAGCACATCTTATATTCAAGTCATTATCGGACCTTCCGATAACCACACCAAATCCTAGTTTGGAGGCCTCCATACGAATTCATTGAAGAATGTGATCATAAGTTTCAAACTCCTGTTCATTTTTAAATTGGTTGCCAACATCTACCGCCTTCACAACAACACTTTTAACAGTGGAGACACGACTTATTTGGGGAAAACATTGGGGTGCATCATATCTAATGAAAACAATTACAACATAACAGTAAATAAGCGCTAATGTTGTAAACAGTGCTGAAAAAATGAACACAAACAAATACCAAAAATGTGTTTTCTGGTAAGTTCATACTCGTTCCGGAAATGTATCTCCAGAAAAAATGCTAGTTTTTCAGACAAAAGCAAGATTAATGTGAGCAAAAAGGCTTGAAATAAATGATTTTTACCTAAAATTTAAACTTCTTTTGCTCCATTTGATGTGATGAAACACAAGATTAAAGTTTTGGAGTGAAATATTGATTGAGAATGGAAAGGTTTTTAGTAAGGGTTTTGAGTGAAAATAGGTATGGTTGTGTGATCATACAACTAAGTGTTTTATCAAGTTATTCAGGAGACGTATCTTCAAAAATATTTGACAAGCAAATGTAACAACAAATCTCAAAATCCCATCTCAAACTTCTGAAGATACATCTCCTGAATGTCCACTGGGCTGATCAACTATCAACATATTTGTTAAAAATTACGGAGATGTATTTTTGGATTTCTTTTAGTATTCATCTAAGGTAGCACTCAGTTTGGTGCGTCATACTGTTGGTGCATGGAGCATCTGAATGTGCATCTCTAGAATCTGAAGGACATTTTTTGTATTTTCGTGTGGTGTGTAAGTGTCTTACCCCAAAATTTGCCCTCCCATTTTGATCTTTTCACTCAACCCTTGACTTGAGAATCATTTGCACACACTTATATATCATTCATGTGCATCAATCATTCATTCATACATAATAGTTTATCATTATAGATTTAAAGCTCTTAGCTTGCAAGGCCAGGGTTTGTGTGTGTGTGGATCAAACTTTAAAGGTATGGTTTGGCTATTCATCTAATCATGGGGGAGGTGAAACCCTAACTGCTTGGTCTTTGAAGCATGGATTCAATGAGATCTCATCATGATACTCCTCAGGGGTTCCCAACCCTAATTTCTTGATGTTTTCGTTGTGAGGCCTCATGGATGTTCACTGGGCCTTGTCTTGACTTCTAAGCCCTGATTAAGGGTTCCTACATTGGAAGTTTGCTTATAAAGCATCTTGACTCATTCAGAGACCTTGATTAGAGGGTATGCATCATGAAACCCTAATCGGGGAGACTTGGTCCTAGTGCACATTATTGACTTGACTTTTCACCTGGTGTTTATTTGAAACCCTAATTCATTAGGAGAGGTGTTTGACTATCATATCATGCATCATCCATCATTAATTACTCTATGTGATCATGGGAATCATCTAGTTAATTTACATGCCAACATGATTGGGATTCCACCTATTCAAGGTTTGGTTCAAGCATCCATACATGCATCCTATTTAACATTTCCTTGGCCATTAACTTAGGTCTATATTTGCTTTAAAATGCATAGGCTCATGGCCAATGATTCATGATTCATGATGGCACAAAAGCATTGATTTCTTGATCCATTTGTTTGTGTTTTCATAGAGGCATTATAGGTCTTTGATTCCTGATTCATTCATGCATCTTGAGTCATTTAGTCCATGTGATCCAAATAGACAAAGATAATTGGTTCATCAAGTTGGTTCTAAATTAGATTCATCCATGTTACTTAATGTTTGAACGTTGATCATTGTTTCATTTGGATTGTATCTTGTTTACATATGTACATTGTTAATTCCATCAAAAAACCCTAGTTTAAGATTCATGGTTGACTTTGGTCAATTGTTGACTTTTTGGTCAACTAGTTGACCAAAGTCAACCATCCATTCATAGGTCCAATTATCTTGATTTTGGCATCATTGATCATGTACATTCCTTATGCCATTTGGTTCATTTCACATTGTTCATTCACTTTTGTTTCTCATCCAATTCAATGCATTCTCCATTCAATTTTCAAACATCTTCCATAATCCAATTCATATATGCCTTTCATTCATGTATACTTTCTATTCATACCACACATTCAATACAATTCCATAAATTTCAAACTTTCCATTTACAAATCTATTTCAATACATATTTTCCATTCAAGTCACATACATTTTACATCAACCATTCAAATTCCAAAATTTCACTTCATAAACCATTAATTCCAAAATTACAACCATTATAATTCCATTCAAATTCCAAAAACAACTTAACAATTTACAAGTCAATTCCAATTCAATTCAATTCATACACGTTTTATATTTCAACATTACAAATTTCAATGTACAAACCATAAACCATTACATTTCAAATAATTACTACAAACTACAACATGATTAAGGTTATCTTTCCATCTTAAACCTTGGTGTTCCAAGCAATTCCAAAAGCACTTCCTAAACATTCCAAGCCAAGCACTATGAAGCCCTGCAAACTGTCATCCAGTCCAAATTCAACAACATATCAATCAATAACATAACATTTCGAAAGCATAACAAATTTTTCACTAACATCATTCATTCACATAGCACTAACGAAGGTATAATTGTCATAACAAAATTTAATTTACAATAAATTTTAATCTCACTAATAGCATAATTGATTTCATTCATTCCATAGGAGCAACATATGCATAACAGGAAATCTACTGGCATTTCTAACTGCTTTCCTCTTAGCTTCATACCATAATAGTTGATTACAGAAAATTAGTGCTAACAAAACTCATAGTATGCATTCACTAATGGAAATTGGATAAATCAATTAACAACCCATTTTTTCTAGCTAACTTTCTTTTAATTAACCAATATTGCACTAACTCTAAATAAAACCATAACTAACCTTCCATAACAGAAAGACAGCAAAGATACCATATCATTCCATACTCAGATTCATAACTCATAGTAAGATGAAATTTTTAGCATAAAATAACCTTAGCTAGCATTATGATCTAACTGACACTAAATTCGAATTCAGATTAACCCTTCGAGCATATTTGATAGAAAGTAACTGCATAACTAACAATTTTTTTCGCTTCCTAGCTAACTAACAATTTTTTTCACTTCCTAGCTAACTAACAAATTCATAACTAACTGACTTAGTGAGTGATTCATCGAGTCTAGTCAAACTAACTCCTAACCAAGTTTAACCAACTCATAAGCTAACTCCTAACCAAGTCTAACCAACTCATAAGCTAACTCCTAAGCAATTTTTCTCCGAGTGTCCTCCCTATTTAATCTTCTCTTCCCTCTTAATTCAGGGTCCATCCTTTTTTCCTGCTAAAACTCGAAAATACTCTCTCCTCACTCTTGATCTTCCTCATTCAATCCCACTCACAAAACCCTCACCCAAAGCTCAACCTTGCAGTTATTGAAACTTTACATTAAAGCTTCAAAAGTGATTGAGCTAAGCCCCTGAAGCTATTACACTCTCAAGCTATCTCACTGCACTCCTCACTCGCACGACACCAATAATCCGCAACCAGTATTATCACCAAAAACCAAACAGAAAATTTCAAGAAGAGGAAGAAGAGGTGAAACAAAGAGGAAGAAGTGAAACGTAGCATTACATGTGAAGTGATCCGATAAGTGTTTTAAGCTTATTCATTTGCGTAATTCTTTTGAACATGTCGGCATCTCTCCCATCACGATTTCACGCTTCGACACGAACTTGGGGCTTTCCAATCTAAACCAATACAAACCAAAACCAGAACTTCGTAATCAAACCGAAACTGTGAGAATTCTGAGCGAATAGAGACGCATCGCGTTTGAGGAAATACTTGTTTCTGTCGCAGAAGAATCACTTATGTAGATAAGCGCATTTGCTTATCACCTTCAATCCTTCGCTCTGCAATTCCACAAATCAAATCTGTTTGCAGCAGGAAGCAAGATTAGACGAAGAACGAATATAAAGAGCGGAGAAGAAGAACAACGAAGCCTTACCTATAAAGCAGTCTCCGTTGTCGGAGTGACCACCAGGGTAGAGATTTCCTTCACGCCGATTTGGTGAGGGTTTCGAGTTATTTATTTATGCATTGCCTCTGAGCATCTTTTCCACTCCGCCTCCCCCCAATTTCTCTTTCAGAACGTGATTAACCTAGGGTACATCATTCCTGAACTCCAATGCGAAATTCTGACCTAGGATGTGCGAGAACGATTATCAAATTCGGATTCGGGGAAGAATTTTGGGATAAGAGTCTTTTTCTTGCTTGAATTTTGGTCTCAATTGGGATTTGGGGATTAGGTTTCAGGTTCATATGTTAGGGAGGATTCAAATTCGGGTTCACTTGTGATTCAGCGCGTATGAACATTTGTTGAAGCGTTTGGACTTGTTGCGCTTTGGGCCATTGAGGCCCTTAGGCCCATTTGTTTCTTTGCGCCACACCCTGGTTCACGTACTTGCACCATGTGGAAAACTTTACTTTATACCCATGTATTTATTCATGTATTCCTATATTTTATAAAAAATACCAATTTTACCCTTATATATTTTCAACTAATTTATTATTTTATTTTTAAATATTTTTTAAATTTTATTTTGCGTAACGGAAGAGTTTGCAAAAAAGTTCCGGTAGTATTTTTTTTTTGTGTACTTGAAGACTTTGCAAAAGAGTTCCGGTACACAAAAATTGACTACCGGAACTCTTTTGTAATGTCTTCCGGTATAAAGAAAAATTAAAAAAATATTTGAAAAATGAGTACCAGAACTCTTTTGCAAAGTCTTCCGGTACACAAAATTGACTATCGGAACTCTTTTCCAAAGTCTTCTGATACACACAAAAAATATTTAAAAAATGCTTGAAAAATGACTACCGGAACTCTTTTGCAAAATCTTCCGGTACACAAAAATTGACTTCCGGAACTCTTTTTCAAAGTCTTCCGGTAAAAAAAAAAATATTTTAGAAAATGTTTGAAAAATGACTACCGGAACTCTTTTGCAAAGTCTTCCGGTACAAAAAAAAAAATTTAAAAAATGTTTGAAAAATGACTACCGGAACTCTTTTGCAAAGTCTTCCGGTACACAAAAATTGACTACCGGAACTCTTTTGCAAAGTCTTCCGGTATACAAAAAATATATTGAAAAAATGCTTGAAAAATGACTACCGGAACTCTTTTGTAAAGTCTTCCGGTACACAATTTTTTTTTAAAAAAATAAAAATAAAAATAAAATAATAAATTAGTTTAAAATATATAAGGATAAAATTGATATTTTTATGAAATGTCGGGGTGTAGGGATAAATGTATGGGTATGAGGTAAAATTTTCCTATCTGTGGCATAGTTTTTTTTCTTGGGCCTTTTCAGCCGAACCCAATAATACCAGCGAATTTCTATCCCTCACGCCCTATGCAGGGCCTGCACCTCATAAGCCCATTTTATTAATTGTTTTGATTATCTTGATGATTGGATTTTAACTTTGTTGATTAGGCTATTTAATTGATTAAATTATCTCATGTTAATTAGAGAGTTTAATTAGGGATTAACTTGATTGTGGTAATTAGGATTTTAGGATTAATTAGAATTTGAATATTAGATTTGCTAGAATTAATTATTTTAGATAGGAAATTATATATAAATAGTTTTAATTAGTTTTTAATTCTAGTACTAGTTTCTTAATTGATCATTTTGTGAAAATTGATTTTATTAACCTTAAGATTTTAGTCATAGAATTTCATGCTCCCTTAGATTAGGGTTTGGGGTTAAGATTAATTAGCCATTTTAATCAAACTAATTTTCATGTGATACTCGGTAATTGAGGATTAATGTGACTTTAACCTTTGCATGATCCCTTAAGAATAACTTGTACATAGTATTAACCCTTAAATTAGGTTAATCTTAATTTTTAAATTGATTCAAACCCTCTGATTTAAGTTGATCAAAAGAAATTTTGATTAACTAAGTCCTTTGATTCATGTATAATCCCACAATCTATCCAAGTGATCAAAAGTCCCTTGATCACTTGATGAGACTCTTTCTGTAATCGGTGGATCTCAAGGCCTCAAGTTCAAACTTTCATACAAGGCATCCCATGAAAATCAAGCAGTTGATTATATAAGACATATCAAAGGTGTTTCTTCAAGAGCTTGTCAGTCAATATTAAAATTGTGTGACACGAGCCTTAAGAAATAGAGAATGAATGAGAGTGGAGAATTCTATTAACTCATTCTGAATATCTTTGGGTACGGGAAAAATGATCCAGTTGCTCATCATATTCACCTTTATTCGTAGAATTTAGAACAATTCAAATCATATGATTGTCAAGTCTCTCCCTTCAAAGCAACAATGTAACAATCAGAGGTCTTCATCATCACAAGGAGCAACAAGGATTCTTCTTCAACGACTTGAAAGTTATGATGAGAATCACATGACATGAGCCTTAAGTAGTAGATAATGAATTAGAGTGGAGAATTCTATTAACTCATTCTGATTATCTTTTGGTACGGGACGAATGACCCAGTTGCTCATTGTATTCACCTTTACTCATAGACTTTAGTATGTGTCATATCCAATGACTTCCAAGTCTTCTCCATCTTCCATTATCATAATATCATTCCTCTTGTCTCAGTCTCTTGTTGTCAGCCCTAGTAGGATGGACTATGAAAGCTCTGACTTTCTCATTGCACGGTGAGAATACGTATGCACGAGGATTCAGATTCTCCGTGAGCTACCTTATTTATTTCTATCTCATCTATTATTTCTACATTGATCAATAAATACCATCTTTTTGAGATCAAATATAACTTCTCCTTGGATTCCATGGACACCCTTTTAGGACGATGTAGCGGTAGTCTGCATTTGTACCTAGAGTTGTTTCTCTCGTACACAAACATTTTATTCCTTCTTTTTTGGCTAATAAGCATGTTTCCCTTTATGGTACAAATTTGATTCCCTTCATGGATCCAATATACCACTCTTCTTTGATTTCAAATTGTTTGTTCCTTACAATGATATATTGTTCCTTGTACCAAACAATACTTTCTTTTGGGCCCCGTACATACCCTTTTAGGACGATATATTAGCAATCCACCTTGTGAACTAAGAGTTGTTTGTCTCGTACACAAACATTTAATTCCTTCTTTTATGGCCAAGATGCCTATTTACTCTTCTGTTCAAAGTTCATTCTCCTTTGTGGGTTCCCATGTTACCACTTTGTTGGTACAAGTTATACTATACATCACTTATCTCTCTTTGTTCTCGTGGTTCCACGAACTACAAATGCTCTGACTTTCTCATTGCACAATGAGAATACGTAAGCATGAGAATGTAAATCCTTGGCGAACATAATCATAATTATTCCTCCTTCTTCCTTAGGGAATCATTCATACCTTTCATGATCCATCATTTACCGCCAATCATAAATCGTTCACCCCAGTGACATATTGTTTCTTTGAAACAAAATACAATTTTCTTTAGAATTCCATATATACCCTTTTAGGACGATATAGCTGCAATCCGCATTTGTACCTAGAGTTGTTTGTCTCGTACACAAACATTTCATTCCTTCTTTTTTCGCTAAGACGTTGTTTCCCTCTATGGTACATATTTTATTTCTCCTATGGATTCCAATATACCCTTATCTTTGGTTCCAAATCATACCAACAATCACTTATACCAAACCCTTCATTTCTTGGACTTTGGTTACTTTCTTTATCATTTTATTCATCTCCATGATGCATTCATAATCTACCTTCATTCAATTCATATGATATACTCATCTTTTAGCTAAATACAATATATCTTTGAGCTCCATCTTGTGTCTACTTGTGAACCAAGAGTTGTTTGGCTACGAAACCCAAACACTTAATTCTCCTTGCTTTCATCTATACCATATATAGTGGCAGACGCTTCCGGCTACCCACATATTGGTCAACGTCAGTTTTACTCTTGGGTTCAGATTTCATCCACTTATGGATTTCAAATCATACAATCATTTAGTTCAGACCATACATTTATCACAACTTCTCCTCATCTTCCATCACTAGTTCTATGAACTACGGAGCTCTGAATTCCTTATTTCCCTATAAGGATACGTAGGCACGAGGGCCTCAATCTTCACCGAGCACTTTGTAAGAACAAAAATTGTTCTACAACAGATTCCTTGATTTTGATGATAACAAAGGATGAAACCAAAAATGGCACCCTAACGAAAAGTTTCTAAGTGTGCAGGGTTCTAAAGAAAGAAGAAACAAATCTGATGATGTCATCAGATGCACAACAAGATCAGATACAAATTATCAAGTATCAGAAGCATCTAAAGTGGAATCTCGTTTCAAGAAGCTCTGACTCTGGACAAAACTGCAAAGTATCAGAAGCATCTGAACATGAAGTAAAGTCTAGAAGCTCTGACTCTGAACAAATGCCTTCTGTAAACTCTGAAGTTATCAGCGTCATCTGAACTTTCAAGAGATAACATCAGAAGCCAGATTCCCAGATACACGAAGACTCTAATCAGAATTGTTAATCATGATGAAGTAACGTTTAAGCCAAGTTAAAGTTCTGCAAATGGATTTCCTCAATTAGAAAGAGACGTTAATCTCCACTTCCAAGAGAGAAGATACTACTTGTGGTAAGTAGTCACTTCTAAAAGAAAAAGTCTCCTGCAGAAGCTATTTATGGAATGGCGTAACTACATCTTTATATCCAACAGATTCAACTCTATTTCAACACTACTTCAACTCCTATATAAAGAGAAGAAATCAACTTTCAGTAAAAAAAAAGAAATCACCAGCCAAAACTATACTGAAATTATATCACGCTCAAGAAAAACTTCTTTGTTCTTCAAAGATTTTCACTAAGCTTTTGCTTATCAAGTGAAAAATTTGTTCTTAAGTTTGTAATATTTGCTTTCCTAGAAGCACTCTAGATTACACATCTTGTATCTAATTTTTATTTGATTTCCTCAAGTGACTCTTTGTAGTCTGTAGACTTGAGAGGACTAAGAGATTTTCTTCTCTCTTAGGGGTTGTTTGTAATCTTTCAAGATTAGTGGATTAAGTCCTTGTTGAAGGCGAAATCACCTTGGCCGGGTGGACTGGAGTAGCTTTGTGTTATAAGCGAACCAGTATAAAATCATTGTGTGATTTCTTTTTGCAAAAGCGCTTATTTTTCAAACAATTCAAACCCCCCCTTTCTTGTTTTTCTCACCTTCAATTGGTATCAGAGCCTGGTTCTGTTATTGATTTTCAAATCAAACACTTAACCGTGTAGAGAGATCCAGTGCGAGAAAAACAAATGGCCCACTCAAATGAGAAAGATTCTTACAATGCCAAGCCTCCTGTTTTTGATGGAGAAAAGTTTGATTACTGGAAAGATAGAATCGAAAGTTTCTTTCTGGGTTATGATGCTGACCTCTGGGATATTGTCACAGATGGATACAAACCTCCAACCTTAAATGGAGCTGAAGTTCCCAGAAGCAAAATGTCAGAAGATCAGAAACGTGAGTTCAAAAATCATCACAAGGCCAGAACAATACTTCTAAATGCTATATCATACAACGAATACGAAAAGATCACCAACAGAGAGACGGCTAAAGATATACTTGACTCTCTGAAGATGACCCATGAAGGAAACTCCCAAGTCAAGGAGACGAAGGCTCTGGCGCTGATCCAGAAATATGAAGCCTTCAAGATGGAAGATGACGAAGCTATAGAAGCTATGTTTTCCAGATTCCAAACTCTTATTGCAGGTCTTAAAGTGCTAGACAAAGGATACACGACTGCAGATCATGTTAAGAAGATTGTCAGAAGTCTGCCAAAGAAATGGAGACCAATGGTTACTGCTCTGAAGTTATCAAAGGATCTGAACAATATCAGCCTTGAAGAACTTGTTAGTTCTCTCAGAAGCCATGAGATAGAACTAGAGGAGGATGAGCCTCAGAAAAGGAACAAGTCAGTGGCGCTGAAGTCCAGACCTGAAAGACGGAAGTCAGACAGAACCAAAGCCCTTCAAGCAGAAACTGCAGACACTGATGACTCTGAATCTGAAGACTCTGATGATGAAGAAGAACTGTCCCTACTAACCAGAAGAGTTAAGCAACTCTGGAAAAGGAGGAACAACAACAACTTCAGAAGATCAAGACCCAGAGGGGATCGATCAGAGTCAACTTCAAAAGGTAAACCTAATAAAGATATTACCTGTTTTGAATGTAAAGAAACAGGTCATTACAGAAATGAATGCCCCAAGCTGAAGAAAGACAACCCTAGAAAAGAAAGCTTCAAGAAAAATACCTTCAGAACAAAGAAGGGATTAATGGCCACCTGGGACGATAGTGAATCCGAATCATCAGAATCTGACTCTGATGAACAGGCCAACGTAGCTCTTATGGCTACCACATCCAGCAGCTCAGATGAAGAATCTGAAGAGGTATTTTCTGAACTTTCTAGATCTGACTTAGAATCATGTTTATCAGAAACTCTTACCTCTCTTCAGAAATTAAAACAAAAAGTTAAAGACATTAAAGGCCTTCTTAAAGCAAAATCTGAAGTATGTAGTAGACTTGAGACAACAATTCTAGCACGAGATGATACTATCAGATCTCTAACGATAGAAAGAGATGGAGCTAAAACAAAAAGCTTAGAATTAGAAGAAACGTTGTCTCAAGCACCACAAACTTCAAATGAAATTATTTATAAATATGAAGAAGCCTTTCAACAATTTCTGAAGAATGGGATAGATAGGAGTATTATGGCATCCATGATTTATGGAGTAGGTCAGAATAATAAAAGGGGAATTGGGTATGATTCTGAGGAAAAAAAACCTCTACCAGTAACCAGCTTAAATCTCCGTTTTCATATCATTACACACACACACAAGAACAAAAATTTAAGAATGATAGAAGACCCAAAGTTATAAGAAACTCTGGGAAGACTAATCTAAAAGGACCCAAGAGATTCTGGGTACCGAAAGATAAGATTATCTATGTTGCAGATATCCTATGCAGCAAAGTTCAGACACCAGTCATGGTACCTGGACTCTGGATGCTCGCGACATATGACGGGAAGAAAGTCTATGTTCCAAAGCCTGGAACTTAAAGACGCTGGATTTGTAGGCTTCGGAGGAGATCAGAAAGGAAGGATCAGAGGCTCCGGAACTATTGGTAATGGTACTCTTCCCTCTATATCTGATGTTCTTTATGTAGAAGGATTAATGCATAACTTGTTATCCATAAGTCAATTAAGTGATAACGGTTATGATGTAATCTTTAATCAAAAAACGTGTAAAGCCATTAGTCAGAACGATGGCTCTGTCCTTTTCACAGGCAAGAGGAAAAAAAACATTTATAAAATAAATCTTTCTGATTTAAAAGATCAAAATGTTAAATGTTTAATGTCAGTTCACGAAGAGCAATGGGTATGGCATAGACGCTTAGGCCACATTAGCATGAGAAAACTTTCTCAGCTAACTAAACTTGAGTTAGTCAGAGGCTTACCTAAACTGAAGTTTTCTTCAGATGCTCTGTGTGAAGCTTGTCAAAAAGGAAAGTTTTCAAAAACATCTTTTAAAAAGAAAAATGTTGTTTCTACCTCTAAGCCTCTGGAGCTTCTTCACATTGACTTATTTGGTCCTGTGAAAACAGCATCAGTCAATGGAAAGAAGTATGGACTAGTAATCGTTGATGATTACAGCCGCTGGACATGGGTAAAATTCCTAAAGCACAAGAGTGAGTCTCACTCTGTATTCACCAGTTTCTGTTCTAAAGTGCAAAAAGAATTTGACTCTAAAATTGTTAGAGTCAGAAGTGATCATGGTGGAGAATTTGAAAATAAAGATTTTGAAGAATTATTTGACTCTAATGGAATATCCCATGATTTCTCCTGCCCTAGAACTCCACAACAAAATGGAGTTGTAGAGAGGAAGAATAGGACACTCCAGGAGATGGCCAGAACCATGATCAATGAAACAAATGTAGCAAAGCACTTTTGGGCAGAAGCTGTAAATACAGCGTGTTACATTCAGAATAGAATCTCTATTAGACCTATTCTGGAAAAGACTCCCTATGAACTGTGTAAGGGAAGAAAACCCAACATTTCTTATTTTCATCCTTTTGGATGCATTTGTTTTATATTAAATACTAAAGAACATCTGAACAAGTTTGATTCCAAAGCACAGAAAGGTATTATGTTAGGATACTCAGAACGCTCTAAAGGCTATAGAGTATACAACACAGAAACCAAAATTGTGGAGGAATCAATTCATGTTAGATTTGATGACAAGCTTGACCCTGAAAAGTCAAAGCTAGTTGAAAAGCTTGCAGATTTAGAGATCACTCTGGTAGAATCTGAGAAAACTCCAGAAGCAACTGTCACTCCAGACTCTGAAGAAATTAAATCTCCAGAAATTCCAAGGAAAGTCAAGAGTTGTAGCAACGTATCTGAAGATTTGATTTTGGGAAACAAAGATGAACCTGTTAGAACCAGATCTACCTTCAGAACTTCTGAAGATATTCCTCTGGGACTAGTGTCTCTGATTGAGCCTACGTCCTGTGATGAAGCTCTTCAAGATAATGATTGGGTGGCAGCTATGCAAGAAGAGTTAGATCAATTCTCCAAGAATGATGTCTGGGATCTCGTTCCTAAACCCAGAGGCACTCATGTCATTGGAACCAGATGGGTTTTCAGAAACAAACTGAACGAGAAAGGAGAAGTTGTCAGAAACAAGGCTCGACTGGTAGCTCAAGGTTATAGTCAACAAGAAGGTATTGATTATAATGAAACCTTTGCTCCAGTCGCGAGGTTAGAATCTATTCGTCTTCTTGTATCTTTTGCTATTAATCACTCTATCAAATTATACCAAATGGATGTCAAGAGTGCATTTCTAAATGGTTATATTTCAGAAGAAGTGTATGTAAATCAACCTCCAGGTTTTGAAAATTCAAATTTTCCAGAACATGTTTTCAAACTTAAGAAATCCTTATATGGACTTAAACAAGCTCCCAGAGCTTGGTATGAACGTCTAAGCAATTTTCTTCTGGAACAAAATTTTATCAGAGGGAAAGTTGATTCTACACTCTTCTGTAAAAACCATAAAAATGATCTCGTGATATGCCAGATTTATGTTGATGACATTATTTTTGGTTCTGCTAATATCTCTGTTTGCCAAGAATTTTCTAAGTTAATGCAGGCAGAATTTGAAATGAGTCTAATGCAAGAACTAAAGTTCTTTCTGGGAATTCAAATCAATCAAACTCCAGAAGTCACGTACATTCATCAAAGCAAGTACATTAAAGACGTTCTGAAGAAGTTTGATATGTCTGAATGCAACTCTGCAAAAACTCCTATGCACCCAACTTGCATTCTGGAGAAGGAAGAGGTAAGCAACAAGGTTTGTCAGAAGCTCTATCGAGGTATGATAGGCTCTCTTCTCTATCTGACTGCTACTCGTCCTGATATTCTTTTTAGCGTCTGTCTTTGTGCCAGATTCCAATCAGATCCTAGAGAATCTCATTTAACAGCTGTTAAGAGAATTCTTAAGTATCTGAAAGGAACTCCTAACCTGGGCCTGATGTATGAGAAAACATCAGAGTATAGGCTTTCTGGTTATTGTGATGCAGATTATGCAGGAGATAGAATAGAACGAAAAAGCACATCTGGAAATTGCCAGTTTCTGGGAAACAATCTAATCTCCTGGGCTAGCAAAAGACAGTCAACTATCGCTCTATCAACTGCAGAAGCAGAATACATCTCAGCATCACTGTGCACAACTCAGATGCTCTGGATGAAACATCAGCTAGAAGATCTTCAGATATTTGAGAGTAACATTCCTATCCTTTGTGATAATACTGCTGCTATTTGTTTAAGTAAGAATCCTATTTTACATTCCAGAGCCAAACACATAGAAATTAAACATCATTTTATTAGAGACTATGTTCAGAAAGGAATAGTAACACTGAAGTTCATTGATACAGAACATCAATGGGCAGATATCTTTACTAAGCCTCTAGCTGAAGATAGATTTCTTTTCATCTTAGAAAATCTGAACATTAAAAATTGTCCTGAATGAAGTATGGCTCTGAAAAAATAAAATAAGATTCTGATAAAAACAAATATGATTCTGCCTCTGACTCTGATACTTCTACATTGTTAAGAAGATATCTGAGTTAGAAATCTTCAGAACCAATCTCTTGGTATTCCTGAAGATCAGATACATCAACACGTGGAACTCTGAAGCGTCAAACTTTAGAACTTCTAGACAGCTGTCAAGAAATTCAAAAGGCAGACGTTTGAGTTTTCCTCGAGCGGTGTGCAAACTGTGGGATTAGACATTCATTTATGAGCTGTAATTATTTTTCCCCCCAAGCGTGCCATTTTGAGTTTTGTGTCTAACGCTTTCTGAGGTGTCGTTTTGCATGCGTTTTTTTACTTAGGTATATAAACACTTTTCTCACATTTCACACACTTATCACTCTCACTCACTCTAAAACCCTAAACCATCTCTCGAAGTTTTCTCTGCAACTCCTTCAGTTCTTCATCTTCTTCATCAATCTTCTTCATGAATCCTCAAGAGCAAGAAGTTTTTAACTTCTCCCAACAGATGGAAGCCAGTTCTAATCCCCAAACCTCAAACACTCAAACACCCACTGTTACAGGCGTTACCACAACCCCTGTTTATCAAGAACCTCATATTTTGGAACGTGAACGCCACATTCATCTTGCAACCTCCTTTGAAAATTTGGATGTACTGTGTGAATCGCTGGTAGATTTTGAGAATTTGAGAAGAAACGGTGTTGATCTTACTGAAGATCTTCACAAGCAAGGTTGGGAGAACTACTTCAACAGGCTTTATGGTCCCATTTACCCTCTTCTTGTCAAGGAATTTTGGAGACATGCTGATGCAGATGACCAGTTCATTGTTTCTTTTATTCTGGGAGTGAAGATTGTCATCACTGAAGCATCAATTGCTTCCTTGTTGAACATGGAGACTACTGGAGGAAAGAGGATTTACAACATTCCTCCTAGGTCAAAACGCATCACTGAGGTTATCAACCCAACTATCTTCAAAGCAAACGCTGAAGGAAATCCCTCTAAGAACAAGGAGCTTCATCAGAACCTCCGAGTCTGGCTGAAGATAATTCTGGGAACAATCCATCATCGTCCAGCCTCCAACTCTTCAGATTATATTAATGCTGATCAGAAACTCATTTTATATTGCATTCAGAAAGGTATCAAGATCAATCTCCCTGTTCTTCTTTTCAAATATCTAAGGGATTCTGTCAAAGACTCCAGAAACAGCTTGAAGCCAAGATCTTACATCCCTCTGGGAAGACTGCTTTCTGATGTCTTCATTGAGCATGGATTGGTTGACCAGCTGGAAAAGGCCAAGCTGATGGATGATCTGGCTATAGAAACTGGAAGGCCTCTGAATGCCAAAAATCTCAAAAGCATGGGAATCATCAAGGAGATCAGAGTCAAGCCCACTGTGGATGTGTCCTGGGAAGCTCTGAAAGATCAGAGGAAGATGCCTCATGGCCTTGAAAGGTTCTTCAAGAATGAACCCAGAGATGCCATTGCTATCTACCTTCAGCGTCTGCTTGATGAAGGTATTGATATTTCTGATTTCAGAATTGAAGACCTTTTGGATTCAGAAGAAGATTTGGTCAGATACAAAAGAGGTCTTTCTGAGAAGAAGATAGCTGAGGAAGCAAGGAAGGCAAAGAAACCCAGACTTGGAGAATCTTCTGGAACCAAAGCTCCAGCTCCTCTGAAAAACTCTTCTTCTGGTAAGTCTATTCCTCCTGTTACTTCTGTATTACCTATGATGGCCTCTTCTACTCCTCTCCCAACACCTCCCTTATTTACAACCTCTGAAATCCCTCCTTCAACCATCAGAACCTCTCAACCTCCACCTGTTCTAAAAGTTGCTCGTAATTTCACAACAACCTCTGACCCTAATCAACTATATCACCACAGCTCTTCCTCATCCTCTGAACCAGAAACACCCCCATACTTTAGTGTTTCTTCATCATCATCCACAGAACCTTCTGACCCAAAATCCCCAACAATAGCTGAAATTTATGCTAGAAAATTCGCCCCACAAACTCAAACACAAACTGAAGTAACCTCAACCCTCCGAACTTCTCTTCCACAACAAACAACAACCATCTCCTCTGAAAATCAAACTTCCCTTCCACCACAAACAACCACCACACCATCTGAAATTCGACCATCTGATCCTTACATCACTCCACCAATTATTCCCGCTGTACCTGGACCAGACTCTGACCCATTAGACCTAAATCCACTCTATGCTTCATCCCCTAGTCTTCAACCAGACGCAGATTCTGAACTTCAACCAGAAGCAGAAACTGAACCTCACTCTCTAAATCTCAGCCCTCAAAACTCTCCACCTCATTCACCTGAACCTGAACCTGAACCTGAACTTACCATACCTACCCTTGAGGAGGCCATTATACAGGTTGCAGAAGCTTCAGTCCAGAAGATCAAGTCTCTGGCTAAAAACTCTGAAGTTAGTGATGATCCTAAATCTGTTAGGACACACTGGAACAAAGTCATTAGTTGGATGACCTCTGAGTCTTATAGGCTGAAGAGTATCTCTGAACAAGTCAGAAATGGCTACATCAGAGACTCTGAGGAAAGACTCCAAGAGAGATTGGCTAGAGAAGCTGAGGCCAAAAGATTAGAGGAGGAAATATTGGCTAAGGAAGCTGAGGAAGAAGCAAGAAAGTTAGAAGAAGAACGACTGGCAAAGGAAGCAGAACTTCTAAGGATTCAGGAAGCTGAAGCCAAGGCTCAGGCGGATGCAGAAGCCCAAGCTGCTGCTGAAGCTGAAGCTCAGTAGGCTCTGACTCAGGGGGAGTCCTCTTCTGCGATCCCGTTGATTCTTAACACTCTGAAAGAGATCAAGCAAGATCAGAAAGAGATCAAGAAAGATCAGAATGAGCTCCGGGCCAGGATGGACAAGCAAGATGCTTTGAATGAAAACATCCAGAACATGTTTGCCATGTTGCTTCAGAGACTTCCTCAACCTCCAAACCCTTAGGCACTTAGGATTTATTTTGTTTGCTTGCCTAGTGTTTTTGCTTCTGACTTCTTTTTAGCTCTGATATTCTTCCTTGAATCTGATGTTTTTGACTGTTGTTTGCCTTTGTGCTTTTTAATGAAGTGTTTTTCTCTTTATTATTCTCTTTATTTTATTATGCCTTTTTGATTATGCCAAAAAGGGGGAGAAATTATTAAATAGCTCTGATGAAAATTATGTCTAAAACCTTAAGCATTCTGCAACAATTGTAGAAATAGCTTTGATTAAATAACTCTAACATTAAAAGTTAAGAATTTGCAGAAAAGTTTCAGAAATCTCATTACTTGAAAAGCTCTGGTAAGAACTTCTGAACTCCCTAGCACTAACTCAGGGGGAGCTTCTGTCTATCTGATCTTATGTTTCATCTGCTATTTTAAGTTGTTTTGTCATCATCAAAAAGGGGGAGATTGTAAGAACAAAAATTGTTCTACAACAGATTCCTTGATTTTGATGATAACAAAGGATGAAACCAAAAATGGCACCCTAACGAAAAGTTTCTAAGTGTGCAGGGTTCTAAAGAAAGAAGAAACAAATCTGATGATGTCATCAGATGCACAACAAGATCAGATACAAATTATCAAGTATCAGAAGCATCTAAAGTGGAATCTCGTTTCAAGAAGCTCTGACTCTGGACAAAACTGCAAAGTATCAGAAGCATCTGAACATGAAGTAAAGTCTAGAAGCTCTGACTCTGAACAAATGCCTTCTGTAAACTCTGAAGTTATCAGCGCCATCTGAACTTTCAAGAGATAACATTAGAAGCCAGATTCCCAGATACACGAAGACTCTAATCAGAATTGTTAATCATGATGAAGTAACGTTTAAGCCAAGTTAAAGTTCTGCAAATGGATTTCCTCAATTAAAAAGAGACGTTAATCTCCACTTCCAAGAGAGAAGATACTACTTGTGGTAAGTAGTCACTTCTAAAAGAAAAAGTCTCCTGCAGAAGCTATTTATGGAATGGCGTAACTACATCTTTATATCCAACATATTCAACTCTATTTCAACACTACTTCAACTCCTATATAAAGAGAAGAAATCAACTTTCAGTAAAAAAAAAAGAAATCACCAGCCAAAACTATACTGAAATTATATCACGCTCAAGAAAAACTTCTTTGTTCTTCAAAGATTTTCACTAAGCTTTTGCTTATCAAGTGAAAAATTTGTTCTTAAGTTTGTAATATTTGCTTTCCTAGAAGCACTCTAGATTACACATCTTGTATCTAATTTTTATTTGATTTCCTCAAGTGACTCTTTGTAGTCTGTAGACTTGAGAGGACTAAGAGATTTTCTTCTCTCTTAGGGGTTGTTTGTAATCTTTCAAGATTAGTGGATTAAGTCCTTGTTGAAGGCGAAATCACCTTGGCCGGGTGGACTGGAGTAGCTTTGTGTTATAAGCGAACCAGTATAAAATCATTGTGTGATTTCTTTTTGCAAAAGCGCTTATTTTTCAAACAATTCAAACCCCCCCTTTCTTGTTTTTCTCACCTTCACACTTTATCTATTCTTTTCCTTTCCCTTTATTCTTTCGCAAGTAATCCTTAGATATAACACTCATTCGAGCAAGAAGAATCAAAACGGTTCCCGTTGAGTACAATGGATGTTAGGGGTGTTAATACCTTCCCCTTGCATAACCGACCTCCTTACCCAGTTATCTCTTTCCCTGAGTTCTATCAATGTTTTCCTTTTCCTTCGGGAATAAATAAAGTTCGATGACGACTCTGTTATATGTTCGAGCGTGCGATGCGTTCGGGTATATTTCTGCTACCTTCAATAAGTAACAAATATGGCACATTAAGAAGTTCCCTACAAGAAATAGCTTAAGTGAGTTGGGATGACAACGAGCTTGGGAGAATTTGATTTAAGCCCAATAAATACTTATGAATCCCAATTATCTAGTTACACGTGGAAAAAATATTTAAAAATTAAATACATATATTAAAATTACTAAATAATAATTTATTCAAGAAAAAATATTTAAAAAACATAATAATTAATTAATATTATATATATATATATATATATATATATATATATATATATATATATATATAAAATCCCATTCAACAATAATGCCATTTAATTAAAAATAAATAATTTATTCTAATTATCACTATCACATATACAAAATTGGAAGAAGTGACCCCCAAACAGGATTAGACCGTCCAACAGACCGGATACTGATGGTGAAAACAAAAAAAACAAAAAATTGGAAGATAACCACAAAAAGTTAAACAAACGTAAAATTAAGGGATCAAAATATATATATATATTATATATATATATATATATATATATTATATATATATATATATATATATATATATTATATATATATATATATATATATATATATATATATATAATCCCATTCAACAATAATGTCACTTAATTAAAAATAAATAATTTATTCTAATTATCACTATCACATATACAAAATTGGAAGAAGTGACCCCCAAACAGGATTAGACAGTCCAACAGACCGGATACTGATGGTGAAAACAAAAAAAACAAAAAATTGGAAGATAACCACAAAAAGTTAAACAAAGGTAAAATTAAGGGATCAAAAAGCCGATTTTTTAAAGGGAATCTAAAAGGTTAAAAATATGTAAATAAATAGACCTAAAGTGCATCTAAGCCAAATGTTTTATACACAGAGAAAAAAAGTAAATATTTCCCTTTATCAAACTACATAATCAACTACCCATGGACAAAGGAGTGCCCTGAATGAATAGGAAAGATCATCAACGTTTTTTTTCTTCTGATTTTAGATGAGATAAAGCCTATAAACCGTAACTCTAAAATAAACATGACTTGCCCCCAAATCATCCTAAAAAGAGGTAAGCATTTCATCTCCCACCTCCTATAAACCAATCAAAAATTTGAAACTCAAAAGAGACACTCATTTTCACCAAACGGAAAATAAAGAGGAGACAACAATAAGGCCTACATATATAGCTGAAAGAAGGGAATTTTTTAATGTACCGTATATGTTTCTTAGCCACTTCACGAAAATACTTAAATTTCCCTATATTTCGGAGATGCATCTCCGGAAGCACCAAATTCTTAGTTAACGTTAAAATATTCTGGAGATAGTTCTCCGTTTATTTTTCGGAGATGTATCTCTGTAACCTATTAGGACATAATAATGCATATTATATTTTGTTTTCCGTTTATTTTTCAGAGATGTATTTCTCTAACCTATTAGAACATAATAGTGGCAGTCCACCTTGTGAACCAAGAGTTGTTTATCTCGTACACAAATATTTTATTCCTTCTTTTTTGGCAAAGACGCCTGTTTACTCTTCTGTTCAAAGTTCATTCTCCTTTGTGGGCTCCCATATTACCATTTTGTTGGTACAAGTTATACTATACATCACTTATCTCTCTTTCTTCTCGTGGTTCCACGAACTACAAATGCTCTACCTTTCTCATTGCACGATGAAAATTCGTAGGCAAGAGGATGTGAATCCTTGGAGAGCATAATCCTAGTTATTCCTCCTTCTACCTTAGGGCATAATTCATACCTTTCATGATACATCAGTCACCGCCAATCATAAACCGTTCACCCCAGTGACATATTATTTCTTTGAAACCAAATACAATTTTCTTTGGAATTCCATATATACCATTTTAAGACGATATAATGGCAGTCCGCATTTGTACCTAGAGTTGTTTGTCTCGTACATAAACATTTCATTCCCTCTTTTTTGGCTAAGGCATTAATTCCCTATATGGTACAAATTTCATTTCTCCTATGGATTCCAATATACCCTTACCTTTGGTTCCAAATTATACCAACGATCACTTATACCAAGCCCTTTATTTCTTGGACTTTGGTTACTTTCTCTATCATTTTATTCATCTCCATGATGCATTCATAATTACCTTCATTCATTTCATGTGATATACTCATCTTTGAGCTAAATACAATATCTCTTTGAGCCCCATCTTGTGTCTACTTGTGAACCAAGAGTTGTTTGGCTACGAAACCCAAACACTTAATTCTCCTTGTTTTCAGTTATACCATATATATAGGCAGACGCTTCCGGCTCTCCACATGTTGGTTAACCTCAGTTTTACTCTTAGGTTCAGATTTTATCCACTTCTGGATTTCAAACCATACAATCCTTTGGTTCAGACCATACATTTATCACAACTTCTTCTCATCTCCCATCACTAGTTCTATGGCTCTAAATTCCTTATTTCACTATAAGGATACGTAGGCATGAGGGCCACAATCCTCACCGAGCACTTTATCTATTCTTTTCCTTTCACTTTATTCTTTCGCGAGTAATCCTTAGATATAATACCCATTCGAGCAAGAACAATCAAAACGGTTCCCGTTGAGTACAGCGGATGTTAGGGGTGCTAATACATTCCCCTTGCATAACTGACTTCCTTACCCAGTTATCTCTTTCCCCGAGTTTTATTAATGTTTTCCCTTTCCTTCGGGAATAAATAAAGTTCAACGACGACTCTGTTGTATGTTCGAGCGTGCGATACGTTCAGGTATATTTCTGCTAGCTTCAGTAAGTAACAAATATGGTACATTAAGAAATTCCCTAAAAGAAATAGCTTAAGTGAGTTGGGATGACAACGGGTTTGTGAGAAATTTATTTAAGCCCAATAAATACTTATGAATCCCAATTATCTAGTTACACGTGGAAAAAATATTTAAAAACTAAATACATATATTAAAATTACTAAATAATAATTTATTCAAGAAAAAATATTTAAAAAATATAATAATTAATATAATATTATCAAAAATATTGATTAATATATATATATTTTTTATTTTTTTTATCCCAATCAACAATAATGCCACTTAATTAAAAATAAATAATTTATTTTAATTATTACTGTCACATATACAAAAATGGAAGAAGTGACCCCCAAACAGGATTAGACAGTATAGCGGACCAGATACTGATGGTGAAAACAAAACAAAAAACAAAAATTGGAAGAGAACCACAAAAAGTTAAACAAAGGTAAAATTAAGGGACCAAAAAGCTAATTTTTTAAAAGAAATCTAAAAGGTTAAAAATATGTAAATAAATGGATCAAAAGTGCATCTAAGCCAAATGTTTTATACATAGAGAAAACAGAGTAAACATTTTCCTTTATCAAACTACATAATCAACTACCCAAGGACAAAGAAGTGCCCTTAATGAATAAGAAAGATCATCAACGCTTTTTTTCTGATTTTAGATGAGATAAAGCCTATAAATTGTAACTCTAAAATAAACATGATTTGCCCACAGATCATCCTAAAAAGAGGGAAGCATTCCATATCCCACCTCTTACAAACCAATCAAAAATTTGAAACTCAAAAGAGACACTCATTTTCACCAAACGGAAAATAAAGAGGAGACAACAATAAGGCCTACATATATAGCTGAAAGAAGGGAATTTTTTAATGTACCATATACTACCTCCGTTTTTTATTATAAGTCGCTTTGGGAAAATATTTTGTACCACAATATAAGTCGTTTTATAATACCAATGAGTCATTAATGTTATTTTTCCTATTATACCCTTAAATATTTATTATTCTCTCTTCTTTCAATTACATCAATTTATCTTTTCAATATCATTATTGAAGGACAACTTTGTAAAATCCTTCATAATTTCTCTTTTTTATACCATAATTATTATATTTCTTAATACGTGTGAAAAGTCAAAAACGACTTATAATAAAAAACGGAGGGAGTATGTTTCTTAGCCACCACACGAAAATACTTAAATTTCCCTATATTTCGGAGATGTATCTCTGGACGCACCAAATTCTTAGTTAACGTTAAAATATTTTGGAGATAGTTCCCCATTTCTTTTTCGAAGATGTATCTCTCTAACCTATTAGAACATAATAGAGCATATTATATTTTGTTTTCCGTTTATTTTTCGGAGATGGATTTCTCTAACCTATTAGAACATAATAGTGGCAGTCCACCTTGTGAGCCAAGAGTTGTATTTCTCGTACACAAACATTTTATTGCTTATTTTTTAGCCAAGACGCCTATTTACTCTTCTGTTCAAACTTCATTCTCCTTTGTGGATTCCCTTGTTACCATTTTGTTGGTACAAGTTATACTATATATTACTTATCTCTCTTGGTTCTCGTGGTTCCACGAACTACAAATGCTCTAACTTTCTCATTGCATGATGAGACTAGGTAGGCACGGGGATGTGAATCATTGGCGAGCATAATCCTAATTATTCCTCCTTCTGCCTTAGGGCATCATTCATACCTTTCATGATCCATCATTTACCACCAATCATAAACCGTTCACCCCAGTGATATATTTTTTCTTTGAAACCAAATACAATTTTCTTTGGAATTCCATATATACCATTTTAGGACGATATAGAGGCAATTCACATTTGTACCTAGAGTTGTTTGTCTCATACATAAACATTTCATTCGTTCTTTTTTGGGTAAGACGTTGTTTCCCTCTATGGTATAAATTTTATTTCTCCTATGGATTCCAATATACCCTTACCTTTGGTTCCAAATTATACCAATGATCACTTATACCAAACCCTTCATTTCTTGGACTTTGGTTATTTTCTCTATCATTTTATTCATCTCCATGATGCATTCATAATCTACCTTCATTCATTTCATGTGATATACTCATCTTTGAGCTAAATACAATATCTATTTGAGCTTCATCTTGTGTCTACTTGTGAACCAAGAGTTGTTCGGCTACGAAACCCAAACACTTAATTCTCCTTGTTTTCGGCTATACCATATACAGTGGTAGACGCTTTCGGCTACCCACATATTGGTCAACGTCAGTTTTACTCTTGGGTTCAGATTTCATCCACTTCTGGATTTCAAATCATAAAATCCTTTGGTTCAGACCATAGATTTATCATAACTTCTTCTCATATCCCATCACTAGTTCTATGAACTACAGAGCTCTAAATTCCTTATTGCAGTATAAGGATACATAGGCATGAGGGCCCCAATCCTCACCGAGCACTTTATCTATTCTTTTCCTTCCCTTTATTCTTTCGCGAGTAATCTTTAGATATAACACCCATTAGAGCAAGAACAATCAAAACGGTTTCCGTTGAGTACAACGGATATTAGGGGTGGTAATACTTTCCCCTTGCATAACCGACTTTCTTAGCCAATTATCTCTTTCCCCGAGTTGTATCAATGTTTTCGCCTTCCTTCGAGAATAAATAAAATTTGATGACGACTTTGTTGTATGTTCGAGCGTGTTATGCGTTCGGGTATATTTTTGCTAGCTTTAGTAAGTAACAAATATGGTGCATTAAGAAATTCCATAAAAGAAATAACTTAAGTGAGTTGGGATGACAACAAGCTTGTGAGAATTTGATTTAAGCCCAATAAATATTTATGAATCCCAATTATCTAGTTACCGTGGAAAAAATATTTAAAAATTAAATACATACATTAAAATTACTAAATAATAATTTATTCAAGAAAAAATATTTTAAAAGTATAATAATAAATTTATATAATATTATCAAAAATATTGATTAATATATATTTTTTAATTTTTTTATCTCAATCAACAATAATGTCACTTAATTAAAAATAAATAATTTATTCTAATTATCACTGTCACATATACAAAATTGGAAAAAGTGACCCCCAAACCGGATTAGACAGTCCAGCGGACCAGATACTAATGGTGAAAATAAAACAAAAAACAAAAATTGGAAAGAACCACAAAAAGTTTAACAAAGGTAAAATTAAGGGACCAAAAAGCTGATTTTTTAAAAGGAATCTAAAAGGTTAAAAATATGTAAATAAATGGACCAAAGGTGCATCTAGGCCAAATGTTTTGTACACAGAGAAAATAGAGTAAACGTTTTCCTTTATCAAACTACATAATCAACTACCCAAGGACAAACGAGTGCCCTGAATGAATAGGAAAGATCATCAACGCTTTTTTCTGATTTTAGATGAGATAAAGCCTATAAACCATAACTCTAAAATAAACATGACTTGCCCACAAATCATCCTAAAAAGAGGTAAGCATTTCATCTCCCACCTCCTACAAACCAATAAAAAATTTGAAACTCAAAAGAGACACTTATTTTCACCAAACGGAAAATAAATAGGAGACAACAATAAGGTCTACATATATAGCTGAAAGAAGGGAATTTTTTAATGTACCATATATGTTTCTTAGCCACCACACGAAAATACTTAAATTTCCCTATATTTCGGAGATGCATCTCCGTACGCACCAAATTCTTAGTTAACGTTAAAATATTCTCGAGAAAGTTCTCCGTTTATTTTTCAGAGATGTATATGTGTAACCTATTAGAACATAATAGTGCATATTATATTTTGTTTTCCGTTTATTTTTTGGAGATGTATTTCTCTAACCTATTAGAATATAATAGTGGGCGTCCACCTTGTGAACCAATAGTTGTTTGTCTCGTACACAAACATTTTATTCCTTCTTTTTTGGCTAAGATGCCTGTTTACTCTTCTGTTCAAAGTTCATTCTCCTTTGTGGGTTCCCATGTTACCATTTTGTTGGTACAAGTTATACTATACATCACTTATCTCTCTTTGTTCTCATGGTTCCACGAACTACAAATGCTCTAACTTTCTCATTGCACGATGAGAATGCGTAGGCACGGGGATGTGAATCATTGGCGAGCATAATCCTAATTATTCCTCCTTCTGCCTTAGGGCATCATTCATACCTTTCAGGATTCATCATTTATCGCAAATCATAAACCGTTCACCCCAGTGACATATAATTTCTTTGAAACCAAATACAATTTTCTTTGGAATTCCATATATACCCTTTTAGGACGATATAACGGAAGTCCGCATTTGTACCTAGAGTTGTTTGTCTCATGCACAAACATTTCATTCCTTCTTTTTTGGCTAAGACGTTGTTTCCCTCTATGGTACAAATTTCATTTCTCATATGGATTCAAATATACCCTTACTTTTTGTTCCAAATTATACCAACAATCACTTATACCAAACCCTTCATTTCTTGGACTTTGGTTACTTTCTCTATCATTTTATTCCTCTCGATGATGAATTCATAATCTACCTTCATTCACTTCATGTGATATACTCATTTTTGAGCTAAATACAATATCTCTTTGAGCTTCATCTTGTGTCTACTTATGAACCAAGAGTTGTTTGGCTACGAAACCCAAACACTTAATACTCCTTGTTTTCGGCTATACCATATATAGTGGCAGACACTTTCGGCTACCCACATATTGGTCAATGTCAGTTTTACTCTTGGGTTCGGATTTCATCCACTTCTTGATTTCAAATCATATAATCCTTTGATTAAGACCATACACTTATCACAACTTCTTCTCATATCCCATCACTAGTTCTATGAACTACGAAGCTCTAAATTCCTTATTGCACTATAAAGATACGTAGGCATGGGGGCCCCAATCCTCACCGAGCACTTTATCTATTCTTTTCCTTTCCCTTTATTCTTTCGTGAGTAATCTTTAGATATAACACCCATTTTAGCAAGAACAATCAAAATGGTTCCCATTGAGTACAACGGATGTTAGGGGTGTTAATACCTTCCCCTGACATAACCGACTTCCTTACCCAATTATCTTTTTCCTCGAGTTTTATCATTGTTTTCCCTTTCCTTCGGGAATAAATAAAGTTCGATGACGATTCTGTTGTATGTTCGAGCGTGCAATGCATTCAGGTATATTTTTGCTAGCTTCAGTAAGTAACAAATATGGCGCATTAAGAAACTCCCTAAAAGAACTAACTTAAGTGAGTTGGGATGACAATGGGCTTGTGAGAATTTGATTTAAGCCCAATAAATACTTATGAATCCCAATTATATAGTTATACGTGGAAAAATATTTCAAAACTAAATGCATACATTAAAATTACTAAATAATAATTTATTCAAGAAAAATATTTAGAAAATATAAAAATTAATTAATATTAATGTTATCAAATATATTGATTAATATATATTTTTTTAATTTTTTTTATCCCAATCAACAATAATTCCACTTAATTAAAAATAAATAATTTATGCTAATTATCACTGTCACATATACAAAATTGGAAAAAGTGACCCCCAAACCGAATTAGACAGTCCAGCGGACTTGATACTGATGGTGAAAACAAAACAAAAAACAAAAATTGGAAGAGAACCATAAAAAGTTTAACAAAAGTAAAATTAAGGGACCAAAAAGCTTATTTTTTAAAAGGAATCTAAAAGGTTAAAAATATGTAAATAAATGGACCAAAAGTGCATCTAAGCCAAATGTTTTATACACAGAGTAAACATTTTCCTTTATCAAACTACATAATCTACTACCCGAGTGTAGCACCTCAAATTTGTCCCCCCTCATTCATGCATTCATTTTTAGGTCATTTAACATTTCATATTGCATTGCATCATATCAATCAGAATCAGATCTAAGAAGCTTGAACGTCATCCAAGACACTTTGTGGGTGGTCAGTCAACACAAGGGAATGACCTGAGTTACTTCCAACATGTTCAAATAGGGCCTATTCATCATTCAAAAAGCTAATCTCGAAGGAGCAAAAGTCTGTGCCTGAGCTGTCATGCTCACTAGGCGAGCAACATGGTTCGCTTAGCGAATCTGAACTGTCATGCTCGCTAGGCGAGCAAATTCTTCGCTAGGCGAAGCACACGCGTTTTTGAAAATATATAACAGCAGAATCTTGGACTTGGACCTCTCATTTGAGCCCACCAAGCCACGAAAATCAGGTTATAAATTCTAAAGTTTCAGTGGAACAAAACCTAGAGAGAACAAAGGGAGAAGAGCTAACAGAATTCAGAGCAGCCTCCAGAGACTGAAGGGAACTCATCTGCAAAGAACCAATTCCCTCTCATATAAACCCTAAGATTGTTCTGCAAATCAACAGTGCAATTCAATTTCTTTCGATCTCTCCAGTCAGGTTTGCCCTATTTCCTTTACTTTATGCTTTCAATTTGAAATTTTCGAATGTATGAGGAATTATGGTTGAATCCGGGAGAGTGGATATAGTTAGGTTTTGCCCGTGGGTTTAGATGTGCATGAATGTGTAGAATAATGCCTTGAATGTTTGATCACTTAATTTCTGAAACCGTACTGTTATCAGAGAAGAATCCAAAACCCGCAGGCGTTCGCTAGCCCATCGCTAGGCGAGCCTGCAGCGACGCTTCGCTAAGCCTTCGCTAGGCGAAGCAGTAGCGATCGCGACAGTAGTTTTTTTTCTGTTTGCTCTCCAATCTGTGTTGTGTTCGTTATGACATGCTTTCTATGGCATCCGTGCACTTTTCACCTGACACTGTTGTTGCTATGATTCATCTGTTTGGTGCAACTCTTGATTGCACCCTATCTTGTTTCTCTAACCTGTTTGTTGAGTTTTTGTGAGGGCTCACATGACTCTTGAAGAGATAGCTTGCTTGGTATTCCACTTTATTTGTGGGATACCATCTGGAGGTTTATTCCGATTACCTTGCTGACCTGTTTTCTTTGATGGTTCCAGCTTGAGAGATCTCTGGGTTTCTTGTTTCTTTAGTTGCTGTTTCTTCGGATCTTTATCCGTGGGGTAGATCTCTTGATCCCTTTATCTTTCCCGCATTTTACCGCTTTCTTAGCTGGAAGACCTCAATAGGAGGCAATGTTTTCTTTTGTTTGTTTACTTTTGTGCCCAAAGACCTCCAAGAAGAGGCACCAGTGCTAAAGACCTCCCCGAAGAGGCAATTGACGGATAAAAGGGATTAGTAGTCAATCCCCCGTTATTCAGTGTGTCGTTCTTTATGCTCGCACTACGTGTCGATGCTTCAGAACAAAAGCCCGAGATCTTTTGTCCGGTCGGTCAGTGGAGAGGGTTCCACCTTTCTGAATCCCCACTTTTTGTCATGAGCTCACCCTGTCCAGGGTTAAGAGCTATGAGGTCTTATCCTCATTACCCTTTTGATCTGCTCACCCTGACGTTCAGTGTTAGTTGGTTAAGAGCCCGTTTGATTACCTTTCCATGGCTTGTTTGTCGAGGTTGATATGACCCCTTTTGACTAAAGCCTTACCCATGTATGTTTGAGCCCCCTTGATGGCGTGTTTACTTTATGCATGTTTGTTTTGTATGGTGTGATCGTCTCCCCATAGGATTGCTAGGCTTCGTATAGTCTCTCGTTTGCATGTCAATTAAGGTAGCACGGTTCCTTCGTCTAGGACTTCCTTTTTGCATGAGCATTCCTAAAAACACAAACAAACTCATTGATTTTTCTTCTCCTAAGAACACGTTAACTCCTTCTACTACAGGTGAGTAAGTCTCCAAAGGTCGAGCATCCGGTAGATTGCGTAGTAACATCGTTCATCTAAAAAACACAACCCTTAACCCGTAGTTAGACGAACTACGGCTTGCTCTGATTCTCATTCCAGATGAGATACGTAGGCATAAGACGCGATGTCTTAGCGAGCACACTCCTCTTTAACCCATAGGCAGTCGGGCTACGAAGACTCTGATTCTCATATTCAGATGAGATACGTATGCAGTGGATGCGACATCCGTGCGAGTCATTTTCTTTTGACCCCTCTTTTAGTAAATAGTACATTAGATAAACCAACACCCTTTAGACAAGAACAACAAGAGTGGATCCCGTAGAGTACTACGGATGCGTGGGGGTGCTAATACCTTCCCTTCGCATAATCGACTCCCGAACCCAAGATTTGGTTGCGAGACCTTGTCTTTTCCTTTCCTTTTTCCAGGTTTACTTCGAGCGTTTCCTTTCCCTCCTTTAGGATAAATAACGCACGGTGGCGACTCTTCTGTCTTTTCTTTTGCCGACTGTTTTTTTTTCGCATTCCCCTTTTTTTTAGGCTGCGACACCAAGGACAAAGGAGTGCTCTGAATGAATAGGAAAGATCATCAACATTTTTTTTTCTTCTGATTTTAGATGAGATAAAGCCTATAAACCATAACTCTAAAATAAACATGACTTGCCCATAAATCATCATAAAAGAGGTAAGCATTTCATCTCCCACCTCCTACAAACCAATCAAAAATTTGAAACTCAAAAGAGACACTCATTTTCACCAAACGAAAAATAAAGAGGAGACAACAATAAGGCCTACATATATAGCTGAAAGAAGGGATTTTTTTAATGTACCGTATATGTTTCTTAGACACCACACGAAAATACTTAAATTTCCCTATATTTCGGAGATGCATCTCCGGAAGCACCAAATTCTTAGTTAACGTTAAAATATTCTGGAGATAGTTCTCCGTTTATTTTTCAGAGATGTATCTTTGTAACCTATTAGGACATAATAGTGCATATTATATTTTGTTTTCATGCATTCAGATGAATATTTAGATCATACAATCCATATGAAAAAATGACGTATATAACTCCTGATGGTCCAAATGTCATATAAAATAAAGTCGAATACAACGATAAAGTAGTTAGAAGTGAAAATAAAATACAATCCATAGTGCAACTACTCTATACTATTGCACTAATATGTATGTCGGACTACATATTCTTTGCCTCCTCAGGCTCATCGACCATTAATCCCTCTCGCCCTTCGGTGTTGTCTCCGGTACATCAATGCCCCCCGTGTCTCCGTCATGATGGCATCTAGGACCTGCTTTACATCAGAGCCATTAGGGAATACACCTCTATCAATGCTTGCCCTTGCAATCTCCATATTGCGATAACATCTAAGCAGACCATTCTTAGCATGATCTAACTATGCATGCTTCTCCTCTAGTATCTCCTGATGAGCTGGCCTCAGTGGGTCTTCTGGAGCAGCCTGCACCATATACAGACATGACACCCTGAAGAACCACCTAATGTACCCGTCCACGTAGCTCTAGTCGCTCGGGGCAATGGTACTTCGTGCCTCCTTCGGTACCAGATGACTCTCATAATCATCAAACATATCATGCATCTGTCTACGTGTCAAAGCAGGAGGAGAAGATACAACGGGGTGTATGGAAATGGTCTAAGTGTAGTCGAACTGCCACATGACATGCTCACGCAGATGAGGAGCAGTGAGATGTGATACGTAGGCTAACCATATAAAGTATATCACTATATCGTCAAATGACAGCGTCTTATGGTGATCAACATAGTTGCTGAAGTGCATGTTCTCGACAACCAAGCGGGCAAGATACACTTTAAATGGCTCAGTCGCCTGGCTCCCTCTAAGTAGGAAAAATGCAGTAGCATACAACATATCTTTAGTGTAAGTCGGTACACTCGCCCAGCTGGAAATGCGTGGGAAGTGCTGAAGGATCCAAGCCTGAAAAGTTTGGAACCCACGAATCATAAGTACTGCGTTGTAAAGATGAAATGAAAATGATACAAAAAGATAAAAATACCAATAAATATTACCGTATATACTGTGATGCCGTTTATGACCTGCTTCGTCTTCCACCTACATCCATATGATAACTTTGAGTACAAGTAGACCAAACAAGCTCCCCCCAATTGTACTCATGGATCTGCTCGAAATCCTGGAAGTACCATATGTAGACAACATCTGTATAAGTGGAACTGTTGTCCGTAAAAATCATAGAGCCGACCAAATATACCGAGTATGCTCTCATAGCACACGCTCTATGGAGCCCTACTTGCTCGTTAACACCTGTAGCCTGATGTTCTCTTTGGAGCTCCTACATATATACCTTTTCAGGTATTCAAACCTATCATGAGCCCCCTAGTCCTATCCAACTCCTTATTCTCCTCCACTGGGTCAGCCCCCAGATAGTCTACCATTATCTTAAGTGCCTCGTCTTTGGTAATCCTCTCATGATCTAGGAGTTTCCCCCTAATTGGAAGATGTAGCAAACACGAAACATCATCGAATGCATGAATGCACAAATGCATTAAACATCTTGTGGTCATCCGTAGTATAACCAGTCATGCACAAGTCCTTCATTCCATATAGGGATAAAGCTTCCTGAAACCAATCCTCATTCGGCTGAGGAAAGCTAGTAATCTTCCGCATGTGGTAAATAAACTTCAGTGGATCACGATCCTGCAGAAAATAAAAATCAATGTCAGAAACATGTCAATTAAAATAAAAGTAAATTAAAAATAATGAATCCAACTAATGTTACCAATCTGTCCCAGATATTTATGAAAGTATGGTCTGTGAAGAGATATATTAGTGACAACTCTACATGGCCTCCTCCAAATGCCTCTAGCTCAGCACCCTGAGCAGCCTTGCCATCCGGAGATGGCACTAGCTCAACAACAAGAGATGGCATTGGCTCAGCAGTATGAGGTAGCTCTCGTACCAGTGGTGAATCAGGTCCCTCTAGTACCTGAATAGGTGAAACATGTCACATGCATGAGGATGGAAGAAGAAATGCGTCTGCAGGTGAAACCCTCTCCTACGAGAAGAAGAAGATGGATAAGCATGAGGAAAAGCATGAGCCCCATAAATAGATGCCTCTGCATGGCCAGAGGAAACAACAACCTCTGAAACCTGACTCTTCTCTCGCCGCACTGATGCATGTTGTGCAACCCTCATGTGCCTCAGTATATCGTGTCTATCATTCATAATTCCAGAAAGATAAAATAAACCAGACAATTAGTGCAAGCAAGCAACACTACAAGCAAGAAAAAAAACACAGAGAAAATTCTAGAGATGCATCTCCAGTTATTGGGAAAATTAAACGTTCAAAAATTGGAGATGCATCTCCATAATCTTTTGTAACACAGACTGCGTCAATGGCGCCAATGTGCACATGAAATCACAAAAAATAATGTTTTGATCGTCCTTTTCAGCCAATAAACATGTTTTATACTATGTCTAAACTATCATACGTGCAATTTATACTCATTTCTAACCTTAATAATCAATTTCTACTCATTTACACAAAAACTCAAAAACTTTTCAAAACATCAAAAAACTTAAAATTTTCAACTTTGCTTCAGTGTTAGATAATGTTTCTGATGTTGATTGAAGTTCCATTAAGCTTTTTTGTTTGATTTTGGACTTGTTGATGCGAATAAATTTGAGAGAGTTTGAAGTGTTTTTTAGAAATATGATAAATGAGGAAGAGGAAGGGTTCCGATGCGATTTAAGCTCCAAAACATTCCAAAGATGTATCTCCAAAATATTTTAACATTAATTCAGACTTATGTGCGTTTGGAGATGCATTTTTGGAATCTAGGGGCATTTAAATATTTTTGTATGGTGGCTAAGAAACATGTATGGTTTATTAAGAAATTCCCCTGAAAGAATCTCCCTCCAAAGACCAATAACACCTAGGAGAAATATCCATTGGGGATTTCTTTATGCACCCATTACACACTCAACATAGTCCATTATGAGTGGCACCCTATAAGTTTTATTTTTTTAATACCAGAGATGCATCTCTGATATATTTTCGTAGATACATTTCCGGAATGTTTACACAACAGCAACAGAAGAAAACATCAAAAACATATAATTAAAAAAATAAAAATAACATTTATAACATAAAACTCGTATTACATAGATGGTTTTAACATAAAATGCAACATTACACTTCAACTCCAGGTGGACGACTCAACATCTTCACAATATCTTCGATAGATCTTGAAATTGTCACTTCCAACTCGGGTGAAACTTTTGTTTCAAAATGAAAAACTGCATTCCACATAGCGCTTACATCCGCATCCGTCTTGAGTTCAAAGTTGGTGAACTCAATCTTCTATCTGTTGTCAATCGACGGTGAACAGTACTCGATCTTCACAATTCTTTGATTGTCTCCGTAAGGCAGGAGGTGATGGATTTCGTATTTAATATCTGCAAGAGATGTGTACTCGTTGAGCTTAAAATTTTGCTCGGGACCTGGAGAAGGAGACATTTGCGACACACCAGTTACTGTTTATTTGTGGCATTCAAGACATTTTCAGTTTGTGTGAAATGAAAAACAAGAGCACCTTAATTTATAGAAGTTATATACAAATGTGGACCATTCAAAACCTGACATGCTGATTCTGGAGATATATCTCCAGTTCCGTACCCTATTATCTTGTTTCAAAGATGCATCTCCGGAATCTCTCCTGAACTGATCAAGCAGAAAACAAAACCTTTGAAAACAGAAGTTAAGTGAAAACATTTTTTGACAAATGAAAAAGTGTTATGGGAAAGATAAAAAGTATTAAAATATAAAGAAATTGAATATATTACACTTCATGAATATTGGTACACAATTACATACATTTATTTGTCTAATTAAATCGGAAATCAAAACGAATCGAAACACTTGTCGCCAGCTAATGGTTGGTACCCTCTTTGGCTTTTGTGCATTTGATTCTCTTTCAATGTTGCTCAATTTCGTGAACTCTTGCATCCTTTCTATAAAATGGTCCGGCCAAGTCTCGACTTTTGTTGTTGAATGAGTCGTCCACTCCGATGATGTAAGTGGTATAGGGCATCCGGTTTCAAGTAAATTTGAAGAAAATCTTATGATTTTGAAAGCCACCAAATACATATAATATTATCATTTAGATTTTGAGGTGGGCCGGTACCCAGTGGGAAAAAGGTTTTCGAAAAAATGTATCGTGTCAGATCAACACACATTCTATCATACGTAAATGTTATAAGGTGACCCATTTCAGGGAAGCACATCCATTTTGCCTCCAGTGTCAGTCCACTAAGGCAAGGAACAAGAGACTCATAAACTTTATCAAAGTTTTCTCTCTTTCTGAACAACTATGTGTATGATTCTTTATGAGTCCTCAACTCTTGGATAAGTTGATGTCAGGCAAGTTTATCTTCTCCTTTACCGAGTAAAGCCAAAACAACTCGATAACTGCAAATACCGTCCCCCTCAACATTGACGATCTTGTCAATGAATGAAATCTTTGATGGAGGTGGCGTTGGAGGTGGTTTGCTAATGCGAGCTCCTTTAAAAACACTTTGTTTGATATTTGGAGTTGGTGAGTCCGGAAAAACTTTGTCAACATGTTCAAAATACGAAGGAGACTGCACTGTTGAATTATCACTTCGTGTAAGTTTGAGCTTTTTTGGAGCACCTTTTGTTTTTACCAGTTGTGAGGGTGGTTTCAAGTCAGTGATTTCCAGATAAGCAATCTTCTTCAATTGTTATTTGATGTGGAGTTTCATGTTTTCATCGGCTTTCAAAAATCTCACTTGTATCAATTCCCATTTGGTCAAAATAGAGATATTCTATTTATCATCTTTCATTACACCATCATCATCAAACCTAAGCCTTTTCCAATGAGTGCAAACCTCATCCATTTTTATCAGGCTACTAAGTTTCATCTTTTTTGCAATAACATAAGTACATGGGAAACCATATGTTTCCACAATTGTGCATCCACCCTTAGCGCTATCGGAGCCTACATTATCAGTTCATTTAGCCTCGTGAAAAATATAATTCAAACTCATTCAAGATGTGTTTCCGACCAACTGAGAATAAGGATTATTATCTTTGAATATGTGTTCCAAAACTGTGATGTTATGACCAAATGATGTATGTATCTCATTATGTTGGTTCTGAATCATTTGGTTCACAGAGTCTCAATCTCTACACAAATTTTCCTTACTATTTCCAAATCAATTCTTCAATGTAGCATGGGCAGACTCAACTCGGTTAGTTGTTGTATTTCCAAGGTGTCTAACCAGACCGGTCTAAGCACAAACAATCTTCTCCTTCACCTGGTCAAGAATTGCACTTTCAACATATTTCAACAAATCGGGATTCTTTTCGCATATTTTCCTGAAAAGCATAACAAAATCAACATATAATTCTTTTGTGTAAGTATTTACAATATGATCCCATGCATCCATTATTTTTTCCACAACCACACCCGCCTTCACCATTTTTCCATCTTCAGACTCTATCTTTTTCGTCTCAACCGTGGGTTTAACCCGACTTATCACATTCCTTGTTATGTGATATCTACAAAGTAATGCATAATAAGTAAACCAAATTCATCAAGGCGATATCGCGGTTGGCAACAATTCCTTTTGGTATCTCATCTTGGTCCTTTAACATTTCCCGACACACCTCTAAGGCCCAAGTAACATTCTTCTCTTTCTCGCTCTCTAGAAATGCAAACCCAACAAAATAGGTCTTCTCAGTTGAGGTAACACCAACCATCTCTAATAATAGAAGTTTATACTTTTTGGTCTTGTACATTAAATCAAGTATAAGCATAGTAGGAAATATGTTGAACAACTTTATGGAACCAGGATGAGTCCAAAATATATCTCTAACAGTAACTTCATCCTCGCACGTTCGGTACCTAGACACATAATTGTTATTATCAAATAGTTTCAAGAGCTGTTTCATTTCAATTCTATCCCCCTCAGCGTCTTGTTAGTTTGGTACCAAATATTATACACTTGCTTGATATTTGAGATATTTTTGGGTCTTTTACGTTTCAAAGTTGTAAGTATATTTTTCAGTTGAACCAAATTAAAAGTCATGTCAGCAACACATTCCTTCTCTTCTGGCATGAGTCGACACACAATTGGATGATCGACTAACTTTTCACACAAATCATGGTTTGCAAACCACACATGACATTAAATCTCCAGTTATTGTTTGCCGACATATAACCACACACCTTAAATGGACACTCACATTTTCTTGAACCAATGTCGTCTCATTTAAAATTCTAGAGTGGAGTTATATATTTACCACTTCTTTCAAACGTTACAAAATCACATCTTCTATCCGAACCATTATCAGACCTTCTGATAACCACAATGAATCCTAGTTTGGAGGCCTCCATACGAATCCATTAATGCATTTTATCATGACATTCAAAGTCTTGCTCATTTTTAAATTGGTTACCAACATCTACTGCCTTCACAACAACACCTTGGACATTCAGAGACACAACTTATTTGGGAAAAACATCAGGGTGCACCATATCTAATGAAAATAATTACCACGGAACATCAAATAAGGGCCACTGCTATAAACAAAGCTGAAAAAATTTGTTACCAAAACGCTAGTTTTTTTAGACATAAACAAGATTAATCGTTCAGGAGATACATTTCCGAAAAAAACGCTAGTTTTTTTAGACATAAACAAGATTAATGTGTGCAAAGAAGCTTGGAATAAATTATCTTTACTTGAAATTCCAACTTCTTTTGCCCCCTTTATTGTGATGAACCACAAGATTGGAGATTTAGAGTGAAAATAGGAATTGAGAATGAAAGGGTTTTTAGTGAGGGGTTATTGTCAAAGACAAGTATGGTTGTGTGATCATGCAACTCCGTCTATATCAAATTATTCCAGAGATGCATCTCCAGAAAAAATTGACATGCAAAGGTGACAGTCATTTTTAAAATCCTGCCTCAAACTTTCGAAGATGCATCTCCAGAATTTTCACTGGGCTGATCAATTACGAATAAATTTATGGAAAACTCCGAATATACATCTCCGACGTTAAAAAAACCAACTTATAAGACGTTACTCATAATGATCTACGTTAAGTGTGTATTAGGTACATCCAGATATGCATCTCCAGAAACTGAGAGGCATTTTAATATTTCCGCGTGGTGCCTAAGAAACATAGAGGATGCTAAAAGAAATTCCCATATCGACGTCCACTCCACCTCCACTTACTTTCGCATGGCAGAAATCACAAATGCCAAGATTTTCTTTTATATAAGGTTTGAGACCCCCAATTTTTCAATATTTCTAAAATGCCCTTGCTAATACTTACACTTCAAATTTTAATTTTCTTCCATAGTTTTTACTTTTTGAAACTTACTAAAACGAAATTTCCAGTAGTTATTTTGAAATTTCAGATACGCAAATTTTCGCATTTTTTAGAATTCACACATTTATACTAAAAATATGGGAAAATACGGTAAAAAATATCGAAAATTTCAAAATTTTCAATATACAATACCGAAAATTCTCAAAATTTTCGTGGACAAACAAAAATGATCGAAAATTTATAAATTTCCCGTATACCAATTTTTTTGAGTATATTTGAAATTTCCGGTAAGAGAGCAGAAATTTCAAAATGCTTTATTTGTGTGGTCCGGATCCGACAGAGTCATTACATATTCATGTAGCGATTGTACGCAGTTCTTCACCACATACAAAATATCTTTTGCTATGTAATAAGTTTAATTAAATATTTTCTCGCCCTTATATGGTATTGATACTATACTTTTTTAGTGATGTAAACGATAAATATTTGAATCCCGATCTAAAGTATTAATCTGGACATAAAATATTGACAACCAACATGGTATTATAGTTATGATTGTTCGTTCTAATACTTCAAATGGTCAGCGAGGTAGGAAAGATAAATTGATTTGAATTGTGAGAGAGGAGGTAATTATAAAAGGAAGAATACATTTGAAAGCAGTAAATCCTTAGAGGGCACTTATAGTATAAAAGTGAAATGTCCTTCTAGACTGAGATCTGCGCCGAGTGGTAGCGGTTGGAAGGTGATGGTTTGATGTGGATTTCACAATCATAAACTATCTGAGGATTTAGATGACCATGACATATTGGGTCATCTAAAAGTTCATGAGAGACATTTGTGAATGAAATGACGAAGTACAACATGGCTTCATGGTACATAATTTTTGCCTTGAAAGACAAAGATTCAAGAAACCTCACCAGCGTTACCCAAGCGTATAAAGTTGAAGCTACATACAATGCGAGCAAGAGATGTTCATTGACGAAAATGCAAATGTTGTTGAGTCTTATTCATATCGAAAAATATATGTGCTGAACAAGAAATAAGGAAGACTCAAACATTGTTGCTGATATCTTTTACACATATCCTGATCCTATAAAGTAATTGAATATGTTTCATTTGGTGTTGATTTTCGATTGTGCATACAAGACAAATAGGTAATGTGAATCATGATCATCGATTGATATCATTTTATCGTATTTTTGATTATTTGCATCGTGATCATACAGGTACCGTTGCCACTGCTTGAAATTGTTGGTGTTACGTCAACAAAATTTTGACGTTTTCGATAGGCTTTGCCTATTTGGAGAATGGAAGAGAGGAAAACTTCAAATGGACATTGAAGAAGCTCAAAGAGTTGTTCTCTTCAGAAAAATTGCTACCTAATGTTGTGGTGACAGATCGAGAACTTGCATTGATGAATATAACTGAAGTTGTATTTCTAAATTCAACTCATATGTTATGTTCGTTTCATACTTCAAAAAACGTTAACATGAAATGTAAAAACTATGTTAAATAAGAAAGACATGAGCATGTCACGGATCTATGAAACAACCTCATGTATGCTAATAGAGAAACTGAGCTTGTCGCACACTTGAAACACTTTGAGACTGTTTATACTGATATTCCTCTGTTTGTTAAGTATGCGATTGAAACATGTGTTAACACCTTATAAAAAAGATTTGTTGCTGCTTGGACTAACAGAGTCACTCATTTAGGTAACACAACAACAAACAGGGTGGAGTCTACTCATTGAAGACTAAGAAAACCTGTTGCCTACAAACCGGAAAGATTTATGTTGAAGTTGCGATGTTATGAACACTATGTTGAAGTTGCAATTTGATTTTATTAGGGTCTCATTCCAAAAAGTCATGATTACCGGTATAACTCACCGAAAATTTTAAAATTTCTGGTATGTATTCCAAAAATTTGAAATTTATGGTAGCACAACACGGTAAAAACTATTTGTTTAAAATTTCCAATATAAAACTGAAAATTTCAAAAAAATTTACAAAAAAGTTTCAAAGTAATTTTGCTCAAACCGGAAGATGTCAGGTTTGATTGGAAGGGTGTCAAGTTAAATGCTCTTGAAGTTTACATACATCCAACCAATTGACCCAAGAGGTTTTCAACTAACCATCCTCAACCATCATCTTCAAAAATATGATCTTCTCTATGGAAACTCTAATTTTCTACTTATGTATACTTTGGAGAGTTGAGTCAAAATCAGCTCTAGGATCTACATTTCCACCTCATAAAGCATCTCATTTTTCATAAAGGCAATACAAATACATGCATATATCATCCAAACAAAAATCCAAGCATGTATATTACAAACAGACATGCAAGCACATGTTAATTCATGAAATACGCAGAAACAAAAATAAATTTATTTTTATTGTAAAAAAACTAGGTATTTACATTCAGAAGCAAGGGGGAAATATTGGATCATCTGAGGGCCTAAAATAAGCTTTTGTCCCCAGTGAAATTATCAAACTCTTCTAAGTATGAAAAAATATGGAGGGAGTAAAGCAGAAGGTGAGGTTGGAGAAAGAAAAATGGAAGATCTTATAATACATTACAGAAAGAGCCACATATGGAATTTCCATATCAACTGCTGGCTGACCCTGTTACACTTTTTGAGGTGAAATAATAATAATAATAATAGCCTAAGCAAGAAATGCTCTACAGTAACCTTTACATGAAGTAACTTAAAGATCTTGTTTTTCGAGATCCGCCTTCTCCATAAAGATCATTCCATTGTTGTAGCTCATTCATATTTGTCGACTCCGAAGACACACTTGCACACACCTGCATACAAAAACATCATATCAATACTCATGACATTACACTTCCATTAGCTTACATATCTTGCATATGAAACCTAGGTATCATATAATGTGTTTAAAGTTCAATTAGCTAATTCAACAAGACTACGATTTTGCATCTCACACATACAGCCAATCCACAAAGACTTCCTCGTATGCAACCTTATTGTGTTTTAAACAAAAGGAGGAAAATGTACGAGACACTTTTCGGTTTACATTCTTATTAGGTTTAGTTTTAAGTTTTGTATACAGAAGACAAAGAACAATGCATTATTTTGGCCACAGCCCCAACCCCATATTGAAACTCAGACAAAGTTGAGACAATATCAGTGCCAAATCTTCTTTACTAGAAATATTGTACTATCCCTAGCATATTCTATGTCTAGTTTTGACGCGCAACCATCTTCCTTTAATAACATTCTGTCTACCAAAATGGGGATGACAATGCAAAACAGTGCATGAGACTCCTATCAGTCACAATACACAGTCTTGCCCTAGCACCCAAAAGCTGTATCTTGTTTTTTTTTTGGAATGAAGTTTTTTAAAGTGTAGGAGTGGTGCCCCAATCCAAGGAAGAGAAAACTTTAGGGCTCAAAAAACACTCACAAAGGGATTTACATTTACTTCCCTCCAAGGCCAAAAGCTGTATCTATTACCCACAACACAACATTCAAGAGCGGGAAAAAAGTGGAAAATATTAATATACCTGCTCATGTGCATATCTAAAATCCTCCATCTTTAAGGGACGAATGTCTGCACTACTACACAATTCAGGTTCAGGTTTGTTCTCTGACAATGCTAAGCTTCTTTCCTGAAAGACATTTCATTTCAATGTGAGGAAGTTTAAACCAAGTCTGAACTGTAATGCAGACATGTTACAATGAACAAAAAGCTATTTAGCACTGAACTGAACAAATTTTGTACGAGACATTCTATCAATACACATGTCATCTAACCAACCTTCTTTTCCTTTTCCAAGATCTCCCTTATTGGGCAGTGAGCTGCTGTGACACACAGATTCTGCAATCACAGTGAAAATATTTTACATTGAATCATATTCACTCTTCTCTAGCAATCAACCAAATTTAAGTCTTCAGAGATATATAGAATAACTACCTTTAGGTCACTTCCAGAGTATCCGTCAGTCATATTTGCTATTGCTTCCAAATCAACATCGGGTGCCAAATCTTCTTTTGCTAAAATGACACTCAGAATTTTTCCTCTATTCGGAGCATCCGGCAAATCGACCATCAATCTATAATAATTTTTAATAAAAGCCTGAATTAGAATAGGTCTCATTTGTAAAATATGAAATAAAAGAAGTTTCCATCAAATATAATATGTTTACCTCCGTGGAAGCCTCCTAATAACAGCCTCATCAAGATCAAAAGGTCTATTTGTAGCAGCAAGTACAAGTATACGCTCCTTTTCTTTTGTACGCAAACCATCCCAATTAACCATAAACTCATTCTTCATTTTCCGCATAGCCTCATGCTCACCAGGGTTTTCACGTCTGCCTAACATACTATCAACCTGCCACAGATTCCACCAAATAAATCACACACATATAACTGAAAATAAGAAAATCTATAGAAGCCAGTAGCTATCATAAAAACAACAATATTTGGATACAATTACACCTTCATTTCAGCCCGTGAATCATGTTCTAGACTTCTAGGCATCAAAATTGAAAATTGATTTAATTTAAATAAGTGTCTTTGTAGCAAATAATCCCAACACTACATCACCGAGGTATTCAATAATAAATATAAAAAAAAAATCTGCAAAAATTCTGAACTTCGGAACAAATCTGTTTGTAATATCTTACAAATTGCAATCCACCAGCTCGTCAACCCAATGTATCAGCAACTACACAAACTGTTGGAGATACCATTGCCACTATCTTTTCATCTTTGCAATTTCCTAAGTGGACTTTTAACCACAATCTATCAGAAAATGCTAAATCAAAAATTCAAAATTTTCTTCTATTGTGCCCATCACATTGCACGGCACAAATGTCTTCTGCACATCTTTGATGTTATCTTATATCCACTACTTTGCTTTCCCCCATTTGATTGGTATGCATAACCTCTCAAACCAATTGATTGGTATGCATAACCTCTGACACCAAACTAACAATAGCATACCCAAAGTGACATCCATAATTTCCTCTCTAAATGAAACGGCTTGTAAACTCTGGACCCTCTGGTAAAACACAATCTATTTTGTTTTGATGGTTAAGAGTATTGGTAAGAGAAGTGAAAAAGTTATGTTTATTAAATGGTCTAGCCTATAGTCAATTAGTGCTCTATTTGGAAGGCCCAATACCACTCATGAATTTGGAACTTAGAGGAAATTGTAAATATGCAGAAAACAGCTGAATTGATCAGTGTTTGAGAAAACAAATTCCAAAATCATAAACCTTGACAATGCACATTTGTTATTTAACAGCAGCAACAATCAAAGCTGTGAATTGAAGATCAGGAAAATACAATCAATTTCTCCACCAAGGTATATTGCAGATTTGTATGACAAACTACCCTTTTGAAAGGCACAATGAAGAAAGTAGACAGGTAAGGGTAATTCAAGTCATGTGAACATCATCTAAAACATTAAGCCTCCCTAAACTTACATATTTCCATCTCATGCTGATAAGTCACGTGTCAAGTCAATAATCACGAGTTACATAATAACAAAACAACCCTTAAATGGTGGAAAGTAGACTGAAGGACAGAAATGAACATTCATATTCAAATAGAATGGTCAAAATCTAAAGGAGTTATAATAAAAATACTTAAAGCAAAGAAGAAGAAACTTAAAAGATATAAATATGACATGTTATACCAACCTCATCAACAAATATAACACTTGGAGCAATTTTGCTGGCTAGGGAGAAGACTGCTTTGACATATTTTTCTCCTTCACCAAACCACTGCAACAGAAACATTTATCATGATTCATGAGGCTAAAATATACAGGGAAACTGACAACATAAAGAAATTTCAATTTGCAACGCTGATACCTTGGAAGTAATACTGGACATTGAAATGTTTATGAAATTTGCTCCAGCTTCAGTTGCAACAGCCTTTGCAAGCATTGTTTTTCCTGTGCCAGGGGGGCCGAAAAGCAATATTCCCTTGCAAGGCTATATTCAAATAAATTTAACATTAAGTGCTAGTGCTAGATTGCACAATAACATCATCTACTAAATATTTTGTTTCATAAGTCATTAAAAGTGACAAGAAATATTTCCACCTTAGTTAGTTGTCCTTTACAAAACAGTTCAGGTCTTTTAAGAGGAAGCATGACCAATTCCTTCAAGGTGTCCTTCACATTTTCTAAAGCTCCAATATCTTCAAACGTGACTCCAATTTCAGTTGGCGGAATAACATCACCAAGCAACTTTTTCTCAAATTCATTATCAGTAACCACGTCCTAGAGTAACGATTCAACAAATACGGATATTGTTCCATGATTCAAATCATTACAGTTTAAAGAAACCAAATGAAAGTATTACAAAATGCACATTCCACAAATTAAGGTGAAAAATTGCATGAATTACCTTTAGTGACTTTTTTACGCTCTTGTTCTCATTTTGGACGCCTTGAAGAATGTCAAACCCATACTTAATGCTGCACAAATGAAATATAAGACAATGTTAAAAATAAAAATGGAAAGTTAGAAAAGTTGGTTTTATTTTTTGCTAAATCTATTAGGGTGTTGACATTATGAAAATATCCACAAATGATGAGAAAAACCTTTCTGCAGATATCACACGCTTTACTTCTTTGGTAGAAGCTTCAAATGAATGCATAAAATGATAACTTATAGCCCAGCCAATGATCTTCTCCACACCTAGTAAAAATAGTTAACAGGATATTGTCAATACTATTGCAACAAATCTCAATACTTTATTCATTGACATAATTGCTTAAAGAAACTAACTTTCTGTAGTCAGGGTTTGATCTTTGATGCAAATAGTGTCAAGGTCAGAACAATCCCATCCGATTCTTTTGAGAACCTGAACCATTAGAAATGTCTCATAAGAGGTTGGCAAATAGCAAGGCAAAAATAAATCTTAATATAGAATAAACAAGAACTGGAGACACGACATGCGAAGCTCTACAGAGTACAAACTGTTCTAAAAATGAATATCAGTGCATACTAAGCAACCAACGAATATGGATGACTAGGATGGGACAACAAAAAAAAGCTCCAATGAACATGTAAAAAGACATTAAGGGTTGATAGTCCCAACGAAGAAATTTTCACAAAGCAAATGCATGAGATGAGATGCTACATTATCCAAAGGCACACACTAGCTTATATCACTCAAGAACAAACACAAATAATGAAAACTCATAAAATAAGTTTAGCAACAGGAAGCATTGAATAGTAGAAGTGAAAAAGGAATTAAAAGCGTAAAAAAATAGATGTGAATAAGGAACAAAAGAGACTCACCGAACGAAGCATGACAACATTGGAATGTGCTTTCATAGTTTCAATATCAAGATCTAACTGCTGCTTCCAATCCGAAAGTAAAGCCTCATCCTGACAAGTTTGAAAGTATAACACATTTATATGAATTATAATTAAAAACAGTAAATCACAATTAAATAAATCTAACATTATAATAATACCTGAGGCAACTGTATTGTCACTTTGTTTGGGAAAAGGCGGTTGAGTTGCTTTGTTACTTTGGAGCTTTCTTTGCTCCTATCATGTAGTTTGCTAAAGTTATCCTAAACAGAAAGTCCAAATTGAAGTTGATTAATAGTTAATCCTGAAGGAATCCAGAACAATCAAGCTACAATATAAATATAATAATAAAATTTAGCATTTACAAATATTCAGAAGTCTGTCTTAAAAACATAAGTGAAAAATAACACGGAAATGAAGGCATGAAGAGAAGTGGAAATGGCTACGATTATAATACCGGAAAAGCAAGATCAAGTAGAGCTGTCTGATTGCTCCCAAACTTTGTAAACAGAAGTCCCCCAGGATGGGTCTGGAAGCATAACGACACAGTTATCAGATACAGAAATACAATCTTCCATATAATCATGAGATCACAACTACCAAATGCATGCATTTTAATGCAGTAATAAATGGTACCTTCTCCTTACGACTGTCCAGCTGAGTATTTGAGCCAATTACCACAATGTTTTGTGGTAGGGTTTCAAATTTACTTTTCAAAACATCATTGTTCCCAACCATTGCTTTCTCTATATCTTTAATGAACAAAACAAGTGCACCAGTTTTACATTGATTAGCGGCAACCTATGTACACAACAGCAGATAAAAGTGTTAAATATATTGCTTCACGGGTAGAGACAAAATTGGACATGTTTAGAACTGGGACAACCTCAAAGATTTCATTAATTGCAACTTTGTCGTCATCCCCTCCTGAACTCTCTATTCGTTGCAAGTGGTTTGCTGCAGTATGATCCATCAATGAATTAAACATGCCAAAATTATAGCACAATATGCTAATATGCAACTAAGGAAACATAAGTTCAATAAAAAAATAGAATACCAGAACAAATAAAAAAATAGAATACCAGAACAAAAGAACCCATGATCATCTTCGATATGGCCTCCAAGATCATTGCCATCTGGAATTGATTTATCAAACCTGACCCCAATTTTTGAAGACTCGTTGTCTTCAAAAGCAAGTACAACCTTGCCACGGAAACCATAGCTTGGTCCTCTACCACTATTGAAAAAATATATAAAATTGTAAGTTCTCGCAGAAGAACAGAAGGTTAAACTAAAGGATATGGTATAAAATGTTCCATAAGAAAAAACAAAGGAAAAAAACAACAGCTGGGCTGATAAAATATCCACCAAATAATAAAGTTCAAAAATGTTAATATGAAAAATAAATAAATAACATCAAAGTTGTCTAGTCTGTCTCTCTGCACAACAAACTGAAACAGGGATGAGCAATGCACCAAATAAGCCACAAACGGAACTAACCCAAAGCAAATCAGAGTTTGAGTTATGTCCATCAGCCTCAATCAAAATGAAAAGAAAAAAAATCATAGAAAGATAACAATTAATTAATAGAATCAAGAGAGATTGAGTTAAGGGCTTTGTTTCACTATTATATTAAAAAAATTACCACCATATTCTTTTGCTTCATGCTAAAACTCTTTTTCTTATACAAATAGTGTGGTAGTTTTTTTAATTAAAAGTGAAAAGAGAAACGTCTGCACAGACAAACAAACCCAACCTCCAGTATGTTACAATTTAGCGTCAAACTTTCCTTACGTCCCGGCCGGACTCTGGATTACCAGAGCCCCTTTCCTTTTCCCGGGGAACTGAAGGAATAACAGCAAAAGAAAGCCTCTAAAAGATGATAAAGATTCAGCCACTAAAATTCATTACTTTATAAAAGATTCACAATACTTTCTAAGGCATAATTGAAGAACTTTCATGCATAACCTTCTTAGCAAGACTAGAAAAACCCCATAAGATCATATCAGCCTTTACTAATTATAAACCATAAAAATATTGTAAAGTATAATTCTTCAATACCACAAATTACCTTGAAGAATAATTTTGCAGTGACGAGACAGTGGGTGGGAAGTTACCGACAAATTTTACCCGATCACCTGCAAATTACATAAATATCCTATGATTAAAGCCTTCAAAATGTCATCCGGCATCAATATTAGAACAAGAAGATAGGAAGTAAATTCGCATATAGCTGTTGATCTATTAGGACACAACAGCATACCTTTTTTAAGAGCAATGCCTTTTGATGATGCAGTAGAAACCTCATGCTTCAGCATAGCCTGCGAACTTAATGTAGATCCACCGATAATTTCAGCATCAACACTAGAAGTGGGTTTCCTATGATGTAAAGTAGGAGCCTGGCTACTTCTCTTAGACAAAACAGATGGCCTTTCGGGCTTTGAAATTTCTTTGGCAGAATCAGCTTCCTTCGATGGTGTTCCCTGAAAACAAATTACCCACTTTAACAACAATTATGGGTGTATAGTAACAATGATTTTGCAAGAAACCATGTTAACATCAGCAAGCATGTGACACCAAAAAGATATGAGGTGAATAAGAGTCATAAAAATCTTAAACTAGAAAAATACAATCTTACAAAACTTCTATTAAATGAAATTTATCTTAGAAACATACACCGGGCAGCGAAAGTGAATCCACAATCAGTAGTCTGGCACCAAAATGCTTAGCAAGTGCCTTGGACAAAGTCTCCTGATATATTTCCGAGCCTACACAAGAATCATATGGAGCTCTATCACTTCTATGTTATAGAAGGGAGAAATAGAAGCATAAACGGGAGCAATCTTATAACCTGAAGGACCAGATAGCAATATCCGTGGGGACACCGATGGGAGATCTGAAGCATATTTTCCAAAGCCATTGCACTTCAAATGAATATATGTAGAAGCAATCAACACATTCTTTGTTGTATCACTGTAATAGCCATAATCCTCATTAAGTGAAACCTACTTGCATAGGGAAGATGGATTTCTAGTAAAATAAAGCTCAAAACAAAATAGGTGCATACAAGAAACTTTAATTTTTTTTAGTACCCAAAAGTGTATTATTTTTATCATTTTTAGGATTAAAAGAATAACCTAATTGTTTCTTATAAATAGACGGGGTAGTATTAGAAAATCGAATAAAAGATAAGTCAATAACAAGAAGCAAGTTTTTGCACCTTAGATAATACGGGAATGCCTCAAAAGAGACATCAATATCCTCAGCATTGAGAATTCTCTGTTCTAGGCTGTCCTTAAATGCTTGTCTCCTGGTAGATGCTAATATTGTTGTTGTATCAGCACCTTTAAGGAGTTCTCCTAATTCCTTTCGATCTTCTAATATCTTGTGAATGCTGCCACTTAAATCAAATTCAGTTCCTGAGCCACCGGCAAGCATGCACAATAACGGCCTCAATTCGTAATTAGCAGGCATCTTCCCAACATTTGTATCCACATTGGCATCGACATCCATGGTGTCAAGGCTAGGATTTTCATTAACAGTGGTAGAGGATGCAGGAACAGCTTTGCTAGAAGAAATAACTCCAGTCGACTCATCATTATTGGTGGCATCTTTCCTTTCATTGTCCGGAACAATATCCCCATGGCCAGAAGGTAGTGATGAAATATCAGAATTTTGTTTCTTGCATGTTTTAGCTGGAGGTGAAACAAGAGATAAATCTTTGTGAATATTAGATAGAGAGGCCAATATTGATGCTCCTGCAACATCCGAAGGGTCTCCAGATCTAGCTTCAACTTGCATCCCATTCATTGAAGCACTATGGGCTTCTAATATACTCACAGGAGGTATACCAGCAGTAGAAACATTATTACTTTTTAGCTGTTGAAAGATCTGAATTCCATGCTAAGGAAACCCATAAAATATCAATAAAAGAAATTTAAGAATGAAAAGATACAACAATGCATATTGTAAATACATCAAACACATAAATTTGCGGTTTCTTTTTAAAACAGATGACAGATGCGTGCAAAAAAGGAGGAAGAAATAACTAAAAGAGAGAAATGATAAATTCTTGTGTAAAGGATACATAAGCATGTTTTCCTGAAGCACCAAATATCACCTCATCGCCTCCATTCAAAATCAGCCGGGCATTCCTTCGGTAAGTCTTGCCGTTGACTTGAACAACACCTTTACCCCCTGTGATTTCCAGTAGGGCAACTGATGAACCTCCATGTTGCTGCTGCACATAGTTCAAATGACAACTGTGGTCAGTTATGCTAAAAATTGGAGAAGCTTAACAATAATTTATTACAGTTTGTCACCTACCATACCAGAACAAATGTTCTGTATTTTCGATCATAATTTCACTAAACATCTAAAACATATTTATTCATTATAAAACTGTAAAGCAGATTGTTCCTTATTGTTATAAGTTTCAAAAGATAAAAGTAGATTTTGTACCTCTATGTGGCTCAACTTGCACAAAACATTACCAATAGTAGGATCTTTAAGTGTCAAATTACTCTGACGGCCTTGACCAACTGTGAAGATTGGATCACTAATGGACAAGTGAGGATTCTGGACAAGCATGAATAACAAAAAGATTAATTTCAAACCTACATCATCATTACAATCAGAAAAGCAAGAGTTAATAAGACAGAAGCATAAATCAGCTCGCATGAAACTCTAAGAAGGATATCTGGATATGTGAAGTGAATACTATTCACGTCTACTATCAACTTTTTTCCAAATAAAATCTAACATAATTTTTTATTTCACCAAGCAACAACAAATCTCCTTTGGCCTGCAACATAGTTGACGATGCACCCTATATATGATAGTATTTACTACTTTCATGTGATATAGCATAGCGCAATATCTTCACTTGTTGAAATTGCACAATAAGAAATTCAAATTTGTGCAAGTTACAAAACTTAACTCCATAATAGAAGAAGATCAATACTTACTGCTACATTACTTATTTCTGTATATCAGTTCCCACAAAGAGGGATGTCAGACAGTGAAGTGAAGTGTAGTGTATTAAAGGCTAACATCATGTTGTAATTACCCTACACAACACACTCTAACAATGCAACATGTAGATGCATATATGATTTCATTTGCATACACTATTTGTATACACTATCAGTGCACAAGGTTTTACACCCCAAACCAATCACTCATGATCGTAATAATATAAAAATTGTTTAACTTTAACCCTAACAAATTTCAAAGTCGCATGTATGAATTGATTGTAATTTGTAGACCGGGTAAAATGATTAACTAAAATCTCAACATATTATATACATCAGTCAAACCCATCTGATATCAAAATTCAAGGATCAAATTGGACTATGGAGTCGCCAATGTGAAACCTTATACTCTAAAACAAACAAAAACGACACTAACACTCAACTAAAAGTAGAACTAAACCTGAGCACATTGAGAAATGAGCTTCCCCCACGCAGCAGCCTTATGAATTGGTTTCGCCACGGAACGTTTCTTCCGACAAGAAACCAAAGAAACCAGCGGCTGCACCGCCTTTGCTTTCTCTCCAGTTTCACCTGAGGTTACAACAAAAAAATAAATCCATAAATCTCACAAATTCAAAATCAGCATATGCATGCTTAGATAGAGGCAATAAAACAACCCATAAAAGAAAAAAAATATTGAAAACATATCGTCTTCAAGACCTGGACACTGAGGGGACACCAAAGGATCAGTTTCAATTGGCACAGAAGGAGGCTTATTGCTATCACCATCAAGAACCTTCAACGACGCCGTTTCCGGTAGATCAGAGCGTTGTATCTCAGGTTCACCAGATTCGTTACCAGTTGCAGATTCCTTGACGGGAACAGAGGGCAAAGGGTTAGATGAAGCATCCTCTGAAACCTGTAATCATAAACACAAAAAACAAATTGATCGAATTTCGAAACCGAATTTCAAGAACCTATAAGAAAAAAAATAGAATTGGGATAAGAAGGCGAGAGTAAGGAAGAGATTGAAACCTTGGATCGTTTGGCGTTGGAAGGAGAAGGAGAAGAGAGAGAGCGTTTGGAAGAAGAAGAGCCACGTCTGGTTTCGACCATGATTGGATTGGAGGGTTCTGGGTCGGTAATCTGTTCCGCGAAGACGAGAAAGAGAAAACACTGGAGAGAATGATTGAGTCACGTAAATCAATGTTATCGAGGTTTGTGTCTCGTTCGTTTTATACGGGACAATAACCAATTAAAGTGAAAAATGCAACCTATATGATCATTATTTTTATTTTATTTCTTCATAGATGTGGTAATCTAATAAACACACTTACATTACTTAATACTACTAACTCTTTGTATATTAAATTTTTTAAATTTATCGTTAGATATTTTTAAAGAAAAAGAAATAGTCACATATTGTTTTTTCTTCAAAAACAAAAATAATTAATACATTATAAGAAATTCCTTTTTAAAATTTATTAAAGATATAATATATTTGATTTATATATTATTTAAATATTATTAATTATTTAATATATTTAAAAAATATAAGTAGAGTCAAAGGAATATTATCAAGGCTAATAATTTTTAATAATTTATATTTTTTTAAAGTATATCAATTAAATATATATATCTTTATATAAGATCTGTTTTGATGCCACGTGTTAAAATTTTAAAAGTATAAAGTTGTATTAGTGAAATAGTTTTAAACTTTTAAGAAATTAAACTATTTTAAAAATTAAATATATAATTTTTAAATAGTTTATATTATCTTAGATTTTATTTGGAGTGTCAGGCGAAATATTTTATTTTAGGATTAGATTAGTACTTGTTTGTTATGTTTAAAATTTACGGGACATGCGATCTAATACATTAATATGATATATATATATATATGACAGATTTGATTTTATATATATTTAGAATCGATTTTGAACCGGTTTAAAATCGATTTTAAATAGATTTTAATTTTAATCAAAACTATTTAATTTAATTTAAATTTTATTTTCTTTAAATTAATATTAATTTTTAAATTTAAAAATATAAACAAATTTTATGAGGTTTTAAAATATTTTTTCTTTAAAAATTTTAAAAATATAATAAAATTATATTCTGAAAAAAAAATTTGAAAAAAGAAAAATCTTAAAAACAAATTATACCAAAAAATAAAAATAACTGGAAAAAAATTTCTTGGAAAAAATGGAAATCAAAAATAAAATAAAAATTGAAAATTAAAAATAATTTCTATTCTGAAATTATAAAAAATTATTTTATTTTTTAAATTATTTTTTTTCTGAAAATATTTTTCTTTTATTCTGAAAATTGAAAAAATAACATTTTTGAAAATTAAAAAAATTATCAAAAAAAAATCTAAATTTTTTTAAAAAGAATTTTTTTTACTGAAAAAAATACAAAATATTATTTAGAAAAAAATAATAGTTTTATTTGAAAATAAATATCAAATATAATTTTTTCAAGAAAAAAATTCCAAATATAATATTTTTTGTGAAAAGAAAAAAAATTGAATTTTATTTTTAAAATAATATTTTTATAAAATTTAAAAAAATTTAAAATATAAAATTGATTTATAATGTGATAAAACATGAAAATAGACAAATATAAAAATTTAACGCATAGTAAAATTTGGATACCCAATAACAAAACCAAATTTTTGTAATGGATAATGGTTAATATTTGGATAAAAAAATGGATATCCAAATTTTTATTTTAGCATTTAATTTGCTTTTGAAAAAGTGAAACAATTTGGATACCAATTTGATTATGAATAACTGATTTTAGCATTTGACATATTATATATATATATATATATAATATATATATAGATATATATATATATTATATATATATATATTATATATATATATATATATATATATATATATATATATATATATATATATATATATATAATTTATTCACATGATTCTTTTCATCTTTCATCGAAGAGAAATGTGTTTTTGAGTGTCACACATCATGTCACATAAGCATGAATTCTTTTTTAGAATAGTTCTTTTATCATTTTGTCTATATATGTACTATGACTCAAAACGAATAATTTTTGAATATATCTTTATAAATTCTTACTTCTAATATTTAGAAGTAGTTTCGCTCTAAAATTTTATAAATATACAATTCCCTAACCAAGTTAAAACTTATTTCAAATATGACGAAGAGTAATATGCCAAAAATCATGTATATTAAAATGTCTCATCATTTTGGCTATATATGTGTTCTGACCCAGATCAAACAACTTTTGAATATATCTCTATAAATTCTTACTCCTAATATATATATATATTATATAATATATATATTATATATATATATATATAATATATATATATATATATATATATATATATATATATATATATATTTCACCCTAAAATTTCATAAATAAAAAATTCTCTACCCAATTGAAAACTTGTTTCAAATATGAATGTCATTTCTGATGAGTGATATGTTGTCCACATATAAAAAGAAGGTTTATCTTTCTTATCACATATGAATTGCTTTATTTTTATCGGCAACATGTTAAGTAAGATGTTACGAAATTTGTTAAGACATTTTGGCTCTGCTATCTCTGATGTATTATTTTTAGAAAGATTTTATTTGCTTATAGATTTTCTACAATCTTTTGGGAGCGGGTCGTAGTTGAATCGTAGTCTCTTTTGTTCTTGTATGATTTTATTAGATATTATGTGGGTTTATTTTGGAAGCTCTAATGAGCCATTTATGTTTTGGTTCTTCTATATAAAGAGATTGTTTCCTCTGGTGTAAAGATGGAGATGATACACATGTTTTGAGAGGTTGAACATCGAGTCTTATAATGTGTTTTGCTTTTATTAAACTATACCATTTGTTATTCATCACTACTTAGGAGAGATAGAGTTTTGGTTTGTATACTTGAAGTTTGTCATGTTCATATTATTAATACTTATAAACACTTGGGGAAATTTTTTAGTGTAAGTGAGAGGATCTCAAATTCAGGGGGAGCCTGAGTTAAAATTCATGTATAGTATTAGGAAAAGGACTTTGAATTTGGAGAGTTTTGTTAAGATCGTCATGTATTAATGGCTACTTATTATTAGTTAATTTCCTTTCCATCGGGCTACTACCCTCCAAATGTAGGTGACAATTACATATAATTGGATTAATAATTGTTTATTTTTTAATTCATATCATTTTGTATCACATATTGATTCAATATTGTTGTGTCACATTTTATTTCTGAACAAACAGAATTTCAATTGGCATAAGAGCTAACAAGTTGTTCTTGTTGGATGTGTTCTAGTGTAACTAACTTTTTTTTTTGTTTAAGATGGAAACTATCAAGGAACAAGGATTTATTTGTTGATCAAGTGCCTCCAAACATAAATGGAGGGTTAATTGTGTTGGTTGAAAAATGTTGTGTAATTATAAAAAAGATGGTTTATAAAAACGTTTAAGTTAATTTTATTATTTATATAGATATTTAGTAGCTAAATAGAATAGAGAAAGAATGATGAAGAGATTGAGATAAATAAATAAGGTGTAACGAAAATAAGGCAATGGAAAATAAAGATATAAGGGGAAAAGAGCATGTACCCGAGATTTATACAAATTTCGCTTAACCATTTGGTCTACTCATGTCTCCAAGAGTTTTCTCTTGAGTGTTTCACTAAAGATGTGAGATTTTCATAGGTTATACCCACAAATCTTCTTACAATAAAAACATAGGTTTTAACTTGTTAATCCCACGAACCAAACAAGAGATTTCAATAGGCTAATCTTCAAACCAATTAAATGAGAGTTTTTAAGAGGCTGAGCTCACAAACTAAATATAGATTTTAGTTGGCTTATCTCAAGAATCATAATTTTCACTAGTTAATCTCAAGAACGAAACAACAAATTCTCTTTAAAGATGTTGCACAAGAGAAAATATCCTCTTGAGTAAATTACAAAAATTCCAGAACACTAGAACAACATGATCTCACATATATTTTTCACTCTATGGTGAGGAAAGGAAAAAATGAAGTAGAAGAGAGTAGAATGTGAGAAATAATAATTATAAATTTGATTTCTGGTGTAAAATTAATGAGGAGAAACTGTATATTTATACGAGAAAAATTGGCTCGAAAAGAAAAATGATCCATGGGTTTTTTAATGACTTAATCAATTAAGCATAGTTATTAATCGATTAAGAACTTTCAAATGAAGATAAAACAAATTCTTTATCTGGATACGCAGAATAAAACTTCACACAAAACATTAGCTTATCCAATCTACCTTAGATCTACCACTCAAATTAATCTTTAGAATTTATCACCATGACAACGGTTTCTTTGTTCAAGTTTAAGATGATTATGGTTATCTAAGGAATCTCACACAACACAATTTAGATCTCACGAGAACAATGTTCTAGGAATTTTTTCACAAGTTTGAAATAAGGAGACTATGTGTTTGGGTTAGGAAGAACACACATGTGTCTTTCTCAAGATTTGTGAAAATTATGGATTTTTGTTAAGAATTGTCAATTCTATCAAATTGTTGGTTCTCTTAAAATTGTATATTGAGAAAATGACAAAAAAGGGATTTATATATGTGTTGTGCTGCAAAATATACTTGAGCGCATCGCACGCTCGAAGATATAACAAAGTCTTCATCGAACTTTATTTATTCCCGAAGGAAATGGAAAACATCAATAAAACTCAAGGGAAAGAGAAAAGGGTAATGAAGTCAATTATGCAAGGGGAAAGTATTAGCACCACCTCACATCTGTTGTACTCAACGGGAACCATTTTGATCGTTCTTTGTGCGTATATGTGTTGTCATCTAAATGTTTTTTGTAAAAGGAAAAAAACATTTAATAATTAATGTGCTCGCTAAGGATTCGAACCCTTGTGCCTACGTATTCTCATAGTGCAATGAGAAAATCAGAGCTTTGTAGTTCGTGGAACTAAGGATGGAAAAAAAGGAAAGAGTTGATAGGTTGCCAAAAGGCGAAGAAAATTGCTTGAATAAAAAAAGTGTGACATTAACCAATAAATGGTAATTAGCAAAAAAGAGTAAAAGATTATGACATTAACTAATAGATGGTGATTAGCCTAAATGAGAAAGATAAAGTGGAATTTGAATCAAAGAGTGTGGCATTAACCAATAGATGGTGTGACCAATACAAGGATTATAGGATTTGTCAGAGTATGTAAATCTACAAAGCATTATAAAAGAATAGGAGTTTTCCAGAGTTTGTAACTCTACAGGATGTTGTATGAAGATCTTCCATAATCCGTAACTTCACAAGGCAGAATGAAAGATCGCCAGAGTCTGTAACTCTTCAAGGTGGAATGAAAAGGTGCCAGAGTCTGTAACTCTACACGGCAGAAAGCAAGGTTGCCAGAGTCTGTAACTCTATAGAGCATAAAGGGAAGAAAGGGTCTTGCTAGAGTCTGTAACTCTACAGGGTAAAAAGAGAAGTTTCCATAGTTTGTAACTCTACGAGGCAAGGAGAAAGATTTCCAGAGTTTGCAACTTTACAGGGAAAGAGGAAAGTTTCCAAAGTCTGTAACTTTACAAGGCAAGAAAAAGTTGTCAGAGTATGTAACTATATAAGGCATGATGAGAAGTTGTTAGAGCATGACGCTCCATAAGGAAAGGCATGAAGAGATTGATTTAGAGATAAGTGCTTAACCATAAGGTGATTGACCTAAAAGATGTGTGGACATCAAAAAGGATTATTGTTGTGTTTGATCCAAAGAGAAAATGTATTGTTGATGTAGATTGTTGAAACATACTTATCAATTATTTGATTCGAACTACATTAAAGTTTATGAACGAAGGCGACTACTTTGAGTAACTGAGGCCTACGCCCCATACTAAAAGGTACTATAAATAAGGATAGGAATGATCCCTCCAATCATTCTTCATTGCTTAAGGCTTGTGGCATGTAACTCTCATCATGATTGACAAGCGTTGAAGAAAATAATGTTTGTTGATTCTGATGATGCAATGTTGCTTGAAGAATGAGACTTGACAATTATTTGATTCGAATTGCACTAAAGTCTATGAGTAGAGGTGAATATTATGGGCATCTGAGTCATTTGTCACGTACTCAAAGATATTTAAAACGAGGATAGGAATTCTCCCTCTTACCCATTTTCTACTGCTTAAGGCTCGTGACGCACAATTCGAATTGTATCTAACAAGTGTTGAGGAGAGATCTTTGTTGTGCTTAAATAGTAATTTAGCCTTTAGTCTATCTGCAATGTTGTGTCTGACTTGTATGGACTTGAGTGAAGTCTTGAGTTGTTCGTCTTGAAAGATCCAAAGCAGTTCCGGTACAAGGGACTAGTCTTATCAAGTGATCGAGAGACTCCTGATCACTTGACTAGAATGAGGGAATAGTCACATGTCAAAGAATTTAGTTAATCAAATAAGACTTTGATCAACTTAATCAAACAAGGTGAAATTCCAATTGTAGATCAAACATTTGAACTCTAAACCTAAGTTATAAGGGAAATTAAAGCAACATGCCTATAATTCTAAAATAACCTAGAACTAAGGGGAGCATGGTTAATGTTATTGGTCAAATCTAATTAGAGAACTAACCCTAAAATATTAGTGGTCAAATTCTACACTAATGTATTATCTGATTATTATTTTTCCAAGGCATGAATTAAATTAAGCAAATATGGCCTAAAATCACATTATTTATTTTCCTAAATTCATGACAAGATGCATTAGGAGGATAAAAAAATAATATCAAAATGGACTTAAAACAATTTAAGAAAACTAAACAAATATAATAAATAAATAATGAAAAATAACAACAAAAAAAAGGGATACAGGGGTGGTTTAACACATCAATGGAGGCGTGTGAATGTTAAATGGGGCACTGAGCCTGAAGTAACAAAGCCCATGTTATTCTTTGTTATTTCTTGAAGTCACTTGGAGGTGCAGGTTTGTAAATGGTGTGCGAGCAGCAAAACATATGGGTCAGGGCTTGTGAAAGCCCAAAAAAGAAGACTCAATTGATGAGGACAAGTTTTCAGAATGTGCTCACATTCATTTTCAATGTTCACCCAAACGTTATCGCCTCCGGCGACGGAGGGCCAATCCCCTCAAACCCATATCGGTGTGACCGTCTCACCATGCTTTCTCACAATATCACCTTGATTTTTTCTAAATCTTCTCCCGCAACCTAAATCAAATCCAAAAAAAAAAACTAAATCTAAAGATCCAAATTAAAATGGTGAACTATCTGGAGTCTAAACCCTAGGGGTTTGACTCCCAAGTACATACTCTACATCATGGTGAGTAGGGGTGTGCATAGATATCATTTAGTATGAACCAATCCATTTTTATGGTTATGGTTTATAAACCAAACCACTTCTCACAAAAACCAATTTAAAATTCTGAACCGGTTTTAAATGGGTTTTGATTTTAATCAAAATTATTTAATTTAATTTATTTTTTTTAATTAATATTTTTTTTAAAATTTAAAAACATAAACAAATTTTATGAGGTTTTAAAATATTTTTTCTTTTAAAATTTAAAAAACATACAAAAAATAATTTAAAAAATAAAAAATAAAAAAACAAATATTCAAAAAAAATAAATATATATATATATATATATATCAAAAAAAAGTTGAAAATAATAAAATTATATTCTGAAAATGCAAAAAAAAATTGAAAATAAAAAAAAAAAGCTTAAAAAATAAATTATTCTAAAAAATAAAAATAACTGAAAAAAATGGAAAATAAAAAATTTCTTGAAATAAATTTTTTATTTTTATTTTTAAAAAATTCTGAAAATAAAAGTTTTTTTATTCTGAAAATTTGAAAAAATAACCTTTTTGAAAATTAAAAAAATTATTTATAAAAAATTTAATTTTTTTTATAAAATTTAAAATAATTTAAAATATAAAATTAATTTATAATGTGATAAAAAATGAAAATAGAAAAATAAAAAAATTTAAGGCATAATAAAATTTGAATACCCAATAACAAAATCAAATTTTTATAATGGATAACGGTTTATATTTGGATAACAAAATGGATATCCAAATTCTTATTTTAGCATTTGGTTTGGTTTTTTAAAAATAGATCAATTTAGTTTTGAATAACCGTTTTTTTTTCACACCACCAGTGGTAAGGCAATTTAAGCAAGGAGATGTAAGCCAGCTAACCTTCGTGACAAAAACATGTCCCTATGATGGTTGCAGTGGTGAAGACAATGAGGAATTCGAAGAGAAATCAAGAATGTCCAGGTAAACTTAACGCTTCCAAACTCTTCTTGCTTCAATTTCCTTCTTCTTCTTCCAATCAGATGTAGTTTGTAGGAAAATTGTGCGTTGTTGAATCTGTGTGGTATTGAGGATTAGGTAAGATTGATGCGAATGAGCAAAGAGAATTATAAGGTAAGAGTGATGAAACTGAATGAGATTCCCAGAGCATTCAGTGAGAGAACGAAGAGAGATCAGAGAGAGCTCGATCAAAATGTTGATGATTTGGTGATTTTCTGGATAATGTGATTGCCACCTTAAATGATTGGAATGAGTGATTGATTTATAAAGGTGTGAGGTTTTAACTGAATTGGCAGTGTTAGATTATTCTTGAGTAAATTGGTTAGCAGTTAAACCTCGTTAGAAATTTCTGTTAAAAAGTCAGTTATAAAGTTAGTTAGGTTAAATGTTAGTTAATGTGTCAGTTAGTGAAATCATGAGCTTGAGTCAGTTTTGTTAAAGTTCAAATGGTTTGTGTGAGCCGCTTGAATAGGTGACAACTAATTGCTATGTTGAAATTTTGTTAGAGTGTTAGAAATAATTAATGAAATTTTGAAGAGGTTAGTTAGTTAGTGAGATTTTGAAGAGGTTAGTTGTAGAAGCCAACCATATTAATTCACTGTTATGGAATTTTAAAGTTTAGTTAATGAATGGATTCTGTCTAAAATTTTGATAGAATCAGTTTAAAAAAATTAGTGTTAGTAATTGGTTAATTAGTTTTGAATGAATTAAGAAATGTTAGTTATTGTTAGAATGTGTTTGGACTGCTGAGTTGGTTAATAATGTTAATTAGATATGAAAGTAATTGAACTTGAAGTGTTAAAATTCAGTTAGCTAATGAAGTAGAACTTGGTGATAGTGTGCGTATTGTAATGAAGTAACTGCTTGCATAATCTTCACTATTAATTTTTGAGATGTTATGAACTATTAGTGCTTTGTTAATTTCCACTGGTGATGCTCATGTTGATTACTATGCCCTGCTACTAGAATTGTTAATTGGTGTTAGAAACTTATTACTCTTCAGTTAGTAAAGATCAATTACTGACATGTTTGCATGAAGTAGGCTAGAGTTGTTATGGAAGAGGTTAGTTAATTGGACTGTTAGAATGGTTAGGATTTGTTTAATTTCATTACATGTGTAGTGAAGCTGACATTTCATGATTTTTGTTTGAATCCAGCTGGTGCTGTTATGAACTTGGTTGATATGGAAGTTTGGGATTTGAATTTGCAGACAATGACATTGATTGCTGACTGTTAGCATGTATATTAATAGGTTGAATGCTAAGATAGTGGTATTGAATTAGGAATTGTCAAAAGGGATGAGTGCAGGTTGTTATGGTTATGTGATGATGTAAATTTTGGCAAACAATTAAGTTACTTGAATTATTCAACTTGAGTTCATTGCTTTAATGGTGATGATATGCCCATGGTGTTACTTTTGAACTAGTTGTTGGTGACACTTGTTGTTTGACTTGTTGAACTCATGTCATTTAAAAAAAATTACAACATTGAATCATGCATGACCTTGGACTCACTTTAGGACAATGCGAAGATGCTTCTATAATTAGTATTGCAGAAATTGGATGACCTTATGCTATTAGTTCAAAAAATGAATGATAGGTTATGCACGATTGTATCAAATGGAATTGGATTTGTTTATATGCTAAATGAAGTGCTTGGTTGTTGTTCTTTTGAAACGGAACTGTTACCACACTGTAATGCTCAGATTTGGATTATGGTGTAACACTTAATTTAATTGAATGCAGTGCTTACATCAAAATGTCATGTTTGGGTTAGTGAATTGAAACTGCTATGAGATAATGAGTTAGCTTACGATGGAAATGTTTGGTATTGTTTCCCAGGGTTAGCATTTGGTAAGAGGGTGTGCTAGACATGGAACAAGGCAAAGCATGGATTGGGCATTAAGAAGCTTGGTGCAACATCAAGACTCATGAAGCACTTGAAAGATTTTGGAAGAATATTCTATGAAGCAAGGTTGACTAGGGTCTAGGTTAGGTCAGGTGACATTGGTCAACTATTTGACCAAAAAGTCAATAGTTGACCAAAAGTCAGTTGTGGGCCAAAAAAAGTATAGTTTTGTGTAATTTTGTATGGACTTGTGTGTAATGAAATGGATGTTTGAAAATGTAAACTTTGATGATCTTTTGTAATGATAAATGAATTTGAAAGCCTTTATCTTTAATGAACTCTCCCTCCCAATTGCACGACCTTTGAATTAATCTTGTGCCAATCTTGAATCTTGACTCTAAATATGAACTCATAATGTCCTTCTCAAATGAACTTTGAAGACGCGTTAAATCCCAATCAAGTAGCTAGGACTAAAATGCAAGGAATAAAGCCCATACAAAGGTCAATGAATCCAATGCAAATTTCATAGTTGTCCATATTGACCCTTTGCAAGTCCTGATTAAATCCACATCAAATGTCACACACATGGCCCATAAATACTAAAAGATCAAGAAATTAGGATTTCCTGGTCAGTTATAACTAACCAAACTTTGAATCCATGATGCCTATTTTCGAAGATGTAAATTCAAATGAATGATATGCAATGAACTTGGCCTGAGTATGCAGATGAAATTATCTAAATGAATGGTTAATAAGAGCACTATGTATGCAGAGGAAAACAACAATGAGCCAGATAAAAATTGAAAGGAGTATGACAAATATTGGGGTATGACAATAGGTGTTAGAAGTTAGGCACAAAAGTGAGAGAAAATGAACATAGAGTTAAGTGAATTCATACGGTCGTGATTTGAATAAGAGGAAAGAATGATTTGAATCAATGTGATAAAATATGGAAATAACAAGTTTGGGTTCGAATCATGATGTGATGCCTGTGTTTCGAGTCAAGAAATTTCCTTATTAAATTCTTGGTTAATTTTTAAAAGTTTTTTTGGTCATGATTTTAATAAAAAAGAATCACAATTCGAGTAAAAAAGAATCATGATTCGAGTCATGGTTTCCTCTAATTTGAGACAGACAATTCCTTAATTCGAATTAGAAATACATAGCCAAAATCTTAATTTTCAAATGATTTTTTTTTATTTCAATAAGCTATATGTTGATTTGAGTCATGCATCAAAGATACCTTGTTTCAAGTTTTCTAACTTGTGATACAAGTCACACATATGTTAACTTTTGACTAACTTGTTCATGATAAAAAAACACATTGAAATGGATCAAGTCTAACTTTTTAGAACGTAAAGAGTGATACATGGTATAATCTGAAGTAAATGATCAAATCACAACCAAGGTAATCAAAGCAATAAATAAAATTACAACAAATCGAAAATGTTAAAAAAAACATCAAAACAAAGACGAAAAAGAGCGAGGATAACAATGTTACCGACATCACAATTTCAATATCCCATTTTTTTATGTTTGGAAAATTTGAGATATTATTCGATTTGAATCCAATCATTAATCATTTCATAGTTGATATATATATATATATATATATATATATATATATATATATATATATATATATAAAAATAAACTTTTCCCTTTTTGACAGAGATCAAAATGAAAAAGAAAACAAAGTTAAAACACACAACAATAAATAAACTCTCAATATGTAATCACATTTAGAAATGTCACGTAACAACATATGCAACAACATATGCATAAACCACAATCACACAAATGAGGCATAAAAATGCATTTAAATGCAATTTCAGAGAGTATTAATGCAAAGATGAGATAATATATGCGGGAAAACGAATGAACATCATACAACATGCTAAATAATATAATCGGCTAAAACTATGCCATCAAATTTACATACCAAAACGCTATCAAAGCTAGCAGTTTACAAAATAAGTGGTAAACACCAGAAAAATATCTAGAACATATAAGTAAACAGAAAACTAAATATGATATGAAATGTTATACTCCATTCGTTTCAAAATGATTGTCGTTTTAACAAATACAATTTATTTTAAAATAATTGTCATGATCACTTTTCAATGTAGAAATAATTGTTAATTTTTCAATTATGTCCTTTAATTATTACTCTTTACACTAATTCTAACGTATTAATACGACTAATTTAATAAACGTGTAACATCTTATAATAATATAATTGCATTTCTTAATTTGTGTGCAAAAACCTTAAACGACTGTCATTTTGAAATGGAGGTAGTAACATGCATGCTAAGATGATAACAGGAAATCTTGGTCAAAAGGATCATATGGAGCGATAAGACCTTCAAAGTTAAACCATTAAGAGCAATGACATCATTGATTCAAAATTGAGTTATCAATATTTCTTCTTTGGCTTAACAACTTCTTGTTGCCTAGCTTCCCTTTCACGAGCTTCTTCTGTAGCCTTTTTTCTTCGCACGATTTGACACTCTTCTCTGACATGCGCTTCAGCGACTTTGATCGGTCTCCAATTCTACTTGTTATCTGACACTCATTCGGCATAAGTTCACGAAGTCGATAACACATTATTTTACCTGTTTATATTATTTTGTTTAGTAAATTAGATGTTTGCATTTCCATTCTGTTTTGTTTATTATCTTCGGTTTTCGTCCATGTACTCCATTTTATGCCTCCTTGTGGTACTTTGATTGGTTTCAGGTGTAAACAAGAATACCCAAAGACTCGCCAAGGAAATCGGGCGTTCCGGGCTCGTCGGAAGAAGAAGTTTTGAAGGTACGGTAGCCCTGACACGACCACCCGTGTTTCCTGACATGGCCCGTGTCAGGGGAATGAAGTCAAGCATGCTAAAACAGGGAGCTGACACGGGTGCCCGTGTCAGCTGACATGGCCTGTGTCAGTAGCCCTGGCAGGGGGCGTGTTAGAGAGTTGGATCAGTAAGCCAACACGGTCGGCCGTGTTGCCTGACACGGCCAGTGTTGGCTTGGACGCCTCATTTTCTAATTTTTCCAGTTTTTTGGCATTGTTGGTCCCGGAGGGAATTTTGGACATTTACTACATCAAATATTTGATCAGTAACTATTTAGGGGACTTTTGGAAGACAGAGAAAGGGGGACTTTTTACACGACAAATAATTGGTACGATTGAACTAGGGAACGATCAAAAGTTGCGGAGAACGGAGGTCCTTTATGAGCGGATGCGATTGAAGATCAACGGAATCCTCTGATTCTTGTAATGTCTAAATTATATATTGTATCTTATTTGAATAATGTAAGTGGTTAAATCCCCCAATGCCAGGGGAATGTCCCTTATTTGATCGTGTAATGACTATGAATTGATAATTTCCTCAATATTATGTTTGTTTGTCAATTTCATTGTGCAATGTTTTTAATGCTTTTGTTATCAGAAAAATAAGGATTGTTATATGATTAACAATTTGTGGGATTGCAATTATTAAGGTTTTTACACAGTGAAACTGTATTAGATATCACCTAGGACTAGGGATACCCTATGGTTACCGGTTATATCTTGTTATTTCAAAAAGCTTGGTTTCATTATAATCACCTAAGGACTTAGAGATTAGAATGAATGACCAAAGGTTTCCCTCTGAGGTTTTAGGAGGAAACAATTTTAAGATCTAGTAATTGCATTTTTGAACTGTTTGAGGAGATATACATTCAAGGTCATTACAGGAGATATTCATACACCATCCTTGGCATAATATTATAAATTGTGTAAAAGATTTATTTTGTTTCATTTCTCATTCCATTAGACAATGACTTATTACAAACCCTTAAACTATTTGTTTTATCAATTGAATCACAATTTAAACTAATATTGTTGCGCAGTCCTCGAGATCGATATTTGGGAAACGTCCATATTATTACTACATTGGCAAAATAGTACACTTGCTATTTTCCCTATCAAGTTTTGGGCGCCGTTGCCGGGGACTGCCAAATATAAAGTTTAAATTATTTCAATTGAAATTTTGTTGCTCTGTAACTAAAATTTATTATTCGTTATTTTAATTATTTATTTCGATCATTATCAACTAATTTGCGTCTGATATTTGTATGCGAGGTAAGGCATAAACTGATTTTCCTTTTGACACAAAAATTGAAAGAACTTTGCGGGCAAGACTCAGACAAGCTCGATTGGCAAGACTGGAATCAGAAGAAGAACAACCTTTCGTTCATTCAGGTTCAGATTCAGGTTCAGAGAGAGAGAGAGATCGAAATAATGGGGGAGAACCCACCGCCACTAGAAAGACTGTTGGGTGACTACGGAGGCGCAAATGCACCAACCGACAAATTAACAATTGTCAACGAACCAGTGAATGTGGCTAATTTCCAGTTACATCCTAGTACTATTAATCAACTTGAAAGAAAGCATTTCACTAGAAAGGTAAATGAAGATGCAAACAAGCATTTGCAGAGGTTTTTGACCATGAGCAACACTCTAAAAATTGATGGTCATACCGAAGAAGCTAAGAAGTTGAGAATGTTCTCGTTCACCTTAGCGGAAGAAGTCGAAGAATGGTTATATTTTCTCTCAACTGGTAGCATTACATCTTGGGAAGAGATGGAAAAAGCCTTCCTGAATGAGTATTTTCCAACGTCGGTTTTTCTGAGGAAGAGGTATGAAATTCTGAATTTTAAGCAGAAAGACGGGGAATCCTTGGGAGACGCCTACAAGAGATTCAAGAGAGTCCTGGTAGCCTGCCTAACTCATAATATGGATCCCACAGAACAAATGCAGATGTTTGTGAATGGTCTCAAAATAAAGACCAAATAATTGATTGATACCGCAGTCGGTGGCTCCACTTATTTCTCAAAAGCCACCGGTATCAAACAGATCATTGAAGCTATTGCTGCTAATGAGCACTTGAAGCTGTACGACAGATGTGTAAGTAAACCGAAAGGGGTTATCGATTTGAAGTTGGAAACCAATAGAATCCGTATAGAAGATACTATAGCTGCTGAAGTTTAGAAGAAGCTGAAGGCAATGAATATAGGTACCCAACAGGTGGCACAAGTCCAACCTGCTCCTATTGTCTGTTGTGAGATTTGTAATGGACTGTACCAAACAGTGTATTATTTTGCAACTCCTTAACAAGTTGAGGAAATAAATTTTTTTAAGCAGAATACTCCCTATTCCAACACGTACAATTCAGGTAGGAAGAATCATCCCAATTTCTCATGGAAAGACCAGAAAGGGAACGCTCCTCAACAAGGTCAATACCAAACTCAATACCAACAACAACAACAACAACAAGCCCCTAAGAAAGCTGTTTCGGAGATTGCCATTAAAAGAATGGAAGCTCATAATGTTCAATTCCAAGAAGAAACCCGAAACAATCAGAAAAACACTACCGCATCCATAAAAAATCTTGAAGTTCAGATGGGTCAAATAGCACAACAATTAGCCTCGAGTTCTCAAGCACAAGGTGCTCTACCTAGTGTAATTGTGACAAATCCTAGAGAGCATAATAATGTGAGTGTTGTGACAATAAGAAGTGGTAAATCTCATGAAGTTCTTGAGGAGAAAACTGAAGAGGAAAATCAATTGATCAAAGTGGATCTTGAGATCAAAGAAAATGAAGTTGTGAGGGAAGAATTGGTTGCACCAAAATAAATGGTGAAAGAAAAAGTCACTAAGCCTAAGTCGGTCATTAAGCTTTCCTTTTCCCACCAGAAACAAGAAAAAGGGGCAACATGAGAAAAACTTTGAGAAGTTCCTAGAGTTGTTCAAGAAGCTAGAAATTAACATTCCGCTTTTGAAAGCACTTAAACAAATGCCTACCTATGCCAAGTTCATGAAGGGCATCATTTCTAAGAGGCGTACTGTAACACCCCGATAATAATAAAATAATTATTTGAATTGAGTTAATAATTTATTTATTAATTTAATTAAATAATTGGAAATTTTATTATTATTATTATTGGATTATTATTTTGGAAAATATATAAGTGGGACTTAAGGAAATATCCTATTTGGTAAGAAAAGGTTTTACGTGAAACAGAGAACGATCGTGAAAGAAGAGGAAAAGGGCAAAGAGACAGAGCGAGGGCTGAAGGTTGAAGAAGGAAGGGCTTGAGCTTAGAGATTCGCCGGATTAACTCAGGTAAGGGGGGTTTATCATCAATTAACGGGTATTATGGGATAATATGTCATGGGTAGTGATAAGCTGTTGATTGACCCTAATTGGGAATTGTGAATGCTGAAATTTTGTTGGATGAACCGTGTTAGAAGTTGAAATTTAGTCGGTAATTGAGTCTGTTGTAATTTCCCGATCGTATGGCTTTTTACGGAATCGGATTCGGAGGTCCGGAAGTCCTCCAATGGCGGAAAATGCGGAGAATTCTGCATTCTGCCTTGAGTTAGCGCAGGAACAGCTTCTGTCTTGCGTTAACCGGTTAACCCAGGGTGTTAACCGGTTAACACTGTGTTGGATTATGAATATGTGCTGTTTTGTCTGCGTTAACCGGTTAACCCAGGGTGTTAACCGGTTAACACTGTTGTAATTTCTGATATTTGGCTGTTTGTGCTGCGTTAACCGGTTAACCCAGGGCGTTAACCGGTTAACACTATTAAATTTTGAGACAGAAGGCGTGTTGTGCTGTGTTAACCGGTTAACCCAGGGTGTTAACCGGTTAACGCTGTTGCAGAGTGGAAAAATGTTGATTTTAATGTTGTGTGCCTATTTGAGGGTTGGCCTATGTTGGCCTATGATGTAATAGAGATTAATTTCCGCTGTTTTGAGCAGTATAGATATTAGTGGAGTGTGCTAATATTGTGGTTGTTGTTTGGCATGATATAATATGCTTTTGTGATAAATTGTGTTGATAATGTGAAATGGTATACATGATGTTGTGAATGTATGCATTTGTGAATAGACTATTCTATGGCTTAGAGTGTGAGCATGTGTCTATTCTTGATTATCGTTGATGTTGCATTGCTAGGTGATTAGCATGCGTATTGTGGCCTTCGGGTGGTAGCTAACTCCCATGGTGAGGAATTAGTGAGTAAATCATGTTGATTGTTGTTGTTGTTGTTTGCATGCTAGGTGATTAGCGTGCATATCATGGCCCATTTGGGGTGGTAGCTAATTCCCATGGTGAGGAATTAGTGAGTGAGTCACTATGTCTCAAATGAGTGGGACTAGTGAGCTTGGTAGCCGTGCCTGGATTTGGACGGTGAGGTTGAACTATATGTTCACAACATAGTCGGTACCGCATGCATAAGAGTCTCATTGCACAATGAATGTATGGCATATGATATGAATGGATGCATTCCAGTATCATATGTGTGTTGTGTGTTGTGTGTTGTGTTGTTAATGTTGAATATGATTGAGATTTTTACTGTTGAATGTGATGGTTGGATGGATATTGCCGTTGCTGAGTGCGTAGTTTGATTAGGGTGAATTAATGCGTTATTTACTTAGCATTACATGTTGTTCTATAATGCTTATTATATTGATTGAAGAACTCACCCTTACAACTATTTTTCAGGTAACGAGCAGTGAGTTGAGTAGAAGCTAGTGCTATGGAGTCTAGTGTCGTCCTTAGTGGGTCATGCTCTGGTAGATGTAACATCGGGAGGGGATGTTTGACTATGTTTTAATTTAGTTGTTGATCAACTTTACATGTAATGTAGTACATGCTTTGAATGTTGATGTTTTGTATCCGCTGCGTATTATGCAACTGTTTTATTTGATAAATAAATGAGCATGACAGGATGTTTTGATAAATGTTTGTGAAATGATTGTGTGGCACCTTTCGGGGCATAATTACTCTGATTAACATGTTATTACTTTAATTAAATAATTTGGGGTATTTAGAAGGGTGTTACATTAGTGGTATCAGAGCATAGTCGGTCGTGTTGAGTCGTAGTTATTCTGTTCCCCTGTACGGGATAGGTGTTGTGTAACCCTATCAGTACTTATTTGTTTTAGTTGTTGGGTTTTCAGAATAGAGATGGCTGGAAGAGGTAGAGATGATGCTGCGATTGCTGAGGCTCTGGGTATGCTAGCTGGAGTACTTGGAGGAAATCCGAATGTTGTGGGGATGGGAGCTGCTCGTCAGTTGAGTGAGTTCCAGAAGAACAATCCTCCGATGTTCAAAGGAGCATACGATCCAGATGGTGCTCAGAAGTGGTTGAAAGAGATAGAGAGGATCTTCAGAGTAACTGAGTGTGCTGATAACCAGAAGGTCAGGTTCGGTACACATATGCTGTCAGAAGAAGCTGATGATTGGTGGGTTGCTGCCCGCACTGAGTTGGAAACTGCTGGAAATGCTGAGATTACTTGGGCTGTGTTCAGGGAAAGATTCCTGAGGAAGTACTTTCCAGAGGATGTCAGAGGGAAGAAAGAGATAGAATTCTTGGAATTGAAGCAGGGTAACAGGTCTGTTACTGAGTATGCTGCGAAGTTCACAGAGCTGTCAAAGTACTATACTCCTTATAGTGAGGCTGCTGGAGAATTTTCGAAGTGTGTGAAGTTTGAGAACGGGTTGCGTCCCGAGATCAAGCAGGCAATTGGATATCAGCGAATCAGGGTGTTTTCTGATTTGGTTGACTGTTGCAGGATTTTTGAACAGGATTCCAAAGCCAGAGCAGAGAGCTATCAGCAGAGGGTTGATAGGAAGGGTAAGAATCAGGTTGATCGTGGGAAACCGTATGTAGCTGGCAAAGGTTTTCAGAGGCAGAGTGGAATGAAGAGGCCTAGTGGAGGAGATTCTAGTGCTCCTGCTAAGTGTTACAGATGTGGTCAGGCTGGACATCGTATCCATGAGTGTACCAGTAATGAGAAGAAGTGTTTCAAATGTGGAAAAGGTGGTCATTTGGCTGCAGATTGCCGGTTGAAGACTGTGACTTGCTTCAACTGTGGAGAGGTGGGTCATATCAGTCCACAGTGTCCTAAGCCAAAGAAAGAGAATCAGTCGGGAGGCAAGGTTTTTGCTTTATCAGGTTCTGAGACTTTTGCAGATGAGCGTTTGATCCGAGGTACGTGTTATATTAATGGCTTTCCTCTTGTAGCTATTATTGACACCGGTGCTACTCATTCCTTTATATCTTTGGATTGTGCTGTGAAACTTAAGTTAGAAATATCTGAGATGTTTGGTAGTATGGTGATTGACACTCCTGCGAAGGGTTCAGTGACTACTACTTCAATTTGTTTAAGTTGCCCTTTGAGTATTTTTGGTAGGAACTTTGGGATAGACCTTGTGTGTCTTCCATTAGTGCAGATTGATGTTATCTTGGGTATGAACTGGTTGGTGTTTAACCGGGTTTCTATCAATTGTTTTGATAAGACTGTGATATTTCCTGAGATTGAGGAAGGCAAGAGTTTGTTTCTATCAGCGAGGCAGGTGAATGAGGAAGTAGCAGATGGGGCAGAGTTGTTTATGCTGTTAGCGACTTTGGAGGCTAAAGATAAACTAGTGATTGGTGATCTAGCTGTGGTGTGTGATTTTCCTGATGTGTTTCCGGAAGAAGTGAATGAATTACCGCCAGAGCGTGAAGTTGAGTTCTCGATTGATTTGGTACCTGGTACTAGACCGATATCGATGGCTCCTTATCGTATGTCTGCTGTTGAGCTAGCTGAATTGAAGAGTCAGTTGGAAGATTTGTTGGATAAGAAATTTATTCGTCCGAGTGTGTCACCGTGGGGTGCACCAGTGTTGTTGGTTAAGAAGAAAGAAGGTACTATGAGGTTGTGTGTGGATTACAGACAACTGAATAAAGTGACGATCAAGAATCGGTATCCTTTACCGAGGATTGATGATTTGATGGATCAATTGGTTGGTGCTAGTGTGTTCAGCAAGATAGATTTGAGATCTGGGTATCATCAGATACGTGTGAAGACTGAAGATATTCAGAAGACTGCTTTCAGAACAAGGTATGGACATTATGAGTATTCTGTAATGCCTTTTGGGGTGACTAATGCGCCTGGAGTATTCATGGAGTATATGAATAGGATTTTTCATCCGTATCTAGATCAGTTTGTTGTGGTGTTTATTGATGACATTTTGGTGTATTCGAAATCTGAAGAAGAGCATGCTGAGCATTTGAGGGTGGTTTTAGAAGTTCTACGAGAAAAGAAATTATTTGCTAAACTATCCAAGTGTGAATTTTGGGTAGAAGAAGTTAGTTTTCTTGGTCATGTGATTTCAAGAGGTGGTGTTGCTGTTGATCCTTCTAAGATGGAAGCGGTGTCTAAGTGGGAAGCTCCGAAGTCAGTTTCTGAGATAAGAAGTTTTCTTGGACTTGCAGGTTACTATAGGAAGTTTATTGAGGGATTCTCTAAGTTGGCGTTACCGTTGACAATGTTGACCAGAAAGGGGCAAGCGTTTGTTTGGGACTCAAAATGTGAAGAAGGTTTCCAAGAGTTAAAGAGAAGGTTGACTACTGCTCCTATTATGATATTACCGAGTTCGTCGGAACCATTTGAAGTTTACTGTGATGCTTCATTGTTGGGCTTGGGTGGTGTGTTGATGCAGAATAAGCAGGTTATAGCTTATGCTTCGAGACAGCTGAGGGTTCATGAGAGGAACTATCCGACGCATGATTTAGAGTTGGCAGCTGTGGTATTTGTTCTGAAGTTGTGGAGGCATTATTTGTATGGGTCAAGATTTGAAGTTTTCAGTGACCATAAGAGTTTAAAGTATTTGTTTGATCAGAAAGAGCTGAATATGAGACAGAGGAGATGGTTAGAATTTTTGAAGGATTATGATTTTGGGTTGAATTACCATCCGGGTAAAGCAAACGTAGTGGCTGATGCATTGAGTCGGAAATCATTGCATATGTCTATGTTAATGGTTAGGGAATTGGATCTGATTGAGCAGTTTAGAGACTTGAGTTTGGTGTGTGAGAGTACTCACAATAGTGTTAAATTGGGAATGTTGAAGTTAACAAGTGGTATTCTGGACGAGATCAGAGAGGGTCAGAAATCCGATATGCATTTGGTTGATAAGTTGACTTTAGTGAATCAAGGTCGAGGTGGTGAATTCAGAGTCGATGAGAATGGTGTTTTGAAATTGGGTAGTCGGGTGTGTATTCCGAATGTTATTGAGCTTAAGAAGAGTATTCTTGAGGAGGGACATCGTAGTGGCTTGAGTATTCATCCTGGAGCTACGAAGATGTACCATGATTTGAAGAAGTTATTTTGGTGGCCGGGAATGAAAAGAGAAATTGCGAGTTTTGTTTATTCTTGTTTGACTTGTCAGAAGTCAAAGATTGAGCATCAGAAGCCGTCTGGGCTAATGCAACCGTTGGCTATTCCAGAGTGGAAGTGGGATAGTATCAGTATGGATTTTGTTTCTGGTTTACCAAGGACAAATAAGAATTTTGAGGCTATTTGGGTGATTGTGGACAGATTAACAAAGTCGGCTCATTTCATTCTGATCAGAATGGATTATCCGTTAGAGAGACTAGCTGAGTTGTATATCGAGAAGATTGTGAGTTTGCATGGTATCCCGTCTAGTATTGTTTCGGACAGAGATCCTAGATTTACATCGAAGTTTTGGGAAGGTTTGCAGAGAGCTTTGGGAACTAAGCTGAGATTGAGTTCTGCATATCATCCGCAGACTGATGGTCAGACCGAGAGGACGATTCAGTCACTAGAGGATCTTTTGAGAGCTTGTGTTTTGGAAAAAGGAGGTGCTTGGGATTGTTATTTGCCTTTGATTGAGTTTACCTACAACAATAGTTTTCATTCGAGTATTGGTATGGCACCGTTTGAAGCTTTGTATGGTAGGAGATGTCGGACACCTTTATGTTGGTATGAGTCCGGTGAGAGTGCGGTGGTTGGACCGGAGATTGTTCAACAAACTACGGAAAAGATTAAGATGATTCAGGATAAGATGAGAATTGCTCAGAGTCGTCAGAAGAGTTATCATGATAAGAGGAGGAAATCACTTGAGTTCCAAGAGGGAGATCATGTGTTTCTTCGTGTTACTCCGATAACTGGTGTTGGTCGAGCCTTGAAGTCGAAGAAGTTGACACCTCGATTTATTGGTCCTTATCAGATTTTGGAGAGGATAGGGGAAGTAGCCTATCGTATCGCTTTACCGCCGTCGCTTGCGAATTTGCATGACGTTTTTCATGTGTCTCAGTTGAGGAGGTACATTCATGATCCGTCGCATGTAGTCCAAGTAGATGATGTACAGGTGAGAGATAACCTGACTGTTGAAACATCACCTATGAGAATTGAGGATCGAGAGTTGAAGCAGTTGCGGGGTAAAGAGATTGCCTTGGTGAAGGTGGCTTGGGGAGGACCAGCAGGTGGCAATGTGACTTGGGAACTTGAGAGTCAGATGAAAGAGTCTTATCCGGAGTTATTCGCTTGAGGTATGTTTTCGAGGACGAAAACTCTTTTAGTGGGGGAGAGTTGTAACACCCCGATAATAATAAAATAATTATTTGAATTGAGTTAATAATTTATTTATTAATTTAATTAAATAATTGGAAATTTTATTATTATTATTATTGGATTATTATTTTGGAAAATATATAAGTGGGACTTAAGGAAATATCCTATTTGGTAAGAAAAGGTTTTACGTGAAACAGAGAACGATCGTGAAAGAAGAGGAAAAGGGCAAAGAGACAGAGCGAGGGCTGAAGGTTGAAGAAGGAAGGGCTTGAGCTTAGAGATTCGCCGGATTAACTCAGGTAAGGGGGGTTTATCATCAATTAACGGGTATTATGGGATAATATGTCATGGGTAGTGATAAGCTGTTGATTGACCCTAATTGGGAATTGTGAATGCTGAAATTTTGTTGGATGAACCGTGTTAGAAGTTGAAATTTAGTCGGTAATTGAGTCTGTTGTAATTTCCCGATCGTATGGCTTTTTACGGAATCGGATTCGGAGGTCCGGAAGTCCTCCAATGGCGGAAAATGCGGAGAATTCTGCATTCTGCCTTGAGTTAGCGCAGGAACAGCTTCTGTCTTGCGTTAACCGGTTAACCCAGGGTGTTAACCGGTTAACACTGTGTTGGATTATGAATATGTGCTGTTTTGTCTGCGTTAACCGGTTAACCCAGGGTGTTAACCGGTTAACACTGTTGTAATTTCTGATATTTGGCTGTTTGTGCTGCGTTAACCGGTTAACCCAGGGCGTTAACCGGTTAACACTATTAAATTTTGAGACAGAAGGCGTGTTGTGCTGCGTTAACCGGTTAACCCAGGGTGTTAACCGGTTAACGCTGTTGCAGAGTGGAAAAATGTTGATTTTAATGTTGTGTGCCTATTTGAGGGTTGGCCTATGTTGGCCTATGATGTAATAGAGATTAATTTCCGCTGTTTTGAGCAGTATAGATATTAGTGGAGTGTGCTAATATTGTGGTTGTTGTTTGGCATGATATAATATGCTTTTGTGATAAATTGTGTTGATAATGTGAAATGGTATACATGATGTTGTGAATGTATGCATTTGTGAATAGACTATTCTATGGCTTAGAGTGTGAGCATGTGTCTATTCTTGATTATCGTTGATGTTGCATTGCTAGGTGATTAGCATGCGTATTGTGGCCTTCGGGTGGTAGCTAACTCCCATGGTGAGGAATTAGTGAGTAAATCATGTTGATTGTTGTTGTTGTTGTTTGCATGCTAGGTGATTAGCGTGCATATCATGGCCCATTTGGGGTGGTAGCTAATTCCCATGGTGAGGAATTAGTGAGTGAGTCACTATGTCTCAAATGAGTGGGACTAGTGAGCTTGGTAGCCGTGCCTGGATTTGGACGGTGAGGTTGAACTATATGTTCACAACATAGTCGGTACCGCATGCATAAGAGTCTCATTGCACAATGAATGTATGGCATATGATATGAATGGATGCATTCCAGTATCATATGTGTGTTGTGTGTTGTGTGTTGTGTTGTTAATGTTGAATATGATTGAGATTTTTACTGTTGAATGTGATGGTTGGATGGATATTGCCGTTGCTGAGTGCGTAGTTTGATTAGGGTGAATTAATGCGTTATTTACTTAGCATTACATGTTGTTCTATAATGCTTATTATATTGATTGAAGAACTCACCCTTACAACTATTTTTCAGGTAACGAGCAGTGAGTTGAGTAGAAGCTAGTGCTATGGAGTCTAGTGTCGTCCTTAGTGGGTCATGCTCTGGTAGATGTAACATCGGGAGGGGATGTTTGACTATGTTTTAATTTAGTTGTTGATCAACTTTACATGTAATGTAGTACATGCTTTGAATGTTGATGTTTTGTATCCGCTGCGTATTATGCAACTGTTTTATTTGATAAATAAATGAGCATGACAGGATGTTTTGATAAATGTTTGTGAAATGATTGTGTGGCACCCTTCGGGGCATAATTACTCTGATTAACATGTTATTACTTTAATTAAATAATTTGGGGTATTTAGAAGGGTGTTACACGTACCATCGACACCAACCCGATTATTATAACTGAAACTTGTAATGCTATTTTGTAGGGCATGAAGATCCCAATGAATAAGAAAGATCGATGAACGGTCACTATTCCTTGCACCATCAAAGATAGGTCATTCAAAAAGGCTCTTATTGATCTAGGAGCCAATGCGAGTCTCATGTTATCCATTTACAAGAAGTTGTGTATAGGGGTTATGCAAGATACTAGGATGACACTCCAATTCGCCGATCATTTGGTTAAGAAACCTTATGGTATTGTTGAAGATGTTCTAGTGAAAATTGACAAGTTTGTATTCCCGGTGGATTTCGTGATTCTAGAATTGCCTGAAGATGGAGAGATTCCTCTCATTCTTGGGAGACCCTTTTTATATACGGGAAAATGCTTGATCAACATAGAATAAAGGACCATGACTTTGAAGGTTTATGATGAGGAATTTAAAATCGATGCTCGAAACACCATGAAATACAAAGATGATATTTGCACCAGTCATACTATAGAGGTTCTGGATCAAGTGATTATGTATGATAGTCCTTTGAATGCACCGTAGTTACCTTTGTTAAGAGTGTTAAGTTTGTCCATTTTCGACGGTGATAAAGAAGTGGACAACGGGGAATCCGAAGTGCTGGCCGTGATGGACGCACAACCCCCTTGGAAAGGATCTCGACCACACCAGTGGGAAGATTTACGATTACCTCAAGCTAGTGAGGAGGATAAAGAGTCCAAGAAGGGAACAAAGTTGAAACAACTTCCTGAGAATCTCAAATATGTCTTTGTCGATTCTGAAGGTAAATGCCCAACTATAATAAATTTGAGCCTCAAGAACACCCAAGAAGATAAGCTTATCCAAGTCCTGAAAAAATACAAAAATGCTATTGGATGGGCAATTGAGGATTTGAAAGGTATTAGCCCTACGGTGTGCATGCGTAAAATTCTCATGGAAGACGACCACAAACCAGTGGTCCAACCTCAGAGAAGACTCAACCCAACAATGAAAGAAGTAGTTCGGAAAGAAGTGGTGAAATTGTTAGACGCGTGTCTTATCTATCCTATTTCTGCCAGCTCGTGGGTGAGTCCGGTGCATATGGTCCCCAAAAAAAGAGGGACCACCGTCATAAGAAACGAGAAGAATGAGTTAATCCCTACAAGGACAGTTACAGGTTGACACGTGTGTATTGACTATAGGAGGTTAAACATAGCGACTAGAAAGGACCACTTCCCGTTGCCATTCATTGATCAAATGTTGGAAAGGCTAGCCGGTCATGATTACTACTGTTTTCTAGATGGATACTCCAGGTATAATCAGATTTCTGTTGCTCCGGAAGACCAAGAGAAGATAGCATTCACATGCCCTTATGGCGTGTTTGCATAGAAAAGAATGTCATTCGGGTCGTGTAATGCTCCAGCCACTTTTCAATGTTGCATGACTTCTATCTTCACTGACATGCTTGAAAAGCATATGGAAGTTTTCATGGATGACTTTTCGGTCTTTGGATCCTCGTTTGATAACTGTTTAACTAACCTTTTTCTTGTTTTAGATAGGTGCCAGAAAACAAATTTAATTCTGAACCGGGAGAAATGTCTTTTCATGGTGCGAGAAGGAATAATCTTGGGTCACAAAATTTCCTACAAAGGAATTGAAGTCGACCAGGCAAAATTGGAAGTGATATCTAAACTCCCGCCTCCGGTTAATGAGAAAGGTATCAGGAGTTTCTTAGGACATGCGGGTTTTTACCGCAGGTTCATAAGAGATTTCTCTAAAATAGCAAAACCGCTGACTACTCTATTGGTCAAGGATAAGGCCTTTATGTTCAACGAAGAATGCACCACAACTTTTGAGACATTTAAAAGCAAATTAATTTCAACACCGATTGTTATTGCCCCAGATTGGTCGCTTCCGTTTAAGATCATGTGCGATGCTAGTGATGTTGTTGTAGGGGCAGTTCTAGGACAACGAAGAGAGAAGTTACTACATGTCATTTACTATGCTAGTCATGTGCTAAACCCTGCACAGATGAACTATGCAACTATTGAGAATGAGTTATTGGCCGTGGTTTATGCATTTGACAAATTCAGGCAATACCTGTTAGGATCGAAGGTTGTCGTCTATACTGACCATGCTACTTTGAAATACTTATTTGCTAAACAGGATTTTAAGCCAAGGCTTCTAAGGTGGATCTTACTCCTCCAAGAATTTGATGTGGAGATTAGGGACAAAAGGGGATGTGAAAACACCGTGGCCGATCATTTGTCCCGAATGTCTCTAATTGAAGAAACGGAAGACAATAGACCAACAAAGGATGAGTTTGCTGATGAACACATCCTAGCTGTCATCGGTATCCCGTGGTTCGCAGACTATGCGAATTATTTGGTAGATGGTGTAATCCCTAATGATTTTGATTCTAACAAGAAGAAAAAGTTTGTTCATGATTGCAGGTTCTAATTGTGGGATGACCCATTCCTATACAAGAGATGAGTAGATGGACTAGTCAGAAGATGCGTCCTGGAGGAGGAACAAAGGGATGTGCTTAAAGCTTGTCATGACTCAGATTATGGAGGACACTTTAGTGGTGACATAACAACAACTAAAGTCCTTCAGTCGGGTCTATATTGGCCCACACTATTCAAAGATGCCTAAGACATAGTCAAGGAGTGCGACAGATGTCAACAAATAGACAATATTTCTAAGAGAAATCAAATGCCGCAGAATGCTATGTTGGAAGTCGAATTGTTTGGTGTATGGTGAATATACTTCATGGGACCGTTTCCACCCTCATTTGGAAATAATTACATCTTGGTAGAAATGGACTATGTGTCGAAGTAGGTGGAAGTAGCGGCATTGCCCACCAATGATTCTAAAGTGGTAGTGACTTTTCTGAAGAATAATATTTTTTCGAGATTCGGAGTGCCGAGAGCACTTATCAGTGATGAAGGTACTCATTTCTTAAACAAACTGATGGAGAATCTGTTGAAGAAATATAATGTTAAACATAAGATCGTCACTCTATATCACCCTCAAATGAGTGGCCAGGTCGAAGTGTCCAACAGGCAGATAAAGCAAATATTGGAAAAGATTGTTTGCACATCTCGAAAAGACTGGGCAGTGAAGCTAGAAGATGCACTATGGGCGTACAGAAAAACATTCAAAACGCCTATAGGTATGTCCCCATATCAGTTAGTTTACGGTAAAGCTTGTCACTTGCCACTCAAGTTGGAGCACAAAGCATTTTCGGCTTCCAAATTCTTAAATTATGATCTTGTCAAAGCAGGTGAATCCCGAATTCTTCAACTCCATGAGCTAGAAGAGTTTAGGAATCAAGCTTATGAGAATGCCAAACTCTATAAGGAAAAGACAAAAAAATGGCATGATCAGAAGATACAGAGAAAGGAGTTTATGGAGGGATAGTTGATACTCTTGTTCAATTCCAGGTTAAAACTCTTTTCGGGAAAGTTGAAATCCAGGTGGTCCAGTCCATTCTTGGTTCACAGAGTATTTCCCCATGGAGCAATAGAACTTAAAAATCCAAGTAACGAGGATATATTTAAGGTGAATGGACAAAGATTGAAACATTACTACAAAGGGCATGAGAGTGGTTTGATTGAAAATGTTCGTCTTAGAGGATAAGAGGGACGACCGTCGAGCCATACGACGTTAAACGCAGCGCTTCATGGGAGGCAACCCATGCTGTTTAATTCCAACGATTTCAGCTATTTTGGTGTGGTTCATTTTCTTTGTTTGTAGGTTCGCAAAATAAATCGCACAGGACAAAATGAGGGGTTTGAACCCAACCTATAGAAGGCAGTTTGCTAGAAGAGTAGGGAGAAACAGATGAAACAAATGAAATTTTTGGCTGAAAACAGGGTTTTGACACAACCCGTGTCAGGTAAGGCGCCCAAAGTCTAGGAGTTTTTCTAGTAGGCTAACATGGCCGCCCGTGTCAGCTCTACTGTACAGAGAGGGGATTTACAGAGTCCTGATACGGCCGCCCGTGTCACGGGACACAGCCCATGTCAGGCAGCACGGTGGAGATTTTTGAATTTCAAATTTTGATTTTTATGACCCTCACTCAGATTTTTCACCAATTAAAACCCTTTTAACTCACATTCAATCCCATTAATTAGATTTTTATCACTTCTCTCTCTCATTTTCATTAAAACCTCCTTCTTCCTCCTTTCACTTTCCATTTTTCTCCATAACCTCCTCTACCAAAGCTCATTCCTTTACCACCATATGTCGTCCAAATCGCCGACTCACTTCATGAAAGTTGCTCCATTCTCCATCCTCTACAAGTACACGGTAATCTTTTCTTCTTATTCCATACTTTATTTTTATTCATAAATTTTTGCAGGAACCAATCATGCCGCCTAAATGAATTGCTAAGGGAAAGCAAACGAAGGCTGAGCCGTCAAGGCCTCGGAAAAGGACCATCCGCCATCCAAATTCTCACGACATAATTTTCAACAACTCGGAGCACGAAATGCGCTACTCATCTCACGTCAAGCGTAAGATAACACCAACGAGGTATTTATGCTTTGACACTTTAGCTCAATTGGGTCTATTTAAGGAATTGGGTAGGATGTTTCATGTTCTAGGCATGCTTGAATTTGTGCACTATGAGACGCCTACATATGAGCGCATTACTTTAGAATTTTTAAGCACTATTGAGTGCAAGCTGAAGAAAGGATGGACAGGTACCACAATGTACTATGGTGGGACTATGCATTTCAGGTTATATAATGTCGACCACGAGTTGACAGTTGAGCAGTTGGGTGAGATCCTCCGCTTACCCCTATATGGCCCCGGAGCCGTTCCGGATAGCTTTGATGTTAAAACTTTTTGGTTGGCCATCACGGGTCGAACCGATTATGTGGCAAAGGGGGCTAAAGCATCTGGCATTCAGAACCCCTATTTCAGGTATGCTCATAAGGCACTGGCTTTCACACTCTTCAGTAGGGGTGATAGTACATGTGTGGCTACCTAGAGGGAGTTTTTCTTTCTGTTTGCCATGACAAACAGAGTTGCTGCGAGCGTTGCTGGATTTGTAGCGGACTACCTCGGTAGAGTGGGCAGAGCGACTCAAGAGGGAATTTCCATTGGGGGAATAATCACATAGATTGCCTACCATTTCGGTTATGACCTCGCTGCATTAAATGAGACACCAGTGTCAGGTAAGAATAAGCTGGACATGAACGTGCTAGTTCAGCAAGGTATGATATCCCAAATCTCTGATTCTTATGCTTTGATGAGTTCTAGTCAGTTTATCATGTCACTTCCTGACCCTGTGAGGATAAGCATTGCCAACACTGCTAATCGGCTATATGAGAGTGTCGTCCAAGACGATATGGACGGGCACAATGCTGACCCATTTGTTGCAGGTGACCAACAAGAGAAAGATGTGTAGGAGTAGGAGCAATTTGTCCCTCCGCATTAGGACACCACACATACAGGTGTCGGGTCGTCATCTATGACACTAGATCAATGGTCGTGGGTACAGACTGAGATCGGTGATCTCCGAGCGGAGTAAACACGTCAAGGAATAGAGTAAGCTCGTCAAGGGACTGTTATGGATGAGATGCATACGATGATGCAACGACTGATGTTGTAGTTTCCTCCACCGCGTGTGAGGCTGTGTAAGTCCCCCCTCTATCTTGGATTAAACATTATGGATAATGTTTAGTTCAAGTGTGTGTGTGGGGGGGGGGGGGGGTTTACTATTTATTCTTATTATTTTCAGCATTATATTATTTTTGTTTAATTAATTAGTTGTGTGGTATTTTGTGTGTTACAGATAGAGGATATTCGTGCTAGATGATGATAACGCGAAAATGTATCGTATTTTTGACTCCATATGCATTGCTTTTTACTCGATTAACACTTATTATTACGCAGTATTTTATGTTTATTGCAGGTATTTATCGATTAAAAGGTTTACCGAAAGCAAAATGGAAAATAGCAAAAAAGAAAGAAAAAGGGAAGAAAAAGAGGAGAAAATGAGGCTTTCAAATGGATAATGGGCCACCAAAGCAAATGGGCTTGTGGCGCCCATTATCCAAGTAGTGTGGCGCCCGCCACATTGGTCCAAGAGGTAGGTGGAGCCCGCCACCAACCCTTGAGAAGCGGCAGTTTGTTGCTACAAAGGTGGCGCTCGCCACTCATCATGAAGCTAGGGTTGGCAACCGCCACAACCTAGTCTTCCTACATTTCCTCCACCTTTTTAGCCATGATTGGGACTACCTTTGCTACAAATGAGGAATATGGAAAACATATATAAAAGACCTCTCAGACTCGCACGGAAACTCTCTCCTCTTCTAGTTTTCAGGTTCACGCTTAATTTTATTCAACACTATTTTTCTTTTAGTTTTTTTGGCAGTTTTTCTTACATTGTAGAAGTGATAGTTTCTCCACATCGGGGACTATTACGGTTTATTATTTTTACGCATTTGGGATTCAATTGTAAGGATTATTCATTACCAAAGCCTGCCGGAATTATTTTAATCGAAGATTCAAGATTCAGTTCCAATTCTTAAATTGCAATCTAGGTTTTATTTTGATTACTGTTTTATTTATTTATGCCTTATTGCATGTTTAATTCCCCAATCACCATGTCTGTTACCGGATCCATGTCTGGCTAAAACCTTAGGTATCTGTATGTAAAGACCATCGAAATGACGAGATTCAATAAATAATTGGTGTTAGTTTTTATAAAACTTATTTTTCCGGTTTTTAGTTTCTTATTTTAATCAAACTGTTTTTCGTACGAGAGTACAAAATAAACTAAGGTTACGATCAACAAGAACGAGAGTTTGAGATTTTAACCAGATAGCTGAAACTAGGCATTAATCATAAACACAGTGAGAGCGCTTTAGGATTAATTCGACTTTATTTATATTCAAAAATTACTTTTAAATTCAAAATGAGACTGCGAGAGCCAAACATTCTGGTTTAGGAGTATGGTCAGAGTCAATAAAAACGAGAGTGTGAGACTAAGTCCTTTCTATAAATAATTTTTACTGAAGAATATTTTAACCAATAAGACTACACCAATTATCTATCGAATCCCCGAAGTTTGATGTATTACATACCGATATCCCCTATATCTCATATCTTTATTCTATTTACATTATAGTTGTTTCTCTTCATCCCTCAGATCATAGAACAATCATCAGCCTTAGATTTACATAGCAACATTAGACCATGATACGTTCGATTATTAGTCCTTGTGGGTTCGATAATCGTTAAAACCACGCGATAGGACTGTGCACTTGCAGTCACGATTCACATAGACTTACTAAGTCGCGATCAGATGAATGATGAGGCTTGGAGCGATTGGATGAAAGACACACCCATTTACTTTCTCTTCCGAAAACCCCCGAAAGTTGATACTGCTGAACTGAATAATCGGACGCGATTTTTTGTCACTGAACTACACAAGAATACTTTGTACCCGAAGCGAAGACGAAGCTACATCACACTGAGAGGTATCTTAGAAACCTGTATGCTATACCAAACATGGTGAGAATCACAAAAGCCAAACACTTATCATCATGAGAGCTTTTCAGGTATGTCTCTGTCACTCTGAGTTTGCGTAAGTAGATATTGGAATTTCATAACACACACGTACACACTAAGGCAATTTTTTGTTTTAACCCCGAGCTTTTCCAGCCAACCCGTCATTATTACCCTTCGTTTACCCAATTCGAGCCATATTCCCTTTTTGTTTGTTATAAACCGTTGTAAATAACCGTAAGCCCAAACATTACCTTACCTTGCTCGGATAAGTGTTGTTGATTGCTGACCTGTGGAAAATCCTAAGTTTGGGGTTGGGACACCGGTGAGAACTAGATAAGTGCAGTTGAAAAAGAAAAAAAGAGATAAGTATGAAACTTCAAAAAAAAAATTGAGAAGTGAAATAAAGCACTTATCTAGAAATATTGAGGTTGACAAAAAGCACGCTCAAAGAAGCACAAAAAAAAGAGAGAAATAAGAGCCAATGAATCCTAACAAGAACGGTGTCTAAAAGAAAAACATCTTAGTTGGAATGATTGAACACAGTGATGAGGATAACAACACGGACTCTGAGCCTAAACCACTAGTTTTCTCCTTTTTGTTTGTTTTTCCCCACCTTACACCTAAGCCCCATTACAACCTAAAAAGCCCTCGACTAGTGTGTGTGGTATGTTTTTGAAATGAAGATATTTGTTATTCAAACTTATGAGGAGACTCTGCATGCTCTAACTTTTGAGTGAAAACACTTTTACCCTGAGAGATTTGGTGAGAGTGTGAAAGCTACAGGTGAAAAGATACTTCGATGTGAAAGTGTAGCATAACGTCAGAAGTCAAGGAAGAGTAGAACGGTGAACAAAAGTGAAAAGGGAGTCGCGAAAGATCACAGTGGTATTGCAGGAAGTGAATGGAAGAATTTGGGGGTGATACTCCTGTTTTCCCGAGCATCACTTGAGGACAAGCAATGAGATAAGTTTGGGGTTGTGATCGGTCTCCAATTCTACTTGTTTTCTGATACTCATTTGGCATAAGTTCACGAAGTCGGTAACACATTATTTTACCTATTTATGTTATTTTGTTTAGTAAATTAGATGTTTGCATTTCCATTCTTTTTTGTTTATTATCTTCGGTTTTCGTCCATGTACCCCATTTTATTCCTCCTTGTGGTACTTTGATTGGTTTCAGGTGTAAACAAGAATATCCAAAGACTCGCCAAGGGAATCGGGTGTTCCGGGCTCGTCGGAAGAAGAAGTTTTGAAGGTACAGTATCCCTGACACGACCACCCGTGTTGCAAGACAAGACCCGTGTCAGGGGAAGGAAGCCCAGCATGCTAAAATAGGGAGCTAACACGGGTGCCCGTGTCAGCTGACACGACCCGTGTCAGCAACCCTGGTAGGGGGCATGTTGGAGAGTTGGATCAGTAAGCCAACACGACTGGCTGTGTTGCCTGACACGGCCAGTGTTGGCTTGGACGCCTCATCTTCTAATTTTTCCAGTTTTTTGGCATTGCTGATCCCGGAGGGAATTTTTGACATTTGCTACATCAAATATTTGATCAGTAACTATTTAGGGGACTTTTGGGAGACAGAGAAAGGGGAACTTTTTACACGATAAAGAATTGGTACGATTGAACCAGGGAACGATTAAGAGTTGCGGAGAACAGATGTCCTTCAAGAGCGGATGCGATTGAAGATCAACGAAATCCTCTGATTCTTGTAATGTCTAAATTATATATTGTATCTTATTTGAATAATATGAGTGGCTAAACCCCCCAATGCCAGGGGGGTGTCCCTGATTTGATCGTGTAATGACTATGAATTGATAATTTCCTCAATATTATGTTTGTTTGTCAATTTCATTGTGAAATGTTGTTAATGCTTTCGTTATCAGAAAAATAAGGATTGTTATATGGTTAACAATTTACGAGATTGCAATTGTTAAGGTTTTTGCACAGTGAAACTGTAGTAGATATCACCTAGGACTAGGGATACCCTATGATTACCGGTTATATCTTGTTATTTCAAAAAGCTTGGTTTCATTATAATCACCTAAGGACTTAGAGATTAGAATGAATGAGCAAAGGTTTCCCTCTGAGGTTTTAGGAGGAAACAATTTTAAGATATGGTAATTGCATTTTTGAACTGTTTGAGGAGATATACATTCAAGGCCATTACAGGAGATATTCATACACCATCCTTGGCATAATATTATAAATTGTGTAAAAGATTTATTCTGTTTCATTTCTCATAACATTAGACAGTGACTTATTACAAACCCTTAAACTATTTGTTTTGTGAATTGAATCACAATTTAAACTAATATTGTTGCACAGTCATCGAGATCGATATTTGGGAAACGTCTCTATTATTACTACATTGGCAAAATAGTACACTTGCTATTTTCCCGATCAAGCTTCAACATCTATCCCAGTAATCATACGATATTCTATAGCTTTAACATCAATAAACAATATAGAGACACATGTATTGACATATGCTTTTATAGATGGATTCAAAATAGAGTGAGAAGGACCAATAGACACAAGAGTTATTTTCCATGATACATATCCTTCAGGAGCTTCTTTAGCCAACATGTATCTGTTGTCATAAACTTTGTATAAAGTATCTTAATAGAAACACTCACCTTTATCAGCAGAGTGAATATGCATAAGCTTCATGACAATGTTGTCAAACAATTTGGGGCCATCCACTAGATCGGGTTCTTTAGACATTATATAGCTCCTTTCTAAAATAAATTGAATAAAGGAGATATAAAACATATGCTTACTCTTTCACATTTGTCGATGATGATTTGGCCAACAATAAACTCCACTCTATTCACTTATGGATGAATCATCAATATCAACATCAACTCTATCATAATTTTTCGACTTGTAGTAAAGAATTTTCACAATTACCCAATGTAACATTCTCATTTCACATTTCATCTAACTTATCTAAAAATTCATTGTATCTAGATGCTTTTTGTAGTCTGATTTAGAAATTTATGCCATAGACCTATTATGTTTAATCTCGTGAATGTGGTTGACATGATTCACTTTAAGGTCTTTGTACTCAAGACCAGGAACTTCAACAAAGTCTTCAATCGAGAATTTAACCAACTTACCATTAAACTTACACTCTAAACCATGGTCATAGTTGGTAACATTGTAGTAGAACGCCCTTACATGATGATGATTGTATCTCTTATTTAGAGCCAGGAAATGTATCAAATTGTGCTTTGTCAAAATGCTTTAGAAAGTTAAATCCAACATATTTACCAATATTCTTAAATCCAACACATTTACCTTTATTGTTATCATAAGAAAAAAGTCTTCTTAATTTGGAGGAAGAGAAGTGAAGATATTTTTTACTTTCGTCATATGCTTTGAACAACCACTATTAGGACACCATTTTGAATTTGATTTATAAGGCATATTCTGCATCATAACTTAGATCTTAGACCCTTGGTACCCATATCTTTTTGGGTTATCTAACATTAGTGTAAATCATATTATCTATAGGCTTCAAAGTAGAATTATGGACATACAAGTAAGATGAAACAAACATATTTCTCATTTTATTTTCATGTTATTCTTTATAGAAATGAGAAGGAGAATAAGCATTTTTACTCTCATGGATTTTTCTAATAAAAAAGACTAAATCATATGGTCATTTTTACTGCAAGAGTTGCATATAAGAATATTGCATTTAAAGGTCTTATTGTTATGGAAAAATACTACTAAAACTCTTGGTGTTCTTTTAAGGTTTATATCATAGACCAACTTTATTATACGAGGATCTTTAGCTACCTATAATGAAATTCAAGTTATCTCTTCCTTTGGTAAATTTATCAAATGTGTTATGTAGATCATCAATTTTATTTTTCCAAAATACTACATTGTCCATACTTGATAGGTTTAACAAGATTCTGATAAGAAGGAGAAGAAATTGAAGGAGAGTTTTGAATTAAAATACTTTATTTTTCTCTAAGACATTGTATTTCTTCCAACAAGTTTTTATTTTCTTTTTCAAGAGAAGAAATTTTACTTAGAGACAGAAACAAGGTTTTTTATTTTTCTTGAATTACTAACTAACTTTTTACAAATGTAGAATAACTCATTATAAGTAAATTAAAAAGTTAGATTATTTACCTTATTTTCTTTGTGTTTGTCATGGGACCTATATGGTTTCATCCTCTTTTTCAGATTCATCAGAGGAGTCCATATCATTTTCTTCCTATGCAATTTAAGCTCTCTCTGAATCTTTTTGTGGTCTTTTGTTTCTTTTATATATCATTTGATTTTATAGTGTTATATGTGTGTTTGTGTGTTTGTGTGTATTGTTTGAGTATGCGAGTATTCATTTATCACTCATACTCCTTCAGTTTTGATTCACACATTTCATTAAACACTTGGTGTGCACACTTTGTTTGAATATTTTGCATGGCTCCTAAGCTCTCCAAGACCAAAGGTGATGCTAAAGGCAATGGTAAAGCTAGTACATCCTTTGCTACTGTGGAAACTCCGCTTTCTTTGGTTTCTAGAAGACGTGCTTAAGAATTTGAAGAGAAACATAAACATAAGCTTGTGGTGAAACAATATGTTTGGAAGGCAAGTGTGGTTAGTGGTTTGGATATCTCTGAAGTGTCTGGTATTGTTGCCCTTGCACATCAGCAGATTAATTATTTTCTACAGCTTTCTCAAGACTACAACAAAGACCTCATTCGTATCTTTCTACTCTGGGTTGCATGCTAAGAATGATTCTTACTTCAAGTTCACTATTGGTAACGTTGTTTATGAATTCACTGATGAACTTTGGAAATCCTTATTTGGTGTAACTATTGTTGATGCTGCTAATAATGATGAAGCTGGTCCTTTAGTGACTGATATCCACACTTATATTCACTTTATGTGGAATGTTAATGTGAATAAGCTACCTAAAGCTCATCATGTTGAAGACTGTTACAATGCTATTACCATTGAGCAGTTGAAAATGGTTCATAGAATCTGCTATGCCTAGTTTCTCATGTGTTGTACCCAAAAAATGGAGGATTATCTAGAATTGACTTGCTAAAATTCATTTGGTGTATATTCTGTTGAACAAGATTAAGATCAATTGGCCACACTACTTTGTCTCTCGTATGTTTGTTATCAAAAAGTGCAACAAAGTGACATCTTTTTCCTATGTCTCCATGATTACCAAAATTCTGAATTACTTCAACATTGACATGCCCAATCTCACATAAAAATTTCCTGGACTAGCTCGAGAGTTTTCTCAACATACCCTTACCAACTTGGGCTATTTTTGGGACATAAAGCACCGAGCATATTACTTTTATGCAGGTGAAAATGGTAGGAAAACTTACAATTTTGATGATCCTGCAAAATTTGGTGATGATGTTGAAGCTCATATGGATGATGAGCAACCTATGGGTGTTCCTCATGATGTTCCTAAGGGCGATGCTTTTATGGAAGATGCTCCTTATGGAGATGCTCATGGAAGTGTTTGGTACTAGTTTTAGTGATACATCCTCCATCATGTCAATGCTCCAAAATATACAGTTAAGGCAAGACGGGAGGTATATGGAAGATTATCAAAGGCGAGATGCCTTTGAAACTGCTCAAATGGAGAGGTTATATCTGATGCAGGAACACATGACTACAAATGATGCTAATTTTGAGGCCTTTGCTTCATATGTGACAAAATGCCGTGTGTCAATGAGGAATGACATGGATGTGAATCATGTTGCCACTATTTCCAGGATAAACAATATGATTACGTCTAAGAAAGACAACCATTATCATTATATGAGGTTTTACCGAGAGATATGTGAATTCTTGGATTATCACTATGATAATGATGGTCAAGGATGGTAGAGGTATAAGACTAGTGCCTAGGGGACATGGAAGAATATGAAGTGTTGTTGGATGAAGTGTTGCGATGTTGTTTTGTGTTGTGTCTTTTGAGTCTCATGTGTTGTTATGCATGTTTTTGAGTCATGCTTTGAGTCTTCATGCATTGTTAACTTTGATTTATTTGTTTTGTTGCTGGTTATGTATTGACAATGTTGCTAGTTTTTTTGAATTTGAGATAATGATTGTACTATGTCTATTGTTTTGGATGATTAATGTGTAATGTTGTTGTGTTTACTAATTTTGTGTATTTTCATGTATGTTGAGTATATGTGAGTGCACATCTTATCTTTACAATTGCCTTTGTATCGTATATTGAATATGTGATATGTTGTATTGTCATGCCCCAAAATTTACCCTACCCTTCACAATGTTCACCTAGATCATTAAACCTAATCATATGCATATCTTCATGGTCAACCATTTCATTTACGCAAGCATTAGTTCAATACAAGAGGACATATATCTTGGATTCAAAACATTGTTGCTTGTACTTGGTAGAAGCTAGGGTTTCCTAGCAACCTGAGGATACTCAGTCAATCAAAGCCCTAATTGGTGGCACCTTTGGTCCTTGGGTGTGTGCTTGGTGTTGATGATTCATTGTGGCTTCTTGGTGAAGCAAAACCCTAATTTAACCACCATTTCTCGTGGATACCTCTAACCCTAATTTCTTCTGGGACATCCCCATTCATTTGAGCATGGTGCATTGGTTTGTTCAAGCTATATACAAGGCCTTTTGTCATTGGTTCATCTTAGGTTTCATTGGTTGGTGTCATACGGTGAACTGACTTTTATGTGTTTTTGCTTTGGAAAGCAAATGTCGCGGTTAGCAAGAGTCGCCACCGACTTTTCTTTTATCCAATAAGGAAAGGTGGAAAAGAACAGGAAAGACCTTAATTTAGATTTTGGGTTCGGGAGGTACATTATACAAAGGGAAGGTGTTAGCATCCTTTGTATCCATGGTTATCCATGGGCTCTTAATTGCTTGATCACTTATGTTTTTCTTGTCTGAAAAAGTGTGTGAGAGTTGTTTAGAAAATGTTTTGAAAAGAGAGTTTAACTTTGTAATGATTCTTGTACGAATGTATACAAAGTATTTATCTCGTTTAATTTTGAAAGCTGTTTAGAAAAATATAACTTGACAATGATTCTAGTACGAATGTATGCCAAGTGGTGATTTTCTAATGGAGGTTTTGAAAAGTGTGAGGTGTGAAAAGTAGTTTAAGTTGTGAGCAAGCATTTAGGAGTTATACCTACCCAAGGTCTTTATGGGCATTTCCTATCCTTATGAGGGTAAAACTGTCCTTACTATTGAGAAGTAAGTAGTTTTATCCTTTGGATGTAAAAGGGTCATCGTAGGGTCATCGATTGGTCATTGAAGGCAACATTTGTGAGGATACCTCAGCATTCGAAGGGACTATCATCATTTAACCGTAGGCTACCTCGAAGGGTCATCGAGGGACAAAATCATATATTCGAAGGCAACATCCGAGGGGCTATGATTCATTTTAGAGGGACATGATGATTTAATCGAAGGGTCTTTGCTAAGTGCATCCCTACATTCGCGGGACATGACCGTAATACCATAATCGTGGGGTAACAAAGAGAGGTCCAAGATCGCATGTTTAACGGCCAAGTTTTACAATTAATTAAATAGTCGTACTCGATTAAGTAATTAGGTCCACATTAAAATCGATGAAATCAATACATTAAAATCAGCTGGATAACTTAGGATAAATCTCCACATTAAAATTAAGTAATTCAGAATCCATCTCCATAGGGATATCCCACACATAAGGTGGAATACCTAGCCGGCCATTTCCTCGGGAATATGTAAACCTTTACACAATTCAGCACACGGGTTAGAACATCGAGATAAAGTACAATTGAAAATTGCACCATAACATAAAAACAACAGTCATAAAGTCAGGCCAGATAATGCAGAATTATAATGAAGCTCGATTGGACAAACATAAGGCAGAACAGAAAAGGAACAAAGCAGCCACTGTCTCGTTCGCTCCTGCTTCGCCTAGCGAAGGCTTAGCGAGTACTCGCTACAAGCTCGCTTAGCGATGTGCTAGCGAGCGACTGCTGGTTTTAAATTTGATAGCAGCATGATCTCCGGAACTTGTGGCATTGAATTACAGGAATAGCATGGATAAACATTCAGGATATTCAAGCATATTTAAATTCGCATGTGAAATCAAATTACATATCCGGAAATTTAATCATGATGCCTTATGTATGTAGAGATTATCGATTAAAAGCATAAAACAGTAGAGATACGCAAACCTGTTTGCAACCGAGCTGCGATGTTGAAGGGACTGACCACTCTTGGTATCGGATGGAATTGGGCGGCGGTAGATTCGGAGCGGATGAGCAGCCTTTAGGGTTTCTTTACTCGGAATTCCTTAAGCTGGTCTCCAGGGTTTCTGTGTCAGGGTTTCCGTCCGTCTTCGTCCCCCCCTTTTCGTGACTGAAGCTTGGCTATTTATAATGCTCTTGTTGTGACCTAATGGGCTCAGAATGAAGCCCAAAAAATTCTGATGTTCGCAAGCTTCGCTAGGCGAGCGTGTAGCGAAGGTTCGCTAGGCGAAGGAATTGCTCGCCTAGCGAGCAGGCCAGTTTGGGCCATTTTCTGGATTGGACCTGTTGTGAGTTGGGCTTTTGTTCCTTTAAGGTCAGTGTCTTGCAGAATAAGTCGGAGTACTTCGAGAAATGTTTTGCAAGATTAATGGGCAAGTTTTGGGGTATGACAGCTGCCCCTGTTCAATATTCTTGAACCGAGAGAGTTAAGATGGCAAGTATGCCGTTCGTGGTCTGGAGGTGGAAGATTATTGAACACTAGAATGCCCTAAAAATTTGCACTTGTCAATCGAGAGGTGGGCTTAACGATGCCATCCAGGAAGTTTGATGATGGAAACTTCAGAGTGTGTCGTATATTAGACGATATCTGAAGACATGGATGTCATACTGGGTCACACGCTAGACCGTATAGTGAGTCCTCCATTATGCTGTCGACTTCGCCGGGGAGTCAGGGTGTGTTATACGCTGCTGGGGATAAGGGATCAGAATGGATCATGCGCTAGACCGTATCTGAATACCAGAGTGAGTTGTTCATTAGGCGGATGACTTCGCTGGGGGTGGAAGATCAGAATGAATCGTACGCTAGATCGTATTTGAGTTGCAGAATGAGCCGTTCGTTAGGCTGAATCTGACGAAGGTAGAATCAGAATGGGTCGTACATTAGATCGTATCTGAGTTGAAGATCCAAAGGGGTCGTATGTTAGGCCGCATCTGAGGATGAAAGGGTAGTCGTACGCTAGACCATGTCAGAATGTACCATACGCTAGGTAGCATCTTAGCAGCAGAATGAGCCATTCGTTAGGCTGCATCTGATGAAATAAAGGTCAGACCGGATCGCACGCTAGATCGTACCTGAGTAGAAGAATGAGTCGTTCGTTAGGCTGAATCTGATTGTGAAGGGGGTAGTCGTACGCTAGACTACACGTCAGAATGTACCATACACTAGGTAGCATCTGAGGAGTTGAAGGTCTAACTGGGTCGTATGTTAGACCGTATTGGAGCTGTTGAAGGTCAGAATGGACCGTACGTTAGATCGCATATGAGTTGAAGGAGTCATATGTTGAGCTGAATCAGAATGAACCGTACGCTAGGCTATATCTGATAGTATTTGTATATGGTGTACTTGCAACAAATGTCTGGAATGTAATCAATCGGCGTATCCGTTTGACTGGATCTTTACTTTGACTGTATCAGGAGGATGATTAACCTGAAAAATAAAGTTAGCTTCATGCTATGTCATGATGCCTGAGATGTTTTATGCCTGCGAACATGGTATGCACGTGTATGCTATGAAACGATGTAATGTATATGATGCGGAATGAAATAAATGTGAACATTGTACGCGGGTATGTGATGTGAAATGATGTAATGAATGCACTATGCTTCTGAAACGTTCTTCCAGGGGACTCTACTGGGGAAATAAATCTCAATCTTCTGGTCAGAGATATTTGTATTGATGCTCCTTTCTTAGCTGGGGGTATTTGATTTCTGTCTGATGGTAGAAACATTCGACAGAGCCTGGCTGGGGGATAGAAGAGATGACCAATTCGTCTAGTGATGCCAATTTCTTCTGGGGAACAACTGGCGTTGCCGGGGAATCGAATTAGCAACGGATTCATTGGGAAGTGTGATCAGACCTTCTCCTCGATCCTGAAGTTGTGTAGTAATTGCTATTACTATTCTAGGCATGCATTTTTTGTAAACATTGCTCATATTCAAATGCATAAATCAATTCAAATTGAATCAATGGACGTTTACGCAAACAAAACTGAAAAGTAAAAAACGAAATCATTTATTTGGAAATAAAATTGTATCGATTTTGAAAGAGGGCCCGTAAACAGGCAATTTGTGTACAGGGAGACAGAAATCCTAGTAAGAGGAAATTGTCAGGCAAACAAAGAGAAAGCTATGCAGAAAAAGTCCTATCGATTCTAATTCCACTACTGTCATTATGTCTTCAAGCATCTCATCTCCTGCTGTCGGATAGAAGTGATTGGCTTGTTCAGTCCCTTGAACTTGGTTGAAGCTGACAGAGAACGGGACATAGTCATACGCTTTAATCCCTAATTTTTGCCTGGACCGCCTTTTCAGGTTTTCAGTCCACCAGGATACCCTTTTTTGCCCAAGCCGCCTTTTCAGGTTTTCGACTTGCCGGGTGTACATTTTTATATGTTTATCCCTAATTTTGCCCGAACCCTTTTGGTTCGCCGGGATGCCCTTACTTTTGCCTAGGTACGTCGACCTAGCGGGTCTCTTTTATGCGTAGTATTTTTTTAACTATGTCCGCGTTCACGGGATGTGGGAAGTCTTCGCCATCCATCGTAGCAAGTATCATGGCTCTGCCAGAGAATACCTTCTTAACTACAAATGGCCCTTCGTATGTGGGAGTCCATTTGCCTCTGGAATCACCTTGTGGTAGAATGATACGCTTGATCGCCAAGTCGCCGACTTGATACACCTGTCTTTTGACCTTTTTGTTAAATGCCTGAGTCATGCGCTTCTGATATATCTGCCTATGACAAATAACCGCGAGTCTCTTCTCATCAATCAAATTTATCTGATCGAGCCGAGTCTGAATCCATTCATCCTCATCTAAGCCCGCCTCTTTCATGATTCTTAGAAAGGGAATCTGAACTTCCACTGGCAAAATGGCTTCCCTTCCGTAGACTAAAGAGAAAGGAGTTGCCCCTGTCGAAGTGCGTACTGAAGTGCGATAACCATGGAGAGCAAATGGTAACATCTCATGCCAGTCTTTGTATGTTACTATCATCTTTTGTATGATCTTCTTAATATTCTTATTAGCAGCCTCCACGGCGCCGTTCATCTTTGGCCGATACGGAGAAGAGTTATGGTGTTTTATTTTGAACTGCGTGCAGAGTTCAGTAATCATCTTATTGTTCTTCCGGAGAGAGCAGGTTTTCCAAATGTATATTTGCTAAGATCCATCTTAGAAATCAATAAAGTGGTATGATTCAACATATACTGTCTTAGTCGGCGAGCAGCCCAAGCCAAAGCACAGCAAGCTTTTTCGAGCTGTGAGTATCTTGTTTCACAGTCGGTACCTTTTTGCTAAGGTGGTATATTGCATGCTCTTTTCGACCAGACTCGTCATGTTGCCCCAGCACACCCTATTGAATTTTCTAACACGGTCGAATACATGATTAGAGGTCTTCCTTCAACAGGTGATAGGAGATACTTCTTGATTTTGTCAAAAAGCTTCCTGACATTCATCATCTCTTGACTGTTCTCAGTAATTTGAAGATGGGTTTGCAAGTAGCAGTCAAATGGGAGATAGATCGGGCGACGTGGTCCAGATTCACAATTTTGATCGATGCCTCATGCGGCTGAATAGTCCTTTCTTCTTGCAGTAGTCTGGCAAGTTCTCAGGTACTTCACAATCTTCCTCACTTCCATCCTCGGCTTGGTAGATCGGATTTTCAAAGTCATAATGAACAGTAACAGAGTTATTACCAACAGGATCCAGAGTGGATATGGATCGGCAAATTGTTACGTGAGTGTGTGCAAGAAAACATAGCTTTGTTTAAAAGATGACAGGAAAGATAAAGAGCGCAATATTTGAATGCAAAAAATCCATTGATTCATTGAATATGAATATGCTTATGAAAATGACAAAACCCTTGAAAAATTAGCTATTGTGCCCCGGGTATAGACACAATGCTTTGAAACACAAAAATAGCAATAACAATTACTCCTGACTAAAGGAAATCGGGATAGTGTCTTCAGCCTTCCAATTATTGAGTCCGTCACCAATTGTTGGGAAAATCTAGCTATCCAAGTCACAATCATTATCAACATCTTCCACAGCATTGACATTCTTGTCATGATTAGGCAGAGGAGCAGTGATGACCTTAGGAGTCTCCGGAGGATCAAAGGTAACTGCCTGTATCTTTCCACTTCGAATGCCGCTTTCAACACGTTCACCTGTCAATATAAGTTCAGTGAAACCCGATGAGGAACTTCTCAATAGATGGCTATAGAATGGGCCAGTCAGTGTGCTCATGAACATGTCCACTAATTCTTGATCAGTCATGGGGGGTTTGACTCTGCCAGCCAAATCTCTCCATTTTTGAGCATATTCTTTGAAGCTTTCTTTAGATCCCATAGTCATATTCTGCAACTGTATCCGAGTAGGCGCTAATTCAGAATTATACTGGTAATGCTTGTAGAAAGCTGTCGCTAAATCAGTCCAGGTGTGGATGTTAGAGCTCTCGAGCTGATAGTACCATTCTAACTGTGTGCCAGACAGACTCTCTTGGAAGAAATGGATCCATAGTTTCCTATCAGTGGTATACGGCTGAATCTTTCTCACATAAGCTCTCAGATGCATCTGAGGACAAGATGCCCCATCATACTTAGTGAACGTGGGGATCTTGAATTTGCGGGGAATGACCATATCAGAGACTAGACCCAAGCCTTCGAAATCCAGACCGGGCGCCTTCTGACCCTCCATAGCTAGCATACGTTCTTCCAGCAGTTTATACTTATCACCTTTTGGAGAGTACTGCTCATTCTCATACTCTTCATCGTCATCCTCCTGGCTGAAAAGATCAGCATTCTCCTCTTCTGAATCTGTCCCCTCTTCTTGATCCTTCGGAATCCTAATCTTGACTTCTGCAGCCTGTCTTTTAAGCCTTCTCCCCGGGTTAATGTAACTCACAGGTTTCTGGTCTTTCTTCTTCTCGAGCAAGAGAGCCTTCAGTTCTTCCTGCCCCTTGGATAAGCTCAGCATTATCTCCTGGAATTGAGCATTCTGGGTTTGGAGATCTTTGACAGCTTGTTCGAGGTCCATTTTTCTGTTTGGAGGAAAACCGTGAGAACATCGATCCCCTTAGAGTACCTGTTATGCAATGTTATGTCATGCTATGCAATGTATGAAATGTTTTCAATGTTTAAAGTCCTTGAAATGGTTAGTTCAATGCCATGATGTCATGATGTTATGATGTTATGATGTTATGTAAATAACAAGCACAAAAAAGTCACACAACAATCATTCCTAGGTTTTAAGGCTTGCATGAGTTCCATAGGTAAATACCCTCCCCACTGAAGTTTGGTTGGTTCAACCTGTCCTAGAATAGTAACCGGGTTCTAGAAGGATCTCCAATCATTGACCTTCCTTTAAGTCCACTTCAGTGCAACACCAAGTGGTTGACCAAAGCTTCCCTAAAGTCCAATCTCAAGGAGTGTAGTATCGAGTCTCAACCAACCCCAGTCGGAACCGAAGTTAGTTATCTCACTACTTTCTAATGGCTAGGATGAGTCAATTAGGGTTCTAAAGGTCTGGTTAACGCTTTGATGACACCACGCGAATGCCAAATTTTTCCTCAAGTAAACATGAGGAACATCAGGACATCCAAAGTGTCACATTAACCGTAGCCATCATTTTAACCATTCCAGTATACGCCGGATAGTCGCGATGATCTATTGCTACTTACCTAAGGTACACTAGATCCGGGTGTAGGATCTTTCACTCAAAAAAAAAATCCCTAAAAAGAAGGAACAATTAGGAAAACATAAATGATTTTTTTTAAGGTGGACCTCTCTTTATATTCCCCAGCAGAGTCGCCAGTTCTGTCATACGGTGAACTGACTTTAATGTGTTTTTTAATCGCAATGTCGCGGTTAGCAAGAGTCGCCACCGACTTTTCTTTTATCCCATAAGGAAAGGTGGAAAAGAACAGGAAAGACCTTAATTTAGATTTTGGGTTCGGGAGGTACATTATACAAAGGGAAGGTGTTAGCATCCTTTGTATCCATGGTTATCCATGGGCTCTTAATTGCTTGATCACTTATGTTTTTCTTGTCTGAAAAAGTGTGTGAGAGCTGTTTAGAAAATGTTTTGAAAAGAGAGTTTAACTTTGTAAGGATTCTTGTACGAATGTATACAAAGTATTTATCTCGTTTAATTTTGAAAGCTGTTTAGAAAAATATAACTTGACAATGATTCTAGTACGAATGTATGCCAAGTGGTGATTTTCTAATGGAGGTTTTGAAAAGTGTGAGGTGTGAAAAGTAGTTTAAGTTGTGAGCAAGCATTTAGGAGTTATACCTACCCAAGGTCTTTATGGGCATTTCCTATCCTTATGAGGGTAAAACTGTCCTTACTATTGAGAAGTAAGTAGTTTTATCCTTTGGATGTAAAAGGGTCATCGTAGGGTCATCGATTGGTCATTGAAGGCAACATTTGTGAGGATACCTCAGCATTCGAAGGGACTATCATCATTTAACCGTAGGCTACCTCGAAGGGTCATCGAGGGACAAAATCATATATTCGAAGGCAACATCCGAGGGGCTATGATTCATTTTAGAGGGACATGATGATTTAATCGAAGGGTCTTTGCTAAGTGCATCCCTACATTCGCGGGACATGACCGTAATACCATAATCGTGGGGTAACAAAGAGAGGTCCAAGATCGCATGTTTAACGGCCAAGTTTTACAATTAATTAAATAGTCGTACTCGATTAAGTAATTAGGTCCACATTAAAATCGATGAAATCAATACATTAAAATCAGCTGGATAACTTAGGATAAATCTCCACATTAAAATTAAGTAATTCAGAATCCATCTCCATAGGGATATCCCACACATAAGGTGGAATACCTAGCCGGCCATTTCCTCGGGAATATGTAAACCTTTACACAATTCAGCACACGGGTTAGAACATCGAGATAAAGTACAATTGAAAATTGCACCATAACATAAAAACAACAGTCATAAAGTCAGGCCAGATAATGCAGAATTATAATGAAGCTCGATTGGACAAACATAAGGCAGAACAGAAAAGGAACAAAGCAGCCACTGTCTCGTTCGCTCCTGCTTCGCCTAGCGAAGGCTTAGCGAGTACTCGCTACAAGCTCGCTTAGCGATGTGCTAGCGAGCGGCTGCTGGTTTTGAATTTGATAGCAACATGATCTCCGGAACTTGTGGCATTGAATTACAGGAATAGCATGGATAAACATTCAGGATATTCAAGCATATTTAAATTCGCATGTGAAATCAAATTACATATCCGGAAATTTAATCATGATGCCTTATGTATGTAGAGATTATCGATTAAAAGCATAAAACAGTAGAGATACGCAAACCTGTTTGCAACCGAGCTGCGATGTTGAAGGGACTGACCACTCTTGGTATCGGATGGAATTGGGCGGCGGTAGATTCGGAGCGGATGAGCAACCTTTAGGGTTTCTTTACTCGGAATTCCTTAAGCTGGTCTCCAGGGTTTCTGTGCCAGGGTTTCCGTCCGTCTTCGTCCCCCCCTTTTCGTGACTGAAGCTTGGCTATTTATAATGCTCTTGTTATGACCTAATGGGCTCAGAATGAAGCCCAAAAAATTCTGATGTTCGCAAGCTTCGCTAGGCGAGCGTGTAGCGAAGGTTCGCTAGGCGAGCGTGTAGCGAAGGTTCGCTAGGCGAAGGAATTGCTCGCCTAGCGAGCAGGCCAGTTTGGGCCATTTTCTGGATTGGGCCTGTTGTGAGCTGGGCTTTTGTTCCTTTAAGGTCAGTGTCTTGCAGAATAAGTCGGAGTACTTCGAGAAATGTTTTGCAAGATTAATGGGCAAGTTTTGGGGTATGACAGTTGGGTTGGATCCATTTTAAGTCCCATCATTCCATCTAATCATTTCATCTAGTCATTGTTATTCTTGATGGTTCGACCATTGGTCTTTGGCCATACAAGTATGCTACACTTTCAATGTCCTGGTTGTTTTCTTATTAGTCTTTGGTCCATTCAAACTTCATTCAATCATGGTGTGCATTCATGTTCATAGTTGGTCAAGATCTTGGTTTGTGTTTGGTTCATTGGATAATCAGTTCACAATCTTCAGTTCAATTTCATTCATGCCCTTTTCAATCCATTAAAATACCTTATTTCATTCATATTATGTTCTTTTCACCTCAAGTGTTCATGTCGATTACAAAGATTCCATTTTTCTGGCCAATTTTGCTAGAGTTGACTTTTGGTCAACTGTTGACTTTTTGGTCAACCAGTTGACCAAAGTCAATTGATCCCCCTTGACCCCCTAAGATATGTTTCTATTCATTTGATCATGTTTCATCATTCAAATTCATGTTCCCGTGTTTTTTTATACCTAAGAGGCTAGGTACATTTCTAGGTCATACCAACAAATGGACCGCCTTTTGGACCAAGGAACCAGGTCCGTGACCAGGTCCAAAACCTGGTCAGACCAGTAAACAGACCAACAATTGGACCTATGAGAATCTTTCCCATTTCAAGCCATTTTCCATTTTTACCATTCAATTACTATTTCATTATTCCATTAATCAAAATTTCCAAACATAGTCCATTTAAACGAAGTTTCACCATAATTCCATACATGTACAAAATACCATTCTTATTACATTTCACAACATTTTCATACATACGTCAATATTCACATATTTCATTTCATGATTACAACAAAATTACATCATTACATTCAATTTCCACATCCACATTTCAATACCATTTCAATTTACAACCAAGTTACAACAAAATTCCAAGCAAACCAATGCAATGGTCCATAACAGTTCAAGCTCTAAAACATGACACTAAAAGCTTCAACATGATCCATCACACCATTACAATATTTCAATGTAGACATAGCAAGCATCCAATCCAAGCCTTGTACCATGGTAATCAAAGACTCATTAGCAAACATCAACATGCATAAAACAAAACCGTTTTTCATTTTAAACTTTTTCCTCACTCCAACAGAATATTCTAACCATTATTTTCCACTTTAATAACCAATTCTCAAATCTTATAACAAAACTTCAATAAACCACCATTTCCCTCTTCCCAAATGAGATTTTCACAAGAAACCTCCAACTGTTTTCTCTTCTAAAACCACTTCTAACTTCCAAAACCCTTCAATAGTAGATAACTTTCATAACAAAATTAAAGAGGGATTTTTTTTCACTACAACTAACTCCTCTAACAACCAATTCGAACCTCACACGCTCTAAAACTCAACCATCTTCCACAAAAACCTTCAACCAATTTTCAATAACCTCCGAACTAAAATCTTATAATCGAATTTCAGACCATTTTTCATCAACCAAGAAAACTCATAACCTTAAAAAACCTCCAACTGTTTTTTAACCATATATTCCCTCCTCAACCAAACTTTCAACTTCTCTAACCAACCTAAACCCTTCAAAAACTTCTAACAGAAACAAAATTAGGGGACTGAAAATTCCAACTTAACCTTCCAACAATTCTCAACGTAACCAACAATTCTCAACAAAATTTCATCACCTCATAATTTTTCCAACTAACTTCTTAACCAACTCATAACAACCTTCTAAACAACTCTCTAACCTCCTCACACCTTCTCAACAAACTCTCTTCCATCCACATAACCAAACTCAGCCTCACACCCCCTCACACCCTCTCGACCTCTGAACCAAAATAAAAAAACATCAACCATTGAGAATCAACTGTCAATACCATCTTCATATGGAATCATAAGAGAACTTCACATGAAATTCTCAAAAGAAAACTCACAGGAAGTTCATAACAGGCGGTGAAGAAAGCTTCATAAAAGGATCCACAACAGAAAATTCACAGGGAAACAGAGAGAGAATTAGACGAAGAAGAATTCTCAACAGAAGCACATAAGAGAAACACAGAAAAAGTTCTTAAGGAGAAAAATTCCACAAACAAGTCTCAACAATAAAGAACACAAACATAGATTCAACAATCTTCACCCTTAACAATAATCCATCATGCCTCAATTATCATTAAAGTTGCACAACAATTTCACACTCGTCATCATTCAACACGCACGATTATGCACATGTGACGAAACTGAAGAACAAACAACAATGCAACAGAAGTGATAGAAGAAAATCGAAGGCGCGAAGAAGAAGATTACCCAGAGCCACCGTGTTGGAATCATCCGGTAAGTTTCTCCTTTCGTCTTCTTTCATCCGTGCGCAAGAAGAGACCTTCGTTGGTTTTGATTTTAGCGATGAATTCATGGCGTATCGTTCTTGCTTTCATTGTTCACCTGAGATTTGAAAGGGGGGTTATGCGAATGAGGAAGCGAGAATTTTGAATTGAATTTTTGAATATTTTTCTTGGTGAGTTTGCGTTGATGGTGACGGTGAATTGCTGTTGCTGCGTTGAGTTTTTGGTGGGGCAAATATTGGTTAGTTTGTGTAGGATCCGGACCATGTTTATGGAAGCTTGGGCTTAAGGCCCAAGCTTTCTCTCCATACTCCCAATTCAATCTTACCCCCTGGCCCATATGTTCATGCTAATCTTTTTTTTAATCCTTATTGTAACACCTCAAAATTTGCCCTCCTCTTCTTGAGACTAGCTTGGGTCATTGCATTTCATGTTTTAGGGCATTAGGCATTGCATTTTGCATCTCATATGAAAATAAGAAGATCATCCTCCAAGGTCTTTTCAAAAGATGGAAAAGTTCAGTGATTCAAGCCTAAGGGTCTATATGAATTGATCATCAACCATCTGAGGGCATGGGCTTCAATTAGGGTTTCTTGATTCTTCAAAGGTTTTGAGCATCATCTTATCTGCAAAGATATGTCACCATCATCATGGTTCTATCATCATCAAGACATTTCAAGGTCATCTGAGGACCAAAAGTCAACTGTGCAGTCAACTGAGGGCTATGAGGTGGGGAAATGAGTTGAGACACCTCAATCATGTTCAAGTTGGGGTCATTCATCATTTTAAACATCCATCTTGAAGATTCAAAGGTCATGGCAAAAGTTACTAAAAATGGAAAGTGACCTGTAATTCAAAGTTTCCTAATTTGGCAAGTTTTTGGTCCATATTCAACTTGACTTTGAAATATCAAAGATGTTTCAAATGGATTTTCGGTGAACATGAAAGTTGTAGATCTTTGTCTCCCTTTTCTAAAAAGCTCTAATTCATGTCCATATGATGGATGGTTAAGGAGTTATGGTCATTTGATCACAAGGTGTGCATGGAAATTCAAAATGGCATAACTTTTGATATAATGCTTCAAATTGGTTCATTCTTTTTGCGAAATGCTTCTCATGTTCAATGCATCTCAAATTGACATCATTTGGCTCAATTGTGCAAGCTAAGCTTCAAGGAATCATGGCCAAAAGTCACATTATTTCACATTTGTTCTAAGGGTGGTATCATGCTACAAGTCAATATTCACAAAGAACCAAGGCAAGGCTTCAATTCAACATGCTTCATGGACTATATTTGAGTGGAAATAGGCATGTATATTCATTATTTCACACATGTGCAAATTGGAGGAAATCTTCACCATTCATTTTTGGCTTAAGATGCAAGCAAATTAATCCTCAAATCATGACCCTTGGATGTTCTTAAGTGGATTGAAGCCATAACATGAGGATGTGCACGTGTATTATGGGCATGTGAGCTCATTTTGCATTTTTGCAAATTGCTTCATATCTCACTAATCATGATTAGTGAATGGAAAAGAGGATTAACATTGTCATTAGCATGAAGTATAAATAGCCAAACCCTAATCCTAACTGCCATAACCACCAATTTCAGATCAAAATTCAAGAACTCTCTCAACTTTCTCTCTCTTCAAATTTTCATTTCTCCACATAACTCTCAAAGATTCTTGCATATTCTTGATCCTCATGCTTCACTGAGCAAGAATCATCCATTATTTGGTGCAATTCAGCTAGAATTCGAGCAGTTTAAGAGCTTTCTCATGGTGAACGAAATTGGAAATTGAAGTAGATTCAAGAGGTTTCAACCGTTTCTTCTTGCATAAAGCTTAAAAGGAGGTGCATAGAAGTTGATCTGGAGCAGTAGAGCTTGAGAGATTGCGTGTACAGAAAGCTTCATTCCAAGGTGACTCAAATTTCATCCTCTCCTTTTGCTATTTTTAGGTTATAGACTTGTAGATCTTGATGTGTAGATCATGTACATATGCTTAGAATTAAAATTGAGTGAGAATTGAGGATTTGGTGTGGACTGGAAGTTTGGATCTCAAAACTTATTGCCTTCGATTTGCAAAACCTAGGGAGATTTAGGAGATTCTAATGTGATATTTGGAATCTACGTTGAAAACCGATTGGAATGGTGTAGACTTGAGGAAATTCTGGAAAAATTTGGGCGGCGCAACCGTGCGTCTCGCCGGGGAAGACGACCGGAGCTATAGCTCCGACGTCTATAAGTTGCTTAGGGTTTGGCTAACGTGTAAGCCATGTAGATGCATGCGTGGGAGAATGAGTGGACAAGCGCGTTTTGACTGAAGCCATGCGTGTTTGACTGATGACTGTGTTTAATGAAACGCAGCGTTTCATCATTTGAATGTGAGCCATTAATCTGATGCGCGCGCCATATCCAAGGGTTCCTGATTTTTCTGGATTTAATTTGAATATCTCGTTTCCCTCCATTTTCCATTGTTATTTCAATTATTTTAGTCATTTCATAAAATTCATAAAAAATACAAAAATTGTCAAAAGGAGTCCCAATTTTTTTTCATGGTTTTGTATGGATGTCTACCTTTCTATGGTGCTGATTTCATGAATTGTTGATGTCTGGATTTTTATGTGTGAATTTTTTAATCAACATTGTGCCAAATTTACCTATTGCATTCAATGCATTGTGAAATTCTCTATGTTGAACCTTCTGATCCAATTTTTTGCATACATGACATTCATACATAATATGAATTTTTAGTCACTGGTTTGGAATTTTTCTCACATGTTATCATCACTTTTGACACATAGAGAAAAATGTGACAATTTGTGTCACATTTTTGACAATGAATTGGTGCATTTTTGTTCACATAGCATTTGAATCATTTTGGATTGGATATTTTGCATGTTGAACATCCATGATATTAGGAACTTGTACAAAAAATCTCAAAGTCATTGCATGCATTTCTGATTTGATATGAATTTTCTAATTTGGAAGTTCATTTTGTGCATATTTTTGGTCCTTACATTACCTAGGCCAGTTGAGGCACTTGGTTATTGATTTGATGCTGGTCCTTTTGAGGACATCAGATGGAGTATTTGAATGTGTGATGTGTAGAAGGATGAGTCCTGGATTGGTCATTTGGTTGGGTTTTGAATTTGGCCTTTGCACTAGGGTTTTGTTGTGTTGATTGAATGTACATAAACTAACTTTGTTTTGTGTTTCAGGTTTGAATACTCATCATTGATGATTGGGTTTTCTCTCACCTTATGAGATGCATTGAGTTCTAACCTATGTTTGTTTTGTAGGGTTTTAATTTATATGGTGAGCTCATGAGCTCCTTTGAGTGCCAAGGCACTTATGCATTGAATTGTGTAACTGTTGGAGAGTTTCATTGCTTGTTTTCTGGTTTTATGACTGAAGTACTGACTGTTTAGTCTTTGTACAGGTACCTTAGTTGCTTGCTTGATTTTGCTCTTGCTTGAGCATTGGATTGTGGTTGACACACCACTCAGGTAGTTAGCTTCTTACTTCATGTAGTCTGGAAGTCCTGTCACCTTTTTTGCAGGCATTTTGCTGGCAAGTCCTCCTTCAGAGGCTCTGTTTGTGTTTGTTTAACATTGTGCCCAAAGACCTCCAAGGAGAGGCATGTGGTATCTGATAAGACCTCCAAGAGAAGAGGCAATTGACGGATAAAAGGGATTAGTAGCCAATCCCCTGTTATTCAGTGTGTCGTTCTTTGTGCTCGCACTACGTGCTGATGCTTCTGAACATGTGCCCCAGATCTTTGTACAGTGTCTGTCAAGTGGAAAAGGATCCCACTTTCTGGATCGCCACGCTTTCTGTGTCATGAGCTCACCCTGGCTAGGGTTAAGAGTTATGAGGTCTCATCCTCATTACCATTTTGATCAGCTTCACCCTAACGTTCAATGTTAGTGGTTCAGAGCTACAGATTACCCATTACAGTTTGGCTTGTTTGTCGAGGTTGATATGACCCCTCTTGACTAAAGCCCACCCATTGTTTGAGCCTCTTGTATGGATATAGAGTGTGATGTTTGTTTACTTGTGGTGATGTGTTTATCTGCTTTCCTCTTCTCATCTCTATTTCTGTAGGAGTTGTATGATTGATTTCTGAGGAAGTTGAATGCATGTTAGAGACCTCAACTTAGGGATATTGATTGCATGACAACTATTAGGCTCGAGCCGTAGTCTCCCTATTAGTTTGTTGTTTCCCCGGTCTCTGGTTAGGAGAGTGTTGTACCCCTGTTAAGGGGAACTACGTCGCCCTGATTCTCATACCAGATGAGATACGTAGGCAGGAGGTTGCGAGCAATCTCTCCGGGCACCCTTTTTCTTTTTTTGTTCTTTTGTTTTTGTGTGTGTTTACCTTTTTTCTTTGAGTCTCTGTTGGTTCACCCTTTTCTTTGTTGGTGTGAGTACCCATTTGTTCAGCGCATGTCTGTGTTGTATGTTCATACCTTGGGGGATTTCTTCTGTTATTACTTGGGGTTCATTTATGACGGTTGTCATTCATTTGGGGTTCATCTTTGGGGTTCATTTGTGACGGTTGTCATTCATTTGGGGTTCATCTCGGGGTTCATTTATGACGATGGTTATTCATTCGGGGTTCATATTGGGGTTCATTTGGGGTTCATCTTTGGTGTTCGCTGGTTAGCGTTTGCTATTGTTAGGATTCGGATGTAAGTCCATGTATTGGCATTCTGTTTCCTTTTGTTTGTTGTTGTTAGGAGTCAGGTGTAAGTCCATGTATTGGCATTCTGTTTCCTTTTGTTTGTTATTGTTGGGAGTCGGATGTAAGTCCATGTATTGGCATTTTGTTTCCTTTTGAGCGTTTATTTTGACGTCTCAGCGTCCCGTTTTGGTGTCTTGTTTCGGTGTGCGTTAGCCGAGCTACGAGTGCTCTAATTCTCCTCTGGATAGAGAAGATACGTAGGCATAGGACGCGATGTCTTAGCGAGCATGTCTCCTTTTCCTGAACTACGTTGACTCTGATGTTTATTTCTGACAAACTACGTAGGCCTAGGATGCGACATCCTGTCGAGTCCACTTCCTCCGTCTTCTTTCTCTCCCCCACCTGTTTATCAGTCCAGTTTGTGCAGTTTTTTAAGCAGTTTATTAGCAGCAACTTTTTCTTTCCCTTTGAGCTATCTTTTGAGCGTGGATCCCGTCGAGTACGACAGACGTGAGGGGTGCAAACACCTTCCCCTTGCGTAACCGACTCCCGTACCTTGTAATCTCTGGTCGTAAGACCGTTCCTTTCTGTCATACGGTGAACTGGACTTTTTGTGGTTTTAATCGCAATGTCGCGGTTAGCAAGAGTCGCCACCGACTTTTCTTTTATCCAATAAGGAAAGGTGGAAAAGAACAGGAAAGACCTTAATTTAGATTTTGGGTTCGGGAGGTACATTATACAAAGGGAAGGTGTTAGCACCCTTTGTATCCATGGTTATCCATGGGCTCTTAATTGCTCGATCACTTATATTATTTTTGTCTAAAAAAAGTGTTTGTGAATTGTTTGGAAAATTGTTTTGAAAAGAGAATTTAACTTTGTAATGATTCTTGTATGAATGTATACAAAGTGGTTATCTCGTTTAGTTTTGAAAATTGTTTAGAAAAATATAACTCGGTAATGATTCTAGTATGAATGTATACCAAGTGGTGATTTTCTAAAGGTATTTTGAAAGGTGTGAGGTGTGAAAAAATGTTTTAGGTTGTGAGCCAGCAATTAAGAGTTATACCGACCCAAGGTCTTTATGAGTATTTCCTATCCTTATGAGGGTAAAACCGTCCTTATTATTGAGAAATAAGTAGTTTTATCCTTTGGATGTAAAAGGGTCATCGTAGGGTCATCGATTGGTCATTGAAGGCAACAGTTATGAGGATACCTTAGCATTCGAAGGGACTATCATCATTTAACCGTAGGCAACATCGGAGGGTCATCGAGGGACAAAGTTGTATATTCGAAGGCAACATCCGAGGGACTATAATTTATTTTATGATGATTTAACCGAAGGGTCTTTGCTAAGGGTATCCCCACATTCGCGGGACATGACCGTAATATCGTAATCGTAAGGCAACAAAGAGAGGTCCAAGATCACTTATTCAAAGGCAAAGTTTTACAATTAATTAGGTGATTAGGAGGAATTCTCCCACATTAAAATTAATACATTAAAATTAATACATTAAAAATTAATTTAGGGTGAAACTCCACAAGGGTATCCCACAAATAAAGTGGAATACCTAGCCAATAACCTTTTCCTGGGATATGTGAACTGTCGCAACCTGAAAAATACAGTGTGCGAAAAAACAACCGGCGAAAGAAAATGACAGAAGAGTCGCCACCGTGCGTTATTCATCCCAAAGGAGGGAAAGGGAACGCTCGAAGTAAACCTGAAAAGAGGAAAGGAAAAGACAAGGTCTCGCAACCAAATCTTGGGTTCGGGAGTCGGTTATGCGAAGGGAAGGTATTAGCACCCCTACACATCCGTAGTACTCTACGGGATCCACTTTTGTAGTTCTTGTCTAAAGGGTGTGAGTTTATCTTGTGCTGTTTACCCAAAAAAAAAAAAAAGGGTTAAATGAAAATGACTCGCGTGGATGTCGCATCCACTGCATACGTATCTCATCTGAATATGAGAATCAGAGTCTTCGTAGCTCGGCTGACCTATGGGTTGGGGGATGTGTGCTCGCTAGGACATCGCGTCTTATGCCTACGTATCTCATCTGGAATGAGAATCAGAGCAAACCGTAGTTCGGCTAACTACGGGGTTATGGATTGGGTTTTGGACGAACGACGTCACTACGCAATCTACCGGATGCTCGACCTTTGGAGACTTACTCGCCTGTAGTAGAAGGAGTAAACATGTTGCTTTGGGTTTTAGGGTTTGGGATGCTCGAGGGCAAAAAGGCAGTCCTTGACGAAGGAACCGCGCTACCTGCAGGGATATGAATACAAAACACAAAACATGTATCTCAAAGTAAAATGCCACCAAGGGGCTCAAACATTGCCTCCTATCGAGGTCTTCCAGCTAAGAAAGCGATAAAGTATGAGAAAGGGAAAAAATTACCACACGGATAAAGATCCGAAGTTACAGCAATTAAAGGAATGGGAAACCCAGGGATCCTTCCAAGCTAAACACCATCAAAGAAAGTGAGTCAAGTACAGGTAATCGGAATGAAACCTCTAGGGGTATCCCACAAATAAAGTGGGAAACCACGCAAGTTATCCCTGCAAAAGTCATGTGCCTTCACAAAAACTCAACAAAAGGGTTAGTGAAACAAAATAGGGTAACCAAGAGTTGCCCTCAAATCAAAATGTAACCACATGAATCATGCCCTTTCAATTCACAAAAAACAATAAAGGGTAGGAGGCCTAAACCTCTTGTCAAACACATGCATCAAAAGGGTATCAAATTCACCCATAATACTTCATATATTTAGAGCATTCAAATTAAAGGCATAAAGATGATGGATATAGGGCAAACCTGATTGGAGAAGAAAAATCAAATGGCAGGGTTTGCTTGAGCTGAAAGTCTGTGAGTCAGAATGAACCTTTCAGAGTTGCCTGGAGGTTGCTGCAGAGTAGTTCCTAGATTTCCTTCTCTCACTATCTTTTTCCTCGTGGTTTTGTTCTAAGGAAACCTCAGAGTACTTTTGCTTCTCTCCCTTTTTCTCAAGTGAATCTCCTAGTGTAACTCCAAGTGTAACTCCAAGTCTAACTCCAAGTCCCCTTTTCCTCTACTGAAACTTCAGTATTTATAGACTAATTTTGTGGGTAATGGGCTTGGAATGAGGGAGACCCAAGTCCAAAATAATTTGTTATATTTTATTTATTTATTTATTTTAATTAATTAATTAATTAATTAATTAATTAATTAATTAAATAATTTTTTTTTTTTTTTTTCGTTTTTTTTTTTTTTTTTTGTTTGTTTTTTTTTTTTTTTTTTTTTTTTTTCAGGAAAAATGATGGGTAAATTTTGGGGTATGACAGCTGCCCCTGTTCAATATTCTTGAACCGAGAGAGTTAGGATGGCGTGTATGCCATTCGTGGTCTGGAGGTGGAAGATTATTGAACACTAGAATGCCCCAAAAATTTGCACTTGAGGATCGACAGTTGGTCTTGATGGAGATGGGCTTAAAGATGCCATCCGGGAGGTTTGATGACGAAAGCTTCAGATCGAGCCGTACATTAGGCCAATTTGAAGACATGGGTGCCACACTGGGTCGTACATTAGACCGAATAATGAGTCATCCATTAGGCTGCCGACTTCGCTGGGGAGTCGGAGTGTGTCATATGCTGTTGGGGATAAAGGATCAGAATGGACCATACGCTAGATCGTATCTGAGTTGAAGAGAGAGTCGTCCGTTAGGCTGAATCTGATGATGAAAGGGGTAGTCGTACACTAGACTACACTTCAGAAATGTACCGTACACTAGGTAGCATCTGAGTAAGGGAGTAGCCGTATACTAGACTACCATTCAGAAATGTACCTGTCCGAAGGTAGCATCTGAGAAAGGGAGTAGCCGTATACTAGACTACCATCCAGAAATGTACCTGTCCGAAGGTAGCATCTGGGAAAGGGAGTAGCCGTATACTGGACTACCATCCAGAAATGTACCTGTCCGAAGGTAGCATCTGGGAAAGGGAGTAGCCGTATACTGGACTACCATCCAGAAATGTACCTGTCCGAAGGTAGCATCTGGGAAAGGGAGTAGCCGTATACTAGACTACCATCCAGAAATGTACCTGTCCGAAGGTAGCATCTGGGAAAGGGAGTAGCCGTATACTAGACTACCATCCAGAAATGTACCTGTCCGAAGGTAGCATCTGGGAAAGGGAGTAGCCGTATACTAGACTACCATTCAGAAATGTACCTGTCCGAAGGTAGCATCTGAGAAAGGGAGTAGCCGTATACTAGACTACCATCCAGAAATGTACCTGTCCGAAGGTAGCATCTGGGAAAGGGAGTAGCCGTATACTAGACTACCATTCAGAAATGTACCTGTCCGAAGGTAGCATCTGAGAAAGGGAGTAGCCGTATACTAGACTACCATTCAGAAATGTACCTGTCCGAAGGTAGCATCTAGGAAAGGGAGTAGCCGTATACTGGACTACCATCCAGAAATGTACCTGTCCGAAGGTAGCATCTGGGAAAGGGAGTAGCCGTATACTAGACTACCATTCAGAAATGTACCTGTCCGAAGGTAGCATCTGAGAAAGGGAGTAGCCGTATACTAGACTACCATCTAGAAATGTACCTGTCCGAAGGTAGCATCTGGTCAGATGAAGGTCTAACTTGGTCGTGCATTAGACTGTACTTGAGTTGAAGAAGGTCAGAATGGATCGTACGCTAGATCATATCTGAGTTGTTGAGGGTCAGAATGGATCGTCTGTTAGATCGTATCTGAGTTGAAGAAGGTCAGAATGGATCGTACGCTAGATCGTATCTGGGTTGTCGAAGGTCAGAATGGATCGTATGCTAGATCGTATCTGAGTTGAAGGAGTCATATGTTGAGCTGAATCAGAATGAACCGTATGTTAGGCTGTATCTGTATACGTTGTACTTGCAATAAATGTCTGGGATGGGCTTAAAGATGCCACCGCTAGGAGGATATCGAAGTGTTGTCAGAATGAATGTTCCCATGAATTGCATCTGGAATATGTATCTGAATCTTGTCTGTGATTGATAAAGGCGTCTGCCTGAATGAGCCTTTTACTTTGACTATATCAGGAGGATAATTAACCTGCAAAGAAAAGTTAGCTTTATGCTATGTCATGATGCATGAGATGTTTTATGCTTTCGAAAATAAATGCGAATGTTGTATGCATGCGTATGCTGTGAAATGATGCAATGAATGAGTTATGCGTATGAGAAGTTCTGCTTGGGGACTCTACTGGGGAAAATAAATCCCCATCTACTGATTGGAGATATTCGTGTTGAGGACCCTCTCTCGGCTGGGGGTTCTGATTTCTGTCTGATGGTAGAGATATTCAACAGAGTCTGGCTGGGGATGGATGAGATGATCAATCTGTCTGATGATGCCGACCTCTGTTGGGGAATAGCTGGCTGTGCCGGGGAATACTGCCAACTTCTTCTGGGGAAAAAGAACAGGCTTGCTGGGGGGAAGAGAATTGGTAGTGGATTCATTGGAAGCATGATTAGACCTTTTCCTTGATCGTGAAGTAGGGTAGTAATTGCTATTGCTATTCTATGCATGTATTTTGGTAAACATTGGTCATATTCAAATGCACATATTAATTCAAATTAAATCAATGGACATTTACGCAACCAAAACAGAAAAGTAAAAAACAAAAGCATCTTTTTTGAAAGAGGGTTGTATTGATTTTTGAAAGGAGGCCTATAAACAGGCAATTTGTGTACAAGGAGACAGAAATCCTAGTAAGAGGAAATTGTCGAAAACAAAGAGATAGCTATGTGGAAGAAGTCCTATTGATTTTAAGCCTACTACTGTCATTATGTCTTCGAGCATCTCATCCCTTGCTGTCGGATAGAAGTGATTGGCTTGGTCAGTCCCTCGAACTTGGATGAAAGTTGACTGAGAACGGGACATAGTCATACGCTTTAATCCCTAATTTTTGCCTGGACCGCCTTTTCAGGTTTTCAGCCCACCAGGATACCCTTTTTTGCCCAAGCCACCTTTTCAGGTTTTCGACTTGCCGGGTGTACATTTTTTTATATATATCCCTAATTTTTGCCCGAACCCTTTTGGTTCGCCGGGATGCCCTTACTTTTGCCTAGATACGTCGATCTAGCGGGTCTTTTTCATGCGTAGTATTTTTTAACTATGTCCGCGTTCACGGGATGCGGGAAATCTTCGCCATCCACTGTAGCAAGTATCATGGCTCCACCAGAGAATACCTTCCTAACTACAAATGGCCCTTTGTACGTGGGAGTCCATTTGCCTCTGGGATCAGTTTGCGGTAGCACGATACGCTTGATTACCAAGTCGCCAATTTGATACACTTGTCGCTTGACCCTTTCGTTGAATGCCTGGGTCATGCGTTTCTGATATATCTGCCTATGACAAACAGCCGCGAGTCTCTTCAATCAAATTTATCTGATCGAGTCGAGTCTGAATCCGTTCCTCTTCATCTAAGCCCGCCTCTTTCATGATTCTTAGCGAGGGAATCTGAACTTCCACTGGTAAGATGGCTTCCATTCCATAGACTAAAGAGAACGGAGCTGCCCCTGTCGAAGTGCGTACTGAAGTGCGATAGTCATGAAAAGCAAATGGTAACATCTCATGCCAGTCTTTGTACATTACTGTCATCTTTTGTATAAGCTTCTGGACATTGTTAGCAGCCTCCACGGCGCCGTTCATCCTTGGCCGGTACGGAGAAGAATTAGAGTGTTTATTTTGAACCGCGTGCAGAGTGCAGTAACCATCTTGTTGTTCAAATTAGCACTATTATCAGTGATAACTCTTTCAGGAGACAACAAGTTTCTCGAATAGATATTGATAGAACCCATCTTAGAAATCAATAAAGTGGTATGATTCAACATGTACTGTCTTAGTCGGCGAGCAGCCCAAGCCAAAGCGCAGCAAGCTTTCTCGAGCTATGAGTATCTTGTTTCACAGTCGGTACCTTTTGCTAAGGCGGTATATGGCATGCTCTTTTCGACCAGACTCGTCATGTTGCCCCAACACACCTCATTGGATTTTCTAACACGGTCAAATACATGATTAGAGGTCTTCCTTCAACTGGTGGTGTCAGAATTGGAGGTTCTTGGAGACACTTCTTGATTTTATCAAAAGTTTCCTGACATTCATCATCTCTTGACTGTCCTCAGTAATTTGAAGATAGGTTTGCAAGTAGCAATCAAGTAGGATATAAACCGGGCAATGTAATTCAAGTGCCCCAAGAGGCTTCTGACTTCTTCTTGTCTACTTTTAGTACTCAGATCGACAGTTTCAATTGACTCCTCATGCGGCTGTATAGTCCTTTCTTCTTTCAGTAACAGTCTGGCAAGTTCTTCAGGTACTTCACAATCTTCCTCACTTCCATCTTCGGCTTGGTAGATCGGATTTTCGAAGTCATAATGAACAGTAGCAGAACTATTATCAACAGGATCCAGAGTGGATGTGGATACGCAATTTGTTACGTGAGTGTGTGCAAGAAAGCATAGCTTATTTGAAAAATGACAGGAAAGATAAAGAGTGCAATATTTGAATGCAAAAAGTCCATTGATTTATTGAATATGAATATGCTTATGAGAATGACAAAACATTTAACCAAATTTGATACATTGAATAAACAACAAACAATTACTCCTGACTAAAGGAAGTTGGAATAGTGTCTTCAGCCTTCCAATTATCCAAGTTGCAATCGCTATTCACATCTTCTACAACATTAACAGTCTTGTCATGATCGGGCATAGGAGCAGTGATGACATTAGGAATATCTAGAGGATCAAATTCAAATTCCCCAGCGTCGATCATATCCTGAATCTTGTTCTTCAGCGACCAGCAATCATTCGTATCATGCCCGGGGCTATCGGAGTGATAGGCACACCTGGCGTTGGGATTATAACGAGGAGAAGTAGTGTTGGGTTTTGCAGGAGGATCTCTGAGGGTAATTAAATTTACTTTTAGCATACCCTGCAGTGCTTGTGCTAAAGTCATATTGATCTTCATAAACTGCCTTCTTCCGGGTTAATGTGCCTCACAGATTTCTTGTCCTTTTTCTTCTTGAGCAAGAGAGTCTTTAGTTCCTCCTGCCCCTTGGATAAGTTCAAGATCATCTCCTGGAGTTGAGCATTCTGAGCCTGGAGATCTTTGACAGTTTGTTCGAGGTCCATTTTTCTGTTTGAAGGAAAACCGTGAGAATACTGATCCTTTTAGAGTACCTGTTATGCAATGTCATGTTATGCTATGCAATGTATGAAATGTTTTCAAGGACTTTGGAATTTAATTTTGCATAAACTACCAAAAAAGAAAGCCACTTTTATTAATAATATTTGATTAATATTCATTATAATAAGAAAAAAATACAATAAAAGCTCAGGTCTCCCAGGGACGGCTTCTTTTTGGGCGAAGATATGTATTGAGTCTTCGTTCCTCATTAAGCTGGCCGGTGAGCTCTAACACCTTCTTCCTTGTAGCACAGAACTGGGCTTCAAAAGTATCCCTTTCCTCTCTCAACTGGATCCAGGACTTCTTTAACTCTTCAACATCGGTAGGCATATCTGGATAAGGAACGATCTGAGGAGTACCTCCTTCAGCTTCTGGTTCAACAATCAGTGGTCCGACTGCCAGATATGGCATGACAAGTTCACGAGCTCTTGTGCGGACCCATCTGAGATAAGGTTCCATAGGAATAGAGTTTTTCTGTCCTAAAGTACTTCTTTTCACCATGCCCCAAGCTCGCACAAATCTTTGACGGAGACCTTGGGAATCGTTATCATAGTCAAACACCGTGCCTTGTATAATTATTTCATGTGGACCATCTCTTCGAGCACAACCAAACTGACGTAGGGCTAAAGCAGGATTATAAGTAATACCTCCTCTTATCCCCATGAGTGGTACATTAGGGAATTCTCCACAACGGTCAATGATGATATTGTTTTCTTTGAAATGAGGACACCAACGGATGTCTGAGTGGGAGAGCGACATTATCCTTTGAGACCATCTCAAACTTTGCTCATTCTTCAAGACTGACTGAGGAAGGTGCGAAATAAACCACCTGGATAATAAAGGTATGCAGCACATGAGAGTCCCTTGCCTCTTCATAGTACGAGTGTGAAGGGAATGCAGAATGTCGCCGAGCAAGGTAGGCACAGGGTTACGAGCGAGAAATATCTGAATAGCATTCATATCTATGAATTGATCTGGATTAGGGAATAACACCAAACCATAGATTAGTAATGCTAGAATCTCCTCGAAAGCATGGACATTCATGACTTTTAAGAATTCTCGGGCCTTATTCATCAGAAATTTGGCAAGTAAACCCTTAACTCCACTTCTTGTTACCCAATTAGCTTCAATATCTGACTTTGTCATGTGTAAAGCTGCGGCAACTTTTTCGGACCTCGGAATCTTTTCTAAACCACTGAAAGGTATTTGATCACGAATAGGTATCCCAAACAGCTGGGAAAATTCTTCTAATGTGGGCACCAACTGATAATCTGGGAATGTGAAGCAATGATGTTTAGGATCGAAGAACTGGAATAGGACTCTCATCATATCTTCTTTGAAACCAGTGGTAACCAAATCGAGGAGAGAACCATGCTTTTTGACGAACTGAGCCTGATCAGGAAGTTCTGACACTAAATCCTTGAGTTGAGGAGAGATGACTACAAAATTTATCCGGATAGTCTTCCTGGGAGCCATAGCCTTACAAAATAGAGCCAAGTTAAATCCCTAAGTCCTCGAAGTGATTAGTGCAATGTCATAATGTCATGATGTTATGATGTTATGATGTTATGATGTTATGATATTATGATATTAAACAAATAACAAGCATAAGCAAGTCATACAACAATCATTCCTAGGTTTTAAGGCTTGCATGAGTTCCATAGGTAAGTACCCTCCCCACTGAAGTTTGGTGGGTTCAACCTGTCTTAGAATAGTAACCGGGTTCTAGAAGGATCTCAAATCATTGACCTTTCCTTAAGTCCACTTCAGTGCAACACCAAGTGGTTGACCGAAGCTTCCCTAAAGTCCAATCTCAAAGAGTGTAGTATCGAGTCTCAACCAACTCCAGTCGGAACCGAAGCCAGTTATCTCACTACTTTCTAATGGCCAGGATGAGTCAATTAGGGTTCTAAAGGTCTGGTTAATGCTTTTATGACACCACGCGAATGCCAAATATTTCCTCAACTAACATGAGGAACATCAGGACATCCAAAGTGCCACATTAACCGTAGCCATCATTTTGACCATTCCAGTATACGCCGGACAGTCGCGATGATCTCTTGCTAAGGTACACTAGATCCGGGTGTAGGATCTTTCACTAAAGCATAACATACCCAAGCAATCCCTTAAAAATAAATCAGACAAATTGAATAAGTGATCTTGTTTTTAAGGTAACCTCTCTTTTCAAATATCCCCAGCAAAGTCGCCAGTTCTGTCATACGGTGAACTGGACTTTTTGTGGTTTTAATCGCAATGTCGCGGTTAGCAAGAGTCGCCACCGACTTTTCTTTTATCCAATAAGGAAAGGTGGAAAAGAACAGGAAAGACCTTAATTTAGATTTTGGGTTCGGGAGGTACATTATACAAAGGGAAGGTGTTAGCACCCTTTGTATCCATGGTTATCCATGGGCTCTTAATTGCTCGATCACTTATATTATTTTTGTCTAAAAAAAGTGTTTGTGAATTGTTTGGAAAATTGTTTTGAAAAGAGAATTTAACTTTGTAATGATTCTTGTATGAATGTATACAAAGTGGTTATCTCGTTTAGTTTTGAAAATTGTTTAGAAAAATATAACTCGGTAATGATTCTAGTATGAATGTATACCAAGTGGTGATTTTCTAAAGGTATTTTGAAAGGTGTGAGGTGTGAAAAAATGTTTTAGGTTGTGAGCCAGCAATTAAGAGTTATACCGACCCAAGGTCTTTATGAGTATTTCCTATCCTTATGAGGGTAAAACCGTCCTTATTATTGAGAAATAAGTAGTTTTATCCTTTGGATGTAAAAGGGTCATCGTAGGGTCATCGATTGGTCATTGAAGGCAACAGTTATGAGGATACCTTAGCATTCGAAGGGACTATCATCATTTAACCGTAGGCAACATCGGAGGGTCATCGAGGGACAAAGTTGTATATTCGAAGGCAACATCCGAGGGACTATAATTTATTTTATGATGATTTAACCGAAGGGTCTTTGCTAAGGGTATCCCCACATTCGCGGGACATGACCGTAATATCGTAATCGTAAGGCAACAAAGAGAGGTCCAAGATCACTTATTCAAAGGCAAAGTTTTACAATTAATTAGGTGATTAGGAGGAATTCTCCCACATTAAAATTAATACATTAAAATTAATACATTAAAAATTAATTTAGGGTGAAACTCCACAAGGGTATCCCACAAATAAAGTGGAATACCTAGCCAATAACCTTTTCCTGGGATATGTGAACTGTCGCAACCTGAAAAATACAGTGTGCGAAAAAACAACCGGCGAAAGAAAATGACAGAAGAGTCGCCACCGTGCGTTATTCATCCCAAAGGAGGGAAAGGGAACGCTCGAAGTAAACCTGAAAAGAGGAAAGGAAAAGACAAGGTCTCGCAACCAAATCTTGGGTTCGGGAGTCGGTTATGCGAAGGGAAGGTATTAGCACCCCTACACATCCGTAGTACTCTACGGGATCCACTTTTGTAGTTCTTGTCTAAAGGGTGTGAGTTTATCTTGTGCTGTTTACCAAAAAAAAAAAAAAGGGTTAAATGAAAATGACTCGCGTGGATGTCGCATCCACTGCATACGTATCTCATCTGAATATGAGAATCAGAGTCTTCGTAGCTCGGCTGACCTATGGGTTGGGGGATGTGTGCTCGCTAGGACATCGCGTCTTATGCCTACGTATCTCATCTGGAATGAGAATCAGAGCAAACCGTAGTTCGGCTAACTACGGGGTTATGGATTGGGTTTTGGACGAACGACGTCACTACGCAATCTACCGGATGCTCGACCTTTGGAGACTTACTCGCCTGTAGTAGAAGGAGTAAACATGTTGCTTTGGGTTTTAGGGTTTGGGATGCTCGAGGGCAAAAAGGCAGTCCTTGACGAAGGAACCGCGCTACCTGCAGGGATATGAATACAAAACACAAAACATGTATCTCAAAGTAAAATGCCACCAAGGGGCTCAAACATTGCCTCCTATCGAGGTCTTCCAGCTAAGAAAGCGATAAAGTATGAGAAAGGGAAAAAATTACCACACGGATAAAGATCCGAAGTTACAGCAATTAAAGGAATGGGAAACCCAGGGATCCTTCCAAGCTAAACACCATCAAAGAAAGTGAGTCAAGTACAGGTAATCGGAATGAAACCTCTAGGGGTATCCCACAAATAAAGTGGGAAACCACGCAAGTTATCCCTGCAAAAGTCATGTGCCTTCACAAAAACTCAACAAAAGGGTTAGTGAAACAAAATAGGGTAACCAAGAGTTGCCCTCAAATCAAAATGTAACCACATGAATCATGCCCTTTCAATTCACAAAAAACAATAAAGGGTAGGAGGCCTAAACCTCTTGTCAAACACATGCATCAAAAGGGTATCAAATTCACCCATAATACTTCATATATTTAGAGCATTCAAATTAAAGGCATAAAGATGATGGATATAGGGCAAACCTGATTGGAGAAGAAAAATCAAATGGCAGGGTTTGCTTGAGCTGAAAGTCTGTGAGTCAGAATGAACCTTTCAGAGTTGCCTGGAGGTTGCTGCAGAGTAGTTCCTAGATTTCCTTCTCTCACTATCTTTTTCCTCGTGGTTTTGTTCTAAGGAAACCTCAGAGTACTTTTGCTTCTCTCCCTTTTTCTCAAGTGAATCTCCTAGTGTAACTCCAAGTGTAACTCCAAGTCTAACTCCAAGTCCCCTTTTCCTCTACTGAAACTTCAGTATTTATAGACTAATTTTGTGGGTAATGGGCTTGGAATGAGGGAGACCCAAGTCCAAAATAATTTGTTATATTTTATTTATTTATTTATTTTAATTATTTAATTAATTAATTAATTAATTAATTAATTAAATAATTTTTTTATTTTTTTTTTCGTTTTTTTTATTTTAATTAGGTAATTAGAATTTGATTTGGGTTTAATCATGTTAATCACATCTTTTGGATTTTTCAGAAGTTAATTCAGTTAATTATGTCATGATCTAGTGTAACATGCCATAAGGTTTTGCTAATTTTTTTTCATTTTTGTTCATGTTAGATAAATATGCTTAGTGTTGGTGTAAGACCTAGAGGCAAATACTTTTGGTACTTGTATCGAATTATTTATTAATAATAAAATGCTTTTTCTTTATTATGTTTGTTTAATAAAGTCCCTAGAATAGCTAGTCCGTTAAATGTATCAAGTGTGACTTAATCATGAGATCCCATTAAAGATAAGGACACTATTTTTAAAGTATCTGTAGTCGAGCTTTGTTGTGAAGTGGAATAACACTAAAGCATTAAGACTATTATATATATACACTGATGATCACATCTCATGGATCATGGATAAGGAGTTATCAAGTCTTAAACATAAGTATGCATATTGAGAGTAATATTTATACTGGATTGACCCGCTATGAGAATACTATATAGAATGTTATGCTAAGTGTCATAAGTTATTCTCATGGTGATAATGGTGTATACTACCTTTTGACCTGAAACCACTATGTACCCTAGATGTAGAGTCGAGTGCCTTATTGCTGATCAAACATTGTCCGTAACTGGATGACCATAAAGACAATTGATGGGTACTCCACGAAGCATGCTGAGGTACATGAGTGACCTAGATGGAAATTTGCCCATCCTGCATAACAAGATAAATGTCTACGGGCCCAATATTGAACTGGACAAGGATGACACGGTCTATGCCTTGTGTTCAATATAGATATAAGGGCAAAAGGGTAATTGTACACATAAGTATTACGCAAAAGGATTTGTCAGATCACATGACATTTTCGTGTCTCGGGTAGCAGTGATGTGTTGCTAGATACTGCTCACTATTTATTATGTTAAATACGTGATTTAATATAATTGCCAATGTCGTGAAAACCTACAGGATCACACACAAAATGACGGATTGATGAGAGATAGAGTAACTAAGGAACACCGTAAGGTACAGTGCACTTAAGTGAATTGTAAAACATCGTAAGGTACAGTGTACTTAAGTAGAATACAAAATATGGTAAGGTACCACACGCTTAAGTGATTTTGGCATATTATAAGATATGAGCCACATACACTTAAGTGAGCTTTTTAGCTTGCAGCCCACACAAGTGGTTCTATAAATAGAACCCTTGTGCAGAAGGATTTGTGCAGTTGCAATTTTGTTTCTCTCCCTCCCTCTCTCTCATTCAAAGCCTTCATTCGTAGCAGCTAGCACTGAGATTTAAGGAATTCATTCGTGTGGACTGAGTAGAGGCATTGTCACCATTCAACGTTCGTGATCGCTCTGTAGATCTGCATCAAAGGTTTCAATCGCCACAAAAGGTAACGATTCTATCACTGATCATGCCCATTCGTAAGGATCACTAAAGGGATTTTTTTTTAAATTCCGTTGCGTTTTGGATCGCTTTTCTCCTTCAGTGGTATTAGAGCCACTTATGAAACCATGCGTTTGATAGCTGTTTATTTTCCATATTTTCTATATTAATACGATTAAAAGATAGAATGAATCAAAGAATAAATGAGTAATTAAATTTGGCGTCATGTGTGTACAATTTCGATGATTGATGTTGACTATGCTTCGAAATCCGACGTTAGTATGGTGTAGCAGTGATACATCGATCATCCATAGGTTACGCAATTGAGATCGATCAAGTTATATATATGATATAAGTAATCCTCATGCAAAATACGGTATATATGATATATTATTTCTGTTTCGTTCATTCAGACACTTAATGGTTGTTTTCCTTTAAGCGATCAATGGTCATTTGCTTCTTGATCCGACATTAGTATGGTGAAGCAATGACGTGTTGATCAATCATACTGAATTAACAATCGAGGTGTGTTTGACGGTCTGAAATTGGTGCATTAGGGTTCATGACGGCACAAGGGTTATGCTGTCAAAGAGTTATGCGATTAGGGTTGTGACTGCACAAGAGTTGTATTTTAAAGTATCAAGTGTTGATGCGAAAAACGACTAACTATGCGTAGTGTGATCGGTTGCCGAAATTTAATTTGGTTTTACTTAATTAACAGAATTTAAATTAATAATAATAATAATGTGTTTATTATTATTGTCTTGTGGTGATCGGTCATGGCCTTAGTTTTCCTTTATTTTGTTTTGGGATTTTAAAATACGACTTGCGTGTCGTGCCTCTCTTTTAATCTCTTAATGTAACTTCTTTTCTCATCTCACTCCCTCGTATGTAAAACGAGTTTCTTTTATGTAATATAATGTTATACAGAAAGAGAAGAATACAATATCAAAGAAGGACAACCTTGAAGATCTTGCTTGAAGAAGCTTAAATTGTTATTAGGTTAGCTTAGGTTCTCTCATTGGCTTGGGAGAACAATTGCGCTAGGGGCCATACCTGTTTCATTATGTATGTTGATGCATGTGAATGTATGTTGATGCATGTGAGAGACGATTTATATGATAAATAAGCCGGTGAGATCAGAATAATTGCAAATTCCCTCAAATTAAATATTAAGTTTATGCTTTCCAAGTTTTAGCACTCATCAAGACTAGTATCGAATAATGTAGGTTTCGCCTACGCGAGGTGCATATTCTATATTAGTAAGGTGCGATGGGATAATTGTAATATCCAATTGCTAAAACAATGGGTCAAACTTAACTAAACAAATTATAATAAGATTATATATGTTTAGAAGCAAGAGTTGGAATGATCCATATGATGGATTGGAATAAGGAGTTATTCACCCAACTAAAATATTCGAGAGTTGTATTAGATACAATTGGAAGGAGTTCCTACCTAAATAACCTAGTTTTGTGTAATCCGCCTATGCGGACTTAAAACAAAGTGAAATGTGGATCTCGACCCACTAGAAAATCTTCCAACGGGATTTTCCAAATCAAATGGTGAGGGTCATTTGTTTTGAGTAAAATAGTGGGAGCATATTTAATTAAAGGCCTAATTAAATATTTTATTGATACTTATATTTTCATTATTTTCATGTAGATTACCATGACAACAAAAACCTCTAACAACATTTTACGATCAATCCTTGATAAGGAAAAATTGTTTGGGACAAATTTCTGGATTCACACCGAAATCTTAGGATTATCCTCAAACATGGTAGAAAGCTGTATGTCTTGGAGAAACCTGTTCCTGAAGAGGAACCTCCTAGTTCTACACCTAAGGCAGAAAGAGATGCTTATAAGAAGCATATCGATGATGCCAATGAAATTGCTTGCCTCATGCTAGCTACTATGAACTCAGAGTTGCAAAAGCAACATGAGAACATGGCAGCGTTCGATATGATCGAACACCTGAAGATGCTCTATCAAGAGCAAGCAAGGCATGAAAGGTTTGAAGTTTCAAAAGCCCTTTTTCAAGGTAAGTTAGCTGAGGGAGCCCCTGTAGGTCCCCATGTGCTCAAGACGATTGGGTATGTGGAGAACCTTGAGAGGTTGGGTTTTCCCCTCGGAAAGGAACTTGCGACTGATTTGATCTTGCAATCGTTGCCAGATAGATTCAGTCAATTTGTCCTTAATTTCAATATAAATGATATGAACAAATATCTTCCTGAACTGCTAGCCATGTTAAGAACTGCTGAGCAGAATTTGAAGTCAAAAGGGAAGTCCATTCTGATGATCGGAAATGGAAAAAGACAGAACAAAAGACCCACTAAACAGGGTGATAAAGGGAAAGGAAAGGAAGTTTCCAAACCCAAACCCACTGCTCCTGCTTTGAAGCCTAGTGGAGGCATAACAAAGAAAGGCACCTGCTTCCATTGCGGTAAGACCGGACACTGAAAGAGAAACTGCCCAAAGTACCTGGAAGATAAGAAGAATGGAGTAGAGACTTCAACTTCAGGTATTTTTGTTATTGAAATTAATTTATCTACTTCTGCATCATGGGTATTAGATACTAGATGCGGTTCTCACATTTGTACCAATGTGCAGGGGCTAAAAAGGAGTAGAGATTTGGCAAAAGGTGAAGTTGACCTACGAGTTGGCAATGGAGCAAAGGTTGCTGCTTTAGCCGTAGGAACTTATGTATTGACTTTACCTAGTGGTTTAATAATTCAGTTAAAGAACTGTTATTATGTACCTGCAATTAGCAGGAATATTATTTTCGTTTCTTGTTTAGACAAGTTTGGTTTTTCATTTATGATAAAGAACAATTGTTGCTCTATTTATTTGAATGATATATTCTATGCTACTGCACAAATGAACAATGGACTATATGTCCTTGATCTTGAAATGCCTATTTATAACATTAATACTAAAAGGATGAAACCTAATGAGTTAAATCCAACTTACCTTTGGCATTGTCAATTAGGCCACATAAATGAGAAACACATTTCCAAACTCCATAAAGATGGACTCTTGGACTCTTTTGATTATGAATCATATGAGACATGCAAATCTTATTTAATTGGAAAGATGACAAAGTCTCCATTCACAGGAAAAGGTGAAAGAGCTAATGATCTTTTGGCCCTCATGCATACTGATGTATGTGGACCACTGGACATACCAGTCAGAGGAGGTTTTCAGTACTTCATCACATTTACTGATGATTTCAGTAGATATGGTTATGTGTATTTAATGAAACACAAATCATAGTCCTTTGAAAAGTTCAAGGAATTCAAGAATGAAGTATAAAACCAACTAGGTAAGAATATTAAAACTCTTCGATCAGATCGAGGTGGTGAGTATTTAAGCATAGAGTTTGATGACCATCTGAAAGAGTATGGGATCCTATCCCAACTTACTCCTCCTGGAACACCCCAATGGAACGGTGTATCTGAGAGAAGAAATCAAACCTTGTTAGACATGGTCCGATCCATGATGAGTCACGCCGATCTTCCAAACTCCTTTTGGGGACATGCACTATTGACAACAGCTTACACACTTAACCGTGTTTCATCCAAAAAGGTTGAGAAGACACCATATGAGATATGGAGTGGTAAGAAACCACATATGTCTTACATGAAGATTTGGGGTTACGAAGTTTATGTGAAACGACAAATTTCAACTAAGCTTGAGCCCAAATCTGACAAATGCTTATTTGTGGGGTATCCTAAAGAAACAAGAGGGTATTACTTCTACAATCCTTCTGAGGGCAAAGTGTTTGTCGCTCGAACTGGAGTTTTCCTAGAAAAGGATTTTATTTCCAAAGGAATCAGTGGGAGGAAAGTAGAGCTTGAAGAAATTCAAGAATCACAAAGCATTGATACACCTATGGAGGAATTAGAGCAGGAAACACAAGTAGTTGTGGAAGAGAAACCTGCTCAAGTAGAACAAGACCAACGTAGGTCAAGAAGGATACGTCACCTACCTGAGAGATATGGATATCTCATAACTGATCAAGGTGATGTATTACTCATGGATCAAGATGAGCCTGTGACATACCAAGAGGCCATAACTGGTCCCGAGTATGAGAAGTGGCTAGAAGCCATGAAATCTAAAACAGATTCCATGTACACAAACTAAGTTTGGACTTTGGTAGAGCCTCCTGTAGGAGTTAACCATATAGGATGCAAATGGGTCTTCAAAAAGAAGACTGACATGGATGGTAAGGTACATACCTATAAGGTAAGACTGGTTGCAAAAGGATATAAACAAATTCATGGGGTTGACTATGATGAAACCTTTTCACCAGTTGCAATGCTTAAATCTGTTAGGATTTTACATGCTATCATTGCATATCATGATTATGAAATATGGCAGATGGATATCGAAACTGCTTTCCTTAATGGGAATCTTCTTGAGGATGTGTACATGACACAACCTGAAGGATTTGACATACCAGAAGAAGCCCAAAAGATATGTAAGTTACAAAGATCAATCTATGGATTGAAGCAAGCTTCCAGAAGCTGGAATCTTCGTTTTGATGAAACAGTAAAACAATATGGATTCATCCAGAACGAAGATGAGCCTTGTATCTACTAGAAGGTTAGTGGGAGCATGATTGTTTTCATAGTATTATATGTAGATGACATATTACTCATTGGAAACGATGTCCCTACCCTGTAACAAGTAAAGTCTTGGTTGGGGAAATGCTTTTCTATGAAGGACCTAGGTGAAGCAGCCTATATATTAGGAATCAGGATTTATAGAGATAGATCATAAAAACTGCTTGGCCTAAGTCAGAGTACATACATAGACAAAGTGCTGAGACACTTTAATATGCATGATTCCAAGAAAGGATTCATACCTATGCAACATGGCTTGTGTCTATCAAAAACACAATCCCCTTCAACTAAGGAAGAAAGGGATCGCATGAATAAGATTCCATATGCATCTGTAATAGGATCTATCATGTATGCCATGTTATGTACTTGACCAGATGTCTCGTATGTTTTAAGTGCAACGAGTATGTACCAATCTGATCCCGGTGATGCTCATTGGGTAGATGTCAAGAATATCCTTAAGTATTTGAGAAGGACTAAGGACTCATTCTTGATATATGGAGGTCAGGAAGAGCTTGCTGTAATTGGATACACCAATGCTAGCTTCCAGACATATAAGGAATACTTTAGATCACAATCTGCTTATGTATTTTGCTTAAACGGTGGCGCTGTGAGCTGGAAAAGTTCAAAGCAAGATACAGTTGTTGATTCTACAACTGATGCCGAGTATATTGCTGCCTCAAGTGCAGCAAAGAAAGCTGTTTGGATCAAAAAGTTCATTAGTGAACTTGGCATAGTTCCTAGCATTGTGGATCCCATTGGTCTCTATTGTGATAACAATGGTGCTATCTCACAAGCTAAGGAGCCTAGATCTCATGAACGATCCAAACACATACTTAGGCGTTATCACCTCATTCGAGAGATAATAGATAGAGGAGATATGAAAATATGCAGAGTACCTACACTTGACCCGAACCGACCCGTTCATTTTCAAAACCGACCCGAACCGACCCGTTCATTAATGGGTTGGGTTGGGTTGAGTTCGCGAGTTGTGTTTCAAATAAAAAATGTATTTTTTAAGATTCCTTTTGTTAGTGTAAAAAAATATATAACACAAATCATTACAATCATATTCATTTATAACACTCAAATTCAATGAAATACATCATGTAATATCTAATAAAATTCATCAACTCGACATAACACTTTATAATAGTATAAAATTCAGCAAGACACCTTATTTTCGTAAAATACATATGTTGGAAATAATACAAAAGAAAATAAAAAACAACATTTAATCTTATAATTACATAAATTCATTGGTTTAGTAGTATTATTGGTGGAAAATATTTTTTTTTGGGGGATAAATTATGGTTATTAATGAGATATTAATTTAATATTTTTATTTAAAATAATAAGAAATTATTAAAGGCACATCAATGGGTTGGGTCAACGGGTCCGCGGGTTGCAAAACTCAAATCTGATACCCGAACCAAAACTATACGGGTTGTTATGGATTGAGTTGGGTATACCCGTAAATAAATGAGCTTGGGTAATTTATGAGTTTGGTTGGTTTGGATCAGCGGGTTTGTGTGTCAACCCGCATCCATGAACACCCCTAATGTTCTACAGTCAATGCATGTACAGGCGTGGTAATCAAAATGGATTATCAGGATTAAAATATGAACATGAGATCAGATGGCATGGGGAGTTCTAGCCCATCACCGGAGCCCTAACTCTGGTCATCTTCTCCGGTGGACCTTACCGGATTGATCTACCATCAAACACAACCAAAATAAAAAGTAAGAATATTATGTTACGGTTGATTGAAAGGTTTATGAACTGAGTTTATTATGATGTTTGAGTCACTCTGGGTTTGTGTGCAGTGAATCTCTTGGTGATTTTTTCTTTTGTTTTATGGTGTTTTTCTTCTGTGGTTTTTGTCGTCCTCTAATGTCTCTTCCCAAACTGATTTATAGTGGATGACCTTTATAATGAGTTATGGAGGTCTTTAAGACTATAATTTCTTTCTGATTTGGTTTGGGAAAAAATTGAATGACATTGAATGTGGATTTGAGAAAGATATGATTTGTTGGGATATTGTTTTAGAAAGATTTGACTTATTTTGGAATGTGATGGTGGGGAGAAACCGTGTATTGCATATAGAAATAATTGGATTTTGATTTTGTTCTTATAATGTTATAATGATAGCAATAATAACAATATTTTATTTATAATATCAATAACTATCTAAAAAAATTATTTATTATTATTATTTAGATTTAAAAAACATTAAAAAATATAATATAATAATAATTAAAATAAATTAAATAAAAATTCAAAAATAAAAAATAAAAAATGATAATAAATTTTGATTGAAATAAATACTATAATAAAATAAATCAAAAATCAAAATCAAAATAATTTTTGATTGAAGGTAAAAACATGGAAAGGAGAAAAATTGTAAAATTAGAAATTTGGGATTCAAACTCAAGACCTTCCCTTACAACTCTTAGAGATGTTTCTCTACCAAATTGGCTATTGTGTTTATTCCAAATAGAATTGACTCCAGAGAATAATATGTTAATTAAACTTGATTTCTATTTTTGACCCTGCTTACAAATGACATTAATACCATATATATATATATAATATATATATATAATATATATTAATATATATATATATATATATATATATATATATATATAATATATATATATTATAATATGTTTTCTCTTGTTTTTTTAAAATGTATAAAACAATATTTAATTTAAAAATTTTAAAAATTGATTTTTTTTAAATTGCAATTTATCTATTATTGTTATTATTATTATTTTATAAAGAAAACAAAAAAGTAAAAAAAATGAGAATGTGCTAAAACAAAACGAAAGCCGAGACTCGAACCCGAAACCAAATGATCGCTCTCCCTACCCGTGCTCTCTTATCAATTGTGTCATTTCATTGATTCGAAATAAGGTGACAGTAGAAAACATATAAATGGTGGTCAAAATTTGGGGTACGATAGCGTGGATAGACACGAAGCAGAAAGAATTATTAAGGAGATTCATGAAGGATTATTTGGGACCCATCCCAGTGGTCATTCCATGGCTAGAAAGATTCTAAGAGCAGGTTATTACTGGATGACCATGGAAACTGATTGCCACCTTCATGCCAGATCGTGTCACAAGTGTCAAATTTATGTTGACAAAGTGAATGTTCCTCCCGCGCCTTTGAATGTTTTGACTTCCCCACGGCCCTTTGCAATGTGGGGAATTGACATGCTCAGACGCATCGAGTTTAGTGCTTCGAACGGACACCGTTTCATCCTAGTGGCCATTGATTATTTTACCAAGTGGGTGGAAGCCGCTTCTTATGCTAATGTGACTAGGTAGGTGGTTGCCCGTTTTATCAAATATCATTTGTCATTATGGGATTCCTGTGAAGATTATTATGGATAATGGGTCCAATCTCAACAACAAAATGAAGATGAAATTGTGCCAGAATTTCAAGATTCAGCATCACAACTCTTTCTCGTATCGCCCGAAAATGAATGAAGCTGTTGAGGCAGCCAATAAGAATATCAAGAAGATTGTACAAAAGATGGTTGTAACCTACAAGGACTGGCATGAGATGCTACCTTTTGCTTTTCATGGTTATCGTACATCAGTGCATACCTCGATGGGGGGTAACTCCTTTCTCATTAGTGTACGGTGTGGAAGCAATTTTTCCGGTTGAAGTTGAATTCCCTTCGTTAAAGTTGATGATAGATGTGAAACTTGACGAGGCTGAATGGGTTCAGAACAAATTCGATCAGTTGAACCTTATCTAATAAAAAAGAATTACTAATATCTGGCATTGATAGTTATATCGAAAACGGATGAAGAAAGCATTCGACCAAAAAGTTCATCCTCAAAGCTATAAGGCTGGTGACCTTGTTTTGAAGAGGATACTTCTCCCTCAATCTGATACCAGGGGCAAGTGGACTTCGAATTATGAAGGGTCATATGTTGTGAAGAAAGTTTTCTATGGCAGAGCTATGATTCTTGCAGCTATGGATGGTGAAGACTTTCCACTCCCTGTAAAAGTAGACGTAGTCAAAAAATACTTCGCATGAAAAAGACCCGCTAAGTCGACGACTTAGGCAAAAATGGACATCCCAGCGAACCGCAAAAGAAATGAATAAAAGGTCCGGGAAAAATTAGGGATAAAAATAAAAATAAGTACATCCGCTAGTTGAAAACCCGAAAGGGCAGCTTAGGCAAAAAAGGGTATCCCGGTGGATTGAAAACTCGAAAGAGAAATCTAGGCAAAAGTTAGGGATTGAAATCAAAAGGATACGTCTTGCGGAGGATCTTTGATTTCATTTCGCTGTTACAAATTGGAAACCTAAAGGGTAGGAATCAGTTCAATCATCTTCTTCCAAAAGCAAAGTGCTGAGAACATTGAGGTCATAAGAGTTATAGCAGAATCAGAACTTGAGGGAAATACATAGTCACATTGTCAGTCTTGTAATACACTTTTGTTTTTGTTTTTTCAATTACCTCTTTCTAGGAATTTCCTCCCAATGTAAATGCCTATTTACAGGCCAACTATTAATAAAAAGTTCTTTTCACTCAAAAGCTTGTTCTTTGTTTTTACTTTACTTTTTTATTTGCAAAAACGTCAGAATTTTTTATAATCATTGTATCTGAAAATTTAAAGACTTTACACAACATGATTAGAAACATTTGAATTTGCTTGCAATTTTTGTGTGGCCTGGTTGGTAGACAAAGTAGTCATGCTATGCCTAGGGCACTTTGGTGTGTTTTGTTTTGCAGGAGCCTTTGTTCACTCGTAGATGTCCGACATACCTGTTTGTTTTCCTAACAAAGAGTCCTTGGCTTTTGATAGACGAGTTTTTCTTGGCAACGAATTATGGTTCCCCAACAGTTATTGTTGAAGTGCTGCTTATGAGAATGTTTATACCCCAAGACAGGGTTTCATTCCCATTTGTGAGACCTTCCTTATTCCCCAGCCAGGTATATCTGAGATTTGTCTCATTCCCCGGTAGATTTTCTTTATTGAGATTGCTTGTTCAGTCATCCTCTTATCTCTAACATAAGTGTACTTTCAAAGAATACTTCATCCCCAACTAGAGTTCTATGCACGAGTTCTCTTGTACCCGACAATGCAAGATTTTGTTATCCCTAACGGAAGAAGTGATAAGTTGCGGCCTGAGCAGTCACAGGTGGAATTTGTTCCCCGTTGGTCCAATGGTAGTTAGTATCATCCCCAACATTGTTCAATCTTCATCGAATCTCCTCATTAAGAGTCTACATTGAAGATTTGAATCTCTCCATCAGAGCTTGCAATTTATTTTTGCAACTCCCCACAAAATTCTAGATTTTTGGGGTTCTATTCAGCAATTCCTTATATCCCCTTTATTTCTCAACAAAATCATGCATCATTACATTGCATCAATAAAAACTGCGTAGCATTTCTATTTTTACATGGAGCATTACGCCATAGAAAAATTCAAACATGCATCGAAACATGAGTCAATTAGGGTCTTCTCATTGAAAACATTTGTTTGATGTATCCCCTAGAAAAGTAATTCTCACGAAATACCCTGATACATGATGCATTACCGGCTTAAGTCTCTTTCTCCAAAGTCCAGTGTTTGCTGGCATTCCTCGGTCAGGTCTGTTTAGTCCTCCTTGGTTAAGTCCAATTATTATTGGCATTTCTCTAGAGTCTAGTGTTTACTGGCGTTCCTCGGTCAGGTCTGTTTAGTCCTCCTTGGTTAAGTCAAATTATTATTGGCATTTCTCTAGAGTCCGGTGTTTACTGACGTTCCTCGGCCAGGTCTATTTAGCCCTCATTGGTTAAGTCCAATTATTATTGGCATTTCTCTAGAGTCCAGTGTTTACTGGCGTTCATCGGTCATGTCTGTTTTGCCCCCCCTCGATTAAGTCCAATTATTATTGGAATTTCTCTAGAGTCCGGTGTTTAGTGGCGTTCCTCAGTCAGGTCTGTTTAGCCCTCCTTGGTTAAGTCCAACTATTATTGGCATCTCTCTAGAGTCCAGTTTTTTACTGGAGTTCCTCGGTCAAGTCTGTTTATCCCCCCTCGTTTAAATCCAATTATTATTGGCATTTTTCTAAGAGTCCAGTGTTTACTGGCGTTCCTCGGTCAGGTCTGTTTAGCCCCCCTTCGGTTAAGTTCATCCTTATTGGCATTTCTTAAAGTCTAGTGTTTACTGGCATGTCCTCCGGTGATAGAAGAAAGAGAAAAAGTTTAACAATTACCCAATGCATTACCATTCCTCAGAGTGCAAATTTCACGGTTCTTTGGGTATTCAATCCCCTTTCACCTTGAATGTCTGAAAGTCATCGCTTTTTCTGACCTTTCAGGTCAAAGAAGATTGAATAGGGGCAGTTGTTGTACCCCAAAATTTACCCTCTTCTTTTCAACCCTAATTGGCTCATGTTTATTTATCATACATATTCATGCATGTCATTGGTTCTATGGTTATGGGATCAAGGTATCTTGCTTTATTGGGGCATTTCAAGCAAGAAAGAAGAAGGACATGTATCCAAGTCAAAGATGAGGGGATGTCCTCAATCTCACGGGTCACTCAAGCCACAAGGGTTCCATATTCATCAAGATATTTCCACATACTCATTGTATCCTCAGATGATTGAGATTGGCAAGGGATTTGAAGATGATAATCATTCTCCTAGCATTTGGCTATCAACTAGGGTTTTGGTCAAAGTCAGGTCGTAACTGACTATTTTTTTTAGAAAAACTTGTTTCCATGATGAAGTATTGGTCCTCAAGGCATTCATGAGTGAAGTATTGGTCATTGATATAATCAGAAGAAGGTCAATTGATCAAGATAGAAGAAGAATCGACTCTATAGAACAAAAGTCAATTGTGCAACCAAAAAGTCAACTCCTGACTTTTTAAGGTCAAACTTGTGTCTCATGAGTCAAATGTGGCTAATGGTTGAGATATGTCCAAATGGAATCACAAGAATCAGGAAATCAAGAGTTTTGTCTAAAATGACCTAATTTGGAAATTAGGGTTTTTAGAAACTTGCTATTTTTGGCAAGTGTGGTGTTAATAAGAAGCTACCTTCATGGCCAATGTTCCCTATGATCAAGACTCCAAATCAAATTGGCCTTAACATGAAAATTGTTCCCCTTTCTCCAAGATTTAAGGAGATATGAAGTTTGAAGCATTTGGAGCATCATGGTTCAAGTTATGATCATTGAAAGATTGATATTTCAAATTCATCAAATGTCTGACACTTAGAAAATTTCTAAGTGTTTCAAGTCAGGATTTCCAAGCATGTTCATGGCAATTTTAAGGAATGTCAGAGGCTTCATTTCAAGTTGTTTTCAACATGAGAAATGTTCCTTGGTCCTCCCTATTTCCATTAGTATCAAGCTTGTAAATTTTGGTTGAGTACACACCAAGTTACATTCGTGTCAAGTTGGCTGCATGGCCATGTTTATGCTCAAGATGAATCATGCAATCAACCAAGTTTTGCACACTTTTCCCCAAATAGCTTAGCAAGGTTCACTCCATCACACGCACCACCTTCTTTTCCTTTCCCTAAATAGCCCAAACAAACTTTCTCCATGCACACTCTTGCTCCCATGCATTTAGCAAAAGAAGGAATGTTTCAAGCAAACAAACATGTTAGTTCTGTCCTCCCTCACGCGCCAAGCCCATGCTGATGTTTTCCACCCCTTTTCCCATGACCAAAATGCAGCAAGCATGATCACAAAACATTCTGAAATGCAGCATTGCATACCACTTCTAATTTTTGCATAAACTTCCAATCATGCCCCCAACAGTTCTCTCATATTGGAAAGCATTACACCTCATCACAGATGCCATATATAAGTGAGACATGACCTAATTTCGAGAGGAGAGACCATTGAAAAGAGAGAATCTGAATTTGCAACTTTAAAGCTTGAAAGCATTTTCTCATTTGGAAGCTCGTCCCTCACCATTTGTTCTGCTTCATCTCTTCCATTTGAAGATTACAAAGCTTTGTTGGAGGGATTTTTGAAGATCAAACAAGCACAAGAGGTAGTGTACCTTCTCCACTAGGTAAGCTTCTTCCCACTCCATCTCCTTCATTTTTAATCTAAGCATGCCATGAGTGGTTTGTATGTGTTGTGTGTGAGTGGTCCAACATGATATTTTGGCTTGAATGTTTGAGTTATGTGCATATGAATTGCTGAAACTTGGTGAGAATAATGAGTTTTGCTTGACTTTCGTGCAAACTTTCTCCATGATTTATCCACCATTTTGAGTTTTTCTTGACATGATGTTGTTCTACTCCATGATATTTGCATCTTTTCTTTTGATTTCATTCATTTTTGTGAACTGTGGAGGAAGTTATGAATGGTTGAAGTTGTTGGGTTGAGAGTGCATGAAGCTAGGTTTAGTATCGTGCATGCTTTTGGATTGAGGTTGAAGATGATGAGTGTTGCTTTGTGATTGGATAACGCATGTTTTTGTCTTTTGTGACTTAAATTGAGTGTGACCGATTGATATATGTCCACATGATTTTTTGTTTTATTCTAATGGCACGCCCTCCGAATCTGATTTTAAGTGAAATGTATCATGGGCCTGCACGCTTCGCTTTTCCCACCCTCATCTGTTTTGGCCCATTGCGTGTTTTCACATGTTTCCAGTTATTTCCCACTTTTACTTTTGCACCCCACTTGTCCTTTTGCTCCATTTTTTTTCTTTTGTTTTATTTTTCAATTTTGATTTTATTTTAATATCTCAAATGCCCCAATAATTCCCAAAAAATTCATAATTATATTTTAACATGTTATTTATTTTTCCATATTTTTTTATTTTATTTTTCTAATTGTTTTATTATTTTATTTTAATTATATCATAAAATGTGTTTGGTTTGACATGATTTTAGAATTAGGGTTTTGTTCTTATTGATTCCTATGGCCTTTTGACCGAAATTTTTGTACACACCTAGGCACATATATGTAGGACATTTGGGCTTTATTTTGGTGATTTAACCATTCAATTTGGTTCATGTTTGATCTCCTTTTAATGCTTGAATTGTATGATCAATGATGGATTGTAATACTTGATGTTTATTGCCATGTTGAAAATTTTCTTGGCCTTATTTTTAGACATATATTAATACACTCTTGAGTTGCTGACTTCTTGTTGTCTTGTAGTTTTTCACTTGTCTTTGAAGCCTCCTAATTATTTCTTTTAAGTAATACAATGCATGCCTATTTGGTTGGCCTTTGTTTGCTTTGCTTGTTTGTTTAGGGAATGAACTTGTGTAACCATTTAGGGTTCAATGTTATCTTTTGTTCATAATTAAGATACCATGAGGTATAACATCTCTACTCATTTTTATAAGTCACCCCATGCCTTCTCGTTTGAATTCAATTAAGTTTTGCCCATGATATTTCTTGCCCATATTTGGGATCCTTCCTTAAGTGTACCTTGTGCCATGACTCCTCAATGCTTGAGTGATCTATATGATTGATATACCATACTATTTGTTTCTATCTTATGGGTCTTGACATTTAATTTCCATGTTCACCTTCACTTTTGCTTAACATGATGCTTGTTTCCATTTAGAAGACATGTTTAGTTTTTACCATGTTCTTATTTTGCTTCCCTCTTTGAATGTGGTTTGATATGGTACTAGAGTAATGATTATATGTCTCTCATATGTGAATTCCATGGTTAATCTATTGTCTCCTCTTCTCTAATTTCCCTGTGCCCATACTCCTTGTTTAAGAATTGTTGACTTATTTTGTTGACTTGAATGAATGCTTGCTTACTTCAATGCTTATGCCTTGAATTCAATTCTTGTTTGAATTCTTGATATGCCATAGAGACATGTTTAAATTTGATTATCTTGTTCATGTTTTTCTCTTATTTATTCACCATGTCCCTTCTCTTTTTTCTTTGCTTGTTAGCACCTAGATTAGAAGACTAGTTCCCAATTAGGTTTGTTTGTAACCTTACATTTGCACATGTTTGTGAAACTTATTTTCCAAGAATGATTAATTTATGATAATGAGTTTATTATGACTTAGTTGATGACTTATATCTCTTCTCATCTCCTTCACTTCAATTCACTTTCATATACCATGCTAAGTTAAACACTCCACACTTGTAGCCTTGCATACTAACTTGTTTGAGTGTTTGCTTTCTTTTAGGCTTTCTAATGCCAAGGACTATTGATCGTGATCCTTAGGGTTTTGATTAACATGTATAAATGTTTACTTTGATGATAAGTTGCTTCCCCATGAATGTTTAATGACATGCTCCTTGCTTGAGTTTTGTTTGCAATTTGCTTGAGTTTTGTCTCCCATTACCATGACTAGTTAAGTTTTGATGTGTAACATGAAATGTTTGTGATAATTTGAGATATATTAAAGAATTTCTAGACTTAGGTGTTTACCTCTTGTCTTTTATTTGCTTGTTTTCTTTGGAATTATTTGAAGTTGTGACTTCTAATTGCTTATTTGCTCTCCTACTTGCCTAGTTAGGTGATTTTCTCTTCTTCTTGTCCTATGTTGCCTTGTTTAAGGTAGGATTGTATTGATAACATGTTAGAACCATTAGCTTCAAGTTGTTTTATTTTGTTCTCATAACATGTTCATTTGGTTGGTTAACTTTTGATTGAGTGTTTTGCTTCCTTACTTGTTTAAGTAGGACCGTTCTTAGGTTATGAGATGTCCATCTCTTGTATGCCTTGAATCTTTCTCTTTATGGTTTGATGTGTGATTGTTAAATTATCATATTTCCTTCTACCTTGTTTCTTGCTTAGGTGTTCACCTAAGTGCATGTTCTTTCACCTTTTATGCTTGCTTGTTTAAGTAGGCATTGCTTTAGGTATCTTGTTTAAGTGCCTATGTGTGAGTAAGTGTTCACTTCTCATTTGATGTGTGATTGTTTAATTGCCATCTCTTCTCTTATTTTGCCTTGATGACATGAATGCTACTTGTTTAAGTTATTTTTGTGTTATCTTTGGTCTTGGTTTATTACTTACATAAGTGTTTACCCAATTACATGTTCATGTGATGATTGCTTGCTTTCATTACCTTGTTTAAGTGTTTGATTGCTTTCTTTCCTTCCTCTTTTTCTTTCTCCTTTCCTTGTGAGATTGCATGCTTCCCATAGGCTTCTTTATTTATTTCTTAGTCAAGATTGAACTAAGTAGACCTTAGGATTGATATCCATATATGACAATATTAGGTAGAAGTTCCCTTGATCCTAACTTTAGGTCCACATTGCATGACAACAGGTAGGATTGAGACTCCCTTTTGTTAGCCCTTTTTCTGTTTTGCATTCACGCTAAAACTAAAATCTTTTTCTTAATCAAATTCAAAAACACTCTAATACTATTGAAACTCTTTCACAATTAAGAGAGAAATACATAGATACCCCCACCTTCTAAGGGACCATCTGATGTATCCTTTCAACAAAAACACTCAACAAATCAAAACTCCATTTGCCACTTGGATTTTCTTGAAAATTTTCATTAAGGGTTGTTACCCATAAAAATCACCAACACACCAAAGTTTTTGAGAAGAACTACGATGCTAAAATTCTTTTTGATATGTAGGCATTAGATTGCTAAACCTAAGCGAGCGCAATAATAAAAACCTTTTATTTTTCTCTGTTAATAATTCATTTTCATGCGTTCCCTTTGCAACCTAGATTTAGACTTGACACACCCTTTGATTAGAACAACAAGAGTGGATCCTGTAGAATACTACAGATGTGAGGGTGCTAATACCTTCCCCTTACATAATCGACTCCCTTACCCATCTCTTGGCTGCAAGACCATTGGATTCACCCTTTTGTAGGTTTACTCAATGTTTCCTTTCCCCCTCTTGGTATAAATAACATTGGTGGTGACTCTATTTCCTGTACGTGTTTCTGCGAGATGCGACAAAGGGAATGAACTCCTGCCTTACAACTTTAGAGATGATACCCATGCTCTTGAGATTCTTCCCCTAGGAGATCTTTCCAACATCCTTTACAAGTTTATCATTTAAGCCGCTGAACAGAAGGTCATCTACCAACCCATTCTCAATAAGAATGTCAAAAATGAGCCTTTCATTGGGGATGAACTTGCTTTTGCTCTTCTTTGAAGATCCATTAATTCTGGATTCTCTGATTGAATCCCTCATGAATTTGAATAAGATAGAAGGGAGTGCTAGCTTGAGACTATTCAATAGAAAAATAGCATAAACTTCTGACGTGTGCTGACATAGTCAGAACTGTTGGTGCTAGGCCTATGATGAATGCAACCCACAATGATCTTGAACCATACTCTTAGGTTGTTTGTCAAGTCCTTAGCACTTGGACCTTTATTATCCTCAATATTGGTTCCATTTTTGAAGATGACAGAAGCAATAACTTCTTCTCTCTTAGCATTGATCTTGGCACTGTGAGTTCTTTTTCCCTTTCCATTATGCGAGATTAAGCCGTCAATGATTTTTTCAGTAATGACAATCTTCCTATTCATAACATAGGAAGTTATTGTTTCCTTTTCTGCAATGGCATGCACCCAAAGTTGCTTTACTAATACTGGGTACACAGGGCCAATTAGTCTCTCAAAGAAATTCTTCCATCCCTGAAGTTCCAAGGTTTCAAAGAAGTCAAAGCCATTGTCCTTCAGATTCTTAAAGTCCACAATTGTTTCACAAAGTACCATTAACTCGTGGACATAAGTGTTTAGAGTTATGTAAGACCCCAATTTTGACCCTAAGATCCCTCATGCATTTCATCACAAGCATTAACATTGGGATCATACCTTGGCATCCTCCTTACCCCTTTTCATTGGGTTTGTTTTGGGAGAGATAACCAAGCACTTTGTGATTATATCATACTTGTATTTTATCATTCTACTAACCAAGATACCAAAAGTATGTATTTGTATTTATCTAACTCTTTTTGTAGGTAGGGACATGATATCCTTGATTCATTGATCACATCTAGGGTTTGAGACCCTCATGAATAAAGAGCATAATCAAGAATTGATTCAAGAGTGGTTATGAACATAATATATGAGTCCTAATTGCTTCTACATGTTATATTGATCAAGTTTGCTTCAAGAGTTTGAGGGTGAATTGCCTTGGAAACCCTAGTTTGACTGGGTATCTTGAGTAACTTCTCCAACAAGCTATCTCACCTATTGATCAAATTTCTCAAGGGACACTTCAAATTTCATAATCTTATGCATATATGATCTAACATGATCCAAGAAAGTCAAGAGATTTGGAAATTAGCAAGTTGGTTGATGGTGGTTGGCCAGATGAATTCATCTAATCTTAACCGGGTCTCCCTAGACCCTATCTCCTACAATTTTCACCATATGAAAATGCTTCCAAGGGAAAACTTACTCTAAATGATTTTATAAACAACTTTAATGTTGGGACCTATAGCTAGTTTTGCTTGGAAAATCATTTTCTATGTTGAAACATTATAGGCCATTTTGTCTAAACCCTAATTTGAAAGTCAACTTCCCAAGGCCATAACTTGCTCAATTTTTATGAGATGAAAGATTTCCAAGTTTAACAATCAAATTAAATGTGTCTACTTAAACTTTTATGTTTGGAGTGGGAGCTAATTCAACTTCTTTGCACATGTGATATGAGGCTACATTATAGGTCAGTTTTGACCTATACCATTGATCAAGTGATTTTTCCAAACTTCAAACATGCATAACTCTATCATTTCAAATCCAAATGACATGAAATTTGTTACCATTTTTAAAGTCTTTGAGAGAGCTACAACTTTGATGAAGACACGTTTCTCATCTGAAGCTCCTATAAAAAGTTAAGCAAGGTGGAATATTGAGACATATGGCTTGATACTTAGAAAATTTTCAATATGTCAAATTTTTCCAAACTTCCACCTCAAATATCTCCAAGTTCCAAGCTCCAAATGAAAAATTGTTCAACATCAAACTTGTTCCTCTTGATCTCACCTTTTCAAAGAGCTAAAATTCATGCATTTTGGATGAGAAATGCATAGGCTGCGCATGGCTTAAACAGGCTGGTATCATGTGTCATGGATCCAACTTCAAATCATAATTCTCAATTGCCTTGCAATCCAATCCACCTCCAATGCATCTGAACTTCATTATGGACTTTTGAACAATCATTTGATGGGCTTATGCGTGCCCATGCAACTTGCTTACATCACTTTGCCAATTTTGGAAACTTGAAGGAGTGTGCAATTATCATTTGAATTCTCTATAAATTGAAGCTCAATTGCTCAGTATCAACACACACACTGCGCCAACTTTGATTCCCCATAGAAAATCCTTCACATTGAGAGGATAAACCTGAAAGATTCTGTTGAATTTGAGCTTGAATCTCCACTATTTTAGAATTCAATTCTCCAGGAGTCCATTGATTCTAAGCCATTCCATTCCTCTTCTGCAAGAAATTGGAGTGAAGCAAAGCACGATTCAGATCAAGATCTAGCAAGCTCAGACCTCCATTGAAGGTATTTTGCAGAAAATTTGATCTCTTCGATTCTCCTTGTTTCTTGCTCAATTCTCTTGGTTATTGTGTTGGCTGAAGTCCTACCAATGTAGGTAAGGTGTTTGAGTTATTTTGATGATGAATTGAAGCAACTCAGATCATGAACCTCATTTTTCAATTCCACATATCTCTCAATATAGTTGGAATTGGAAGAAATGGAGGTGATATTCGTGCTCAGTGATGTTTTCTCTTTAAAATCATGTCCCTGTTTGCAATTTTGGTGATGGTTGATGATGGCCAGTCCGACGAGGCTTGCCGGAGAAGACAACCGGAGCTCTGGCTCCGGTGATGAGTTGTCTCAAGTCTAGACCATGTGAATCTTGCTCCACCTTATAATCTCAGCCTATCCTTTTGATTAACACATTTGCCACGCAGTTGACTCACGTGTTGGTGGAACGCGCGCTGTGGATCATCAGATCTGCCACCTCAATTAATGAGGGAGATCTGATGGTCCACGTTTTTTTGTAATTTCTGATTTTTCATTTTATTTCATTTTATTAAATAATTCATATTAAATCCAATATTGATCCAAAAAATATGGGACTTTTACCAAAAATTTTCAAATATTTTTCTCTTTTATATTCTGAATTAAAATTATTTTTTGGATCATTATGAATATTTTTCATGAATTAATTGATTTGTCACTTGTTTTTAATTGTTTAAAAATACTTTTAAGTGTCCAAAAATTATGAATTTTTTTATCCAAGGTCCTTTGACCTTGTTTGACCTATGATAAATCACATGTCCATTTATTTGGTGTTTTGATGTGATTTTAGGATTTGGACAAAACATATTTGAATTTAATGCATTATTTTAATACTTTTAATTGAATAAATGCCATTTTAATTATGTTGACCATTTGGATTGACTTATTTGAGTTTCTCATTTGTTGTTGGGTCTTGGTCAAGGTTGATTTGACTTTGTCAAGTTAATATTATTGGATTTAAGGGATTGATGGAATGTACATTCCATCTCCCAAAATGAATGAATAATATTAATTTGGTAAACATCCTCTTTTGACCAATTTGTGATCTCATTCATCCCTTTCCCTCTTCATCTAATTCCCCTTCTTCATCCATTCATTTTCAATTGGCCAATGACATCTCAAAGTCCAAATGCTAGTTGATTGAAAGATTAACATGAATATGGATGAGATTATGCTACACCTTTGCATATTTTGTGTGTGTGGTATGTTTAATGAGCATAGTTCTTAATACTATGTCTTCAACATGCATTAACACCAAAAGTTTATTTCTCGGCCTTAAATAGTTGTGACTTCTACATAATTCCAATTACGATTGCTTAACATAGCGTTAAATTTGTGACACCAAAAGGCATAAGCATTCTAGTTTGTGAGATTGTAAGTCTCCTCTCTTCCATGGTATTGTGTGGAAACTTGGCCTTCTTTCCTTCCTTTGGAAGATGTTTTGGTTCAAGGATCCATGCTTGTGGCAAGTGGGTTGAGTGTTCTCCAAAGAATGTCTTGACATCAAAAAGCAAACAAAACTAACCATTAACTTACTAACTATTAACTTTTACTTTCAAGCCTTTACTTTTAATGCAATTTACTTTTATTGCCCTATTATCATTTGTCATTGTACATATCATTCTAATTTTTTATGTTTATGCAATTTTCACTTTGTCCACTTGGACCATATTGTGTGATATACTTTGTTGCTTTGTTTGTTTGATTGGTCTTTGACCATTAATGCACATAATAATAACAAAAACCCTAAAAGACTTTTGAGTGGACTGTTGTTTTGATCTCCCCAATTGGACTTAGTACTTAGGTAACATTCCTTTGCTAAATGGACTTGGCCAATGCCAATTTGTTGAAAGACCAAGAACTTGCAAGTTTTGGATTCATATGATACATAATTCTAGATCTCTCCAGATTCATCTACAACATTGATCCTTGTTAAGCTGTCATGTTAAACCTGTGACTTGTGGAATTCATCTGCTACATGGGTTATTCTAAAGAAGATCACTGAAGTGGATAAGCTTGGATGAGGAAATCTTTATTTGATGCCTTTACTCTTCAAGATTGATATAATTGTGCATTTGTGTGTTGCTTGATCTAAAAAGTCCAAGGGAATTCTGGGTTTCTATTAACATGCCTGTCTATTGGATTACTCCCATTTGGTTAGATCTTTTCAACTTTGAACTTTTAAATTTCTTAGATGTAGGGTAGTCTCTTCATCTTCTTCCCCATTTCTTTAATTTCAAAATCTCTCCCTCCATTTTCAAAATCTTCTTTGTGTGAATTGCTTTTGTTCTAAACTTAGACCATTTCTTTCAAAAAGTTAGAAACCTTGGCCTTATGCCATTGCATTTTCAAACTTACTTTCTTAAATCAAACTTGTAAATGAACTTAACAACACTTGACTTAAACTTTCAAAAAGCCAAAAAGAACTAACTCATTCAAACCATTTTTAGGCCTTTGTGCCTTTCCAACTTAAATATTGTTAAAATCAACCAACTCATTTTGAAATTTGTAGCACGAACTACGAGGTTTTGATCCCTCATTTATATGTTGGTACGTAGGCACGAGACCGAAGGTCGTGTCAAACACAAAAATATAATTAATTAATTCTTTTCTCATCCCCCCATTCTATTTGTGTGTAAACATCACTTTGTACAAAATACATATGCACACAAAAAGGGCTTCCTAGGAGTACCTAGGACACTTTGGGTGTTAACACCTTCCCTCTGTGTAACCAACCCCCTTACCCGTGATCTCTGACTTTTATTAGTTTTTAGTTGAAAACTTCTTACTATTTGGGTTTTGTTCGCATTTTTTCCCTTTCCCTTGGAAACAATAAATCGCGGTGGCGACTCTTGTTAATTGATCTCTAGCTTATCAATAGCTTAATGATCATGAATTTCCCGCTATAGAAATTAAGTGGCGACTCTGCTGGGGAGTAGTCTCCAGTGGGTTTAGCCTACTTTGTTGTGTGAATACATTTGTATATATGTGATGTTTATATATATGTATGTGTGATATAATCTGCTTGTTGTTGTCGCATCCGCGAAAAAACAACCGGCGGGACTCAAATAAAAACACAACACAGAGCCGCCACTGCGCGTTATTTATCCCAAGATAGGGAAAGGAAACGCTCAGAGAAACCTGGAAAGGAAATGGTCTTGCGACCAAAGAGAAAGGGTAAGGGAGTCGGTTACGCAAGGGGAAGGTATTAGCACCCCTCACGTCCGTCGTACTCGACGGGATCCACGCTCTAAGAAAAGAATAGGTTGCTAAACATCACACACACGCACAGGGAACGCAGGTGGGGTTAGGAGAAGGGAGCTCGATAGGACGTCGCATCCTATGCCTACCTATCTTGTCTGGAACAAGAATCAGAGCCACTGTAGTTCGGCTTACGCACGCCAAACAACACAAAACACACAAACAGATGGCAAACATGGAGCCCGACAACCACTCGATGGAATTACGTCAGCATCCGAACCAAAACACGCACAATCAGATAACAAACAAACACACACAAAAGAAAAAAAAGTGCCCGGAGTGGTCTCGCACGACCACCTGCCTACATACCTCGTCTGGAACAAGGATCAGGGCGATGTAGTTCCCCCTCAAGGGAAAGAAAACCTAGCCAGAAACCGAGGGAAGACGCACTACCAGGGAGCTGTACTCGAGCCTAGTGTTGTCATGCATCATTACCCTATTGTTGAGGTTTCTATCCTACTTGCATAAGCAAACTACTCCTATCCAGGAAAGAAGCAAACATACAAGCATACAAGCATACATCAAATGAGAACAAGCATCTCAAGTAAACATGTCAAACAAATATTCACATAACACCCACTATAGCCAATCAAGAGGGCTCAAACAATGGGTTTGACTGCCTAGGCAAGTCATCTGTACAAGGGTTAATAGCGCTCTTAACCTTGCCATTACGAGGCTAAGGTGAAGCAGATGAAAAGGTGAAGTGAGGATGAGACCTCACAGCTCTTATCCCTGACCAGGGAGAGCTTCAGACAAAGGAGCGTGGGTCCAGAATGGAGGGACCCTTCTACGCTCAAAGACTCTGACTCGATTGTGCAACAGCACAGGATCTTGGGTTTATGTCCCAATGCATCAACACACAGCCGTGTGAGCAGAGGGACGACTCACGGAATAGTGGGGGATAGATTGCATATCCCTTTGATCCACCAATTGCCTCATAGAGGTCTTTCACCTGCTTGGCACAAATGTAAACAACCACAAACATTGCCTCTTAAGGAGGACTTCAGACAGTTTGCCCGGCCAAATAACAGACCGGGTCTCCAGACTACATGAAGAATAGAAGTCCTACCTCAAGTGGTTTAAAAACCAAGCAGCAGCAAGCAAGTTCTTAAAGAACTGTAAGCGACTAAATGTACCTGAAATCAATCAAGTATCATCAGTACTCAGCCAGACAACAATAAACAGCAAATGTTAATCAGTCAGACTATACAAACAACACAAGCACATAAATGCAAGCTACAAGCTCAAGCTCAAGCTTCACAACCTACAAAACAAAGTTATGTTAGTTCTCCACATCAAACAAATTCAATTTTATTGACTTGAATCATTCTCCTTAAGCTTTGTGCATTTCATCCTGAAAAGTCAAACCAAATGTGAGAAACTGGACCACTAGGCCAAGCCTAGGGTCCAAAAGGGAGAAAAAATTCTAAACAGCAAACAATTCTCAGCCAAAATCAAGTTAATGCCAAACAAAAGCAAATACAATTGGTCCCATGCTTATACCATTTACCATATTCATTTCATGACCAAAACATGTCAACTTATGTCAAACACAACACCAAAAACACAAACAGAATGACTTCATCCAAATCCATATCAAAACAATTTCAAAAATCCTCAAATAATTTACACCTAAACAGGACATATTCAAGGTATAGCATGTCAATTTTTAGCTCAATTGGACAAAAGGAACTATGTCAATGAAAATCAAGAAAAACAGACACAAATATTCAAGCCAAACCATATCATCAACACATGCATTCACTTCAAAAAATCATAAGTCAATGAAAATAATAAAGAAATGAATAGTACCAAAACAGGGATGTCCCACAATGTGTCTACAACCAGCATACCAAATTTCATGTTCATCTAAAACCATATGAGGATTTCACATTAAATTTACAAACATGTGTCATATGAACTTGCATAATTGACCAACCGAGATGAAAAATATCAATCAAATTGAAAATGCCACATACAAATCCATAAAAATTCATATAGCATCTCAACATATCAATGATCATACATGCAAAATTTCAATCCATTCTAACAAGCATAGGCTAGGCAAATAATTTCATGAAGTTGCCCTAATTAGGTGTGACACAAATTGTCACACCTAAGTTCAAAAATTCATATCTCACTCCACAGGTATCCAAAATTCACAAAATTTATATGTAAATCACCATCATCATGTCTATAATCACCACAAAAAATTTCAGACATTTCTTTTAAGGCATGAGTATTTCACATTAAAAATGGTAGAACATGTCAAAAATGCATACAAGTCAAACAACCCTAGGTCAAACCAATTTTCCACCAAGCACAATTTGCAAAATCATACTCATAAAAAACTAGAGACAAAATGGAAGCTGTAGAAAAAATCCTCATATTTTTCTGATCATTAAAATATTTTTTATGAATTTTTTAAGCTTGATCAATTAAATGAAATAATTATTTAGATGTTATATTAAATTAATTAGATTCAGTGGCAATATGGTAATTATCGAGTCCAATGGTCAAAACGCGGCGTAGCATTAATGCGGTGGAGGCGTGTGATTGGCTGGATTTGCGCGGCAAACAGCTTTTGAAATTGGCTAAGCGTTGAGACGGATCAAACGCACAGAAAAGTCCAGAAAATCTTCATCTTCATCGTGTTTTTTCCAGAATTGCCAAGAACACATGAACACTAAAACTCAACCAAAATCTACAAACGAATAGTCATTGGAAAGGTCTGCACGCCAGGATCACGAATATATACATGATTTTACCTAATTCTAAGCATGGCAACGGGATCGATCCAAAATAGAAACGCACATCAAACTTTAGATCCAAATATCTCATTCAATATTCAACCAAATCACAAACCACAAGTTGCATCGTGTTCTACATCACAAGATCTTTCTAAACCCTAGCTCAATTCAAACAATGACGAAGTTCGAAAAATCACCTTATGATGATGCAGTTGGAGATTCAGCTTGTTTCGAGGCTTCAATGGCAGAAACAGACGCTCTATGAGGACGTAGAAGACGCGTGAAGGTGAGAATCCAACTCAACAGTGCTCCAGCTTCGTGAAATTGCCAACTGCTATCATCATGAGCTTGCATTAACAGTCCCAATTCAGCCTCAGTTTTCCAAGATCTTGCCTCAACAGGTCTTCATCATGCTTGCCAATGTTGATTACCACAAGGATTGAGCAAAAAGAGTGGCGAATTCTTGTTGAAAATGATGAAAATGTTGGAAGAAGTTTGAGAGGATTTTGTGAAAAGTGGAGGGAAAAGTTGTTAGATCCTCTTGAGAATTGTAATTATGATCAGAGTTTGTTATGATTAGGCTTATATATCTCCAATTAATCAGCTCTTAATCCTCCAATTAACAAAATGCAAAGTGATTAGCAAATGTGTCATTTTCAAGCCAAGGGCAAAAATGTACTTTCATATGCCAGCCAATGCCAGCTCATTGACAGCTCACACACTCTCAAAATGACATGTGTGAGCTGTTGCAACTTGTCTCATGTTGATTGGATGAGTATTTTGCATTTTCCACATGTGATGGCTATGTTATGCATTTTCAAGTCCATTTCAAAAGTCAATTCTCAAACCACAAGGCCTTGGCATGTTATGAGCATTCCAACAATTTTCAAATGTCATTTGTGAAGTGTTGCAAAAATCCCCACTCAAAAATTCCCATTATTTCTCAAGTTGGACAATTTTGCCCCTGGTTCTTTTAACTGTACAGTTGAAATTTGACTTTTTGCATTGACCATTTTTGAAGAAATCCAATTATTCACCATGAAAGTACATATCAAATGGAGTTTGTGCATAAAAAGATTACTCAATTTGGACACTCCATGTGGAAGTTATGCCCCTCTGATTATGGGTCATTTTTGAAATTGACTGGACCATAACTTGCCAACCATACATGGGATTTTCAAGTTCTTGGACTTTTTGGAAAGGTGAGAACAAGATCTACAACTTTCATGTTGAACAAATTTTGATTTGAAGCTTCCTTGGACATGTAATTTTGAGGTCAAAAACTTTCCATTTTTGGAAACTTCCATTACAAGTCACTTTCTATTTTTGGCAGTTTTTGTTCTGACTTGATTTTCTCCATTCTTAAGCTTTGACATGTCATATAACACTTGTTCCAACATGAATGAAGTGTATCCAACTCTCTCCACCTCCAAATCCATTAAATCATGCACAGTTAACCATAGTTGACTTTTTAGCTGATAGATGAATTTGGCCATGCATAGATCAATCTGAGCTCCAATTCTCTGATGAAATGGCTCAAGGGTGAAACCCTAGCCTCAATAACCTCCATATAATCAAATAATGATCCCCATATCCATCATAAACCCCATCTCCTGATCATGCCCTGATTGACCCAATGCAACTGATTAGGGTTGACCAGTGGTCAAAACCCTAATCTCAAGGAATGTGCTTCAACACTTGCTGATGACAAACCATGATGATGATGATGTATCACTTCAAACAAGATGAAGACCAATATCTTTTGAGAATCACAAAACCCTAATTCATAACCCAATCCTCAGATGGCCAATGATCAGTCAATAAAACCCCTGCTTGCACTTTGACTTCCTCATCTTCTGATCAAGACTTGGGAGGATAGCTTGCACAATGTAACCACATGATGTGCAATATGCAATGCCTAATGACCTAAAAATGATATGTAATATGTTAATGCTAGTCCCAGAAGAAGAGGAGGGCAAATTTTGAGGTGTTACAGCTGCCCCTATTCAATCCACTGTGAACCTGTCGATATGAATAGCCTCGGCTTTCAGATGATCAGGATGAAGAGTGATTGAATACCAAGAACAGACGAACAATTTGCACTCTGATGGGAAATAATTAACAACGCCTGTCAGCATCGGCGAAGAACACAATCTCTGAACAAAAATCCGTCTGGTAAGGAGAAAGTCGGCCTGATCACCGAAACAGAAACGTCGACCTGGATACCAAAATAAATGGTAACGCAGGGATAACCATGGCCTGATCACCACATCCGCTGGGGATTATTATCCTTCTTCTTCTCTTTTTTTTTTCTTGAACCCCGAAATTTTCTCTATTTTTTTCATTTTCTTGAACCCCGAAATTTTCTCTTGCGCAAATGATCCTCGGATCACCGCATTTGAACCCCGCTCTCCTGTTTGCCAAATAATGAACCCCATTCTCCAGTTTGAACCCCAGTCGCCTGACGATAACTCGCGATCGCCAATGTGAACCCCGTTCTCCAGAAAATGCCGCAACATCTTCTTTTCTCCATTTGAACCCCATCTCCAGAAAATGCCTCAACATTTCCTTTTCTCCGATTGAACCCCGTTTTCCAACTTCTTGTGATAATTCCGCTGGCAACGCCGGAAATAACACCAAACCACTCTGAGGGCGACATGTCAGAGGGTATACCTTCACTAAGGAAGGTAACATGTGTATCTCTTCCTCAGAAGACACCTATAACGACATCCATTGGCCTCAGCCAGAGTCTAAGGTGACACATGAACAGAAGATAATCCTACGGACCTCATCCTGGATATAATCTTCAACTCCAATCTCCATATGAACCCCAGAAAATGCCTCAGCATATACTCTTCTTTGATTGAACCCCGATCTCCAGAAAATGCCTCAACATCTTCTTTTCTCCGTTTGAACCCCGTAAGAAAATTCCTTTCTTATGTTGTTTTGTGGAGCTAGATGTAAGACCATTGATTGGCTATCTGTTTCCTATCTGTTTTCTTCTGTGGAGTTAGATGTAAGACCATTGATTGGCTATCTGTTTCCCATGTTGCTTTGTGGAGTTGGACGTAAGACCATTTATTGGCACTCCGTTTCCCATCTCTTTTCGGAGTTGGATGTAAGACCATTTATTGGCAATCCATTTCCAGTTTTTTGTTGCTCCTTTGAGCTTGCTTATTTGCTTACTGCTTTGTGTTGCCTAATTCCAAAGGAACTTCCTTGGATCATCTCTATGATCTTGAGAAAGCAATCCTGCCTGTGGCTTTGTCCCTTAACCTTAACCCTCACCCTTTTGTGATTAACCTTGAACCTTGTTTTCATCCTTAACCCAAACCAGAAAACTTTTGTGCAAACATTTGACTTGTTTTCAAAACTAGAAACCTAGGCCTCATGCCTTTGATTTTCAAACTTTCTTTTCACTAATACTCATTGTAATTGAACTTTAATTCATACTTTGACTTCATTTTGTGAAACACTTCTAATTGGTTAATTCAACCCACTCAATTGCTTTTGTGGCCCTGGTCCACTTCTTAATCAAATTTTCATGCATTAGCCATAGATCTGAATTATCTTAGTGGTTGATGTAAATCTCACCGCATCCTTAGTGATCGAATAGTAAGTCTTCCATACTGATAACAAGGTTAACCCCTCTAGTATGTCGAAGCTGTTCTCACATGGTGGACTTGTGGTTGTTCAGGTCGAGTTTTCTCCCTTTGATAATGAAAGACCTTAAGGCTTTTGTTTAAAATCAACCCACTCACTTTTTTGGAAATCTTTTAGCCGAACTACGGCATTTTGATCCTTATCTTTCATGAAAAGGTACGTAGGCAATGAGTTCATCCATTCAAACACAAAATGTAAATAAACTTGTATACTCTTTTCTCATCTCTTCAATCAATGTTTGCACAATAAATATTTCATAAACAATAACCTGATACAACAAGTTGTGAAAAGGGCTCCCTAGGAGTACCTAGGATGTTGTGGGTGCCTAACACCTTCCCATGACATAACCAACCCCCTTACCCAGATCTCTGACTTTCTTTTACTAGTTTTGTTTGTAAAAATTTATAAGCTTTTATTCGCTTTCTAGCCATTCCTTTGGATAAATAGAAGTGCGGCGGCGACTCGACTTTGTATGATTTACCTCGGATCTAGTTAATATTTCCGATGGTGACGAATACACCGCTACAGAAAAGTGGCGACTCTGCTGGGGACAAAATTCCTAGTGGGTTTGCCAACTTTTCACACTTGTTGTATTATATTATAATTGTTTATGACATATTTTTGGTGCAATTTGGGATTACTGTATTGATTGTAATGCTTGAATTGCTTGATATATCGATTGCTTGCTTGCTTGGTGATCTCTGTGAGATGAGTTCTGTACCCGAACTCGAGTGCACCCTATGATAGGAGAATGGCATAGTCTCGTCGACTTGTGTGGAGTTATTCCTTAGCAAGTTGACTTGTGAGTCCATTCACTTGGTGGAGGTCATGTTGGATCAATGATGTCACACAAGTTATTTGTGGTTAGGCATTATTCTTTCAATATGTGCCGTAGAAGCCAAGGACCTTAGTTTACCAAGCCCATCTTGGCCTATTTTTAGGATGTAGTGCGGAGGTCGTTCAAATGTCAGATTTGATGCGATTGTTACGCGATACTACACTCATAAGAGTCTCTCTTGAGAATATTTTTGGAATACGAGTATTCGTTCCTCCGATAATATTCGAGAGATGGGATGATGACTATGGGAACCTCTGGTAGAACATGTTCGGCAGGTTTAAACCCTAGTACACTCCCTTTGGGTGGTTCTTAACCGAGACTCCATGCTCGTGACTCACAACAAACCCGTGATTCATGGTTGATCCGTTCAGACATCCTTAATATCAATGGAACTTGGGTGTTGATAAGGTGAAAACCATAATCCACCAAAATGGATGATTGATATTAAGGAGGGTTGAACCGTTCATATATCGTTAATATCAATGGAACTTGGGTGTTGATAAGGTGAAAACCATAATCCACCAAAATGGATGATTGATATTAAGGATAATATGAACCATCCCATGACCTTTCTCTGGTGTGCTTTGCTTGATCCTTGAGTGTGATTGTTGCATTCATGCATTCATCTGCATCCATATCATCAAAAAATGAGAAATTTTTTTCCAAGAAACTTAAGGGGTTTCTTTGCAAAAAATTTCTGACATGGAAAGACAAAGAATTATTCAATGAGATATTTTCCATATGCGATAAAATGATTAATATTTCAAAGTTTGCAAATAAAACCCTAAACGTTCCTTCGAAATAAAAAACAAAGCATATGCACAAGCATTGCATGCATCATTTGCATAAGCAGGTTTTGTTCCGGTCTTCTTGTCTGTGGCCTAACTCTGTGCTCTTCATTTATTTTGAAGACAAGCTGACTCATCGGTACTACACCAGAGCCAACTCTTCCAGATTGATGGATCATCTCGAGCAAGAAAATCGTGAGCTCAAGGAGGAAGTCGCCAGACTGAGTGCTTTGATGGAATCTTTCCTAGCTGCTCAGAATCAGCCGTCTCCAACACCTGCAACTCCTCCCCAGAGGACAGTCATTTCTGAGGTTATCTCATCTACAGTGCCTGCTGCCAGTGCCCATTTCATGCCAACAGCCATGCCGTCCGGGTTTCCGTGGGGGATGCCTCCTGGCTTTATGCCTGATATTCCTGTTCCAATGTTTGCTTCCATGCCGGCATCTAGCCCAGTCCTTGCTATGCCTCCTTCTGTCGTGCATACCGTTCCCAGGGTAGACGACACCATCTACCATTCTGAGCCGTCTGAGGGCCCGGATGTTAATGAGAAGATGGATGCGATGAATGACCAATTTCTTGAACTCCGCAAGGAATTGAAGACCCTTCGAGGAAAGGATTTGTTTGGCAAGTCTGCTGCCGAGCTCTGCTTAGTTCCCGGTGTGAAAATTCCTGTCAAATACAAAGTCCCAGACTTTGAGAAGTATAAGGGGAACACCTGCCCTCTCATCCACCTGGTCATGTATGCCAGGAAAATGTCTACTCAAACAGATAATGATCAGCTTCTCATTCATTATTTCCAGAATACTCTGTCCGGTGCTGCACTGCGATGGTATATGAGTTTGGACAGTGCAAACATCCGTTCCTTTAATGATCTTGGCGAAGCCTTCGTCAAGCAGTACAAATACAATGTGAATATGGCTCCCGATCGGGATCAGCTCAGAGCCATGTCCCAGAAGGACAAAGAGACATTCAAAGAGTACGCCCAGAGGTGGCGAGAGCTGGCAGCTCAGATTGTGCCTCCGCTGGAAGAGAAGGAAATGACCAAGATCTTTCTGAAGACCTTGAGTTCATTCTATTACGAGCGGATGATTGCTAGTGCTCCTTCTGATTTCACCGAGATGGTGAACATGGGGATGCGTCTAGAGGAGGGAGTCCGTGAAGGACGTCTGACCAAAGATGAGGGCTCTTCTAGCAAGCGATATGGGGCGTTTGCAAAAAAGAAAGATGGAGAGGCACATGCTGTGCAATCCCATGTCAAACCCAGAAGACCCTCTGCAAAGAGGAAGCCTGTGCGTCATGCCAGCAATCAGCACCAGGTGGCTCACATAGCACCTGTCTTCAGAGACAACAACCAACAATATCATCATCAACAACACAACAATAATCAACAACCACATCAACAGTATCAATAACAGCATCGTCCTCAACAGCAGGCTTACCAGCCTCGCAACAGTAATCCAGCTAGTACGAGTTATGAGAGGAAGAAGATCACCTTCGATCCAATTCCTGTGTCATACGCAGAGCTGTATCCCTCTTTGATAGAGCGGAAACTGATTACTCCGAGAGACCCGCCAGCTATACCGGTCAACCCTCAGTGGTGGTATAAGCTTGATCAACATTGTGTTTACCACTCGGGTGCTCCCGGCCATGATGTGGAGAACTGCTTTCAGCTGAAGACTAAGGTTCAAGACCTTATGAGATGCGGTATTCTGAGTTTTGAGGATGCAGGTCCTAATGTTAAGAAGAACCCACTGCCCGAGCATATAAAGAGCAGATTGAGCTTGTCAACTTGGGTTCCGAGGATTATGTGAAGGAAGTCAAGATTGGGTCTCAATTGTGTCTAGATGCTAAGAAGGGGTTGATCGATCTTCTTCGAGAGTATTCAGATGTGTTTGCTTGGTCCTATCAAGACATGCCTGGGTTGGATTCTGATATTGTGGAGCATAGATTGCCGTTGAAGCCAGAGTGCCCACCAGTCAAGCAGAAGTTGAGAAGAATGCATCCTGATATGGCTGTGAAGATCAAAGAAGAAGTTCAGAAGCAGATTGATGTCGGTTTCCTTGTGACTGCTGAGTATCCGCAATGGGTGGCCAATATTGTGCATGTGCCAAAGAAGGATGGAAAAGTCCGCATGTGTGTCGATTATAGAGATTTGAATAAAGCCAGTCCGAAAGATGATTTTCCTCTGCCACACATTGATATGTTGGTAGACAATACTGCTAAATTCAAAGTCTTTTCGTTTATGGATGGGTTTTCCGGATATAATCAAATTAAGATGGCACCCGAGGATATGGAGAAGACCACATCCATTACACCCTGGAGAACATTCTGTTATAGAGTGATGCCTTTCGGTCTAAAGAATGCTGGTGCAACTTACCAGAGAGCAATGACTACTCTTTTTCATGATATGATGCATAAAGAGATTGAAATATATATCGATGACATGATTTCTAAATCGATTGATGAAGAGGAACATGTTGAGCATATGTTGAAGCTATTCCAACGTTTGAGGAAGTATAAACTCCGCCTGTTTCCCAATAAATGTACTTTTGGTGTTTGTTCTGGTAAGTTGTTGGGCTTTATTGTCAGTAAGAAGGGTATTGAAGTTGATCCTGCCAAGGTCAAAGCAATACAAGAGATGCCTGCGCCCAAAACTGAGAAGCAAGTCAAAGGTTTTCTCGGCCGCTTGAATTATATTTCCAGATTCTTTTCCCACATGACTTCCACATATGTGCCTATATTCAAGCTTCTTCGGAAAGATCAGTCTTGTGATTGGACCGAAGACTGCCAGAAAGCTTTTGACAGTATCAAAGAATATTTGCTTGAACCTCCGATTTTGTCTCCGCCTGTTGAAGGAAGACCGTTGATCATGTATTTGACTGTGCTCGAAGATAGTATGGGTTGTGTTCTTGGTCAGCAAGATGAGACTGGGAAGAAAGAATTTTCAATCTACTACCTCAGTAAGAAGTTCACCGACTGTGAGACTCGATATTCTATGCTTGAAAAGACTTGTTGCGCATTGGCTTGGGCTGCTAAGCGTCTGTGTCAGTATATGTTGAATCATACCACTTGGTTGATATCCAAAATGGATCCAATCAAGTATATATTTTAGAAGCCTGCTTTAACTGGGAGAATTGCCCGTTGGCAGATGTTGTTATCAGAATATGATATTGAATACCGATCTCATAAAGCAATCAAAGGTAGTATCTTGGATGACCATTTGGCTCACCAACCAATTGAAGATTACCAATCAGTACAATATGATTTTCCTGACGAAGAGATTTTGTACTTGAGAATGAAAGATTGTGATGAACCATTGCTAGACGAAGCGCCAGAACCTGGTTCCCGTTGGGGCATGGTGTTTGATGGAGATGTTAATCAATATGGGAATGGCATTGGGGCAGTGATTATTACTCCTCAAGGCACACATCTACCATTTACAGCTAGATTGACTTTCAAGTATACAAATAACATGGCAGAATACGAAGCTTGCATTATGGGGCTTGAAGAGGCCAAAAATCTCAGAATCAAGTATTTGGATGTCTTCGGTGATTCAGCTTTGGTAGTGAATCAGATCAAAGGAGAATGGGAGACAAATCAACCCGGTTTAATACCATATAGAGATTATGCGAGGAGGATTTCAACTTTCTTTATAAAGGTTGAGTTTCATCATATCCCTTGAGATGAGAACCGGATGGCAGACGCTCTTGCAACGTTGGCATCAATGATTGTGGTGAAGTATTGGAATGAAGTTCCCAATTTGTCAGTAATGCGTCTTGATAGGCCAACTCATGTGTTTACTATTGAAGAGATCAAAGATGAGAAGCCATGGTATTACGATATCAAGTGTTTCCTCCAAAGTCAGATTTTCCCGCCTGGGGCATCTTTGAAAGATACAAAGACTTTGAGAAGATTAGCCGGTAATTTCTACTTGAATGGTGATGTACTGTACAAGAGAAACTTCGACATGGTTTTGCTCAGATGCATGGATAGACACGAAGCAGACTTGTTGATGAACTAAGTGCATGAAGGATCCTTTGGTACTCATTCCAATGGATATGCAATGGCGAAGAAGATGTTGCGAGCAGGTTGCTATTGGCTGACAATGGAATCTGACTGTTGCAAGTTTGTGAATAAATGCCACAAGTGTCAAATTTATGCTGATAAGATTCATGTTCCTCCGACACTATTGAATGTTATCTCTTCCCCATGGCCCTTCTCCATGTGGGGAATTGATATGATTGGGACGATTGAGCCCAAAGCTTCGAATGGACATCGTTTCATTTTGGTGGCAATTGATTATTTCACAAAATGGGTTGAAGCGACATCGTATGCAAATGTAACCAAGCAAGTTGTTGTAAGGTTTATCAAGAATCAGATCATATGCTGTTATGGCGTGCCAAGTAAGATCATTACTGATAATGGATCGAACTTGAATAACAATATGGTGGAAGCTCTTTGTAAAGACTTCAAGATTGCACATCATAATTCTTCTCCCTACATACCCAAGATGAATGAGGCTGTTAAAGCTGCGAATAAGAACATCAAGAAGATCATTCAGAAGATGGTTGTCACGTATAAGGATTGGCATGAGATGCTCCCATTTTATTTACATGGGTATCGTACATCCGTCCGCACTTCAACAGGGGCAACCCATTTCTTTCTCGTGTATGGTATGGAAGTAATGCTCCCCATAGAGGTTGAGATTCCTTCGTTGCGTGTGCTTATGGAAGCCAAGTTGACTGAAGCTGAATGGTGTCAGACCAGGTTTGACCAGTTGAATTTAATTGAAGAGAAGAGGTTAACTGCCATGTGTCATAGTCATTTATATCAGTAGAGAATGAAGAAAGCTTTTGATAAGAAGGTCAAACCTCGTATGTTCAGAGAAGGCAACCTTGTGCTCAAGAAGATTTTGTCGTTCAAGCCAGATTCCAGAGGAAAATGGACTCCCAATTATGAAGGCCCATATGTTGTTAAGAGAGCCTTTTCAGGTGGTGCATTGATTCTTACAACTATGGATGGTGAAGAGTTCACTCGCCCTGTGAACGCAGATGCAGTCAAGAAATACTTCGCCTAAAAAGAAAAGAACAACTCGCTAAGTTGAAAACCCGAAAGGGCAGCTTAGGCAAAAATGAGCGTCTCGGTGGATTGAAAACCCGAAAGGGCGATCCAGGCAAAAATTAGAGACATAAAAATAGAAAATAATTTCCCGATAAGTTGAGTACCCCACCTTGGGGCAACTTATGCAAAAATTAAGGATTATGGCAAGTAACTGCATTCTGCTGATCTTCAGTGATTTTTGAAGACTTGTTCGAGCACGAGGGTTGACGTTGGTTCGTCTTCATCAGCGGTCAAAAACACAGTGGATATCAAGATTTGGTAGAAGGATTAAGAATAATTTGTATTCAATGTAACCCTTTTCCATGTAAATTACCATTTTCAACTTTGTAAAATCTATGAAGTCTTGTCATTTACAGACTACCATTCTATGAATAAAGTTGATCTTTTATCCAATTGTTTCTACTCTTATTTAGTTCAGCCAATAGTTTTAAATTTTATTATGATCATTTTGAAATAAAAATTTTAAATCATATTTTCTTAAAAATATAAAAGCAAAAACTTTTCCAAAGCAAGTACAGTAATATCAATAGCATTTCAGTGAATGGCAAGTCCTTAAGTGTGAAGCATCCGAGGTTCCCCAAGCAGTAACTCTTCGGGTATCTCTAGACATCAGTGTTGATTCATTTCCTCAGTAGAGTGTTGTTATCCTCAGCTAGAGGATTCAATCCCTTAGTGGATTTTTTGATGCACCAGTGGAATTTCTTTTCTGTTCCCCAGCTGAGTTGATTAATTCAAATCCCTAGCGGCGTGTCCTGGTCCTCAACAGAGTTTTGGCCTTCCCAGCGGAGTTCGTATTTCTTCAGCAGATAGATCGTCATCAAAAGATGTTTGATCTCTCTCTAGTAGATCGCTTTGGTGTCTCCACCAATCTTCGCATCTTTGCTCCCAGTCAGAGTTTCCTCCTGGTTTCTGAGAAGCTTTGTGATTCCTCTCCAGTAGGGTTGTCTCCCATTTTTATGGTGTTGACCTAAAATTCCCTACAATTGGATGTGTTTTCTCCTCAGCAGATCTCCTCCTTCCCCAGCTAGGGTTTGAACTTTTGGGATGTTGATCTCTCTGTTCTTCAGCAGTTTGTCTCCATGATTTTTTGTGGATTGACCGAGGATTATACCGGTGGTTCAATTTCTTTGCGACACCTCTGTATCCTTCATGATCGTTTTGTCAGCATAATCACCATATATACATATACATATACATTCATATAATTTCATGATTTCGCATATCCTGCATCTTCATATTTGATTGGTTTGAGATCTTCATTCTCTGTTATGGCGGTACTTTATCCCCATATCAAATCTGGTGTCTGTCCTCGTTCAAGTGTAGAGTGTCAGCCTCTAAGCAGAAAAGACTTTAACCTTTCTCTGTTTCCCCCACTGAGTTTGTTTCCTCGTGGATGATTGTTATTTCAGTTTCCTCTCCAGTAAATTTTCTGGATGGAATTACTCCCCTTAAGTTATGTCCTTATTGGGTTGAGTCTTGATTGACCGTTTCTTTCTAGCTCTTACCTAGATAGATATTTTAGTCCCCCAAGAGTCTATTACCCAGTAACTGGTAATATTCTTCTTAGTTTGTGGTTTGCTACTTCTTACCCAATACCTAGCAAAAGTACCCCTTTTTCTCCCCAGTGGAGTCCCCAAAATTATATCCTTGATATGTTCATCTTAACCAGGTGACAAATATCTTTCTTTCCCCCGCAGGAGTCTATCCTTGATATGTTCACTTTAACCAGTGACAAATATTCTCTTCTTTGGTATTCTACCCCAGTAAAAAGGTAGTTGTAATCCCTATTTTTGTTTCCCTAGAGAGTTAATCCTTGATATGTTCATCTTAATCGATGACGGGTTTTCTTCTCCTTGTTGGTCTTCTACCTAGTAACCGATAGTTGTAAATCCTATTGTTCCCCTTTAGCGGAGTCTATCCTTGATATGTTCACTTTAACCAGTGACGAATTTTCTCTTCTTTGGTATTCTATCTAGTAACTGATAGATGTAATCCCTATTTTCTCCCCTTTCAGAGTCTGTCCTTGATATGTTCATCTTAACCGGTGACGGATTTTCTCTTTGATTGGTCTTCTACCCAGTAACCGGTAGTTGTAAATCCTACTTTGTTCCCTCGCAGAGTTTAATCCTTGATATGTTCATCCTAACCGGTGACGGATTCTCTCTCTGACGGTTTTCTATTCGGTTTTCGATAGATGTAATTTCCCTTTGTTGTTCAGTTGGTATACCCTTGATATGTTCGTCCTAATCGATGACGGGTATCCTCCTTGACATCCCCAGGCAAGTCTATCCTTGATATGTTCATCTTAATCGGTGATGGATTTTCTTCCCTGTCGAGTTTATCCTTGATATGTTCATCTTAATGGATGACGAATACTCTCACCCTTTGGTCTTCTGCCCAGTAACTGGTAGTTGTAGATCCTTTTTTCTGCAGTTTTCCCCAACAAGGTTATTCTTACCCAGTAACCGGTAATGAATATTTCCTCCTGGTTGTCTTCAACGAGTCATCCTTGATATGTTCATCCTAACCGATGACGGATGTTCTCTTTGTCAGATCTTTATTATCTTCTTACCCAGTAACGGGTAGTAGATAATAGATGTCTGCTCCTCCTGTGTTGAAATTTTATTTTCTCCCTAGTCGAGTCGAGTGCGCATTTCCTTAGTGAAATCCCTTTTCTCTGCACGAGTCGAATATTTCAGTTTTATCCTAGCTTATTCGTATTCCCTGCAGATGTTTGTTTCCCCGGCTGAGTCTTTCCATCTTATATGGATCCCCTCAAGTCCCCCAGTAGTTTTAAGTCGTAGCCTGGCCTACGCATAACTCCTTTTTACCCCCCAAGAGTCTCTGTTTCCCCAGTGAGCTTTCCTTATGGAATGCATTATGCTCCTGTGGACTTTCGGTCTCTCCGATCTCTTTTCCTTTGTGGCAATATTTCCCCACAGAGAAATAACTTTTGCATTCATATCATTTGCATCATGAGGTCTCTTAGGGACCAAAATTCGTTTCTCTATGTTGTTATTTAAGCCCATTCTATTGAGTCGAGCCGAAGATTTTAACCTTCACCTCCTCAGTTAGAATGTCCTTAAATAGGGGCAGCTGTAAGACCCCAATTTTGACCCTAAGATCCCTCATGCATTTCATCACAAGCATTAGCATTGGGATCATACCTTGACATCCTCCTTACCCCTTTTCATTGGGTTTGTTTTGGGAGAGATCACCAAGCACTTTGTGATTATATCATACTTGTATTTTATCATTCTACTAACCAAGATACCAAAAGTATGTCTTTGTATTTATCTAACTCTTTTTGTAGGTAGGGACATGATATCCTTGATTCATTGATCACATCTAGGGTTTGAGACCCTCATGAATAAAGAGAATAATTAAGAATTGATTCAAGAGTGGTTATGAACATCATATATGAGTCCTAATTGCTTCTACATGTTATATTGATCAAGTTTGCTTCAAGAGTTTGAGGGTGAATTGCCTTGGAAACCCTAGTTTGACTAGGTATCTTGAGTAACTTCTCCAACAAGCTATCTCACCTATTGATCAAATTTCTCAAGGGACACTTCAAATTTCATCATCTTATGCATATATGATCTACCATGAGCCAAGAAAGTCAAGAGATTTGGAAATTAGCAAGTTGGTTGATGGTGGTTGGCCAGATGAATTCATCTGATCAAAACTGGGTCTCCCTAGACCCTATCTCCTATACTTTTCACCATATGAAAATTATTACAAGAGAAAACTTACTCTAAATGATGTTATAAACAACTTTCATGTTGGGACCTAGATCTAGTTTTGCTTGGAAAATCATTTTCTATGTTGAAACATTATAGGCCATTTTGTCTAAACCCTAATTTGAAAGTCAACTTCCCAAGGCCATAACTTGCTCAATTTTTATGAGATGAAATATTTACAAGTTTCACAATCAAATTAAATGTGTCTACTTATAATTTTATGTTTGGAGTGGGAGCTAATTCAACTTCTTTGCACATGTGATATAAGGCTACATTATAGGTCACTTTTGACCTATACCATTGATAAAGTGATTTTCCAAACTTCAGAAATGCATAACTCTATCATTTCAAATCCAAATGATATGACAATGGTGACCATTTTGAAGGTATTTGAGAGAGCTACAACTTTGATAAATACACTTTTCTCATTTGAAGCTCCTATAAAAAGTTAAGCAAGATGGAATATTGAGACATATGGCTTGATACTTAGAAAATTTTCAATATGTCAAAATTTTCCAAACTTCCACATCAAATATCTCGAAGTTCCAAGCTCCAAATGAAAAAGTATTCAACATCAAACTTGTTCCTCTTGATCTCACCTTTTGGATGAGAAATGCATAGGCTGCGCATGGCTTAAACAAGTTGGTATCATGTGTCATGGATCCAACTTTGAATCACAATGCTCAATTGCCTTGCAATCCAATCCACCTCCAATACATCTGAACTTCATTATGGACTTTTGAACAATCATTTGATGGGCCTATGCATGCCCATGCAGCTTGCTTACATCACTTTGCCAATTTTGGAAACTTGAAGGAGTGTGCAATTATCATTTGAATTCTCTATAAATTGGAGCACAATTGCTCAGAATCAACACACACACTGCGCCAGCTTTGATTCCCCACATAAAACCCTTCACATTGAGAGGATAAACCTGAAAAATTCTATTGAATTTGAGCTTGAATCTCCATTGTTTTGGAATTCAATTATCCAGGAGTCCATTGATTCTAAGCCATTCCATTCCTCTTCTGCAAGCAATTGGAGTGAAGCAAAGCACGATTCAGATCAAGATCTAGCAAGCTCAGACCTCCATTGAAGGTATTTTGCAGAAAATTTGATCTCTTCGATTCTCCTAGTTTCTTGCTCAATTCTCTTGGTTATTGTGTTGGCTGAAGTCCTACCAATATAGGCAAGGTGTTTGAGTTGTTTTGATGATGAATCGAAGCAACTCAAATCATGAACCTCATTTTTCAATTCCACATATCTCTCAATATAATTGGAATTGGAAGAAATGGAGGTGATATTCATGCTCAGTGATGTTTTCTCTTTAAAATCATGTCCCTGTTTGCAATTTTGGTGATGGTTGATGATGACCAGTCCGACGAGACTTGCCGGAGAAGACAACCGGAGCTCTGGCTCCGGTGATGAGTTGTCTCAAGTCTAGACTGTGTGATCCTTGCTCCATGTTATAATCTCAGCCGTTCCTTTTAATTAACACATTTGCCACGCAGTTGACTAATGTGTTGGTGGAACACGCGCTGTGGATCATCAAATTTGCCACCTCAATTAATGAGGGAGATCTGGTGGTCCACGTTTTTTTGTAATTTCTGATTTTTCATTTTATTTCATGTTTTTCAATAATTCATATTAAATCCAATATTGATCCAAAAAATATGGGATATTCACCAAAAAATTTGAAATATTTTTCTCTTTCATATTCTGAATTAAAAATATTTTTTGGATCATTATTAATATTTTTCATGAATTAATTGATTTTTCACTTGTTTTTAATTGTTTAAAAATATTTTTAAGTGTTCAAAAATTATGATTTTTTTTATCCAAGGTCCTTTGACCTTGTTTGAACTATGATAAATCACATGGCCATTTATTTGGTGTTTTGATGTGATTTTAGGATTTGGACAAAACATATTTGAATTTAATACATTATTTTAGTACTTTTAATTGAATAAATGCCATTTTAATTATGTTGACCATTTGGATTGACTTATTTGAGTTTCTCATTTGTTGTTGGGCCTTGGTCAAGGTTGATTTGACTTTGTCAAGTTAATATTATTGGATTTAGGGGATTGATGGAATGTACATTCCATCTCCCAAAATGAATGAATAATATTAATTTGGTAAAAGTCCTCCTTTGACCAATTTGTGATCTCATTCATCCCTTTCCCTCTTCATCTAATTCCCCTTCTTAATCCATTCATTTTCAATTGGCCAATGACATCTCAAAGTCCAAACGCTAGTTGATTGAAAGATTAACATGAGTATGGCTGAGATTAGGCCACACCTTTGCATATTTTTGTGTGTGGTATGTTTAATGAGCATAGTTCTTAATACTATGTCTTCAACATGCATTAACACCAAAAGTTTATTACCCGGTCTCAAATAGTTGTGACTTCTACATAAGTTCAATTACGATTGCTTAACATAGTGCTAAATTTGTGACACCAAAAGGCATACGCATTTTAGTTAGTGAGATTGTAAGTCTCCCCTCTTCCATGGTATTGTGTGGAAACTTGGCCTTCTTTCCTTCCTTTGGAAGATGTTTTGGTTCAAGGATCCATGCTTGTGGCAAGTGGATTGAGTGTTCTCCAAAGAATGTCTTGACATCAAAAAGCAAACAAAACTAACCATTAACTTACTAACTATTAACTTTTACTTTCAAGCATTTACTTTTAATGCAATTTACTTTTATTGCCCTATTATCATTTGTCATTGTACATATCATTCTAATTTTTTATGTTTATGCAATTTTCACTTTGTACACTTGGACCATATTGTGTGATATACTTTGTTGCTTTGTTTGTTTGATTGGTCTTTGATCATTAATGCATATAATAATAACAAAAACCCTAAAAGACTTTTGAGTGGACTGTTGTTTTGATCTCCCCAATTGGACTTAGTACTTAGGCAACATTCCTTTGCTAAATGGACTTGGCCAATGCCAATTTGTTGAAATACCAAGAACTTGCAAGTTTTGAATTCATCTGATACATCATTCTAGATCTCTCCAGATTCATCTTCAACATTGATCCTTGTTAAGCTGTCATGTTGAACCTGTGACTTGTGGAATTCATCTGATACATGGGCTATTCTAAAGAAGATCACTGAAGTGGATAAGCTTGGATGAGGCCATCTTTATTTGATGCCTTTGCTATTCAAGATTGATATAATTGTGCATTTGTGTGTTGCTTGATCTAAAAAGTCCAAGGGAATTCTGGGTTTCTATTAACATGCTTGTATATTGGATTACTCCCATTTGGTTAGATCTTTTCAACTTTGAACTTTTAAATTTCTTGTATGTAGGGTAGTCTCTTCATCTTCTTCCCCATTTCTTTAATTTCAAAATCTCTCCCTCCATTTTCAAAATCTTCTTTGTGTGAATTACTTTTGTTCTAAACTTAGACCATTTCTTTCAAAAAGGTAGAAACCTTGGCCTTATGCCATTGCATTTTCAAACTTACTTTCTTAAATCAAACTTGTAAATGAACTTAACAATACTTGACTTAAACTTTCAAAAATCCAAAAAGAACTAACTCATTCAAACCATTTTTAGGCCTTTGTGCCTTTCCAACTTAAATTTTGTTAAAATCAACCAACTCATTTTGAAATTTGTAGCACGAACTACGAGGTTTTGATCCCTCATTTATATGTTGGTACGTAGGCACGAGACCGAAGGTCTTGTCAAACATAAAAATATAATTAATCAATTCTTTTCTCATCCCCCTATTTTATTTGTGTGTAAACATCACTTTGTACAAAATACATATGAACACAAAAAGGGCTCCCTAGGAGTACCTAGGACACTTTGGGTGCTAACACCTTCCCTCTGTGTAACCAACCCCCGTACCTGTGATCTCTGACTTTTATTAGTTTTTAGTTGAAAACTTCTTACTATTTGGGCTTTGTTCGCATTTTTCCCTTTTCCCTTGGAAACAATAAATCGCGATGGCGACTCTTGTTAATTGATCGCTGGCTTAATGATCATGAATTTCCCGCTATAAGTTAACTCAGGGATCTCTTCCATGACGGGATGGTTTTCATTAGCCATGGAGCGACTGGGAGAAAGTTTTTATTGAGATTATTTTTGAGGAGCAACCATTGAAGAAGTTGAATGAGAGATTGAATAGTTGCAGAGATAGGTGTTTTAGTTTGAAATATGAAAGTGTGGGAATATTGTGCGCGTAGTGTGAAAATGTGAGTGAAGTAGGTTTATATAAAAAAAATTGCAATGATGACAAGGTAAAAATATGCAGTCATAGGGGGAAGCGTAAGGGTTTTTAACCTAATTCTAAGGATAGTGAAACCCAATGTGTCACGCCTTTATCCCGCACGCTCAGAAAGTGGGACAATTGTCACCACTTAGAACCACATGAACTCAAGCGATATGATAACCATTTAATGCAATGACTGTTCAGAATCAAGAAGATCAATCGATAAGATTACTTCTAATCAAAACCTTTCTGATTCATGAAACTTCCTTACTTCAGAAATGTCACGTTTTATAGTCAACAAATACATTCTCAGAATCTAATCTATAATTCCAAAGACTTAAGCATTTTGAATTACATCCTTTCATAATGGAAAAAATTCCATAAATAAGTTTTTCAGAATGAAAACGAATCTATCTTCAGCAAGGTGTTTTGTAAGGATATTAGCCCATTGATGGTCTGTATCAACAAATTTTAGATGAAAAATACCCTACTGAACATAGTCACATAAAAAGTCATGTTTAATTTCAATATGCTTAGACCTAGAATGAAAGATAGGATTCTTAGGTAAATAGATAGCAGAAGTATTATCACAAAGAATAGGAATGTTACTCTCAGATATCTGATAATCTTCCAGCTGACTCTTCATCTAGAGTATTTGAATGTTGCATCTAGAAGCTGCAATATATTCAGCTCCAACTGTTGAAATCACAATTATTGACTGTCTCTTGCTGGACCATCAGATCAGATTGTCTTCTAGAAATTGACAACTTCCAGAAGTAATTTTTCTTTCTATTTTATCGGCAACGTAGTCGGCATCACAATAGCCTACTAATTTGTATTCACTTGATTTTCTATAAAACAAACCAAGGTTAGTAGTACCTTTCAGATACCTAAAGATTCTCTTAACAACAGTTAAATGAGTATCCCTAGGATCTAATTAGAAGCGAGCACATAAGCATACATTGGATAAAATATCAGGTCTAGAAGAGGTTAGATAAAGGAGAGAGCCTATCATACCTATGAATAGCTTCTGATTTACCTTATTGCTTACTTCTTCTTTCTCCAAAATACATGTAGGATGTATTGAAGTCTTTGCTTCCCTGCATTCTGATAAATTAAACTTTTTCAGAAGTTACTTTGTATATTTTCTCTGATGAATGTACGTTCCTTCTGAACGTAGATCGATCTAGATTCCCAGAAAGAACTTGATTTCTCCCATCAGACTTATTTTAAATTCTGCTTGCATTGACTTAGCAAAATCCTTGCACAATGAAGCATTAGTAGAACCAAAAATAATATTATCAACATAAATTTGCACAACCAAAATATCATTCTTAAAGGTTTTGCAAAAGAGAGTTGTGTCCACTTTCCCTCTGGTAAAATTATTTTCCAAAAGGAAGTTACTTAGTTTATCATGTCAAGCTATAGGAGCTTGTTTCAGACCATATAACGACTTTTTCAGTTTAAAAGCAAAGTCGGGATTTTGAGAGATTTCAAAGCCAGGAGGTTGATGCACACATACTTCCTCATAAATATATCCATTTAGGAATTCACTATTAACATCCATCTAATCAAGGATGATGTTATGATTGATTGCAAACAAAATTAAAACACGAATAGACTCTAACCTGATAACTGAAGCAAAGGTTTTTATATAGTCTATACCTTCTTGCTGACTATAACCTTGTGCTACCAGTCGAGCCTTGTTTCTGACAACCTCACCCCTTTCATTGAGCTTGTTTCTGAAGACCCATATGGTTCCAATAACATGGAAACCCTTTGGTTTCTGAACAAGATCCCATATGTCGTTTCTGGTGAATTGCTTCAATTCCTCTTGCATAGCCAAAATCCATTCATTATCCTAAAGAGCTTCATCAATAGATATGGGTTCTATCAGAGATACCAAACCTAAAAGAGTCTCTTCAGAAGGTTTGAATGAAGATCTAGTTTTGACTTGAGCATTTTTATCTCCCAGAATCAATTCTTCAGAATGAGGGGTTCTTGATCTACTCTTCTTCTGATGAGATGGACCAACGACAACTCCTGGTTGAGTCGTATCTGAGTCGTTTGCTTCAGATTCTTTAACTTTGCCTTCTGAGTCTTTTTCTCCAGAATTAGTATCCTTGGATTTTGAAAGATTGATCTTTAAATCTGCAAATTTCTCAACTAGCTTTGACTTTTTAGGGTCAAGCTTATCATTGAATCTAACATGAATTGATTCTTCAACAATTCTTGTTTCAGTGCTAAAAATTATGTAGCCTTTAGAGCGTTCATAATATCCTAACAATAAACACTTTTGTGCTTTAGAATCAAACTTTCCAAGATTCTCTTTAGTGTTAAACATTCATATCCGAAAGGGTGAAAGTAAGAAATTTTGGGCTTTCTGTTCTTCCACAATTCATAAGGAGTCTTACCTAGAATATATCTGATAGAAATCCTATTCTGAATATAACACATTGTGTTAACTGCTTCATCCCATAAATGGTTAGCCATCTCAGTTTCTTGGATCATGGTGCGAGCCATTTCTTGCAAAGTCATATTATTCCTTTCTACAACCCCATTTTGCTGTGAATTTCAAGGACAGGAGAAATCATGAGAAATTCCATTTGCATCAAAAATATTTTCAAAAAGTTTATTTTCAAATTCGCTACCATGATCACTTCTGACTCTGACTATTTTGCAGTTCATTTTTGTTTGCACTAGTGAGCAGAAAGTAGAGAACACAAAATATGAGTCATCCTTGTGTTTCAAGAACTTTACCCATGTCCATCAACTATACTCATCAATAATGACCAACCCATACTTCTTTCCATTGATAGAGGCAGTGTTTACTGGTCCAAACAAATCAATGTGCATAAGTTCTAACGATCTAGAGGTAGAAACAATAATTTTCTCTTTGAAATATGTTTTAGAAAACTTGCCTTTCGGACATGCTTCACAAAGAGAATATGAAGGTAACTTCAAGTTGGGTAAGCCTCTAACTAATATAAGCTTATTTAGCTGAGAAATCCTTCTCATACTAACATGGCCCAAATGTCTATGCCGTACCCATTGCTCCTCATTAACAGACATTATACATATTACATTTTGATCCTCAATATTAGAAAGTCTGGTTTTATAAATGTTGTTCTTTCTCTTTCCATTAAAAAGAATTGTACCATCTTTATGACAAACAACCTTATAGGACTTTTAATTAAAAATGATATCATAACCATTGTCATTAAGTTGACTAATAGACAATAGGTTATGCATCAGACCATCAACTAAAAGAAAAGTAGAAGGAAGTTTACCGTTACCAATAGTTCCAGAGCCAATGATCTTTCGTTTCTAATTTCCTCCGCAACCAACGAAGCCTCTAGGCTTAAGTTCCAAATCTTGGAACATAGACCTTCTGTCTGTCATATGTCGTGAGCATCCACTGTCCAGGTACCATGACTGGTGTTTCACCTAAGCTGCTAAGGATGTACGCAACCTAAATTATTTTATCCTTAGGTACCCACTTTCTAGGTCCTCTCTTATTAGTTTTCCCAGAGTTTCTTACAACTTTGGGTCTTTTAGCATAAGGATAATCATGGGGAATTTGTGCATGATACTTAGATTTCAGAACTGAGTTCTTACCCTTTACATGTTTCTGTGTCTGTGCAGAAATATCAATCTCAGTGCCAGCAAGCACAAAATGCACATATAAAGGTTTTGGTTTTACCTTATGACTTTCGTCAGGTTTTATAGTTTCTGTACAACCTAAACCTTTCTTGCCATTTTTTCTAACTACATAGATCAAAGAATCCATTTTGCTTATATCTATGCTTTTAGCTAGAAAGTACTAGAATGCTCTGTCATATATAATGACGTAATTAGTACCAGAAGCTTCTGAGAATATTTCCTCCTTTAGTTTTGAAAATTTTCTTTTCAAAGCAGAATTGTTACTTTCTAAAGAAAACAATTTTTCATTTAGAGAGGAAATATCTTTCTCAAGCTCACTACAAGTTTCAGAAGCAACTACTTGGACTTGTTTAAGGTCCTTGTATTTACTCTGAAGACTCTGGTGCTTTTCCAGCATTTCAGAGAGACATGATTCAAGATCAGAACGAGAAAGGTTAGAAAATACCTCTTCAGAATAGGATTTGGAACTCATTATTCAGAAATTGATGACGTTGCACGTCATATACTCAGAACCATAACTGGCTGTTAAAGCTACATAATAACAAACCATTAGGGTACCAAAAGTGTTCTCACACAAATACAATATTGTTATCATAAAAAATCAAGGTATAAATGCATAACCAAATCTTGTTCTAACAATACATTGGGATTGTGGTGCGGTCCAAACGGAAATAATGCAGGTGGAATCTTCCTAGGAGTTATTGTTCCTACATGCACAAGATAAGGAAACAACTTGGAATATTGTACTGGAATTATGGTATTTTAAGGATGCCTCTGATTCTAGTTTTGATTCTGCCCCTTATTCCCACAATGATTTTGATTTAGGACTCTATTGTTTGTGTTCTGCTTTTGAGGAGCTTGTCCTTGAGGTTGTTGTTGTTGTTGTTGTTGTGCATGAGGAGGTTGTTGATACTGTGGTTAATACTGAAATGGTTGTTGGAGCTAGCTTGCCGCCACATACGGGTATGGATAGTATGGTAGAGGAACCATATGAGATGGATACTATGGAACACTTGCTATTACGACATTCTTCTCTCCTTATTTCTTCTTGGTATACCCACTAGAAGGTCTTCTAACTACACACTGCTAGTTACCACCACCGACAATCTTCCCTGTCTTAAGACCACTTTCAATCATCTCCCTGTTTATGACTAGATCAGCAAAGTTGGAAGATGAACTCCCAACCATCTTTCCATAGTAAAAAATTTGGAGCATCCCCATGAAAATGTCCACTAACTCGGTATCTTTCAAAGTTGGCCTAACCCTCGAAGCCATTTCACGCCATCTCTGTGCATACTCTTTAAAAGTTTCACTAGACCGTTGTGCTTGGTTCTAAGTTGTAATCCGGTAGGAGCCATGTACATATTAAACTTGTAATGGTTCAAAAAGGCATAAGGCAAATCCTTCCAGGGCCTTATCTTCCATGGCTCTAGATTCATATACCAATCCAAAGATGCCTCAGACAGGCTGTCTTGGAAGCAATGTATTAACAACTCATCATTATCAATGTAGGAAGTCATCTTCCTGCAGTATATGGTAATGTGATTGCGAGGACAACTTAAGCCCTTATACTTGGGTAGATTAGGTACTTTGAACTTTTGAGGGAGAATAACATTAGGTACTAAGGATAGTTCTCTTGCATTCAAACCGAGAGTAGATAAAACTTCAATAGCATGGATTCGTTCCTCGAAGAGTTGATATTCAGCAGGCCTAGGTGGATTTATACCAAGTACCCTTTGAGTAGAAACCCTAGGATGAGGTTGAACAACATTCTGAGCAGGTAAAGGTTGCGGCATAAACTATGGAGACATCTGATACATCATAGACGGGTTCAAAGCCTGGGCAACTGGAGTGCCTTCTTGAGAAATTTGTCCCTCAGGTTGCATATTTGGAGAAAGAGATGCCTCGAAATAGGCATACTGGAGTGCAACATTGTTCGAAAATGGAGGAACCATAACAGCAAAAGCATAGGGATTTGGCTGAACAGGTGGAGCAGAGATATGGAAATTGAGATGAGGACCCCTATACTCGGGTTCCTGGTCTTCAGCACCTTCAACATTCACAACAGGTGTATCTTCTATTTTAACCCCTTGAGCAAAGTAAGGGTTATGCATCCGTCATGGGAAGGCAGAAAAATTCACATTGGCAAGAGTATCATCAAAGGACTGATACATCATGAACGAATTTCCAGTAGCAAACTGAGGTTTGTAATTATGAGGCATCCCCTATGGGTAGAAAGTAGAAAACCTACTAGGACCAACTTGAGACAAAGGTTGGTTAATAGCAGCATGTTGAAAAATCGTGTCAATAGGATCCATCACAACCAAAGTTGTGTCAACAGTAGAAGTCAACATAGTAGCATCAAAGTGATTGACAACAACAACATTATCTCTTTGAGTATGCTGATGTTCTAGAATGGTACCCATCTGTCCTTGGAGTTGACCTAGATCCTCTGTTGTTGCAACATTCTCTTGTTGAAAATCAGACATAATTCTCTTTTTGTTAGCTTTTGTGAAGTACCGGTGAGTCGTCGTCTTTCTGAAGAGGATGAAGACGGATGTAAGCATTTTGTATTTTGGATAGGAAAGTGCATATGAATGAATGAGATGTTATACAAAAAGACTTTTGATTATTATAAAGTTTTTCAGGGAATTCTCGAGTCTTTATTTGTCGTAAGTAATCATAAAGCATAGGAAAAAATTGATAATAAAAAGAACCCTTTTATATTCATAACAATGAAACAAAGAGTACAATTATTACAGCTTTTTCCCAAGGGCTACATTAAGTGTGCTCAAAAGATAATAATGGAAACCCTCAAAGATAACTAGCATCCACTGAATCTCAATCAACCACCACCATGCATCCTCAAAGGCACAGACTGAGTTGGTCAACTCAAAAGGTCTTGTAAAACAACCTCCTTATGATCCAATAGTACTTGCAAGTAACAACTGTTTCTTTCCTAATATGTAGCCTCTTGCTGAAGTTGATCAGTATCTCCTCTACTTTGATGCGCTTGATCTTTCAACCCTCGAATCTCCTTAAACCGCTTGTCGAGTTCTGTCTGGTGTTGAGATAAAGAAGCCTTCAACTTCTTAGTACGTCTTCTTTCTTCCTTCAACTCCTTCTTGCAGCTCTCTAACTATTCTCGAAGCTTCTTGAGCCGGTCTTGGCGAATGATCTACATCTTGCATGCTTGATATTGGGCGTCAGCGAGATGTTTCTTCTTGATGAACAAACTGTCAATAGTCCCCTTCAAAACGTCACCTACTTTCCTCCTTTTGAACTTCTCCTCTTGGGCTTCCTCCACCGCTTGGGATGTCATAATTCTTTTCTGGTTGAGGTTAATCTCCAAGTCTTCCTTCTCCCTTGTAACCCTACTAAGATTAGATCAAAGATTAATGTTCTCTTTCTCTAAGTTGTTGATAGTCTCCTTGAGTTTCCCCACCTCAGAGGTAGGAGCAACTACAAAAACATGTTGCAAGATGTTCATAGATGGTTCAAACGGAAACGGAAACAAAATTTCTTCAACCCTATTGTCGCATTACGCGAAAAAACCGGCGGGAAAACAAAAACAACAGAGCCGCCACCGTGCGTTATTTATCCCAAAAGAGGGAAAGGAAACGCTCGAAGTAAACCTGGAAAAGACATGGTCTCGCGACCAGAGAGAAATGGGATCGGGAGTCGGTTATGCGAAGGGAAGGTATTAGCACCCCTACGCATCCGTCGTACTCGACGGGATCCACGCACAAAAGAAAGGATAAAGGTTGCTAGACGCTGCTCAAACATCAAACACTGGCTGAAAGAGACACAAAAAACAAAAGAAACTAACTCGGTAGGATATCGCATCCTGGGCCTACGTAGTCTGTCAAGCACAGACATCAGAGTCGACGTAGTTCGGGACAGGGGAAAACGTGCTCGCTAGGATGTCGCATCCTATGCATACGTATCTTCTTGGACTAAAGAAGAATCAGAGCACTCGTAGCTCGGCTAACGCACGCCAAACAAAACCACACAGGAAACCGACTGCCAATCGCTGGACTTACGTCAGACTCCACACAAATAGGCAAACATGGAGGTCGAATGCCAATCGCTGGACTTACATCAGACTCCGAACCAAGAAACACACACAGGAAACCAACTGCCAATCGCTGGACTTATGTCAGACTCCAACACACACAAAGGGTTTGAAAAAGAAAAAGGGCGCCTGGAGAGATCAGCTCATCTCCTGCCTACGTACCTCATCTGGTATGAGGATCAGGGCGACGTAGTTCCCCTACGCAGGGAAAGAACTTCTAACCTAACCAGAGACTGGGAAATGACATACTAGAAGGGAGACTAACTCGAGCCTAATAGTTATCATGCAAATTCACCATGGTCCTAGGTTAAGGTTTCTATCTAACTTGCACAGGGAGCAAGCTATCCTAAGCGACACAGGCAAAGCACAAGAGCAAGCATACACACAAATAGCACACACTATATACAAACAAAGTGGGCTCACACAGGGTTAGGCTTTAGTCAAGGGGTCATGTCAACCTCGACAAACAAGCCACTGTAACAGGGTGATGTTAGCTCTTAACCCTAACATTGAGAGTTAGGGTGAAGCAGATGAAATGGAGATGAGGGGTGTGCCTCATAGCTCTTATCCCTGGTCAGGGAGAGCATTGAATAATAGAAGGTGTGAGAGTTCAGAAAGTAGGAACTCTTCTCCACAAGGATTAGACTCTATAGGATCTTGGGCTTTTACTCACTATGCATCAACACATGTGGTGTGAGCAAGATGAGTGACACACTGAGTAGCAGGAGATGGACTACACATCTCTTTTGTCTGCCAATTGCCTTATCAAAGGACTTTTCCTGCTTAGCACAAAAATAAACACACAAAGACATCGCCTCTTAAGGAGGGCTTCAGACAGGTGCCTGACCACATAACAGGCCAGGTCTTCCAGACTACATGAAGAAGAGAGGTTATACCTAATTGGTTAAGCAACCAAGCAAAAGCAAGTTCAAAGTGAACTTAAGCAACTTATGTACCTGTGGAAACATCAAACCAATCAGTACACAACTCAAAAAGTCAAACGGACAATCAATAGTCAACAGTACACAATCAAACAAGCAATGCAACAATGTGCAAGACACAAGCTCAATCAAATGAGCTAAGAGCCACCTACAAAACAAGTCAAGGTTAGTCAATATCAACCAAATAATCCAACTCAAGCAATGTGAATCAATCCTCTCATGGCCATATGCTTCTTATCCTGAAAACAAAGCTCAAACATAAGCACAAACCACTAGGACAAGGCCTAGGGTCAAAGAGGGAGAAATAATTCAAAACATAACATGAAAATTGACATGAATCAACTTTAATCCAATAAGAAGATAATCCAAAAGGTCTCATGTCAATAGCATCAACCAATTTCATTTCACAAATCAAATAAGGCAAGGCATGCAAGTTGAAAGCACATTGAGGCAACAGAATGAACAAATCCACATTAATTCAAAAATGATTCAATAAATCTCAAGAAAAATCATGGCTAAACAGAACACACAACATGATCATCACACCAAAAATCAAGGGCATTTGGACAAGTTTAAGCATGGTAACCGAATTCCATAAGGCAAGGTAAGCACAAACAAGCTCAAATAGGACACAATTTGATACATCAACTTAGCACAAGCCTAAAACAGAATTGGCAAATGAAAAAGACCTCAAACCAAAGCCACAATAAACTTCAATATGTCTAGAAACAATGTGCAAAATTCCACATCCATATGATAAACAACCAGCATTTCACAAATCATGGAAGTTCAAGACTATTCAAAAGCTCACAAATGGCAATCCAGAAAGAAAAATCTCAAACAAATCAGAAATGAATCCAAAAATTCCAAAAAAATTCATGATTAACCACAACATCCGGAAGAAGGATCATACAAAAAATCACATCATTTGACATTTATTTGGAATGGCAAAGAAATTCATCAAGTTGAGCAAGCAAAGGTGTGACACACATTGTCACACCTACATTAACCAGATCATATCTCAACAACCATAAATGCTAAAAATTCAAACTCAACACCAAAATGTCAAAGAATGAATCTAGTTTCATCATACCAAATTTCAAAAGCATTGGATTAAAACTCATTATTTCACAAAGCAAATGGCAAGCAAGGTACAAACTAGACATGCATACACAAACCCTAGGTCAAAATATTTTTCAACCGTGCACAATTTCTGGAAAAATAGCCAAAAAATACTAGACATGATGAGGATCAAGATGCAAAAAACCACACATTATTTGGAGCAATATTTATTGAGTTATGAATTTTTGAAGTGAATGAAAAATTAAAAAAAACATGAAAGTAAGGTGCATGAATAACATGGAATAATATGTGAAATGCAATGGGATCTGCTGGAGCCAGGGATCGAACTATGCATCAATTTGAACGCTGGTGCGCTACTGAGTGAAACGCCCCGTTTCATTAAAGGACATGGCAGGGCAAACGAATATGGTCCAATCAATATGTCATGCCAGCAACACGTGGTCCAATACATGGCTAATAACATAAAAACGCATGCAAGGCACGCTGAAACGGATCAAATGAGTTTCTGGACAGAAAACCCTAACGCATTCATACACATTCATCATGTTCATACGCTCAAGAACAAAAGTGCACAGAAATTAACAATAGATATATCATCGTGTTCCTCTCACATCATACATCAATAATCCATGTTTAATTTGTTCTAATTCTATACACATTCAAAGATTCGAAGCCAAGAACATTAACATGTCAAACTTAGATCTAGCATAATTAACTCATTTCTGCATGGAAATCAGTGAAACAAAGCTCAGCATGCTCAGTGATGAAGGATCCACAACATGCATATAACAATTTCATGAATTATGAGAGTCGAATTCTGACCTTCAAGAAGATGCAGAAGTGAAATCGGTTGATTCAGGCCTTGAACAACACAAACAGTTCTTCCTAAGCTCTTGGATGATTGAATGGATGAATGCTTGATGCTTAACCTTGCATGATTTGGCCAAAAACTCCAACTGCCATGGATGAGTGTGAGCTTCGAAACAGCTTCAACTTGCACAAAATCTTCGGAATATTGCTTCAATCTTGTTCTACAATGCTCATGGATGATGATTTGATCAAGAAAAAGGCAATGGATTTGAAGAAAAATTGCAGAAAAGTGTGAGAGCAAAAATGTGAAAACTGATCTAGATCTGAAATGTGATGTTGTTAATCCAATTTTCTGTTATCATTAGCTATATATATGCTCTGTTAATGATGTTTGTTAACCATGCTTAAGCTAATGCAAGTGGATTAGTGAAAATCAAGTGTTTATGCAAATTGGCCAATGCACCTCATGTGTGGAAAAGCAATGTAACAGTACCCGAATTTGGCCTTGGAATCATTTCAAATGCTGTTTAGAAGCTAATGCAAATGGTGGGAAGTGAAAACAATGCATAATTTTCAAATTTGAAATTTCCCTCCAAAATTCAAATGGAAAACCAAATATTTTGTGATGGAAATACATGGCTTATGATGCATGATTTGGATAGTAGAGATCAAGAGAAAAATGTGCAAAAAGATCCATCTCATTTGGCCTTATGGTTAAAAAGTTATGCATGCTTGAAGTTCAAATTCACTTGGTAATGATTGATCCATATCTCTTCAACCACACATTAGAAATTCATGATCTTGGACTTTTTGGAAATGGGAGAGCAAGATCTACAACTTTCATGTTGGACAAAATTTCATTTGAATCTTGCTTGATGATGTAAACTTGAGGAGAAGACCTTTCCATTTTTGGCAATTTCAAATTACAGGTCACTTACTATTTTTGGAAAGTTCCATCTGACCTCAAATTCTTCATTATTGATGTTTGAAATGTCAAATGAGACTTGTATGGACATGAATGAGGCATCTCTAACCATCTCCCACCTTCAAATCCATGATTGAATTGACAGTTGACTTCTGTTGACTTTCTAGGGTTTCAGATGAATTTCCCATTGACTGATGAGCTCTGAGCCTTCAATGCTTGACCAAACCACTTCAAAATGATCCTTGAATCATATGAACTCATTGTACCAACCCTAGGGCTTTGATTCCATAGGAAAAGCACTTGCTTGCTTGCACAACTGAGCCTCCTGACCAGTCTTGCCTGATCTTGATGGACTATGCAAATGAACAATGCAAATGTTAATGACCTAAAATGAAAATGTATGTACAAAATGAGAGGTGCAAATTTGAGGTGCTACACCTATCCATAACCCACTACGTATAAGCTTCATTGGTGATGCAATTTTTCTTCCCTAACTCGGACCTTCCTTGAGGTCGGACCTCCCTCCAAGATCTGACGATCTTCTTTAGAAACTATGGATTGTCAACCCTTTCATATAAAACAAACTCCTCCACTTGCTCGAAATCCGGCTTGTGCAACAACGGGTAACTCAACTGACGTAAAGCTAATCTCAGATTGTAGTTAATTCGACTCTTTATACCTATGAGGGGTACATTGGGGAAATTTACATAATTAAGGATAACCTTGACATCATCATAGGCTCTAGAGTACCATAGAATATCTTCAGTATTCAGAGACATGATCCTCTGAGACCACTTGAGATTGCCATTGTTCTCGATGAAAGGGCCCTTGTTGGGCAGGTGCGAAATAAACCACCTATACAACAGAGGAACATATCACATGATAATATCATTCTTCTTCTAAGTCCTTACATGAATAGAGTAGTAAGTGTCAGCAAGAAGTGTAGGAACCAGATTCTTGGACATGAGGATATGAATAGAGGCAAGGTCCACAAAGTCTTCCATACTAGGAAATAACATAATCCCATAGATGAGCAAAGCGAAAATAGAGTTGAAAGCTATCCAACTTCCAACATCAGCAAAGGCAATGTCCTTCTCAACCAAAAACTTTAGAGTAAAACCACGAGTTCCACCCTTAGGCTTAAGATTGAGCTCCATTTCCTTCTTCTCCAAATGCAAAGCTTCGGCTAAAAGATGAGACTTCGGTAGTTCCTTGGTACTGACTAAAGGAACCTGATTCTTAATTCCGACCCCCAAGATATGTGATTATTCTTCCCACATAGGAGCCAACTGATAATCTTGAAAAGTGAAACACCTCAAAGGAGGGTCATAGAACTGCACTAAAGTATGGACTGTTGTAGTGTTCACTTCAGTGTTGAGAATACCTAGAAGATTCCCATAGGCCTTCTTGAAATCCTCTTTGTGATCCAGATCCAAACGAGTTCCCAATCCCTTAAAAGTTTTCAATTGTGGTTCCACAAACTTGTAACTGGACACACTTCTTCTTCAAGGATTCATGCTATCTCTGAGTACTTAACAACAAACTAGGCTCTCGGATTCCCTGGAAATGCATATGCATAAAGAGTTATATGATATAATGGTTATTTATGATATGCAAATGTTATGCAACAACATGGCCATATTCCGGATAATATGACCATTCTGCTTGATGTAAGATTAAAGATATGACGTTATATGAGAAGCAAAAGGTACATAAGATCTTGGTTTCTTGTAAAAACCCAATATCCCACTCACATGTATGTACTAGTCTTCAAAAGGTGATCCCTAAAAGGCTTCCCAGAGTCATGGAATCAAGTGAAAATACTTTGTCGTAGTGAATTCTCACAGGACAAAAGTACCCCCAAGTGAATCTAGTATGAGTCTGGGTCTCGTTCCAACCCAACACGCAAAAACGCAGGTCAACACGACTATCCACAAGTCTATACCCATATGTATACTCAAGCTCGGGTGTAGAGCTTCTCTCAAGTAACATCAACCTCACCCAACAACAATAAAAGACAAATATCCAAAATAGGGTTAGCAAAAATACAAAATATAAAGCAATACAATATGCAATAAACATAAAAGCTAAAAGCAGGAAAACATGAAAATCAACACCCAAGAAAACAAGAAAACAAACAAAATTAGGCTTGACTCCTTCTAGCAACTAGGAAACAGCTGTCTCCAGCAGAGTCGCCACCTGAAGTATGCCCACCGAACGCATCGCACACTCGAAGGTACAACAGAGTCGCCACCATTTTTTTTATCCCAAAAGAGGGAAGGGAAAATATTAATAAAACCCAAGGGAAAATAGAGAAACAGGTAAGGAAGTCAGTTATGCAAGGGGAAGGTATTAGCACCCCTCACATCCATGGTACTCCATGGGAACCATTTTGAATGCTCTTTCTTGGATGGGTGTTACTATCTTCGTGTACCTTCAAAATAGGAAAAGGGTTAGAAAAAGAATGATCGAGGAAGAATGTGGCCCTCATGCCTACATATTCTCATGGTGCAATGAGAAAGTCAGAGCTTCGTAGTTCATGGAACCAGGGAAAGGAAAAAGGGGAGAGGAAAGAAGGGTGGAGAAAGGTGCTCGCCAAGGATTCATATCCTCGTGCCTATATATCCTTACAGTGAAATAAGGAAGTCATAGCTACGTAGTTCAGAGAATAAAGATCGAGAAAATAGATGATTAGGGGAGGTGTTTAAACCAGAAAGGAAGGAAACTTATCAAAGCCGAAGACTCACATGACAAGGGTTTTACTAAAGCACTAGTTCTAACATGGCAAGGAAGAAAAACAGGAACTTGTCAAAACCTGGGACTCACATAGCAAGGGTCTTGCCAAAGCACTGGATCTAACATGGTAAGGAAGAAAAGCAGGAACTTGTCAAAGCCTTAGACTCACATGACAAGGGTCTTACCAAAGCATTGGGTCTAACATGGTTATGAGGAAAAGCCGGAATTTATCAAAGCCTAAGACTCACATGACAAGGGTCTTACCAAAGCACTGGGTCTAACATGGTAAGGGATAAAAGTAGGAACTTGTCAAAGCCCTAGACTCACATGACAAGGGTCTTACCAAAGCACTGGGTCTAACAATGTAAGGAATGATGTTTAAACCAATAAAGGGGAATAACCATGAAGGAGTAAATCCAAAAGAAAGTGGGAATAACCATGAAGGTGTCAACCCAAAAGGAAAGGGGAACAACCATGAAGGTGTCAACCCAAAAAGAAAGTGATTGCAATGGTGTTTAAACCAAAAGGAGAGATAAAGGGATCCACAAGGCTAGTTGTAGAGTTGTTAGTGAATTGACTGGAATTACACTAAAATCTATAAACAAAGACAAATACTCCGAGAAATTGGGTCATTCGTCCCGTACCCATATATATTCTAGACAATTATAGGGAAAACCCCCTTTCATCATTCTCTATTGCTTAAGGCTCATGTCATGCCAATCTAGTTAATGGCTGAGAAGTTGTTGAGCCAGATTCCCAAGGATGCCTGTGGGGATGAGTCAGATGACTGAGATCTACTGATGAAAGTTGTAGTCCATTGAGGGCCTTGAACTTGTTGGGAGGTGAAAGCTCCAAAGTGACAGAGGCAAGTCCCATCAAGTGACCAAGGGATAATATAACAGATGAAAGGATCTAGCTGATCAAATGGGAATTTGATTAGGCCAAATTAATGGAGTAGGATGGGTGAACAAACAAAGATGCATGATCATACAAAACTAGCCTAACGTCTCATTGTTAGGTAACCCAAGAGAAAGCCATGTGTGTGAAAAGTGTATTGTCCTATGTCTCGTTGTTAGGTAGCCCAAGAGAAAGGCATATGTATGAAAATGTATGCTAAGCCTAAGCAGATGAATGCAATAAGCAAGAGGCATAAAGCAAAACACAAGCTAAGAAGTTCAACATGAGCAAACGCAAGCTAAGAAGTTCAACATGAGCAAACGCAAGCCAAAACGTCCACAAGGTCCATGGGTCCAAGGTCACTCCAACTCAAGAAAAAGGCATAAATCCCAAGTCAAATTCCAAAGTCCAAATAGATCTTCAACACTCCAAGTCAAGTATAGGGTTAAGATTAAGTCCAAATTGCTTTATCATGTTTTGGTTCATTAAGATTAACAAGCAAATCAAACAAACAAGATAAGAAGCAACATATGAATAAGGCAAGATGAATAAAGTGTGAAGTGCTATGATGATTAATGGACATGGAATTAAAGTGCGTTAAGTAAATGGAATAAATTTAAATGACATAAACTAAATGACATGAATTAAAAGGAAATAATGTAAAGAGCACAAACTAATGTTAGAAGTTAGTGATCAATTAATTATGCCGGGACAATTTAGAGCTTTGTTAAGCAATCGTAAGTAGGCTTATGTAGAAGCCATACCTAGTTGAGGTTGGTCAGTAACATTATATGTGTCAGACATGTTATACAATTAGCACAAAGTTAACCTCCTACAACAGGTAACACACTGATTTAAAGAAGAGAAGAGATGAAGATAGAAATAATGAAGAGGAGAGTCAAGGCAATCACATAGGGATCATTCCATCCGCAAATCAAAATACTCAAAATCTGGCGCATCGAGGGATAACCAATCGTTGATGCAAAATATTGAATATGATTCATGATCATCTACCAATAGTTTTGGATCAAAGAAGGCTGAATAAACCTCAAGTGCATCTATCAATGATTTGAGATGTGGAGGAATTCATCAACCAAGCAATCAACTCAATTCAAAACATCAAGTGAATATCAAAAAGAAATAAAAAATGATTAAACATGATTTAATAATGATTAATAAAATAAAATAAAAGAGAAAATGTCAAAGACGGGTCAAAACACAAGATAAAAGTACAACAGAAATGGAGAAGGTCAAAAAAATTATAAACGACTTGACCTTAAAAGTTGGGATGAAAAATGTTTTGAAATGATTAAAATAAAAATATTAAAAGAAAATTAAATGAAAAATAAGAGAAAATATGAATTAAATGAAAAAAGAGTTTTAAAAAATATGAAAAAATTATATGTGGTAGATAATATTTTTATGAAATTATGAAAAAAAGTTGGACTAAAAAATAATAAAGGATCTAATTAAAATGATTTTTGAAAGAAAAAGGAATTAAATAAAATAAAAATAAGAAAATAAACATTTGAATGTAACAGATAGGTTATGTGGCACACACTGATTGGATGGAGGATTCAAATTTGGCTCCATAACGCGTGCAAACTTCATCTTCAACCTCTGTGAAGTTTTGCAACTTCATGAACTTGAAGTTTTAAGCTCAAACAGACATCGTGCAAGCTTCCACTTCACTCATCATTCATGTCCCCCTGCATCAGAGAAATTGATTTGCTCTAAGCAGGGAGAATTTGCTTAAACTCGTGAAGAACCCTAGTTCTTCAAAGTTAAATTAAATGACCAAATCAAAAGATAAATCAAAGGTAGATGAGGGCTTTCAATCAGTGGAACCACACAAAGAGAATGGTAACTTGCTTGAAGTGTAATTTTACTCGTAATTACCTTGTCTAAATCGAAGCTCGAAGTCAACAATGGTGGAACTGGAAGCAATGTTGCAGGAGGATTCAGACCACAAAAATGCTTCAGACAACTTCAGATGATGCCGATGAAGGATTATGGGCAAAGAATTGGGAGCAAAAAGACTTGAATTGAAAAAGAGGGTGACTGGTTTTTAGGTACTTTTGAGTTTCAGTGAGGTAGAGATTTCTTGGCTATTGAATCTTGGAAATTAAGGCAAATCACTACCCTATTTATAGGAAATGAAGTAGGATCATGGTTCCTGTGAAATTTGATCTCAAACGTGTGAATCCATTCAAGAATTTTCAGATCCAAACCGTGTGAAAAACTCGTGATTTTGGCGCTTTGTAAGTCATTTTATGTTATGGTCAGATGCGTTTGGTCATGGGAAACAAGTTTGCACACGTGAGAAGTGGTCTCAAGTTGGTTTTGGCATGTTTCCGCATTATAGGCCACGGTGCAAAATAGAGTTTAAGTTACCATGTTCATGCTTAGGCCAATTCCAATCTACTCGTGCGTTTTCCAATTTTCTTTGAACCAAATGATCAATTCATGGATTAGAACATGATACAAAAAGAATAAAATCCAAAGCAGATTTGAGGTGAAAGTTATATGCTTGGGAAGTTGAGGTCGTGAATTGATTTTTAGGTCGGGCATTTGGTCAAGTAGCTTGAGGCATGTTTTGTCATTTTGAGGTCCTAAGTTGATGACACCATAACTTTTGATTCCCTCGTGAATTTTGAGCAAAACATGGTCCAAATGATCTTTGAAATAAGATTAACAATATGAAAAAAGAATGGGATAAAAATAATGTATGAGCTGAAAATGGCAAGGGTGGAAAATAGTGGTCATGACAAGGTTTTGGCCCATTTTCGTAACTAGGTCTTTTGCACAAATGACGTCCTTAATGATTGAATCGGTGTTTTACCCTTGAATCAAAGTTGTATAGGATCCCAAAAGGCACATTTGAATTAAAAAATCTTGGCAATTGGATAAAAGTTGAAGGAGTTACGGATTTTGGACCAAAGGCATGGCATACTTGCAAATTAGGTCAACCACACTTGTGCCCTTTTGTGCAAACTTGATATTTTGTTGCGTTTTAAACCATAATGATGATGGAATAAACATCCCTTGATGAAAAATTTATTAGGGCTTGAGTTATATTGAAGATAGCTTGAAGATTAGGTGATATGGCATGAAAATAAACACATGAACCACCTTTGAATCACATGGAGCAAATTTGCATTTCCCTTGACCAAAAGATCTTTTTCTTTCCTTGATTTGAAGCATGATCACCCACATGAGTAACAAGAAAAAACAAGTACTATCTCTCAATGAAGTTATGGTTAGTTGATAAGCAAAATAAGATGACACCCTAATGTTAAGATACAAGACACAATGTGACCATGCTTGTGATTCCATGACCAAATGCAATGGTCGTGCATGATATGATTCGATGTATACAAATGAGCTATGTAAAAAGAGGAAAAAGGGAGGGTAAATTTTGGCGTATGACACACACATGATTTGATGTGTATAAACTAGGTGTAACTTTTGGTGCTTGAGCCTTGAATTAGTTTTGTGTGTTACTCCATGAGAAGTTCAGATGATAACGCCACCCAGGATTGTTAGTGTTGTTGTAGTGGTTGTTGTACTTATTGTTGCCCACGTAGTTCATAGAAATTGGATTGCCTGAGAAATCTTCAAATAAATGATCTCCCCCACAATAAACACATGAAACCTCTAATGTGTCAGTTATAACTTTTGTAGGCTCGGATGCTAGAACTTCAGGACTCGTCATCATATTCTTCATCATTTGGTGAATCTGAGCCACTTGAGCATTAAGGGTCATAGTCGTAGCGACTTCATGGACACCGACTGGCTTCTTTTGAGTGGAGACAACAACAACTCTTGTAACTGGTCATTGGTAGGTATTTGTTGTAATGCTTTCAATCAACTTGTAGCCTTTTTAATAGGATTTGGATAACAAAGCTCCAACATAGGATGTATCTAGCATGTTTCTTGAGGATTAAACCAATCCATTATTGAATGTTTCTAGTTGAATACATATTGGTATCCCATGACGAGGAAATTTCCTTTACAACTCCTTGAATCTTTCCTAAGCATCAAACAAAGACTCATCACCTCCTTGTCTAAATGAGGTAATATAATTTTTAATATTGGAATTCTTTATAGGAGGAAAGTACTTAGATAAAAAAAATCAACTAAGGCATTCCATGTGGCTATGGAATTGGGCTCTAGAGAATTTAACCAACTCTTGGCTCTATCCCTTAGAAAGTATGGAAACAACATGAGTTTAAAAGCTTCAGCAATAATTCCAGGTATTTTGAAGTTGCTGGCTACTTCGAAGAATTTTCTCAAGTGCAAATGTGAATATTTATTGGCAGCTTTTGAATATTGGTCTATTTCTTGTAACATTTGGAACATCATAGGCTTGACTTTGAATTGTACCACTGTGATCTATGGTCGCATAATCCATGTATTCATCGCTTGGGATCAAACACAACATAATCTCTTATGTTTCTTGACCTATCATTGGCAATGCCAATAATGTCATTATATGCCATGACTCTTTCCTCTTCAAATGGTTCCTCTTCAAAGTATCCTTCAAAGTTACAAAAGACAAGAGCATGTTGACGCCTTCATGGTAAGTGATCAGTAGCTTGAAATCTCCTTAGTAATTTGAGTGTTCTTTCTAGCTCAGGATCTCGTATATATAATGGAGTCAGCAACCCGCGCATGCAGCAGTTAAGCACTTGTAGCTTCACTAGGCTACAAAAAATGTCAGAAGCTCAAATGCTATTTTCACAAAAGGAAATATGTTTTATACAAAATAAAAAAAATTTATTGACACACTCCCTGGAAACGACACCAAAAACTTGTTAAGTGAAAACTATATAACGCGAAAGTATACACGACCCACAAAAGCAAGTGCTAAAAAGTAAGAACATTGTTCCCACAGGGAGTGTAATAACTTATATTGATTTTCAAAACTATCATTTATGAATGAGCATGTGCAAAAATAACAATAATTTATGGATGTTATACGTTCAATTTTTAAGTAAACAATAATAGAACTAAGTTTGGTTTAAATAAGTGAAATCAATAATGGAGAATATGTTGGATAATGATCCATTAAAATAACATATCTATTGTGTGTATATGATGTGATATGTCGTGTCAGATGAGGTCGGAATGTGATCTTATGGTGTATTTCTACAACATCAGAAGCACATGCAAGAAATCAATGAGACAAATTCCTAAACTTACGTTTAACTTTAATGCATGTCTGGTTTCTTTTCAAATTTCTAATATGATTGTAGAACTTTATGTCTAAAGTAGTTATTCTAGTGAATATGTCTATTCTATATATTATTTTCAATCATATTTATCATGAGTTTCACTTGTTCATGAATTCCTCACATCAACAAGCTTTTATCTTGTTTTTAAAGATAATTTGTCAAAGAATCAGATTTATCACAGTAAAGCACATGATAAAATTAGTCACTTATATCACATAAAATAATACAAGAGATTAATTCATATTAACTTCACAATGTTCAATATAAATAAGTTTAGCTCATGATGAGCTTAATACATAAATCGACACTAGTTCCTAAGTTAAACATTCTTAAACACATAATAAAAAAGAAATGAAAATCTAATAGTAACTTCTTCATCTTTTTACAATTTTCAATCAGCGAGAGACATGTTTTGTCACGCTAGATACTGATGTCTTATACTTGAGAAGAAGAGAAGAAAAATTCTCCAAACTTGATTCAACTTACTTTCACACCAATTTCTCTCAATTGTTTTGTCTGTCTGTCTGAACCTCCATTCATATCTTCCAAAGGATCCTTTTATAGAAAACACCATCTAAGGTTTCGCGAGGTATTGGATCATGGGCTTCTTAATTATCTATCACTTTTTGGCCCATGAGAATCAACATATTTCTTCCATTATTTATTATTCGTACCAATACCATGAGAGGTACGTAACTCATGTAGTGGACAAAACGTCTGGTAGCAGACCTGCTTTGTAGATGGGACAAGTCGCACACTGCAATAGTTATACTCTTTTACGGTCTTTTGTTTTCTAGCACTTTGATCTTCCTTCTTCCACACCAATCTCCTTCTATATTTTCCATCCTCTTGATGTTTTCCATTGCATTCAACATCTTCTGACTCTAAAGTCTACTAAACAAGAAATGCATTTCTGCTGCGACAGAACTCGTTACCATAATAACTCATACACATATAAAAAGACATAAAATTCACAAGACAAGACACCTAATGATCTATGTACTAATCTAGCTAAAAATAGCAAAACTCAATCCGATACTCAAATTAAAATCAAATAAAGCCGTAAAAATTTAAATGTTAAGAATTTAAATATCTAATAACATATGAGTTATCAATAGTCATGTGATTAAATGAGATATTGAGATATTAAGATGCTAATAATTATATTTTTGATTAACTATTAATCAATAATTATTCTTGCACCTAAAATTTGTATAATCTGTTATGTTTGTAATTATCTCTTTCTCTCTCTCTCTGGTGATAACAGTGCTACTCATATGTCTATGTTTTCCCCCATTGTTTAGTTGATCAGTTATATCCATTTATGCTGTATTTTATAAACTAAAATATGAAAATCATGATATAAGTCTTGAGATTTTATTTAGAAAACGGTGAATAAGCACGTGATGTGTTTGTGCTAACAATAGTATAATCATGTTTTGTTTGAGCCATGACAAAACAAATACGTAAATGGTTTTTGATTCTTTGTATGATCAATGTATTATAGAAAACAGATTTTCTAAAAATCTGCTTCAAGAAATCTGGGAATATCAATAGAGGCATGAAGTTAGAGCAACTGGCCAATTATCAGCTATTGATGGGTTCACTTGTTATTATATTGAAAGAAAAAACAATTATAGTCCATGAATGTATGTATAATTTATTTTTCAACATTAATAAAGAAAATCAAAATTCTTAATCAATTAATAACTTATTAAACTACACTAATTAAACTAAAATAAGATCTAGAAATTTAAGAATTTTTTTTCATGATCCACCAGTAACACTACCATTAAAGATTTCAATGGTATCACCTTGAGAAACATTGTGCCATCGAAAAGACTTATCATCCTCCATAACATTTTGTTTATAAATGAAAAAGTAACCTTCTGGTGGAAGATGAAATTGAAGTCTTTGACACAATTTATGAAGCTCTTTTTTCAATTCTCCAACGTTATCAGAAGCATTCATTTCAACAGCTACTTTCTTTATACCACTTTTAGGCAAAACCATTACCTTCAACTTCTTTGATGCTCCACCTCCACCACCAACAATAGCAGGTGCTGCCGGTATGTGTGGCTTAAAACTCACTTCAACTTCGCTCTTCTCCGAAAGATAGCAATCACGTAAGAACTGATTATCATGCAATTCAGTTCCACTTGAATGCAACATGATATTGATAACTGGGACATCATTTTGATCAATGTCGTGAATTTTTTGTTTGAGCTTTAAAACGGTATCGTGTTTGTCAATTTCAACATGAAAGTGAGATTTGGACGAAGGAGTTTTAACGTTGAGGTGAAATTTGGTATCCTGATCTATTTGTAATTTCCGATGATCAGAATCTGCGGTGGTGGTCACCATAAGATGAATACGTGAGTTTTGAAAAATCGCGCACTTCCAAATATCACCGTCGTCTTGAAGAATTTGGCCATTAAAAATTAGATTTTGTCTGGAGATTGGAATTCTGTGATACTTTTGGATTTTTTCTTTAATTTCCAAAATAGTGTCGAAAAAACCTACTTCAATGGAGAATGATCTTCCTCTTTGCACTTCAAAAATTACATCCATTTTATGTAACTACAGCTCTTTTCAATGATAGTAAGTGAGAATATTTTTGTGAGAGAGGAGGGTGCTATTATATGCAGGAGTGAGAATTTAAGGAATGAAATCAGCCTAATTCAATGAATGTAATATGCTCTAACACGTGTAAAATAAGCTTTATGAATTTACCACTTTTTAACATAAATATAGGAATCAAATTCAAGGTCAAATTAAATGGAGTGAAATAAGCCTTGACTGAGCACATTAAACAACTCGTTACCAAAAGAATAGAAAATATTGTTACATGGAAGAGGAAATCAAGCATGAGCTAACTAATTTTTTTTATATTCTATAACTTAAAATAAATAATTCAAAAACATATAACATTTCTATCTATTTCAAAAGTTAACGATAAAATTCGGGAAAAAAATTGAGATAATATTTTGGATATCAAATCTCTTTAATTATAATATGAAAAAATATATATATATATATATTTCAGATCGTTGTTACCAATTGATTGTCGCAATCAAAATGAGGATGAATATGTTGATATCATCTCGTGCAAAAATTCTTGTGTTACAAAAGCAGGCTTAGAGAATTCTGCTCATGCTTCCTTCGGTGATCGTGAAATTACTTTCCATCTATACTTTCACCATTTGAGCTGCCAATACATAATTATAGTAAAGAAAATATTGGAAAAAAAATGTAGTTAGAGTCTCTAAAAATAACACCGCACAATCTTTGAAAATAGCAATCTTTAAGAGCATATTTGTGAGTTTTTGGAAGAGAGTGCTTTTATCTATTTTTAATATATATTCAATGATATAATAAACACAATAATTATGCAAATAAGTATGTTCAATACAACGTTTATAGTAAATAAATGTTTTAGGGAATAAAAATTCTCTTTCTAAAATGATCGGATGAGAAGAGGCGCAATATAATCACAAAGTCCAAAAGATAAATATATTTGTAGTAAAAATGATGTAAGGGAAAATGTCTAGAATATGGGGAACAAGTGTAGACCAATCCTAAAAATCCGTTGGTCCAAATAGGAAATCGAAGTAGGCCCATCAAATAATTAAACTATTTATATTCTGTCACATGTCAGTTTGAAAGGTTCTAATTGAATGTAAGGGATGAGGATTTTTCAAAGTCATGATAAAATCCCTATAAAAATGACAAAAAAAAGTCAAAGCAAGATACACAAAAAATTTCTTAAAATTTTATACCTCTCATATCTAAGCATCCACTAGCTTGCCCGTTTGAGTGTGTGCAGATACCACCCCTTAAAAATCAACCAAGCAACTAGGAGATGATTGATCCTTAGACTATGGATGACCATAAATTGATCATCTTCGAGAAGAAGCTTCCTTGGGTTTTATAAAACAAAAGTTTTTTTCCAACTCAAAAACACCACTTAAATGTTAATAATAAAGAGATAAAAACACAAATATTTTTTATCCTGCTTTGCTTGAAACTCAAAGCTACTTCAATCCACCCGCCAAGGTGATTTTGTCTTATACGCAATGACTTAATCCACTATAATGAACTAATTATAATAATCACAAAGAATAATCTTCTTTGTCTTCTCAAGGATCTGACTATACCCTAGTCTCCTTAAGGACTCACATAGACTAATCTTCTTTGTCTTCTCAAGGATCCGACTATACCCTAGTCTCCTTAAGGAATCAAACAAACAATTTGAATAATATTTTGTGTGTTACAAGTTACTTCTACACAAAGAAATTTTATACAAATGATAAATAATTACTTAAAGTAAAACTGTATAGAAAGATGATAACTTTTCAAATAAACTTTGTTAAGTTTTTACAGCGCTTCAATATTCTTCTATATTCATAGTTTTTTTTCTTCATGTCTCCAAGTCCCACTTATATAACATAAGAAGAAGACCGTTGGAGGGCAAAATGGGGAAACCAAATAGAGCAGTTGTTCACTATTGCATGGTGAAATGAGTGATATTGCGTAATATCCTTCACCCACAAAATCATTGACAAGTGTTATGTATAGTACTGTCCTTGTCCACGAAACCAGGTAGTAGAAAAAATATTTGATTTGTACTATGTACCATTTGATCACGTATCCATTTGATCTTATCTCCAAGTTCACTGGCTTCTAACAAAATTTGATGAAACAGGAAATGAAGAAACATAAAGCTAGATTCAGAAACTTCAGAATCTTTGGTCAGAACCTTGATAGTGTCAGTAGTCTGACTTGAGATCTTCAGTATCTTCAGAATCTTCAGAGTCTTCAGAATCTACAGTCAGAACCTTGATAACCTCAACGTCTGGCTTGAGATATTCAGAATCTTCATCTAAGTAACACAACTTCATAAGCTTTCCATTCTTCAGAAGCTTAATGATCAGAGTCACGTCCAGAAGCCCGAACAGAGAGAATGTTGCAGCAGTAACATATCGTCTCCTTAGAAGCTTCTTAGGAGTGAAGCATACAGATCATTGCAACAAAAACTTTGAATATCTTCCATAACTTCTTATGACTGGCGCATAAGCGGAATTGGAACACAATGTTCAGAAACTGATGACGTTACACATCATATACTTGGAATCGAAACTGGTTGTTAAAGCTACACAATAACAAACCATTAGGGTACCAAAATTGTTCTCACACAAATACAACATTGTTATCATCAAAACTTAAGGTATAGATATAGAGCCAAATCTTGTTCTAACAATCTCCCCATTTTTTATGATGACAAAAATATGTATTTCGATGAACAATTTTGTACAGGATAAGCACAGAAGGATACATCTTACATAAGCACAAAGCCTTCCCTGAGATGTATAGTTCTAAAAAGATAAAATCAGAATGAAATAACACTTTCCTGATTAATCTTTTTTTTGAAGTACCAAAACGATCTTCCATCAGAGTCTGGTTTATCTTCAAAAGTTGCTTGATGTTGTCCAAAGAATTGGTTTGTTAACATCAACATTCTAATGAGCTTCACTTTAGAAACTTGGTTGAATTCTTTTGAAGAAGCTTCATAGCTGGTTTTCTTCAGAAGCTTGAATTCTGGTTCTCTTAGAAGTTCTCTTTCAGAGCATGATTACCTTTGAAAAATAAATCTCTTTGAAAAGAGCTTTCAAAACTTGATTAAGAATTCTTCTTAAAAGCTCGATTGCCAAGTTTGATTACTATGGAAGTTACACTTCCTCAAAGCTTGATGCTGAATTTTCAATTCTTCAACACTTGATGCCAAGTTCCCCAAGTTCCAAGTTTAGACCCTACTTTTTAATTCCTTGAAGACTCAATGCTTGGATCTGATTCTTGGTTGAGACTCTTTTTTAATCTTCAACGTGAAAGTTTTTCAGACTCAGATAGTAGACCATTTCTTCAAAAACTGATAACTTACATTCTAATCTTTGAAACTTCAAAAGAGCTTCTGATGTTTGAACTTAACCATGAAAAACAATTAACAAACTCTTATTTGAAGTAGTTATTAGCATAAAACCTTAAACAGTGACACGTGAGCAAGGAATACAGAAGGCCTGGAACTTTCCACAATTGCACCAAGTTTTGTTTAGTCTGACAACATAGGATAAATTTGGCCTCCTCTCATTATGGTCCATTGTTTCCTGTACACTGAAATTTTACCTATGATGGTCAAAGATTGTAATTGTGTGTGTGCTAGCTTTGATAGTTTCCTCTTTCATCACTTTCATACAATACTCACTGAATAATTGACCTGACATTAACACTGGACTCCATCTTTCCCCTTTGGTTGCGAAGGTAGATGCCAACCTAAAATAGGTATTTTTGACCAATGCGGTTATTGGTCAATTTCTAATGCCTTTGAATATGTCGTTCATGCATTCCACAAGGTTTGTTGTCATGTGGCCCCATCGATAACCTTTGTCAAATGCCCTTGTCCACTACTCTAATGGTATGTTATCCACCCACCTTCCTGCATCTGCATTAGACAATCTAATTTTGTCATGGTAATGTTGAAATGATGGCTGAGTTAGAGCATACCCTGCATTCACCCCTTTTTTGCGAAGGTTCTTGTCTTTGATTGCACACATGAAGTTTTGTGTGATATGTCTAATGCAATAGACATGGGTAGAAGGAGGATTATGTCATCTGTTATCATGGTTATTGTAAGCACTCTCAATGGCAGCATGTCTATCTAAAATCAAACAAAGATTAGCTTGTGGAGCGACATGTGTTCTGAGATGACTAAGGAAGAAACCCTAACCACTAGCGGTTTCACCTTTAAAAGAGCAAAGGCAATGGGAAAGACATTATTGTTGCCATTTTGTGTAGAAACCATAAGCAAAGCGCCCTTGTATTTTTTGTATAACCTTGTTCCATGAATTTGAATAATAGGTTTGCAGAATGCAAAACCTTCGATGCATGGTTGACAAGCCCAAAAGAGGTAGTGCAAAATTTTATTTCCAGCAACACAAGTTTTGTCTGGCGTAAATGCTGGCAAGGTCTCCATAATTGCAACAGTTCCCGTTGCGTATGTTTTAAGTTCCCATGAAAACCATGGCAATTCTTTGTATGAATCCTCCCAGTTGCCGAATACCTGTTCAACAACCTTTGTCCTTGCAATCCATGCTTTCTTGTAAGAGGGAGTATAATTATATCGTGTGAAGATATGAGATATTATTATACTCACCTTCACTTATGGGTCTTTGTTAACAAGCGGAAAAATGTATTGACATATCAATTCAGCGTTTAATTTTTGGTGATCCTGTACAACATTAGTGGCTATGCAACTGTGAGGTGGGTCTATAGAAGATATCTCCCAAGAATCGCTTCTCTTCCTATGAGACGCAGCCAACTGGAACTTGCAAAGGATGTTACAACATTCAATGACATACCTTCTCGAATCAGTGCGTTTCACGGTAAAATCAACAGAGTTATCCATGTGAAATTTTTTGATAGCTCGCACACATTCTTCTTTAGTGAGGAACACGTCTCCCAATTTTAACTCACCCTATGACAGTGGATACGGGTTATAAAAAACATTGTCGGATATTTCATCGTCATGCAAGTCCATGTTTGTCATCGAATAAGACATAACCGTTTGAACTGCATGAACACCGATCATAAGATTCACCACTGTGGAGATGCACCATAGTGATCATGTTAAATTGCAGTTCGGTATGCTTTAACACATCCCAGATCTCCCGACAAACCTCAGAGAATGGCATCTACGAAAATTTAACGACCAATGGAACTTTAACCCTTGGCAAAGCTTCGCTAGATCCGAGTGTCAAAAATGGAAGCACCGACAAGACCATGTCTTAACTGACGTTGTGATGCCAACCGAAGAAAAAATAACTCGTAATTATATTGCTTGGTATAAATCGGTTGGATTTGAGTTCCTCATCAAGGATATGTACCTATACGACGCACGCCAGGTAACTTACACACAAGAAGATTCAATATCTAACCCTTAACAACATTGTCAGACCGGTTACTTACAACCCCCTATCCATCAAAATTTCTGGTCCAAAAACACACAAATCTACGACCCTAACATGCCAAACATCCAAACACTATACCAAGAGAATACCTTGTACCACCACCAACAAGTAGATCATCATCAAGATACCCAACATTGCTATGCACCTAACACATCACCCTACCATAGCCGCCTTGGCCAAAACACTCAGCAATCATTTAACACCAACCGTCCCTCCTCCTATTATATCCAAGAAGCCCAAACATGATAAAATAAAAACATGCAACAACCATATGGCTACCAAACATCACATGCTTTATCTGAATGCTTTATTTGATTCATATGGCTACATATCGGCTACCAAAACATGTAACTTGGGTTTCCATACCGAATTCCATCTGAATGCTTTATCTGATTGGTAGCCGATATGTAAGTTACAAATGAAACCCAAGTATTCACAAATTATCACAAAATATTAATGAAAGGACTCCAAGCAAAAGTCCTAAATGGAATCCTATAAGTCCAAGTGATTAAGTGCCATGGATTATTCTTTTAATCTTATCATGTTTTGATTGTTTTTGAATGATGATAATAAAGTACAATGGTAAGTGTGTATGATGAATTTGTACGATGATGATGATAATGATGACTTAAATGTAAATGACATGATAAGTAAATAACAATGATAATAACAAAAGGTTACTAGTGATCAAAATTAAAATAAGTCAAAGTTAAGGTTATGAACAAGTTTTGAGGATTACCTATCTATAGGTCAATAGATTCAAAATATGGTGCATCGAGGTATAACTTATTATTGATGCAAAGTAAGGAAGATGATCAATGGCTCAACTTACCCTAGATTTGCAACAATGAAATTTGTTCAACCTCAAGTCCATCTATTAATAGATTGACAAAGAGAAGACTATATAACTCAAAATTGAATGGTTAATTTTAGTTGTTAAGTTATATGAACCATATAAAATATTAACAAGTTAGTGAACCAGATAAAATATTAAGTTAGTGAACCAGATAAAATACTAAGTTAGTGGACTAGATGAAATATTAACAAGTTAGTGGATAAGATGAAATATTAATAAGTTAATGAACATGGTATAATAGTAACAAGTTAGAGAGTTAGTATAAACAAGTCAAAATGGTAAATAAATAAAGTATAGAGGGGTTAATGGGTTAGCATAAACAATCATAGTGTAAATGTATCAGATGAATCTAAGTTAACAAGATTGGACTTCAAACACAAGTCAAATGACAAAGTTGCTTGAAATAGGGGCAACCTATCCATACTTAAAAGTATCATGGATGGACTCATGGTCATCTAATGGTAGATTTGAAGTATGTAAGGTTTTTACCAATCCTAAATCAAGCATATCATGACTTAAGTGATTTTCATTAGTACTTCACTTCAAGACCTCATAAGTCCATAAATAAATGCTCAAATGAAATAAATAAGGTCACCATTAAATTCTAGAGGAAAAAATAAGGGGGGTTGATGTTCAACATTTTTTCAAAATAATAAAAATAAGAGGGTTAAAAAATAAATCAAAAGAGAAAATAAAATGAAATAAATAAAATAACAAAATAACATAAAAAAAGGAAAATAATGGTCAGGGTGCACTCCTCAGGTTCAAACCCCTGACCTTGGGGTCATGAGGGAGATTGGCCCCTCACCTACTAAGCCAATGGCCCAATTGTGTTAACTAAATGCGCTTGCAAGAATAAATAAAAAAATCACAAAATAAATGGGACACGTGCACAAACCAGCCAATCACAGAGGGACAATAGAAACGTTTGAATTCAAAATAACACCCAATTGTCGTCTTCAACCTTCGACCCCTCAAAATTAAAAATCAAAATCAAATGTTTTAAACCAGAATCAAGGGTCAAGCCATGTTGTATGATCTTAAACAAAGTGTTTTCCATACTCAAGAGCCATTGATTGGCTCTGAGTGAGGAGTTCTAGATCATGATTCAAATGAACAACTTAAACCTAAATTAAAAATTAAATGATGAAAGTGGAACAATCAAAGCTGTAATGTTGGGGTTAATGATCAGAAATGAATTTCGAGCAAGAGGGTAACTTGTTTGAGTAAGGAGATAAGTGTTTCTACCTGGTCAGAAGTAACTCATGGAAGGATTCCGACGACTGAGCTTAACTCTGGCGAGGCTTGGGGAGGGTGAGTTATGTGTTTAGACAACTCAAGTGAAGTGTATAGAGTGTTTATAGGTAGAGATTTGTGGTTGAAAAACGTTGGAATAAAAAATTCGATACTCTATTAATGGAGGTTTAAGGGAGAAAGTCAGAAGTGATTGGGGGCCTTTTTCAGTGTGCTTGAACAATGAGACACCTTCACCTATTTATAGGGAAGGTGTCTAGATCGTTTTGGGGGGAAAACTTTAAGCTTTGAGCACAATGGACATGTGAGTGGAAGGTGGCTTGAAGTTGACTTGGGGAACATTGAAAAGGCTATGTTCTGTGGATATTTACATTGCAGGAAGGTTTGTCTTGGTCCCTAGCATGGATTTGGAGCAAGCAAGAGTAAAGAATTGACCTGTTGCAAAAGTTGATTTTTGCCATTTTGAGAAAATTCTACTTTTGCACATGGGGTCGGGTTTGGCTTTGTGAGGAGTTTTGGCTTGCATTATGACTTTGATTAATGCATCAATATCATTTATGAAATGTTTGTGGATAAAATGGACCAAAATAAATGAGTTTGGGAGTTTGGTATGTTGAAATGCATATTCTGACTGTGGTGCATCTGATGTGTTGATCAGGATGATCAACCATGTTTGGACCAAGGTCAAATGAAATTGGCTCGTGCACTTTGCTTTAATTTTGGGCCATTTGTTCCTTGCCATGAGATTGATTGAATTCAAAAAGAACCAGGTCAAAAGGGCTTGTGGTTTGGAAATAGAAACATGCCAAAGTAGGGGTCATGACATGATTTTTGGGCATGGTAGACATGTTGGACCGGCTTGGCCAATAGCAAAATTGAACCTCTTCCTCAATGAACTAGGTATTGAAACTTGAAACAAATTTGGATAGGAAGTCATTTATAAAATTTGGATCAAAGTGGGATTTAAAATATTGAAAAATGAAGAAGTTATGGTCTTTGGAACTTCCCATAGGCCATTCTTGCCAAATGTGACCAACCAATATGACCTAGTTTTAGGGTTTTTGTGATTTCTTGATTTTAAAGCCACAATGATGGATGTTTTGACCTAAAATGATAATATCATGATGGGAAATGAAGTTTGGGTCTTTGTGGAATGATTTTAGGTCAAATTGGTGGGTGGATCAAGTCATGGAAAGTTGAAAAATCATGTATAAACCGACTACTTGCAAAATGGATTGAATGGATGTTTGAATGGTTGATTTGGATTGTAATGGACATGAAATGATGTTGAATGAATGGTAGGGTGATTGGATGGAAAAAATGATCAATCTCAATAGTCAAGAATCCCCTAAACTAGGGCTTCTTAAGCCACAAGTTTCATCAAGAACCATGGTCAGATGAATTAGGGTTTGAGTTGTAGGGGTCCAAATGAGATGTTAAAGGTTATGGGGCATGAAATAACTTTGGATTTGAGGGGTCCTTGATGGAATGGCCAATATCCATGGTGCATCAAGACTTGTACAAGCCAAGAGGTATGTCAAGAGCTAGGGTTTGGTCCTTGGGTGACCATATGAATCTTGAGGTTTCTTCAAAGGGGACTCACCACCCAAATTGGACTCGGGGAGTGAGTGATATGTATTGAATGATCTTCCAATATTTTTGGTATGCTTGAGGATGTGATTAGGGTTAATGTGGCTTGGGCATATCTCAATATGACAAAATGATACTGGGTCTTTACAGATGAATCCCATGCCTTGGGCTTGTGGATCATTATGATCATTGAGTATAAATGCATATGAGATGATGTATGGGATGTATCCTTAGGTTTTAAGGCTTAAGAAAATGATATTAGGTAGGGAAAATTTTAGGGTATGACAAGTACAAAGGGGTCAGTTGTCCTAAAAACCATTTGATGATGTTTATTCGGAAGATGGGCGCGTATGCCCATGATGAAAAGTTTCTCATCCACAGTTTTCAAGATAGTTTTAGTAAGGCATCATTGGAATGGAATACACAATTGGAAAGAAAAAATATCCACACCTGGAAATACTTGGCTATGGCATTCTTGAACTAGTACCAATACAACACTATTACGGCTCATGGTTGTGGTCAATTGCAAAATATTTCTCAGAAGAGTAACGAGTCGTTCAAGGAGTACGTCTAAAGATGGAGAGAGTTGGCTACTCACGTTCAACAACCAATGCTTGACAGGGAACTGATTGATATGTTTCTGAGTATCTTGCAGAGCCCATACTTGGAAAGAATGACATGCATTGTTTCTTTAGGCTTCTCTGACCTGGTGATAGTTGAAGAGAACATCGATAGTGGTCTCAAAATAAGAAAACTCCAAGAAGCCCCGAGTATCCAAGCTAGTGAGAAGGAATTCTCTAGCAATTCCCAAAAGGAAGAGGAGGATGAAACAAATACAATCTGGGATCCTCTCTATATTTAATCACCTTTTCCCAAGAGGATAAAGACTAACGGTCATCCTCCTCTCGGTTTTAGATTGATTAAATAGGGGTAGCTGTTGTAACACCTCAAAATTTGCCCTCCTCTTCTTGGGACTAGTTTAACATTGCATTTCATTTTTTAGGACATTAAGCATTGCATCTTGCATATCATTTGAAAATAAGAAAAGATCTTCCTCCAACGTCTTCTCAGAGATGGAGATGTTACATGATTCAAGCCTGAGGGTCTATGTGAATTGATCACCAACCATCTGAGGGTTTGTGCTTCAATTAGGGTTTTCTTGGTCCTTCAAAGGTGAAGCATTATCTTGTTTGCAAGGATATGTCACTATCATCATGGTTATGTCATCCTCAAGGGGTTCATTGTTCATGCTCAGGTTCCTTTGGATTAGGGTTTTGACCTCTGGTCAACCCTAATCAGTGCCTTTCTTTCAGCAAGTTTTTCCTTGAGATGAAGGCCACATGATTATTCTAGAAAGCTTATATGAGCCAAGGTTCATTTTGAAGCAATTTTGCCAAGTGGTAGAGGTCCAAAGTCATCAGTGCATTTTCAGGTCATCTGAGACCCATACAAGTCAACTGTGCAGTCAACTGAGGGCTTTGAGGTGGAGAAATGGTTTGAGACACTTCATTCATGTCCAAAAGAGGCCTATCCATCATGTCAAACATCTATCTTGAAGATTTTGAAGCCAGATCAAAAGTTTCCAAAAATGGAAAGTGACCTGTAATTTCAAGTTTCCAAAAATGGCAAGTTTTTGGACCACATTCAACTCAACTTTCCAACATAAAAGAAGCTTCAAATGAATTTTTGGTCAACATGAAAGTTGAAGATCTTTCTCTCCCATTTCTAAAAAGTCAAAGATCATGAGCATCTGATGAACGATTGAGAAGTTATGAGCAAATGATCACCAAGTGTGCATGAAACTTCAAAGTGCCATAACTTTTGATCCAAAACTCCAATTTGAGTCCCTCTTTTTGCATAATGCTTCTTATGACCAATATTTTCCAAATCCAACATTGCATTGCATGAAATTTACTCACATGATCATTTGTTCATGCATGTTCATTTTGGAGGGAAAATGGAGAATTTGAATTTTATTGATCATACATGAAAAATACCATTACCATTGTGTTCATGAGCTGATTTTGAGTGAAATTACACCTTGCATGTGCACTGTTCACGTGTACAATTTGCCATGCACCACACACTTTTCCAATTTGGTCATACACCTCATTTTCTCTTAATCTCAATTAACCAATGCAAATTTTGATTAGCAAGGTGATTAGGACAGAGTATAAATGCTAAATCCTAACAGAATTCTGATAACAATCACATTCTAGATCTAAACTTTTCTTTCCCTCCAAATTTTCTCTCAATTAAAACTTCAAAATTCTTCATATAGCATAGGAATTTTATTGCATAATCGTGTTCAGCAAGTGTCATTTAGTAAGGATCAAGCTCTGGATTGAAGAAATTGACCAAGATTCGTGCACATCAAGCTCAAGAACATGAAGATGGAAGTTGCAATTTGATCAAGATCCAAGCCTTTTCAAGTCAGATTTCGTGCATAAAGCTTCACTACAAGGTTGATAGAGAAGATCTGGACATTGCTAGGCCTTGAATCCATTGTTTTCATCCATTGCTCTTCAAGAAGGTTGGATTTCGAACCTCATGATTCTTCAATTTATGCACACGATATTATAGATCTGTTCATGCTGATTATCCTGATGCTTTTAGATTTTAATTTGGTGAAGTATTGAGTGAGTTATGCTGAGTGGAAGTTTTGAGTGCAATAATGTTTCTCTTCGATTCGCTCTTATTAGGAAGAATTAGGCCTAGAAATTGTTAGATTCGTGCTCCTTGTCGAATAAGCTTTCAATCCATGTATGGTTTGCTGTTTTATGGAAAAAATCTTGATGAAGTTCACTGTAGCGCCGCCGTCTCAACGAGGAAGACGGTGGAAACCACCGTCTGCAAAAGCGCTAGGGTTTTGCCCTATCAGCGCTTGCGTGGCTCCTGCATGGCGTATTATTGGCCTACGCTCGCTTGACTCATCCACGCACGCATTGACTGGTGATGTGGCTTGCCACATCAATTAGTGAAACGGCAGTGTTTTGCTAAACGCGCTTGCTACATGGTTCGATTCCTGGCCACAACAAATTGTGAATTTATTTTCCCAGTGCCTCTATTTTCATGTGAACATGGTTCGATTCCTTCTGCCAACATTTTTTCAAACTTCAGCATAATACTCCATTTCGCTCCAATTTATAATGTGTTTTTCTTCATTTTATTTCAATATTTTCATCCAAATTCCAAAAATCATAAAAAATAGAATACTAATCCAATTCAACTCAAATTTTTTGCCACATGTTCATTTGAATGTCTATTATTTTGTGGTTGTGATTTCATGATTTTTACATTTCTGGAATTTTAAATGTGTTTGCTTGTTTGAACATGTATGCAAATCTACCATGCTTTATTCAATTGATTGTGAAATGCTCATACATTGTCCAATTGTCATGAAATTTGAAATGCTGATTCCTAACATGATACATGATTTTTGAGATTTTATTTGGCATTTTTAGCATATTCCATCTCTGTTTTGGGCACATGGATGTATGGTGTGACAATGTGTGTCACACAATTTGATGTTGCTCTTGTTCATTTTCATATACATGTCAATTGAGCTTTTCTGATTCCAATTTTTTGCATGATGCTTGTGTTTAACATGTTATGTGCACATAAAAATTTCCATAGTTATTTGATTCATTTCTGTTTTAATATGGAATTTCTACTCTTAATGTCCAATTGTGTGCTTTGTGATTGCCTTTGCCTTAGCATGATCATTAGATGGATTTGCCTTAGGATTTGAGTTTGATCCTTTTTAGGACATGTTCTTACTTGTTTAAATGTGCTTTATGTTGAATATTGGCTGCTGTTTTGACTTTTTGCTTTGCCTTTGACCCTAGTCCTTGCACTAGTGGTTTGTACTTACCTTTTGAGCTTTGTATTTCAGGTTCAAGCACTTAGCTCTAATGGTTGACTTGATCTCATGACTTGAGATGCAAGTTATTTTGTACACTAACCTTTGTTGTGTTGTAGGTTCCTTGGTGATGAACTCATTTGAGTTGTTTACGCATAGGATTTGCCTTGTGTACATATTGGTTGTAACGCTATTGTTGACTGTTTGGTTTGTCTGGATATGATATTGACTTGTTTGACTTTCTTACAGGTACATTAGTCGCTTTTAGCTCATTGCTTGAGCTTTGCTTTGCTTGTGGTTGGCATACCACTTAGGTAACCTCTCTAACTCCATGTAGTCTGGAAGCCCTGTCGTTTCTTTTGGCAGGCATTTGGCTGAAGTCCTCCTTAAGAGGCAATGTCTGTGATTGTTTACTTTTGTGCTAAAGACCTCCTTGTCGAGGCATGTGACTTAAGACCTCCTAAGTGAAGAGGCGATTGGCAGATAGAAGGGATTAGCAATCAATCCCCTGCTATTCAGTTGAGTCTTTCATTATGCTCACACTACGTGCTGATGCTTTTGAATAAACACCCAAGATCTTGTATATAGAGTCAGTCAAGTGGAGTAGGGTCCCATATTCTGGATCCCCACGTTTTCATTGATTGAAGCTCACCCAGGCCCGGGTTAAGAGCTATGAGGTCTTACCCTCATTACCTTTTCATCTGCTCACCCTGACGGTCAATGTCAGTGGTTAAGAGCCTCAGATACCCTTCCAGTGTTGGCTTGTTTGTCGAGGTTGATATGACCCCTTGACTAAAGCCCATCCTTGTATGAGCCGCTTGTTTGCATATAGAGGGTGTTGCTTGATTGCTTGTTTACTTAGCGTGTTTGTTTGTTTGAGGAGTCAGATGTAAGACCATTGATTGGCTATCTGTTTCCTGTTTTATGGAGTTAGATGTAAGACCAGCGATTGGCTTTCTGTTTCCCATCTGTTTTTGGAGTTGGATGTAAGCCCATTGATTGGCATTCCATTTCCAGTTTTTGTTCTCTTCTGAGACTTTCTCGTTGTATCCCCATAGGATTGCTAGACTTCGTATAGTCTCTCGTTTGCATGTCAATTAAGGTAGCACGGTTCCTTCGTCTAGGACTTCCTTTCTTGCATGAGCATTCCTAAAACACAAACAAACTTTATCTTCCCTTAAGGACACGTTAACTCCTTCTACTACAGGTGAGTAAGTCTCCAAAGGTCGAGCATCCGGTAGATTGCGTAGTAACGTCGTTCACCTAAAAAACACAAAACAAATAGAAATAGTTTAGCCGAGCTACGGTGCTCTGATTCTCAATCCTTCTTGAGATACGTATGCAGCAGGGTAGGGCCTGTGCGAGCAATAACTCTTTGTTTTCCCTACTTTGATTTTCTCTCTTTTGCATTGCCTGTAGGACTTTTTACATACTTTAGACATAACTAGCAAATGTGGATCCTGTGGAGTACCACAGACGTGAAGGGGTGCGATAACCTTCCCTTCACGTAACCGGCCCCCTTACTCAGTTTCTTTGGTTCGAGACTTGTTTTATCCGTTCCCTCTAGGTTATGCAGTACTACCTTTCCCTCCTCTTGGGATAAAAGTACATAGCTGGCGACTCTATTATTTTCTCCTCGCCACTCTTTTTCGCGTTTGTACCTGGATTCGGGAAATCCTGGGGAGCGACAGCTGTCGTACCCTAAATTTTGACCTCCTTTCTCCTAACCTAGATTTAGGTCACTCACATGTCCAAAGTTTATATAAGTCATCAAATCTCATTTTTAAGTCTCTGATCCTATTTTGATAGTCTAGGGTTTAGTTTAACACAACCATTTATTTTTTTAGCATTTAATTAATTAAGAGTTTTTAGGGTTTTCTCTAATGGTAGATTAATGTTATTGGATTAATGCATTATTGATTAATATTATTAATGGGATTTTGATTAAGTGAATGTTTTTAGGTTAATATATTTAGATTAGATTAGTTTATATTATTATTTAATTAATTTTTTTTTTGTTAAAAGTTCATTAAGGTGGTGTTTTTATTGTTTTTTGTTTGGGCTTGGTCAAAATGGTGACCATATCAGTTAAAGCCCAATCCATTTGGGGTCAAACAATGTACCCAAGTCCATAATCCAGTTGGGTCAGATAACCAAAGTTCGTCATCCCATCGGGTCACACCCATGACCCGGATTATCCAATTCGATCCCCAATTCCCTCAGTTTCCCCAAACCCTAGCACACGCAGGTTGGATACAAAATCAGATCAAAATGAAATTGATTTTCAATCAAACATTTCCATTAATGAATTTTTGATACATTCAAATTGGATTTACAAGTAGAATTGTCCTGATACATCAAAGTTCAAAAACCTTAAAAATTTCTAAAAACTAATCTAATCAAATTACATCAAAGTTTTCCTAATATACATTAATCAATTAAATTTCTAATACCTAATTCTAATCTATAAGTAACCTAAAAGAAATTTTGAATGGAGCACGGAAAAAAGATTTAACCCAAAGAGTTGTTGCTGCAAATCTGAAACCCATACTCAAAGCTCCAAAGCACAAGTGTTTAGGGTTTCACATCAAAACCCTAATCTACTTGAGCTAAGCCTCACGCCATAGATTGACGAGTACCTCGCACAAAAATGAAACAATAGTTTGAGAAATAGGAGGAATTCCTTTGATTCCATTGTAATACCCCGATATAGAATCTTGATTAGGAACCCAGTTACTGTCTCTTAATGGAATTATGAGACTAGGGGGGAAATGGCCATTTTACCACCAAAGGTAAATTAGTCAACTCCCATTAATGTCATATGGTGACTTAAGTCAAAGTAATTCCTAATTGAGTTCAAAGAAGTGGTTAATATATAAGCAAGTTAGTAAGACATAAAAGATAGATCAGAGATTTCACAATTTTAGTGAATGATAAGTTGGTCTTTTGGGTATTGGCTATATAAGTATGTTTGTGGACTCTTAAAGAAAATAAAAAATCAGAATATATATCCATCCCATTTTAGAGCCACACGATGGAATCAAAGGTGTGGAACATTTCATTCATCATCATCTTCCAGTTTTCAAGAATTTATAAATCTTGGAGGAGAGCAAAATTGAAACTCTCATTCAATCACAATCTAACTCAAAAGTGGTAATCAATCATAACCTTCTTCATCATTGAAATTCTGGTATCAGATATGAGATGTCGAAGGTAATGTCACGACACTAATATCTGAACAATATAAACAGGATAAAAGATAAAGAACAATGACACAAGCAATTGTTAACCTAGTTCGGTGCAAACTCACCCACGTCTGGGGGCTACCAAGTCAGGAAGGAAATCCACTAAACAAAATTAGTTCAAAGACTCTTAGTAAACAACTTCAAGTTACAGTCTTTTCACCTAATCTCTACCCGTGTGACTTCTATCTAAGAACTCTTAGATAAGAGATCCTACTCACTCCCCCTCAATCACATCAGTGATGTAAAAACAAATATTACAATGAAAGAAGACACTCTTTAAGGACACATATTTGATCTTGCTTAAAAGCTTCAACCAAGTAAACACACACTCATGCTTCAAAGCTTAGAGTGGACAAATTACAACACAAAAGTCAGTCCAATTCAATCATCAATTGGATGAATGAATGGCTCACAATACACAAGCACACACAAAACTAAAACCCTTATTCTCTCTCACTATTTTGTTCGTTTTCTTGTGTATTAAAACCAGGTTTTCCATGCCCTTTTTATAGAAGCTTTTGAATGGGCTTGGACATCATAAAACCCTAAATCTATTTTCCTTTCGTATCTTTTTAACAACTGATTATATCTTATTAGAAAATAAATCAATCTGGTTTTAATTGCTGCTTGAATGGCGTGTTCAATCTCAACATCAATCACACACAAATTAGCATGAAAAGCGCAATCACAAAATACTTAACATTTAAACTGAATGTTCTGTATACACATGTCTTGACATCGGGTCTGACATCTCAGCTAAATCCTGTACAACCTTTATTTAAACACCCTGCAGGAACCTGATATCTCATGTCAAGACAACACTTGTGACACCTTGTGAAAACTCTAGGTTTTACCAAAATTGATGCCAACACATAGAACCAACAAACTCCCCCTTTGGCAAATTTTGGCTAAAACATACATCAGATCATTTGTTTCATAAGAGAATAATCACAGTATCAGTTCAGCAGCAGAAGTAATAAAACACACATTACTAGCTAAAATAGCAACTAGTAAACACATATTAAACACATATGCGCTTGTGTTCCACCTCCCCCTCCAGCTAGGACTAGTCTGCTAAACACAGACATACCACTTCTCCCTCTAACAACACATTCAGCATCACCTGTAATAAACAGATTATCTCCAACATCATTTGTAACATCATCTTCAATAGTATAGCATAACTACTTTAGCTACTTCTCCCCCTTTTTTGCCAAAAGAGACCAAAGAGGCAAAATAAATGTCTATTTAGTCAAACAAACAGAATGTCACACAGAATGTCAAAGCAAATTGTTAAGTGTTACAGATCCAAGAACACACACAACTATACACAAGCTGAGATAAAATCCATCAACCCAGAAAAATACATATTAAGTAGCAGAACATAATTGCAAAAAAAAACAGAACAACCATCACATCACACCATCAGAAGAGTGGGGGACAACTTCAATAAAACTAGTCAGAGGAGCTTGCATCTTCATCAGCATTAGAACCAGAACTGCCACTTGTTTCATCTTTAGTTTCAGAGCTCTCACTAGAGGTTTGGGCTTCTGCTTCCTTGGCCTGTCCAATATTCTCTCTTTCAGCTTGCTCCAAGCTTGCAATCAGAGCCTCCAAAGCTTCTCTCCTGGTTGTTGCTACCCTTATCCCTGTATCTAATTCTTTACAAGTTTCTTTCAGCTCAGCAATAAGACCACCTTTTGAGGCTGGCTTTTTCACAGCAGATGTCATGACAATGTCTTCGACATGACTGCCTTCAAACAATTTGTAGTGAACTGATAGAGGAGGTTTTCTTCTACTAGGAAGATCATTTGTACTCATAATTCCAGGGTGTTGGCTCAAGATAATCTCACAAATCATTGAGGGAAAAGCTATGGGCAACTTTATTGCATTTGTAGAAGCATGTTTGACAATTTGTTCAAACATAAATCTACCATAATCAAATTTGAGCTTGGTTCCAACAACAAAGATGAACCATCCAAGGGCATTTGAAATTGTGGAGATATGGTTGGTAGGCATCCGATTTGCAAACCCTATCTTGTGCAATATGGCATATTTCACAGTCAGCTTCCCAGCAGGGAGATGCTTCTTACTAGGCCACTCTTTCACCTATCTTGCTGTGATTTCCCTACAGACCTCATTATCTGTGGCTTCCAGTTCACATGCACCTTTTATACCTCTTCCTAGAAACTTATTAATCATAGTGGGAGAAAAAGTGATACACTTCCCTCTTACAAACACTTTACAAAACTCCTTGCTGTTTTTATCAGCAATATCTTCAGGAATGTTGACAACAAATTCCTTCACCAATCCTTCATAGCACTGAGATAACCCAACCACAGTCTTCATTAATCCAACATTTTTAATTAGGTCCATGACCTCTTTGACCTCCACATCATCCTTGCCTAACTCTCTCTTTACAGCCACCCTTCTTTGGATCACAAACTTCCATTTTGCTGCTCCATCTTCAAGATGGAAAGAAATATTGTCCAAGTGTACAACAACAACTTTTATAGGGGACTTCCTAATAGTTGTCCTCTTGACAGGGGGGATGTCAGGGACATATTCTTCAACATCTTCATCTGACTCAAAAATTTCTCTCACTTTCCTCTTCTTCACATCAATTTTGCTCCAAGATTTTGAGGGGCCTACACCAGTAGTCTTCTTAGCAGTTTTAGCCGACATCATTTCAGCCAAAGACCTACCTTTTCTAGTCTTCATCCTCTTAGCCACACTAGGCTTCAAGTGATGAAGCAAGCTATCATCTTGATCATCCGAACTATCATCTTCTAGGTCAATCACCTTTTTTGCAGAATCATGCTTCTTAGACTGTGAAGCATTGGCAGTAGGTGATGCCACATATTTCTTACCAGACACAGTTTGCCCTAAAGAGCACAAACCTTCAGCAGCCATATCCTTTTCAGACCTAGAGGAATCATCATCCTTCTCATTATGAGGTCCAACCTCAGGAGAGGGGTCCCTTCTTGATAGAGGAGTAGAAACTCCCTTTACAGAATGTCCTTCATTGAGGATTCTAGTAACTAGGTTTCTTATGACACGATCAATGTGATGCATGTCGTCCTTAGAACTAGGGGTATGAGTAGAGCTGGAAGGGATATTAGAACTATTACATTGAGTAGGGCATGCAGTGGCAGATGCATCCATGGGATGGTTGGAGTCAGGAGCTTCGCCTGGAATGATAGACAGGGGAATCACGTCTAAAATATATTCATCAAGAAAGTCCATTGAAGGCGTTCTATCCTTGTGAGTAGACTTAGGAATTTGTGAACTAGATGGTGTTTGATGTTGTGACATCTTGTTGTTTTTGTGGAAAGGTTTCAGTTGCCCTAGCAGAGGAGTTTGAGGAAGACGTAGGAAGTTGGAAATGTTTGAGTAGAGGTTGCATGTGAAAAGGTAATAGATGGAATTTCCAATGCTAGGTGATGATTTACCATAAATGGGGCACTTTATTTTAAGTAAGCAGACAATAATTTTATTACCTTTTCCACTCCAAATTAATTTCTGCAAATTCTCATAAATACAAATCCCTAATTTCCCTCTTAGAAATTCAAATTGATTTGCATCCAAGGCCTTTGTAAAAATATCAGCTATCTGCATTTTAGTAGCAACATGCTCTAGGGCTATAATTTTATCTTCCACTAGTTATCTAATAAAATGATGACGGATATCAATATGTTTTGTCCTGCTGTGCTGAATAGGATTCTTAGAAATATTTATAGCACTCATGTTGTCACAGCACAATGTCATGACATCTTGTGTGACATTGTATTCAGTCAACATCTGTTTCATCCATACCAGTTGAGAACAACTACTTCCAGCTACTATGTATTCAACTTCAACAGTGGATAGAGACACACAATTTTGTTTCTTACTAAACCATGATATTAAGTTGTTCCCCAAGAAGAAGCATCCTCCTGATGTGCTTTTCCTATCATCAGCACTTCCAGCCTAATCAGCATCATAGTATCCAGTCAACACAAATCCAGATCCATGAGTGTACAACATCCCATAGTCACTGGTGCCACTGACACATTTCAGGATCCTTTTCAGTTGGTTTATGTGACTGACTTTTGGTTCAGCTTGATATCTAGCACAAACACCTACAGCAAAAGTAATGTCAGACCTGCTTGCTGTGCGATATAGCAGACTCCCTATCATGCTTCTATAGAGACTTTGATATACACTAACACCATTTTCATCTTTAGAGACTTTCAGATGAGTAGGAGTAGGTGTCCTTTTGTGACTTGCATTCTCCATGCCTAACTTCTTCACAATATTTTTAGCATATTTTCTTTGAGATAGAAAGATAGAATCTTCCATCTGCTTGACTTGTAGCTCAAGAAAATAGGTCAGCTCTCCAAGAAGGCTCATTTCAAATTCAGACTGCATCTGTTTAACAAAATGTTCGACCATCTTATTTGACATCCCACCAAACACAATATCATCCACATATATCTGAGCCACCATGAGTTTTCCTCCTTCATTTTTGACAAATAAGGTCTTATCAATGCCTCCCTTTCTATATCCATTGTCAATGAGAAACACTATGAGTCCATCATACCAAGCCCTAGGGGCTTGTTTCATCCCATAGAGGGCTTTCCTCAACTTATACACATGCTTTGGAAGATTTGGGTCTGCAAACCCTTTAGGTTGTTCAACATACACTTCCTCATTTAAGTAACCATTCAAGAAGACACTTTTTACATGCATTTGGAACAATTTAAACTTCAGAATACATGCCACTCCAAGCAATAGTCTAATGGACTCCAGGTGAGCTACAAGGGCAAATGTTTCATCAAAGTCAACTCCTTCAACTTGAGTGTATCCTTGTGCTACCAATCTTTCTTTATTTTTAGTAACCACCCCTTGTTCATCAGATTTATTCTTGTAAACCCACTTTGTTCCAATAGCATTTATTCCTTCAGGTCTTAGAACCAGTTCCCATACTTCATTTCTCTTGAATTGGCCTAACTCTTCTTGCATGGCATTGATCCATAATTCATTAGTTAAGGCTTCTTTGACATTCCTGGGCTCAATCTTGGACACAAAACAACCATGTGAGATCATTTCCCTTGATCTAGTTGTGACCTCTTTGTTTGGGTCTCCTATAATGAGATCTTTAGGATGATCCTTCTGAATTCTGATATAGGGTCCCTTATTAATTTTGTCAGCTTCAGGTTCAACTTGAGTGGGTTCACTCTCTTTACTTTTGTCTGGGAAATCAGCTGGGGCATCATTTAGAGATGTCTCAACACCGTTTGTGACATCAATATGTTGATCATCAACAATAACATTGATAGATTCCATCATTACTTTTGTTTTGGAATTAAAGACCCTAAATGCTCTGTTGTTTGTTGAGTAACCCAGAAATATTCCTTCATCACTCTTGGGATCCATCTTCCTTCTTTGTTCCCGATCAGTCAGGATATAACATTTACTACCAAACACATGGAAGTATTTGACAGTAGGTCTTCTTCCTTTCCAGACTTCATATAAAGTAGTTGGAGTCCCTTTCTTCAAGGTTACTCTGTTGTGAACATAGCAGGCTGTGTTCATAGCTTCAGCCCAAAAGTGGAAGGGCAATTTCTTAGCATGAATCATAGCTCTGGCAGATTCTTGGAGAGTTCTAATTTCCTTTCTACCACACCATTTTGCTGAGGGGTAATGGGAGATGAGAACTCATGGCTAATTCCTTCAGATGAACAGAATCCAACAAATTTACTGTTCTCAAATTCTTTCCCATGATCACTTCTGATTCTGATAACCTGACTTTCTTTTTCTCTTTGAAGTCTTAGGCAAAGATCTTTGAATACCTCAAATACATCATATTTTTCCCTTACAAAATTTACCCAGGTGTATCTGGAGAAGTCATCCACCACCACATAAGCACATTTTTTCCACCAAGACTTTCCACCTGCATAGGTCCCATCAAGTCCATGTGGAGAAGTTCCAGCACTCTAAATGTGGTGTCATGTTTGAACTTCTGATGTGACATCTTTGTCTACTTTCCAATTTGACACTCCCCACAAACTCTTCCTTCATCAATCTTTAAGTTTGGGATTCCTCTAACAGCTTCAACAAATATAAGAAACTAACAACTAAGCTACAATTAATGAACCTAACAAATAGCCTATTTGTTAGCACCCTAATATGTGGAAATTAGGTTAACTTGCTTAACCTTAATTCTAGGAAGACCTTGATTGTAGCAGAAGTTATCTGCTGGCTCTGTAACAGCAAAGAAGAAGTTTGCTGCGATTTCTGAAGGCCCAAATCCAGTTGGGTGATTAGGTTATAAATAACATATTGTAACCTAGTTTTTGTAAGCCTCTTAGAATGAAAAATTAGGGGTATGTGTAAGGTAAACCTCCCAACCTGTGGGAAGGTTACCATGTGTTTCTCAGTGTTCCAAACCTGAGAGTATTTGTGACTCAAAGCCTGTAGGCAAGAGTTTGTTGTGATCTTGAATGAAGCTGTGAAGCAAGTTCGAGTGGTTTAGCATTACATTATAATTGTAGTGATAGGAATGGAAACTGGAGGTTTCTATCTAGGAGTTCCTAGGTATAGATTGCATTGGGTAGGGATTAAGTGAAGAGTTGTAAACGAGGGAGTTCAACTCTGAATTAATACTGCTGATAATGGATCTTCTTCCTGGCTTGGTATGCCCCCAGAGTAGGTGATGTTGCACCGAACTGGGTTAACAATTACCTGTGTTTTTACCTTCTGCACGTTATAATTCTGTCTATTATAAAATAAGGTAAACCTGTAATGCTGTAACAGGTGATGTTCAAATCAATGTTGAGACATCATGCTGATAACTGTGCAGGTTCAACAGAAGTAAGTGCTATGGTTGATCTCTGTTGTGTCTTTGTACCAGATGGACAGAACTGGGTGTTCTTCCATACTATGGTGATATAGTAGCAGATGTCGTGACATCTGTGAATGTGTGCATAATTTGTATAAATGTCTTGTTGTATTAGTAACATTGTTGGATCAGATGTCATGACTTCGTGTAGAACATCTAAACTCTGACCACACCAGAATTTCACTCAAGATTAAAACGCTGGAACTAGATCAGATTGCTTGGACCTTGCCAACGCACCACCGGAGCCCTATCTCCGGTCATCTTCTCTGGGGGACCTCACCGGACTGGTCCACCCTCAACCAACTGAAAAATGAAAAATGAGTACATGTTTTTGAAGGAAAAATGCTCAGGAGCACGGATCTGACCTCCATTTCTTCCAATTCCAAGTATATTGAAAGATACATGAATTTGAAATTTGAGGTTCATGATTTGAGTTGCTTCGATTTGACCTCAAAGCAACTCAATCTTGTTGCCTACATTGGTAGGACTTTAGCCAACCAAAAATCAAAGAGAATGGTGAAGAATTGAGAGAGAATTGAAGAGAGAAAATTTGACAAATTTCACCTTCTATTTGGAGTGACGAAGCTCGATCTGGATCTCAATTTTCCTGGGATTGCTTCCACTTGTTTGCAGGAGGTGAATTGAGAGCTCAAATGGCTTGGATTCTTGGAGTTTCAAATTCAAAATAGAAGTGAAATTGAAACTCGATTTTCAATTGAAAACCTTCAAGTTTATCCTCTAATGGTGACGGGAAGGTTGCAGGAGCAAAGCTTGGGCAAGGTGTCCTCAATTCTGAGCATGAGGCAATGTATTTATAGGCTTGGCAGTTGATTTTCACACACTTCCATGATTTGTCCAAAAATAGCAATTCTCATGTGCATGCTTGCATGGGCGTGTGATAGGCCCATGAAATGATGTAATTAGGTTCAAAAATGATCATGAGTGATGCTGAAAGTGTAACATGAAGCCATGCATTTTAAATTGAGAAGTGACCATGAGATTCATTCAAATGGAACCATGAAGAGTATCCATGTGAAAGTCATTCAAACCTTGTCCAAATGAAGCGATCTTGGACTTTTTGGAAAGGTGAGATCAAGGGGAACAACTTTCATGTTAAACACCTTTCCATTTGAAGCTTAGATCATGATGAATTTTGAGGTGGAAGTTTGGGAAATCAAACATAATTGAAAATTTTCTAAGTACGAAGTCAAATGTTCACTTCTTCCACCTTGGATAAAGTTTTCTATGAGATTCAAATGGAAAAAGTTCCTTCATCAAAGTTATAGCTTTTTCAGACCTCTTTAATTTGGTCAAAATTTTGACCTAATTTGGATTTGGCATGAAGGAGTTATGCATTTTAGAAATTGAGGAAAATTGCTTGTTCAATGGTAATGGCCCAAAATGACCTATAATGTTTCCTCTTGGAACATGCCCTTTCAAGTTCAATTTGAAGTTTCTAAAAGAATAAAAGTTGGAGAGGATATCTTGAAATTGATCATGAAACTTGGATGGCCTTTATCTCGTAAATATTGAGCATGTTATGGTCCTTGGAAATTGACCTCTTAACTAGGGCACAAACAAAATGAAACACGCTACCTACAAAAGAAACAAAGCTATACATAGACATATTTTTGGTATTTTTGGTTAGTAGACAAAGAAAAACAAAAGTATGATACAAATAAATGTTCTTGGTGATCTCTTCCGATGTAAACCCAATGAATGAGGGGTAAGGAGGATGCCAGGGTGTGATCCCAACGCCAATGCATATGATGCGATAGCATGAGAGGTCTTAGGGTAAAAATTGGGGTCTTACAGAGCCCTTCTCATGGATGATGTCTTGGTTCATGTATTCATACTTGCGAATGAATGGTTGAGTGTTCTCCAAAGAATGACTTAAACAATTAAAATTCCTCACAAACATATGACTAACTTCTTATTAATATTGCTTTATTTTCAAGTCATTTACTTAATACAAATTTAAATTTCAGTACCTTTATCATTCATTGATATTTACATTTCACGCAACTTGTTTATGTTTCAGTCCTTTTTACTTTGCTCACTTGAGCCATATCTTGTGATTGTATATATTGTGTTCTTGTGATTTTGTTCTGTTTATGGTCTTAGGACCTTAAAATACCTAATAATAACAAAAACCCTAAAAAATATCTTGGGGGACTATCGGGCTTGTTATGAACTTTTGGACTTAGGATAAGAAATCTTCCCTATGCTTTGAGGACTTGGCCAATGCCACTATTTGAGACTGAGCCATCCTTGACTGTGCCTTTTATCTGATGCAAACCTTGAGTGCATTTGGTTCATCTGTCACTTTGTCTCTGTGCTTAATTGTTATACTGTTGTTATTGTTAATGTCTAATGATTGTTTCTGAGAGTTTGCCAATGAATATTTCATTTGATGCATTGGAAGACATTGGAGACTGCTAGCTATTGGAGTGCTTGCTTGGATGTTATGGCTATCTTTATTTGATGCCTTGGTCTTCATATGATTTGCTTGGATGTTTGCTTATGCTTATTTCTTGCTCAAAAGTCCAAAGGAAATGGGTTTCTATCTGACATTCTTGTCTTGTGGGTTGTGTAAGACCCAAATTTTGACCCTAAGATCCCTCATGTTATCTCATCATTTTGCATCGACTTTGGGATCACACCTTGGTATCCTTTACACCCCTTATTCATCGGGTTTGTATTGGGAGAGATCACCAGCCACATTTTATTGTATCATACTTTATTTTATTTTGTTTACTAACCAAAATACCAAAAAAAACATGTCTATGTGTAGCTTTGTTTCTTTTGTAGGTAATGTGTGTGTCCACCTGTGCCATATCAAGCTCAAAACTAGGGGTTGGAACCCTCAATGCAAGAGATCAATCAAGGAAAGGTTCACCATGGTTCTAAGTATCATATATGTATCCCCATGTTATTTATTTGTCAATTTGATCAAGAATTCATCAAGAGTTTGAAGCTTGTTTGCCTTGGAAGCCCTAATTCATCTAGGTATCTTGTGTGATTTCCTCAGCAAATTTCTCCATCAATTGGTTAAATATATCAAGGGATACTCTATTACACACCATCTTATGCATATATGGTACTCCATGAGCCCCAAAGATCAAAGGAACCTCAAGTTTGCAAGTTGGTTCAAAGAAGTTGACCAGAGAAAGTCAACTGGTCAAATCTAGGGTTCCCTAGACCCTATCTCCTACAATTTTTGTCATATGAAAATGATTCCAAGAGAAAAGTTACTCTTTATGACATTCCAAACAACTTTCATGTTGACATAAAGAGCTAAGTTTGCTTGGGAAGTCATTTTTTATGGTGAAAGATTATAGGTGATTTTGTATATGCCCTAGTTAGGAGGTCAACTTCCAAGGACCATAACTTGCTTTTACTATATGAAGGCCCTCAAAGTTTCATGATCAATTTTAATATGTCTTCTCCAACTTTGATTCTTTGATAAATGTTAAATTCTACTGCAAGGGCATGTGCCAAGAGGAAACATTATAGATCATTTTGGGCCATTACCATTGAACAAGCAATTTTACTCAACTTCTAATATCCATAACTCCATCATGCAAGATCCAAATGGTATCAAATTTGTGACCAAATCTAAGAGGAATGAAATAGTTACAACTTTGGTAAAGAAACCGTTTTCATATGAAGCTCATAGCAAAAGTTATTCAATATGGAAGAAGTGGTCATTAGACTTTATACTTAGAAAATTTCAACCAAGTTTGATTTCTGCAACTTCCACCTCAAAATTCATCATGGTCCAAGTTCCAAATGAAAAAGTCTCCAACATCAAAGTTGTCCCCCTTCATGTCACCTTTCCAAAGCATTCAATATCTCTCCATTTGGACAAGTAAGGGACTTGCGCATGGATACTTTACATGGGTTATTTTGGCAACTTTTGAATTCAAATTCCAATTACCTTTGCATGGCTCCATGTTATGACATCAGTAGCATTTGTGCACGAATTTTGTTCTTAATGCAATCATCATTTTGGGCCTAGCACATGTCCATGCACCCATGGACATGAACTTACTATTTTTGGTTCAGATTCAAATGGTGTGAATATCACTTTGGTTGGCCTATATAATGAAATCGTTGGCCTCAGATTGATGGAAGAACCTGGCCCAAGCCTTGCCAAGAAATCTTAGAACCTCATTCCATAGAATACCTTGAGGATTTCATTGAAATCGAGCTTGTAGTTCAAATTCTGTTTGTGAACTAGAACTTCAAGGATTCATAGCCATTTTCATCTTAATTAATCACTGTAAGCAAGAGGAGGAAGGACAAAGGTGAATTGCATTGAGATCAAGCCAAATCACTACAACCCGAAGGTGATTATTCCAGATTTTCAAGTCTTCGATTCTCTCTTATTTCTCCATAATTTTACTTGTTTATTGGTTGTCTTAAGTCATACCAATGTAGGCAACAAGATTGAGTTGCTTTGAGGTAAAATCGAAGCAACTCAGATCGTGTACCTCAAAATTCAAATCCTTGTATATTTGAATATACTTGGAATTAGGAGAAATTGAGGCCAGATTCGAGCTCCTGAGCATTTTCTCTTTAAACTAGTGTATGCACTTTTTATTTTGGTGAACTTTGGTGGTGGACCAGTCCCGTGAGGGCCATCGGAGAAGATGACCGGAGCTAGGGCTCCGGTAGTGTGTTGGCATGTTCCTGGCCATCAGATCTTCTTGCCACGTTTTAATCTGGTCCTTTCCTTTTAATTACCAAGCATGTGATGCGTTGACTCAAGCTCACCATGGAACATGCGCGCTTGGCCATCAGATCTGCCACCTCAATTAATGAGGGAGATCTGATGGCCATTGTTTTTTCTATTTTCTTTTTAATTTCTGATTTTCCTTTTAATCCTTTTATTTTATTTAATTCATAGAAATTTCACTTTTAATCCAAAAAATATGGGATTTTCACCAAAAATGTTTAAATATTTTCCTCTTCCATGTTTTGAATTGAAATAATTTTTTGAATTAATTTTGATATTTTTCATGAATTAAATGATTTTAGACTTGTTTTTAAATATTTTAAAATACTTCTGACTTTCCAAAAATTCTGAATATTTTTGTCTAAATATTTTCCTCATATGATCAATTTGGGTTTCTATTTCCCCTTCCCTCTTCATCTTCATCCCTATTCTTACCCCAATCCATCATTGACCAATGAATTCTCTTCATGTCTAACGCTAGTCGATTCATCAATGATCTTGTGTCAGATGAATCAACATGAGCTTGACTGAGATAACTCCCTCCCTTTTTTAGTGTGTGGTATGTTTTAGGAGTTTGGTTATTTATACCAAATCTCTAACATCCATTAACACCTATATTTTTATTTCCCGACCTCAGATAGTTGTGACTTCTACATAAGTCCAATTACGGTTGCTTAACATAGAGCTAAAATTGTCCAAAAAGGCATAACATTCTTGTAAGTGAGACTGTAAGTCTCCCATTCTTCATGGCATTGTGTAAAAACTTTACATTTTTTCCTTTCATGAGAGCTAGTGGCATACTTGTTGATTTTTCCAAGTTGGAGCCCTTCTCATGGATGATGTCTTGGTTTAAGAGTTCATACTTGTGAATGAATGGATGGGAGTTCTCCAAAGAATGACTTAATCAATTAAAAGTCTTCATTAACATTTGACTAACTCTTTATTAATGTTGCTTTACTTTTAAGTCATTTATTTAATGCACACTAAATTTCAGTACCTTTATCATTCATCTGCCATTTAAATTTCATGCAACTTGTTTATGCTTCAGTCCTTTTCACTTTGCTCATTTGAGCCATATCTTGTGATTGTATATATTGTTTGTTTGTTTGATTTTGTTTGTGGTCCTAGGATCTTAATACACATAATAACAACAAAAACCCTAAAAAAACATCTTGGTGGACTATTGGACTTGATCTGAACTTTTGGACTTAGGATAGGCAACTTCCTTATGCTTTGAAGACTTAGCCAATGCCATTATCTGAGACTGAGTTATCCTTACCTGTACCTTTTATCTAATGCAATCCTTGAGTGACCTTCATTCATCTATCACTTTGTCTTTGTGCTTAATTGTTATACTGTTATTGTTACTGATGTCTGATGATTGTTCTATGTTGATCAAGGAATATTTTCATTTGATACATTGGAAGATATTGAAGACTGCTAGCTATTGGATTGCTTGCTTGGATATTATGACTATCTTTATTTGATGCCTTGGTCTTCATATGGTTTGCTTATGCTTGTTTCTTGCTAAAGTCCAACGGAAAATGGGTTTCTATATGACATTCTTGTCTTTTAGATTGCGTCCCAATGGTTAGATCTTTTCGACCCTTAACTTTTAATTTTTTGTCTAGGATAATCCCTTCATCTCCTCCCACTTCTTAAATTTCAAAATTTCTCCCTCTTTTCAAAACCTTCTTTGTTTGTGTTTTTCAACTTAGACATGTTTTGATGATTAGAAACTTTGGCCTTATGCCAATGAATTTTCAAACTTTTTCTCAAATCGAACTTGTGAATGAACTTAACCATATTGACCTCAATTTCAAAAAGACAAAAAAACAAGAACTAACAACCCCATTCAAGTTTTTTGGCCTTTTTGTGCCTTTTCTTTTAAACTTTTGTTAAAATCAATTCACCAACCCCTTTGAAAATTTTACCATAAACTACGGGGTTTTGATCCCTCAAATTTTATGTTGATACGTAGGCATAAGACCGAAGGTCTTGTCAAACACAAAAATATAATTACCGAATTCTTTTCTCATCCCCTCACTCAATATTTTTATCAAACATCATTTGACCAAATCACTTGCACACAAAAAAGGGCTCCCTAGGAGTACCTAGGACACTTTGGGTGTTAATAGTTTTGATTTGAAAACTTCTTATCTTTGGGTTTTGTTCGTACTTTTCTCTTTTCCTTTGGAAACAATAAAAGCGCGCTGACGACTCTGTTTTTATTGACGTCAAGTTTATCCATAGCTTGATGGTCATGAATTTACCGCTACCAAAATTAAGTGGCGACTCTGCTGGGGAGTAGTCCTCAGTGGGTTTAACCTACTTTCTTGTGTGTATATATTTTTATATTTGATGTTTGTTTGTATATATTATTGTTTGATACTCTGCCTGTTATGCTTGGTGATCTCTATGTGGTGAGATAAGTTCTAACCCGAACTTGAGTGCAATCTAAGATAAGAGGGTGGTATAATCATGTTGGCTTTGAAGGAGTAGTCCTGAAAGAGTTGACATAAAATCCCCCACTGAGTGGAGACCTCTATGGAGTTACAGATGTGACACGAGTAAGTCGTGGATAGACATTACTTTCTCTAAATTGGGGGTCCGAGAAGCTAAGGACCGTAAAAAATTTAACCCAACTTGGCCTATTTAGGACGTAGTGCGGAGACTGTTCAAGTGTAGACTTCATTACAGTTGTTACGTGATACTACACTCAGACGAGTTTCTCTTGAGAATGCTATGGGTTGATGAGTCAGTCATCCTAACCTATAGGATCCGATAGATGGGATCACGATTATGGGAACTTTTTAGAACATAATCTATAGGTTTTATCCTTAGTACAGTCCTTTAGGATGGTTCTTAACCCGACTCCATGCTCGTGACTCACAATAACCCCTTTGATTCTTGGTTGATCCGATCAGTCTCATTAATATCAATGGAACTTGGGTGTTGATAAGGTGAAAACCATAATCCACCAAAATGGATGATTGATCTTGATGATGATGTGATTCATCCCTTGACCTTTGTTTGTGTTTACCTTGTGTGTGATCCCTTGTGTGTGATTGTTGCATTCATGCATACATGCGCATCATGACATTCATCATAAAAAATAAATTTCAAGGAAACTAAGGTCTTATTTGCAAATATTTTCAGACCATGGATTATGGACGAAGGAACACTAAGAAGTACAGTTTCAGATATCCTAATTTGAAAGAGCTAAGGAAGTTGCCATCCTTTGTACTAGACCCATTGGACTTCAAGCAGCGTCATGGGAAGCTCTTGTCCGTATTATCTACTAATATGGTTGAAGGACTTCTGAGTGTTTTGGTTCAGTTCTATGACCCTCTTTATCGATGCTTCACTTTTCCCGACTATCAGCTTGTGCCCACGTTGGAGGAGTATGTCCATCTCTTGGGTATACCCATATCTGACAAAGTACCTTTCAGTGGATTGGAGGAGATCCCGAGATCTCATATCATAGTCGAAGCTCTTCATCTGAAGAAATCTGAGATTGATGCTCATTTGTTGAAGAAAGGAGGGATTCTTGGGTTGACTTCTGATTTTCTCATTGGTAGGGCTACTGTTTTTGCTTAAGTCGGTAGCATGAACGCTTTTGAAGATATCTTTGTATTGCTCATCTATGGCCTAACTTTGTTCCCTAACATTGACGGTTTTGTTGATGTTAACGCCATTATAATTTTCTTGATTGGGAATCATGTTATGACTCTGTTGGGTGACTTGTATTTCTATTTGTATCTAAGGAATTCTAAGGGTGGTGGGACTATTGTGTGATGTGTTCCTTTTCTATACAAGTGGTTTATTTCACACTTGCCTCAGATGCATGCTTTCTTGGAGAACCAAAAATGTCTACGGTGGTCTCAGAGACTTATGTCTCTCACTAATGATAATATTGTTTGGTATAATTCTGCATTGGGTAGCTTGGGTATCATTGACAGTTGTGGTGAGTTCTCTAACGTGCCTCTCATTGGTACACAAGGAGGAATCAACTACAACCCAGCATTGGCCCGTCGTCAACTTGGGTTCCCCTTGAGAGATAAGCCTAATAACGTTCAGTTAGAGGGTCTATTCTATCAGGAGGGTAAAGATCCCCAACTTTTGAAGAGTAGAATGGTGCGTGCTTGGCACATTGTGCATAGGAAAGGAAGATTCGAGCTTGGTCCATGCAACTGTGTATCTTTGGAAGCTTACACTATTTGGGTGAAGAAGAGAGCCTTGAAGCTCAATATGTTGTACACTTGTGATAAACCTATGTCTGTGGTTGTGGATGAGCCATTAACTCTCCCTAACCAAGATGTATAGGAGTTGGAATACGCACTTGCCAAGATGAAGCAAGAAAGAGATTTGTGGGAAGAGCGGTTCCATGCCTTGAACAGAAAGCATGAGGAGTTGGAACTTGAGTCGAAAGACAAAGATGCGCTTATTGAGATTCTTGAGGAGCATGCAGTGAAGAGACAGCCGGAGCCAGAGGGTTTAGTTGCCTCTAGTATGCCTCAGCCTTCTAGTGCTTGGAAGAAGATTGTTGATTAGCTTGTCCTCAAGAAGGCTCAGATGAAGACATCCTTTGAGTCAGAGATTCGACGCATCCGAAGGAAGTATGCTCCAATAGCCAGATAATCTGATGCAGTTGCTAGGGATCCTTATGATGATAGTTTCCTTTTCTCTTGTATTTGTATTTTGGTTTCTGAAATTGTACTCACTGTAATCCTTCCAATTTTATGAATAAAAAGATATTTTATGAATAAAAAGAGATTTTATGGTCAATTGAATTGTTATTATTGATATTACTAATTCAAAATATTTGCAAAACGAGACTTCATATGTTCCTTAAAATTAAAAACAATCAAAAAACATTGCATCTCATGCATCATTTGCATAACAGGTTTCTCTCGCCAGGTGTCTTATCAGTTCTTCTTCTGTGTATCATCCAAGCTGACTCATCACTATAACACTCGAGCTAATCAACTGAAAAAATGGAGCACCTTGAATAAGAGAACAAAGAGCTGAAGGATGAGATTGTCAGATTCACAACCTTTATGAAGTCTATGATAGCTGCTCAGAACCAACCGTCTCCACCTCCTGCAACTCCTCCTCCTCAGAGGACTGTTATTTCAGACATTTCTTCATCATTTGTGCCTGTCATTGCTAGCCAGTCTGTTCCTGCCATGCCTGTTGGGTTCCTGTGGGGAATGCCACCAAATTTTGTGCCTGAAGGGTACACACCAACATTTGCTTATGTACTGATATCTAGCCCGGTCCCGTCAATGCCTCCTCTTATTGTTCATACTCTGCCTCGTGTCAAGGTCACCATTTACCATTATGAGCCGTTTGAAGATCCAGATGTTTATGAGAAAATGGATGAGATGAAGGATCAGCTTCTTGAGTTGCGCAAGGAATTGAAGACCCTAAGGGGGGAGGATTTATTTGGTATGAGTGCTGTCGAGTTGTGTCTAGTGCCCAATGTAAAAATCCCGGTGAAGTTCAAGGTCCCAGACTTTGAAAAATATAAGGGGAATACTTGTCCGTTAAGTCATCTTGTCATGTATGCTAGAAAGATGTCTACTCAAATCGACAGTGATAAGCTGCTTATTCACTACTTCCAAGATAGTTTGACTAGAGTTGCCCTCAGATGGTACATGGGCTTGCACAATGCTAGTGTTCGTACTTTTAACGACTTAGGAGAGGCCTTTGTCAAACAATATAAGTACAATGTTTATATGGTGCCAGATAGAGATCAGTTAAGGTCAATGTCTCAGAAAAGCAAAGACACATTCAAAGAATATGCTCAAAGATGAAGGGAGTTGGCTGCTCAGATTAGTCCATCTCTGGAGGAAAAGGAAATGACCAAGAAATTCTTGAAGACGCTGAGTTCATTTTACTATGAACGTATGATCGCCAACGCTCCTATGATTTTACCGAAATGGTAAACATGGGGATTAGATTGGAAGAAGTAGACCGTGAAGGACGTTTATCCAAAGATGAAGCATCGACAAGCAAGAATTACGGTGGTGGCTTCTCCAAAAAGAAGGAAGGAGAAACTAATGCAGTATCATCATGGATGCAGAGGAGGCCTCATGTGAGGAAGAATTCCCAGTCCTGTCAATATCAACATCAAGTAACATCAGTAATTCCAGTCTTTACCAATAATTCAACCAATCAATCAGTTCCTATTCAACAACAAAATCAACAACAACAACCGCAACAACGTACCAACTACAATAACAACAATCATCATTAGAACTTTGAGAGGAAAAAGGTCTCTTTTAACCCTATTCATATGACATATGCAGAACTATACCCGTCCTTGGTGTAAGACCCTAATTTTGACCCTAAGATCCCTCATGCTATACCATCATAAGCATTGGCATTGGGATCACACCTTGGCATCCTCCTTCCCACCTCATTCATTGGGTTTACATTGGGAGAGATCACCAAGCACCTTTTGATTGTATCATACTTTGTATTTTATCATTTTTACTAACCAAAATACCAAAAACATGTCTTTGCATAATCTAACTCTTTTGTAGGTAGGGTACATGCTCACCTTTGATCTATCAAGCTCACATCTAGGGTTTAAGACCCTCATTGCTAAGAGCTCAATCAAGAATGATCCAATATGGCTCTAAGTATCATATATGAATCCCCATGAGCTTCACATGTTATTTTGATTAAGAATTCATCAAGAGTTTGGAGTTGGTTTTCCTTGGAAACCCTAATTCATCTGGGTATCTTGTGTAACTTCTTCAACAAGTTTCTTCACCAATTGATCAAATATTTCAATGTATACTTCAAATTTCATCATCTTATGCCTATATGATCTCCCATTAGTCCCAAAAGTCAAGAGAATTGCAAGCTAGCAAGTTGGTTGATGGTGGTTAACCAGAAGAATTCATCTGATCAAAACTGGGGATCCCTAGACCCTATCTCCTACAAATTTGAATTTAAAATGCATTTTAATTAATTTTTAATTGAATAATTTTTTAAAAATTATGTTGAGCCATTAATTTGGTCTTTTGATGTTTGACTTTCTGTTTGGCCTTGATCATGGTTGATTTGACTTTTGTTTGACCAATACTATTGAATTTAGGGGATTGATGAAATGTACATTTCATCTCCCAAAATAAATGGATAGTATTGATCAGATGAAATTCCTCCTATGATCAATTTGGGTTTCTATTTCCTCTTACCTCTTCACCTTCATCCATATTCTTCCTTCAATCCATCATTGACCAATGAATTCTCTTCATGCCTAATGCTAGTTGATTCATCAATGACCTTGTGTCAGATGAATCAACATGAGCCTGACTGACATAGGTCCCACCCTTGTTTTAGCATGTGGTATGTTTTAGGATTTTGATTCTTTGTACCAAATCGCTAACATGCATTAACACCTATATTTTTATTGCCCGACCTCAGATAGTTGTCACTTCTACATAAGTCCAATTACGATTGCTTAACATAGAGCTAAATTTGTCCAAAAAGGCATATCATTCTTGTAAGTGAGATTGTAAGTCTCCCATTATTCATGGAATTTGTGAAAACTTGACCTTTTTTTCCTTTCATGAGAGCTAGTGGCATACTTGTTGATTTATCCAAGTTGGAGCCCTTCTCATGCAAGATGTCTTGGTTTAAGAGTTCATACTTGTGAACGAATGGTTGAGTGTTCTCCAAAGAATGACTTAATTAATTAAAACTCTTCCCTAACATTTGATTAACTCTTTATTAATGTTGCTTTACTTTTAAGTCATTTATTTAGTGCACTTTAAATTTCAGTACCTTTATCATTCATCTGCCATTTACATTTCATGCAACTTGTTTATGCTTCAGCCCTTTCAATTTGCTCATTTGCGCCATATCATGTGATTATATATATTGTTTGCTTGTTTGATTTTGTTTGTGGTCCTAGGACCTTAAAACACATAATAACAACAAAAACCCTAAAAAAACATCTTGGTGGACTGTTGGACTTGATCTGAACTTTTGGACTTAGGATAGGAAACTTCCCTATGCTTTGAGGACTTAGCCAATGCCACTATCTAAGACTGAGTTATTCTTATCAGTACCTTTCATCTGATGCAAGCCTTGAGTGACCTTGATTCATCTGTCACTTTGTCTCTATGCTTAATTGTTATATTGTTATTGTTGTTGATGTCCGATGATTGTTCTGAGTTGATCAAGGAATATTTTCATCTGATACGTTGGAAGATATTGAAGACTGCTAGCTATTGGATTCCTTGCTTGGATATTATGGCTATCTTTATTTGATGCCTTGGTCTTCATATAGTTTTCTTATTCTTGTTGCTTGCTAAAGTTCAAAGGAAAATGGGTTTCTATATGACATTTTTGTCTATTGGATTTCATCCCATTGGTCAGATCTTTTCAACCCTTAACTTTTAATTTTTTGTCTAGGATAATCCCTTCATCTCCTCCCACTTCTTAAATTTTAAAATCTCTCTCTCTTTTCAAAATCTTCTTTGTTTGTGTTTTTCAACTTAGACATGTTTTGATGATTAGAAACTTTGGCCTTATGCCAATGAATTTTCAAACTTTTTATCAAATCAAACTTGTGAATGAACTTAACCATATTGACCTCAATTTCAAAAAGACAAAAAAAAGAACTAACAACCCCATTCAAGTTTTTTGACCTTTTTGTGCCTTTTCTTTTAAACTTTTGTTAAAATCAATTCACCAATCTCTTTGAAATTTTTACCACGAACTACGGGGTTTTGAGCCCTCATTTTTATGTTGGTACGTAGGCATAAGACCGCAGGTCTTTTCAAACACAAAAATATAATTAATGAATTTTTTTCTCTTCCCCCTACTCTATATTTTTATCAAACATCATTTGACCAAATCACTTGCACATAAAAAGGGCTCCCTAGGAGTACCTAGGACACTTTGGATGCTAACACCTTCCCCCTGTGTAACCAACCTTGTTACCTATAATCTCTGACATTTTATTAATTTTGATTTGAAAACTTCTTACCTTTGGGTTTTATTCGTACTTTTCCCTTTTCCTTTGGAAACAATAAAAGTGCGGTGGCTGTAGTGGGGTATTCGTTACCATTAGAGATATTGACTAAATCCAAGGTAAACCATACAAGTCGAGTCGCCACCGCACTTCTATTTATCCAAAGGAATGGTTAGAAAGCGAACAAAAACCTAAAAGTTTTATCGAATCAAAAACTAGTAAAAATGTCAGAGATCAGGGTAAGGGGGTTGGTTATGCAATGGGAAGGTTTTAAGCACCCAAAACATCCTAGGTACTCCTAGGGAGCCCTTTTCATAAGTGTTGTTCTAGTCTAAAGGGTGTAGGTATATCTAAAGTACTATTTACTAAAAGGAAGGTCAAAAGAAAATGACTCGCAAGGATGTCGCATCCACCGCCTACGTATCTCATCTGAGTATGAGATTTAGAGTCTTCGTAGCTCGGCTACCTATGGGTTAAAGAGAAGTGAGCTCGGTAAGACGTCGCGTCTTATGCCTACGTATCTCATCTGGAATGAGAATCAGAGCAAAACGTAGTTCGGCTAACTAGGGGTTAAGGATTGCCATCTGAACATGGACTTACAAAAGAGGACACCAGCTGTGTCAAAGGAGGGTGGGCAGTGTGTTCAACGTCCTAGCAGTAGGTGTCGCAGCTCGCTGAATCGAGTCTTAGGCAGTTACCTCTTTGCAATAGAACGGACTGACATGCCACAAGATCGGAGACGCACGAAAGGTCTAAAAGTGGAAAAGCTCTGCTCTAGAGTTGTCATGCAATATGGACCTATGTGTTAGGATTTACAAAGGGGAACATCTACCTAATGTTAGCATGCAAAGAATAAGGGAATTCTACCTATGTTATCATACAAAGGGTTCTACCTAATGGGTGCTACCTAAACGGAACAAGAGTCGACGGATGGAGCGTGGAGAGGAGTTACAGATAAGGGTAGATGGCGATGCCGGAGGCAATCGACTTACAGGTAGATGGCGATGCCTGAGGCAATCGACTTACAAGAGGATGGATGAATGCGTGCTGGTTCTGTTAAGTTTTGAAAATGATTACTCGACGTTGGATCGAGCTTTTGATCTTATTTTGAAGTGGTTATCGGATGTTCGTTTTAATTCTTGTATTAACACATGACTAAAGAAATAAAGAAATAAATATTATACACTTCATGGGAGAGGGGTACATTTGTTATGAATGGGGATTGTTCGTGGCAAACAAACAATAAGAATATATGCCTCATACATCATACAAGTAGGCAACAATTATCAATCAGATCGGATAAATAAACAATATATAATCAAACCAAAGAATCAAATAATGGAGCATTTAAACAATGCATGGGAGTATGAACATGTTAAATAATCAAGCAATAGAAAGCATGAATGAGAGAAACAAGTATAAAAGATAACAGATGAATCAAACAGATGAAAATATGCACACGAAAAGTCCACTGAATAATTTAATCAGGAAATGAGGTAAGGACCAAATAAAATCAAGGTAAAAGGCCTATAATACATGGCATATGAGATGAACGAGGGAGGATCAAAGTATCTCTTCAATTGCCATAAGCAATCCCTAGGTCAAACATTGATCATAAAGAAGTCAACTGAAAATTCAAGTCAACTTAAAAAATAACAAATAAATAGCAAATTAATCATGAAAATTATGAAAAATTAGATTAAATAAGGCGGGGTCAGGACATCATCATCTCCCAAAAAGATTTTAAAAATAATGAAAATTGGTACGTGAATTAATTAAAACAAAACATAGGTCAAACCAAAAGTCAATTAATAAGACTAGGTTAGAAATAAATCAAGAATAAATATTAAATTAATCAAGAAAATTATGAAAAATTAAACTAAATAAGGTGGGGTCAGGAAATCATCATCCCCCAAAAAGATTTTAAAAATAATGAAAATTGGTACGTGAATTAATTAAAATAAAACAGAAGTCAAATTAAAAGTCCACCAACCAAACTAGGTAAAACATAAATCCATAATAAATTGAAAATGTGAAATAAAATTCCAAGGAAAGGTCAGGTTGACCATGAGACAGTGGTCAACCTTCATCCTAAAAATAAAATGCTAAAAATAATTTTAAGTCATAAAAATAAAATCAATAAATAAAAGTGTGTTCAAATGGACCATTTAGAATAAATAATTAAAATAAAATATTAATATTAAAAAAATACGAAAATAAAAATTATATAAAATTAAATAAAACGGTTAATAAAAGTGAAAAATATTTTTGGGTAATTTTATGGACGAAGAAAATATTTTAAATAAGAAAAAGAAATACGAAAATGGAAGGATTAATGGTGATGAACATGGTAAGCAAGCGTAGATATATCAAAACATGGCCATGGAAGAGATGATTACCTAATGGAAAATAGAAGTGGAATGAAATCTGATATGTGATGAAGCTTTGCCTCCTTGCCACGAAATTCCAATGCTCCTTTAGGGTTAGGGTTTCAGCTTCTTAAATAGGGTGGATTAGGTGTTCTCATGGGCTTTTTAATAAGTGATTTATCCATAAGAATAAAAGTGTGAAGTGAGGTGTAAAATGTTGTTACTTTGGGCCAAACTTAAGTGAATGGATGTCCAATGCATGGCCAAAAGAGGTAAAAAAAACGTGACTGGTTTGTGCAGCATGCTTAGAAAATCTGATTAGACCAGCTAAGCCCAAAATCTGCCTAGAAAATCAAGTCATGGTGCCCACTTTAAATGAATGTATCTCTCAAACCATGGATCCAAATGAGATGATTCTAAAAGGATGTGAAATAGGACATGGCAAGGTACAATTTTTGTGAAGAAAGTATTTTCAAATAATGCCTTGAAGTGCAAGAAAACTGACCAAGAAGTTTTGACAAATTTTGAAGATTTTGGACTTAGAAATTTTTATAAGTGTCCTAAAAATATGTCTCACTTTGACTAAGCATAACTTTCTCAATTCTAATCCAAATGGAGCAAACTTTATATCTCTAGAAAGCTTGGAACAAAAGGTACAACTTTCATGTTGGAGAAATTTTCAAATGGAGCTTTTATATTGATGCAAAATGGCTTAAAGTGAGTGCAACCATCATGAAAACTTGTCCTAAATGGAAAGTCAACCATTTCCAAATTAAGTAACTTTTCCAATTCCTGATTAAATGATGAATCCGTGATCCAACCTTGATCAAATTTCACATGTAGGATCCCATAGGCATGGATTTTGAGATTCCACTCTCAAAATGTCAGGAGTTGACTTTTCTGGCCCCATAGTTGACTTTTCCCAAACTGTCTGATTCCCGATTCCATTGATCAATTGAAGCACTTCTAGCTCAAATAAAGAGCTGATTTTTGTATGTAGACCCTTGTGGACATATGGAGGGCCATGAAAAAGAGTTTCACCCAAAGAATCAGAAATAAACTAATTTTATACGAAACCCTAGTTTTAGGGCAAAATGATTAGGAACTGATTGCACTGATTGCCAATGGATCTTTCTGAGATAATTGTGAATCTTCCTAGGCCAAGATGCCTCTCTAATCATGACATGGATGAGCTCCTCTACTTCCAACCAAACATTGCCTGTTGCAAGTAGCCATGAAACCCTGATTTCTGATTAAATCCAGATGAACACTCTGATAGCTTTGAATCCTTCACTGATGAACTGAGGACCATAATAAGATTCTTGGACCCCCCCTGAGACCCTTGAGACTTGTATAATTAGAAAATGAAGTCCAATTCTCAATCTTGCTTTGTGTGGGCTCCTTCTATTAAGGACTGATCGATCAAAACCTGATCTCCATTTCACTAATGCAGTATGCAATGAGTATGACCTAATATGATGCTAATGAAGTGTAAAACATAATCCCATGCTTCCAGGAAAAATGAAGGGTAAATTTTGGGGTATTACAGCTGCCCCTATTCAATCAACTAGAAACCCGAAAGAAAGATAGCAACGGCTTTCGCACTTTCAAGGTATCAAGTGATTGAATACGATAAAAGCCCGAAAATTTACACTGAAGTGAAAAAATGAAGTAACAATGCCTGTCAGAATTGGCCAAGAGGTGGTCTTGAAAAAGAATCCGTCTGGTACGGTGAGAGTCGGTCTGAACACCGAAACAAGGAATGTTAGCCTGAATACCAAAATAAATGGTAACACAGAAATAACCATGGCCTGAATGTCGCTCATCAATCTGAATACTGGAAATGACTTCGATCTGAGCATCGGACGATACTAGATTATCAAACATCGGGCTGAACACCGGGAAACTGGCCTGAATGCTACTTCGGTCTGAATACCGGAAAAGTGCCCTGAATGCCACAAGTTGTATCGACCTGAATGTCGGCAACTTCTTCGATCTGAACATCGGAAAACTGGCCTAAATGCCACTTCGGTCTGAATACCGGAAACTTGGCCTGAATGCCACAAGTTGCATCGACCTGAATGTGGGAAACTTATTCGATCTTAAAATCAGAAAACTGGCCTGAATGCCATTTCGTTCTGAATACCGAAAACTTGTCCTGAATGCCACGAGTTGCGTCGACCTGAACGTCGGAAACTTCTTCGATTTGAACATCGGAAAACTGGCCTGAATGCCACTTCGGTCTGAATACCGAAAACTTGGCCTGAATGCCACAAGTTGCATCGACCTGAACGTTGGAAACTTCTTCGATCTGAACATTGGAAAACTGGCCTGAATGCCACTTCGGTCTGAATACTGGAAACTTGGCCTGAATGCCACAAGTTGCGTCGACCAGAACGTCGCAAACTTTTCGATCTGAACATCGGAAAACTGGCCTGAATGCCACTTCGGTCTGAATACCGGAAACTTTCATGTCTGTCAGCATTGGCAGAAATAGGGAAAATGATAATTGAGGCGGCGCGTGGGCCAACGACCCCTGCTGGGAATAATAAAGATAAGTCATGAACAATCTTCAGTCTGAGTACTGGAAACAACTTCTGACTTATCACTTGGGATACCGAGAATTCCTTATGCTTTACATGCGTATGTTTGAATTTTTCAATGGTGTAATGCTCCATGAAAATGGAAATGCTACACAATTTGGGAGGATGCAATGCAATATGATTCTACTTGAAGGGATGCGAAATGCTGATTAGAGAGAACGCCAAGCTGAGGCAAGGAATTCTGCTGGGGAAATGACCACAATCTTCTGGACCCTGGCAAGGCTGTTGGAGATGCACAACACAAAGAACTCTGTGGGGAAATGACCCGCCACATGGTGTTCTGCCAAATAACAAAATACTGAGGCTCTGACTGGGGAGAGAATGACACTGAAAACTTGCTGCTGAGGATAGCGACAGTGGTTCTGGCAACCATAATCTACGAGAGAGACGACTCAGCAGGGGAAGCAAACACCGATACGGTACTGAGATTCTGCTTCAAGGAAAGAGACCATGGGTCTAGCGTCGAGATCATCGATCTGGCATCGAACTCTGAGGAGCAGCCGCTTCTGCTGGGAAGATACAGTCTGGCACTGTCAACTCCGTTGGGGATATACAGTCTGACACTATCAACTCCGCTAGGGATATACAGTCTGACACTCTCGACTCCGCTGGTGAATGTATAATCTGAAACAAATGCTTGGGGAAGTACATCAGTGAGAGCCTGCTGGGGATTGAAGAATCCAACGCTCGGACCAGCTTTGTAGGGATAAGATACCAAATTCCAACTGTTGCGGAAAAACATCCGCGATCATTTGAGGGGGACCTTAAGGAAATGCCCCGAGTGTATCTGTTCTGAATAGACGATCCAAAGCACTTAAAATTTATAGCAATTTTCATTGTTTATTAAGCACGTACCTATAAATCTCTTATGTTTCATGATGCAATGTTTATCAAAAATTCGGATGTCATTTTTGCAAACAAAACAGTAAAATGAAAATGAACACAGAGATGTACTGAATAACATGATTTTATTGATTGAGTGGCCTCTGAATAGGTATTTACATCAGGAAGCAATCCCTGGAAAGAGGTAATTGCACAACAGATAAAAATAGAAATTTATCTAATGGCAATGTGAAATGGATTTCTATCGGGTTCCAATTCTGCTATGATTCGCTCGTCTTCAAGATCCTCCAGATGATCAGCTTTCCGAAAAAGGTGATTGGACTGTTTCCTATCCTTCGGAGGTTTTCGGTTATCGACACGAGATGATATTCAGAACTACTAAGAATGCAGCCATTCGCTTAATCCCTAACTTTTGCCTGGATCGCCCTTTCGGGTTTTTAATCCACTGGGATACCCATTTTTGCCTAAGTTGCCCTTTCAGGTTTTCAACTTACCGGGTGTACAATCTTTTCATTTTTTAATCCCGAACTTTTGCCCGAACCTTTTTCATTTTCTTGGTTCGCCGGGATGCCCATTTTTTTGCCTGGACTATTCTTTTTATCGTCCAGCAGGTCTATTTTATGCGAAGTATTTTTTAACTGCGTCCGAGTTCACAGGGGAAGTGAAGTTTTCACCATCCATAGTTGCAAGCATTAAGGCTCCACCATCAAAAACCTTGGTGATAATATACGGTCCATCATAGTTAGGAGTCCACTTGCCCCTGTGATCTGTCTGAGGAGGAAGGATCCTTTTCAACACCAAATCTCTGACTTGGAAGCATCGAGGATGCACTTTCTGATCAAAGACTCTCTTCATCCGACTTTGATACAACTACCCATGACAAATGGCTGCCATTCGCTTCTCTTCGATAAGACTCAACTCATTGAACCTTGTCCGAACCCATTCAGCTTCGTCTAACTTGACATCCAACAGGACTCTTAGAGAAGGAATCTCCACTTCAACAGGTAGGACTGCTTCCATACCATACACAAGGGAGTAAGGGGTTGCCCCGGTCGATGTACGTACTGAATTACGGTACCCATGCAAGGCGAAGGGTAACATCTCATGCCAATCTCTGTACGTAATGACCATCTTCTACACAATCTTCTTTATGTTCTTATTTGCTGCCTCAACAACACCGTTCATCTTAGGACGATAAGGGGAAGAGTTGTGATGTTGAATGTTGAAGTTCTTGCACAACTCCTTCATCATTTTGTTATTGAGGTTAGAACCATCGTCATTAATGATTATTTCGGGAATCCCATAACGACAAATGATTTCTTTCTTAATGAATCGGGTAACCACATGTTTGGTGACCTTCGCAAATGACGCTGCTTTGACCCTCTTGGTGAAATAGTCGATGGCAACATGGATGAAATGATGCCCATTGGAAGCAGTCGGCTTAATCTTTCCAATCATATCAATGCCCCACATAGCAAATGGCCACGGTGAAGACATCACATTCAGAGGATTTGGCGGCACATGCACCTTATCAGCATAAATCTGGCATTTATGACACTTCCGAGCATATTTGAAACAATCAGATTCCATGGTCATCTAATAATAACCCGCTCTCAACAATCTCTTAGCCATTGCATGCCCGCCGGCATGAGTACCAAAGGAGCCTTCATGAACTTCCAGCATTAACATGTCCGCTTCGTGTCTATCCACGCATCTGAGCAAAACCATGTCGAAGTTCCTCTTATACAGCACCTCGTCTTTGTTCAAGAAGAAACTTCCTGCCAATCTTCTCAAAGTCTTTCTATCATTGTTGGATGCCCCTGTAGGGTACTCTTGATTCTTCAGAAAGCACTTGATGTCGTGATACCAGGGCTTGTCATCAACTACCACTTCAGCAGCAAACACATACGCGGCCCTATCAAGGCGCATAACATCAATCCCGGGAACATGGTTCCACCGAATCACCTTGATCATGGATGATAGAGTAGCAAGAGCATCTGCCATCTGGTTCTCATCACGAGGTATATGATACAACTTTACTATTGTGAAGAAAGTCAATAGTCTTCTCGTGTAATCTCTGTAGGGGACCAGATTAGGCTGGAGAGTATTCCAATCACCATTCACTTGATTGATCACTAGAGCTGAATCTCCGAAGATGTCCAGAGTCTTGATTCTCAAATCAATGGCTTGCTCAATACCCAAGATACAGGCCTCATGCTCAGCTTCATTATTGGTGCACTCAAAAGTCAGACGAGCGGTGAAAGGCATGTGGGCACCTTTCGGAGTGGTAATGACAACACCAATTCCACTTCTTTTGGCATTGACGGCCCCATCAAACATTAAAGTCCACTTTTCATCTGGATCAGGTCCCTCCTCAACAACTGGCTCTTCACAGTCTTTCATCTTGAGGAACATGATGTCTTCATCCGGAAAATCAAACTTCATCGGCTCATAATCATCAATCGGCTGCTGAGCAAGATAGTCTGACAGAATACTCCCTTTGATGGCTTTCTGGGATGTATACTGGATGTCATACTCTGTCAGTACCATTTGCCAACGAGCAACCCTTCCGGTGAGAGCTGGCTTCTCAAATATATACTTGACTGGATCCATTTTGGAGATCAGTAAGGTCGCGTGAGTCAGCATGTATTGTCTCAATCGGTTAGCAGCCCATGCAAGTGCACAACATGTCTTTTCAAGCATTGAGTATCTCGACTCGCAATCTGTGAATTTTTTACTCAGGTAGTAGATGACATGCTCTTTCCTACCTGTCTCGTCGTGTTGACCGAGAACACAACCCATGGAATTATCAAGTACTATCAAATACATAATCAGCGGTCTCCCTGGGACTGGAGGCATAAGGATTGGAGGATTCTGCAAATACTCTTTTATCTTCTCGAAAGCCCTTTGGCAATCATCATTCCACCTGATGGCCTGATCTTTTCTCAACAATTTGAATATTGGCTCACACGTGGCTGTTAGGTGAGAGATGAACCTTGCAATGTAGTTCAACCTTCCTAAGAAACCACAAACTTGTTTTTCTGTTCTTGGCTCAGGCATTTCTTGTATCGCTTTCACTTTGGCCAGATCCACCTCAATCCCTTTTTCACTAACAATAAAACCCAGCAGTTTTCCAGATCTCACCCCGAAAGTACACTTGTTCGGATTAAGCCTCAACTTGAATTTCCTCAAATGCTCAAACAATTTCTGCAAATTCACCAAATGTTCTTCTTCCGCCTGAGATTTGGCAATCATATCATCAACATAAACCTCAATTTCATGATGAATCATATCATGGAAAAGAGTTACCATAGCTCGTTGATATGTTGCCCCAACATTTTTCAGACCAAACGGCATCACCTTGCAGCAGAAGGTGCCCCATGGGGTTATGAAAGTTGTCTTCTCCATGTCTTCTGGTGCCATCTTAATTTGATTATAGCCAGAAAAGCCATCCATGAAGGAGAATACCGAGAACTGAGCCGTGTTATCCACCAAAACATCGATGTGAGGTAATGGGAAATCATCTTTGGGACTAGCTCTGTTCAGATCCCGGTAGTCAACACACATCCGTACCTTTCCATCCTTTTTAGATACTGGAATGATATTTGCAACCCATGGCAGATAATTTGTAACCGCTAGAAACCCTGCATCCAACTGTTTTTGCACTTCTTCCTTTATCTTGACAGCCATCTCTGGTCTTGTTCTTCTGAGCTTCTGCTTGACCGAAGGACAATCCTCTTTGAGAGGCAAATGGTGTACCACAATGTCTGTGTCAAGCCCTGACATGTCCTGATAAGACCAAGCGAAGATGTCAACATACTCTTGCAGCAATTCAATCATCCCCTTCTTCACATTATCTTCCAAAGCAACCCCTATCTTGATCTCTCTCTTGACGTCCTCTGTGCCGAGATTAATCACTTCAGTAGACTCTTGATGCGGTTGAATGACCCTTTCTTCCTGTTTTAATAACCTGGCAAGTTCTTCAGGGAGTTCACAGTCTTCATCACCCTCTTCTTCGGCTTGAAAGATTGGATTTTCAAGGTCGAAGCGAGCCATAGCAGAACTGTTATCAATAGGATCCAGTGACGTGCATCTTCATGAGTGATGGTATGTGCTTATGAGTGTGAATACGAAGTGGAAACTAAACAAAACATTGCCAAATGTATATTTTTTTATTTATATTTTTGATTTTTGAAAACTGCAAAAATAGAAAGACAATGAACAAAATATTTGAATGCAAAAAGACGTCCTTTATTTATGATAAAAAATGCAGGTATCCACATAGATGAGCCCTACAATGAGTCATCACGCCCTGGGCGGAATGTAAGACTTGGATATGCATGAATAAAAAAGAAAATTACTCTTTAAGAAGAGTGACTTGGATAATCTCTTCAGAAGACTAGTTGCGGAGAACTTCACCCGGGACCCTTGGACGCACCCAGTTGTCAATGTCGCAATCACTATCCCCATCTTCTTTGTTGATTGCAGAGACTTGGCCGTACTAAATGATGCCAGCACTGGAGAAAGTAATCGGCCCCTGACGAGTCTGAGGCATTGAAGTTGTAGAAGTCAATGCCGGTTGATACCCAATCCCAAACTTGTCTTCCTTTACAGGTAAATCCACCAGACGTCCCCAACCGGGAGCAACATCTGAATTTACCAAGGCTTGTGCCTTCTTGAAGGACGACAAAGAGGCACCTGCTTCAACCTCTTCCACTGGAGCTGCATCCTTGACTTGAATTGCCTCAAAGGCCTGACACAGGGTCTCATGAATCTCACCTTCTACCTCTATATACTTGAATGTAGACAGGTTACTGACCAGAATATCCTCCTCACCACAGACAGTGATAATTCTTCCGTTGACCGGGAACTTGATCTTCTGATGCAAGGTCGAGGAGACTGCCCCAACATTGTGGATCCAAGGACGACCCAGCAAGCAGCTATACGAAGGACTGATATCCATCACATAGAATACGGTGTTAAAGGTTTGTGATCCAATCTGAATTGGCAATTCTACCTCTCCGAACACTGACCTCTTAGAACCATCGAAGGCTCTTACTACAAGATCAGAAGGCTTCAAGATCAAACCTTCTACATCTAACCTTGACAAGGCTCTCTTGGGTAGCACATTGAGAGAGGAACCTGTATCCACCAGAATATGGGATAGCACAGTGTCTTTACACTCCATCGAGATGTGCAAAGCCTTGTTATGATCGCGTCCAGCTGGCGTCAAGTCAGAATCAGTAAAACCCAACCCGTTGCTTGTATGAACATTTTCAACGATCCCTTCTAGTTGGTTCACTGAGATCTCCTAAGGCACATATGCAACATTAAGGACCTTCAGGAATGCCTCCATGTATGCCTCCGAACACAGCAGGAGTGAGAGAATAGATATCTTGGATGGCGTTTGAATCAACTGATCGACTACCTTGTAATCGCTTTTCTTTATAATTCTCAAAAGTTCGTCCACATCCTTCGCAAAAGCAGGCTCAGAGCCAGCCTGTGGTGCAGAGGTACCCTCATTCACAACTTGCTTGCCTTTGGCCTTCGCCGCGGCGTCAGCACTATCAGGTTGGGTAACCGGTGGTGAGAACAGTCTACCACTTCTGGTGAATCGCCCGATTCCACCAACATTGTCCACTGCGGGATCTTTTATCTCAATTCCAGGTTCAGACTTCTGATCCTGCACCTTTTCTACTTTCAGTGGCTGCTCCACTCCATGATCATGCAACGACACACTCCCCCCGTAATTCCAGGGAATGGCCCTTTCGCTGGTGAAAGGTAAAGGACCAGGGGTCTTGATGGTCATAGTGGATTGATGCGGTCGCACTGGTGGTACCGGTTGCGCTACTAGCGCACTGATCTGAGCGGTCAGGTAGAAAATTGTGATAGTGGCAACGTCACAGTCATACTCAAAAGTCTTATTCATTGAAGTACAAACATCCGAAACATCGGAATCAAGTTCAACAAGTACATCAGAATCGAGCACGATGTTTGGAATATCAGCAACAACATCAGAAAAATTAATTACATCATTGGGAATTACAAAATCAGCAGGAACAACATTTGTAAATTCTTCAGCATCTTCAGGAAAGAGAAGATCAACATCCGCATTCTCAACAACCCCTTCAACAACCCCTTCAACAGACCTTTGGGCAGATAGGTCTTCAGCTTGAAGGACATCATCGACAAGCAAGGCCTGGATACCCTACTGCAGCTTCACACAACCCCCACTCTGTGCAACACAACCCAAACAACTACTCCCACAACCGGGGAAAATATCTACCTTCAGCAAGTATTTTTTAATTTCCAACAGTGGAGTCTTCAGTTTCAACACCTCCTTGACTAATTTGACTTCTCCTTCAACCATGTTAACATTTGCTCTACCATGCTGCGGCATAGGATTGTTGACAACATTAGGAGCTGGCGCAAAGTTAATGGCCTTTGAATCAATAAGATCCTGAACTACGTGCTTAAAAGCTTTGCAGTTCTCAATAGTGTGGCCAGGTGCCCCAGAGTGGAAATTACACCTAGCATTGGCATCATAACCCACTGGAAGTCTGCCAACGGGAGGAGCCAAAGTACGTAACTGCACAAGTTGTAATTGCTGAAGGTTGGGAAGCAATTGGGTGTACGACATCGGAAGAGGGTCGAAACTCATATCTATCATCCTCTGTCTCTGTTGATAAGCAGGTTTGTTACCCTGTTGTTGTTGGTATTGATTTTGTTGACGCTGAGGTTATTGTTGTTGAACTGGTGCCGCAGTCGGAATGGTCATAGCTGCAACATAAGGTTGTTGATGATAATTCTGAAAACTGCTCCTTTGGTTACCTCTGCTCTGATAAGAAGACACAACATTCACATCCCCTTCTCTCCTCTTCTGTCCTCCTAAGAACGGCTTCTTTGACCCCGAAGACGATCCAACCCCGTTTTGGATCTTACACGTCTTCAAGTAGTTCTCCACCCTCTCACCGGTAGAGACCACGTCAGCAAAGTTCGAGGCGTTGCAACCCACCAGACGCTCCAAATAAGATCCAGGCAGTGTGTTCATAAACATGTTGGCCATCTCTTTTTCCAACATCGGAGGCTGAACACGGGAAGCCAACTCTCTCCAGCGTTGAGCATACTCTTTGAAGCACTCGTTGCTCTTGAGAGACAGATTCTGAAGCCGAGTCCTGTCAGGTGCCATATCCGCATTGTACTGATATTGCTTCACAAAGGCCTCAACCAAGTCTCTCCAGCAGCGAATATGGGCTTTGTCCAGCCTTATATACCACTCCAAGGATGCCCCAGCTAGGTTGTCCTAGAAGAAGTACATGAGCAGCTTCTCATAATCAGAATACGTGATCATCTTGCGGAAGTAAGCTTGTACATGAGTCTTCGGGCAAGAGTTGCCATTGTACTTATCAAACACGGGGACTTTGAATTTTGGCGGAACTCTCACGTCTGGGACCAGCCCCAAGTCAGCAACATCCACACCAAGAGCATTCTACCCTTCCACGGTTTTCAACCTCTCTTTCAGTCTCCGAAATATAGGGTCCATACCATGGCCCATGCCAAAGTCCTCCTGAAGCAGGGGGAACTGATCCTCCTGATCATCATGGATGGGTTGTTGACCAAGGTTGCCATGTGGGATTAGGATAGGCCCCGGTCCATTGGGTCCATTAGCCTCTCCAGCGGGAGGATCAGCCATAACCTCCGGTTGAGCAGTAGGGGGATTCCCATGTACCAACAATCTAATCTCTTGATGTCCCTGAGCCACTCCTTGGACCACTTCCATGAACTGATTCATGTGAATCCTCATCTCAGCGAGCTCTTCTTGTAAACCTTCCATTGCTCTCTGTTGATTCCTTCGGGTACCGTATCGGTGAATGCCTGAATCAGCTATCCTAATAATGGAATACCAAACAAGATGAGAACACTACTGCGGTACCAGTTATGCAAGACATGCTAATGAATATGCAAATGCAATGACATGTTTATCAATTTCAAAGGGTATTCTACCCCTTGATTCCATTCTCACATTAGATAAACAGTGTAAGAAAACCCCTACTAGAATCAAGAAGAAGATATAAACCCCTAGGAATAGATAACCATGATGCATGCAATGCTTATGATTTAATTTTTATATCAGAGGAACTTTAGAGTCTTATTTGCAAATTTTGGAAATATTAAACGTTTATCACATACGGAAATATCACGTCAATTAATATTTGGAAATGTTTTTACGCCAAAGAAGTACAGTCTTGGTAACCAAATACAATACAAGAGAGAAGGAAAATGAACATCCTATGGATCCCTAGAAGCAATCGTCCAAAGCCCTCGAGACCGGAAGATAAGCTGCACAAAGCCTCTTCACCTCCCTCTCATAGGCTGCCTCCATATCTGCCTTCTCGTTGGCGAATCGATCATACTTCCTCTTCCAAAACTTGGAAGACTGAGGAAGTAGAGAAGTCAATGCGTCATCAGGATCATCAATAACCTGGTGCTCAAGGAACTTTATCAAAGCATCCTTCTCTCTAATCTGCTGAAGCAACTCCTCTCGTTCACAGATCCAAGCACACGAACGGTCTTCGTCTCTCAACTCCTCTACTCCTTGGCTAGGGAGGGTTAAAGGCCCAACCACAACCAAAGGTGTGGGTCTTGGATACTCATAAGGCATGAGGTACTCGGAAGCTCTCCTCCTAACCCAAGAGGTATAGGGTTCCAAAGCGATACAGTTCTTCGGACCTAGCTCCTTCCTTCCTTTCTTATGGATCTTGCGCCAAGCGCGGACCATCCTGCCCTTCAAGCCTTAGGGATCTTTACCCTCATGAAAGAACACACCCTCTAAAAGAATGTTATTGGGTTTATCCTTTAGGGGGAACCCAAGCTGAAGACGTGCCAAAATAGGGTTGTAGTTAATTCCACAGCATGTACCAAGAAGAGGTACATTGGAGAATTCACCACAAGAGTCGATAATCTGCACACCATCATATACACGGTTGTACCAAAAGATATCATCATTAGTGAGAGACATAAGTCTCGTGGATCACCGTAGACATCCTTTGTTCTCCTTGAAGGCGAGCGTCTGAGGCAAGTGCGAAATAAACCACTTGTACAACAGAGGCAAACAACACACAATGGTACCACCGCCCTTTGTATTCCTCATATGCAAAGAGAAATAAGTGTCACCCAACAGAGTAGGAACGAGATTAAGAGTAGAGAAAATCCTAATGGCGTTCACATCCACAAACTTGTCGATGTTGGGGAATAACACTAACCCATAGATGAGAAGTACAAATATGGCCTCAAAGGCGTCCTCACTCATGGCCTTCCCAAACATAGTAGCTTGATCAATGAGGAAATCAGACGGGAGACCTTGAATTCCACCTTTGGTAGTCATATGAGCACCAATAATCGATTCATCTATACGTAACAGATCAGCAATCTCTTGAGAAGAAGGAACTCTCTCCAAGCCACTAAACGACAACTGGTCTAGGATAGGTATGCCCACAAGATAGGCATACTCCTCAAGCGTGGGCAAAAGCTAGAAATCCGGAAAAGTGAAGCAACGGTACAAGAGATCATAGAACTGCACCAACACACTCATTAGACCTTCATCCACTTGAGTAGCCAGAAATGACAGAAGCTTCCCATGACGAGCCTTGAATTTCAAGGGATCTAATACATAGGATGTCAAACTCCTTAACTCTTTCAAGTCGGGTTGTCTGAAACTGTACTTCTTCGTATTCCTTCTTTGCTTATCCATGTCTGAAAATTTGCAAATAGACCTCTTAAGTTCCTTGAAAGTTTTCTCATTGTTGATTATATGGATGTGTATGAATGCATGAATGCATGGATGCAACAATCACACTCAAGGATCAAGCAAATCACACCACACAAAGGTCATGGGATGGATCAAGTCATCCTCAATATCAATCATCCATTTTGGTGGATTATGGTTTACACCTTATCAACACCCAAGTTCCATTGATATTAAGGATACACAAGAACGAATCAACCACGAATCAAGGGTTTGTTGCGAGTCGCGAGCATGGAGTCTTGGTTAAGAACCACCCAAAGGGAGTGTATTATGGTTAAACTTGACAATCATGTTCTACAAGAGGTTCTCATAGTCATCATCCCATCTTTTGAATATTATCGGATAAACGACTACTCGTATTCCAAAAATATTCTCAAGAGAGACTCTTATGAGTGTAGTATCGCGTAACAATCGTATCAAATCTTACACTTGAACGATCTTTGCACTACATCCTAAAAATAGGCCAAGATGGGCGTGGTAAACTAAGGTCCTTGGCTTCTAAGGCATATATTGGAAAGAGTAATGCCTAACCACGACTAGTCGTGTGGCATTATTGATCCCAACATAACCTCCACCAAGTGAATGGGCTTGCAAGTCAACTTGCTAAGGAATAACTCCACACAAGTCAACAAGACTATGCCATTCTCCTATCCTAAGTGCACTCGAGTTCAGGTATAGAACTCATCTCACGAAGATCACCAAGCATATAAGGAATTAATATTCAAACAATTCAATCATTACATACAATACAGTAATCCCAAATTGCACAAAAATATGTCACAAAGCAATATACCATACAATACAACAAATATGAAAAGTAGGCAAAACCCACTAGGCAAATGATAGTCCCAAGCAGAGTCGCCACTTTTCTGTAGCGGGGTATTCATTACCATTAGAGATATTGACTAAATCCAAGGTAAACCATACAAGTCGAGTCGCCACCGCACTTCTATTTATCCAAAGGAATAGTTACAAAGCGAACAAAAACCTAAAAGTTTTATCGAATCAAAAACTAGTAAAAATGTTAGAGATCTTGGTAAGGGGGTTGGTTATGCAATGGGAAGGTTTTAAGCACCCAAAACATCCTAGGTACTCCTAGGGAGCCCTTTTCATAAGTGTTGTTCTAGTCTAAAGGGTGTAGGTATATCTGAAGTACTATTTACTAAAAGGAAGGTTAAAAGAAAATGACTCGCAAGGATGTCGCATCCACTGCCTACGTATCTCATCTGAGTATGAGAATCAGAGTCTTCGTAGCTCGGCTACCTATGGGTTAAAGAGAAGTGTGCTCGGTAAGACGTCGCGTCTTATGCCTACGTATCTCATATGGAATGAGAATCAGAGCAAAACGTAGTTCGGCTAACTAGGGGTTAAGGATTGCCATCTGAACATGGACTTACAAAAGAGGACACCAGCTGTGTCAAAGGAGGGTGGGCAGTGTGCTCAACGTCCTAGCAGTAGGTGTCGCAGCTCGCTGAATCGAGTCTTAGACAGTTACCTCTTTGCAATAGAACAAACTGACATGCCACAAGATCGGAGACACACGGAAGGTCTAAAAGTGGGGAAGCTCTGCTCTAGAGTTGTCATGCAATATGGACCTATGCGTTAGGATTTACAAAGGGGAACATCTACCTAATGTTAGCATGCAAATAATAAGGGAATTCTACCTATGTTATCATACAAAGGGTTCTACCTAATGGGTGCTACCTAAACGGAACAAGAGTCGACGGATGGAGTGCGGAGAGGAGTTACAGATAAGGGTAGATGGCGATGTCGGAGGCAATCTACTTACAGGTAGATGGTGATGCCTGAGGCAATCGACTTACAAGAAGATGGATGAATGCGTGCTGGTTCTGTTAAGTTTTGAAAATGATTACTCGACGTTGGATCGAGCTTTTGATCTTATTTTGAAGTGGTTATCGGATGTTCGTTTTAATTCTTGTATTAACAGGTGACTAAATAAATAAAGAAATAAATATTATACACTTTATGGGAGAGGGGTACATTTGTTATGAATGGGGATTGTTCATAGCAAACAAACAATAAGAATATATGCCTCATACATCATACAAGTAGGCAATAGTTATCAATCAGATTGGATAAATAAACAATATATAATCACACCAAAGAATCAAATAATGGAGCATTTAAACAATGCATGGGAGTATGAACATGTTAAATAATCAAGCAATAGAAAGCATGAATGAGAGAAACAAGTATAAAAGATAACAGATGAATCAAATAGATGAAAATATGCACACGAAGGGTCCACTGAATAATTTAATCAGGAAATGAGGTAAGGACCAAATAAAATCAAGGTAAAAGGCCTCTAATACATGGCATATGAGATGAACGAGGGGGGATCAAAAGATCTCTTCAATTGCCATAAGCAATCCCTAAGTCAAACATCGATCATAAAGAAGTCAACTGAAAATTCAAGTCAACTTAAAAAATAGCAAATAAATAGCAAATTAATCAAGAAAATTATGAAAAATTAAACTAAATAAGGTGGGGTCAGGACATCATCATCCTCAAAAAGATTTTAAAAATAATGAAAATTGGCACGCGAATTAATTAAAACAAAACATAGGTCAAACCAAAAGTCAATTAATAAGACTAGGTTAGAAATAAATCAAGAATAAATAGTAAATTAATCAAGAAAATTATGAAAAATTAAACTCAATAAGGCGGGGTCATGAAATCATCATCCCTCAAAAATATTTTAAAAATAATGAAAATTGGTACGTGAATTAATTAAAATAAAACAAAAGCCAAATTAAAATTCCACCAACCAAACTAGGTCAAAAATAAATCTAAAATAAATTGAAAATGTGAAATAAAATTCCAAGGAAAGTTCAGGTTGACCATGAGACAGTGGTCAACCTTCATCCCAAAAATCAAATGCTAAGAATAATTTTAAGTCATAAAAATAAAATCAATAAAAAAAAGTGTGTTTAAATGGACCATTTAGAATAAATAATTAAAATAAAATATTAATATTAAAAAAATACGAAAATAAAATTATATAAAATTAAATAAAACGTTAAGAAAAGTGAAAAATATTTTTGGATAATTTTATGGACGAAGAAAATATTTTAAATAAGAAAAAGAAATACGAAAATGGAAGGATTAATGGTGATGAACATGATAAGCAAGCGTAGATATATCAAAAAGTGGCCATGGAAGAGATGATTACCTAATAGAAAATAGAAGTGGAATGGAATCTGATATGTGATGAAGCTTTGCCTCCTTGCCACGAAATTCCAATGCTCCTTTAGGGTTAGGGTTTCAGCTTCTTAAATAGGGTGGATTAGGTGTTCTCATGGGCTTTTTAATAAGTGATTTATCCATAAGAATAAAAGTGTGAAGTGAGGTGTAAAATGTTGTTATTTTGGGCCAAACTTAAGTGAATGGATGTCCAATGCATGGCCAAAAGAGATAAAAAACGTGACTGGTTTGTGCAGCATGCTTAGAAAATCTGATTGGGCCAGCCAGGCCCAAAATCTGCCTAGAAAATCAAGTCATGATGCCCACTTTAAATGAATGTATCTCTCAAACCATCGATCCAAATGAGATGATTCCAAAAGGATGTGAAAGAGGACATGGCAAGGCATAATTGTTGTGAAGAAAGTATTTTCAAATAATGTCTTGAAGTGCAAGAAAACTGGCCAAGAAGTTTTGACAAATTTTGAAGATTTTGGACTTAGAAAATTTTCTAAGTGTCCTAAAAATATGTCTCACTTTGACTAAGCATAACTTTCTCAATTCTAATCCAAATGGAGCAAACTGTATATCTCTAGAAATCTTGGAACAAGAGGAACAACTTTCATGTTGGAGAAATTTTCAAATGGAGCTTTTATCTTGATGCAAAATGGCTTAAAGTGAGTGCAACAATCATGAAAACTTGCCCTAAATGGAAAGTCAACCATTTCCAAATTAAGTAACTTTTCCAATTCCTGATTAAATGATGAATCCTTGATCCAACCTTGATCAAATTTCACATGTAGGATCCCCTAGGCATGGATTTTGAGATTCCACTCTCAAAATGTCAGGAGTTGACTTTTCTGGCCCCACAGTTGACTTTTCCCAAACTGTCTGATTCTCGATTCCATTGATCAATTTGAGCACTTCTAGCTCAAATAAAGAGCTGATTTTTTGTATGTAGACCCTTGTGGACATATGGAGGGCCATGGAAAAGAGTTTCACCCAAAGAATTAGAAGTAAACTGATTTTATACCAAACCCTAGTTATAGGGGAAAATGATCAGGAACTGATTGCACTGATTGCCAATGGATCTTTCTGAGATAATTGTGAATCTTCCTAGGCCAAGATGCCTCTCTAATCCTGATATGGATGAGCTCCTCTACTTCCAACCAAACATTGCCTGTTGTAGGTAGCCATGAAACCCTGATTTCTGATTAAATCCAGATGAACACTCTGATAGCTTTGAATCCTTCACTGATGAACTGAGGACCATAATAAGATACTTGGACCCCCCTGAGACCCTTGAGACTTGTATACTTATAAAATGAAGTCCAGTTCTCAATCTTGCTTTGTGTGGGCTCCTTCTGTTAAGGAGTGATCGATCAAAACCTGATCTCCATGTCACTAATGCAGTATGCAATGAGTATGACCTAATATGATGCTAATGAACTGTAAAACATAATCCCATGCTTCCAGGAAAAATGAAGGGTAAATTTTGGGGTATTACAGTGGCGACTCTGGTTTTATTGATATCAAGTTTATCTATAGCTTGATGGTCATGAATTTACTGCTACAAATTGCATCCCATTGGTCAGATCTTTTCAACTCTTAACTTTTAATTTTTGCCTAGAATAGTCCCTTCATCTCCTCCGACTTCTTTAATTTCAAAATCTCTCCCTCTTTTCAAAACCTTCTTTGCTTGTGATTTCAAACTCAGACATGTTTTAATAATTAGAAACCTTGGCCTTATGCCATTGAACTTTCAAAAAAAATTCTTAATCAAACTTGTAAATAAACTTAACCATATTGACTATAATTTCAAAAGACAAAAAGAACTAACAACCTCATTCAAATCTTTGGGCCATTTTTGTGCCTTTTTCATTTAAAAATCTTTGTTAAAATCAATTCACCAACTTCTTTGAAATTTTTACCACGAACTACGGGGTTTTTATCCCTTATTTTTATGTTGGTATATAGGCATAAGACTGAAGGTCTTATCAAACACAAAAATATAATTAATGAATTCTTTTCTCATCCTCTCATTCTATATTTTTAACAAACATCATTTTCAACTAAAACACTTGGACACAAAAAAGGGCTCCCTAGGATTACCCAGGACACTTTGGGTGCTAATACCTTCCCTTTGTGTAACCAACCCCCTTACTTGTAATCTCTGACATTTTATCAGTTTTGATTTGAAAACTTCTTATCTTTGAGTTTTGTTCATACTTTTTCCCTTTTCCTTTGGAAATAATAAAAGCGCGGTGGCGACTCTGGTTTTATTAACGTCGAGTTTATCCATAGCTTGATAAATAAATGGCCAAGAGATTTATCCTCGGTCAAACAAGGTCAAAGGATCTTAGACAAAAAAATTCATAATTTTTGAAAAGTCAGAAGTATTTTTAAACAATTAAAAATATGCACAAAAACAATTAATTCATGAAAAATATCAAAGTTAATCCAAAAAGTAATTTTAATTTAGAAAATGAAAAAGGAAATATTTAAAGATTTTTTGTGAAAGTCCCATATTTTTTGGATTAAAAATGAAATTAATATGAATTAATCAAAATAAATGGATTAAACATAAAAATCAAAAAATCAGAAAAACAAGGGCCATCAGATCTCCCTCATTAAAATTGAGGTGGTAGATCTGATGGCCAAGCGCGCGCGTTCCACAAACACCTTAGTCAACTGCGCCACACACTTGGTAATCAAATTGGACATGTGAGATTAAAACATTTCAAATGGATCAGATGGCCTGGATTGATCCAGCGCACCACCGGAGCCCTAAGTTCGGTCATCTTCTACGGTGAGGACCACCGGATTGGTCTAACCAAAACCTTATGAAAAAGGAAAAGTGAATACACTAATTTGAAGGAAAAATGCTCAGGAGTACGAATATGGCCTCGATTTTCTCCAATTCCAAGTATATAAAAAGATACAAGGATTTGAATTTTGAGGATCATGAACTGAGTTGCTTTGATTTGACCTCAAAGCAACTCAATCTTCTTGCCTACATTGATAGGACTTCATACAACCAAAAATCACAAAGAATGGTGAAGAATTAAGGGAGAATCTAAGAGAAGAAAATTTTGAAAATTCACCTTCAATTGAGCTTCAGATTGACACGATCTTGATTCCAATTGTGCTTGGCCTTGCTTCAGATGCTTGTTGGAAGTGATTAGGATCAAGAAAAGGTCTAGACTCTTGGAGTTTCAATTTAAAAACAAATGGAGATTTGAAACTCGATTTTCAAAGAAAACCTTCAAGATTATCCTTCAATGGTGAGGGTTTGGGATTGCAGGTTCAAAGCTTGGGCATGAGGTCTTTAATTCTGAGCAATTAGGGTCTTATTTATAGGCCATGAGATTCATTTCCACACACTTCCAAATTTGGCAAATTTTGAGAAATTTCTTTGCATGCTTGCATGGGTGTGTGATAGGCCCATCAAGTGATGTAATCAGGTCCAAATATGAGTGAGGATCATGTTGAAATCATGTTACAAAGCCATGCAATCGTGTATGAAAAGTGGAAGTGGAAATCATCCAAATGGTTCTTCATGTTGCACCCATGCATGAGTCCTTCATCCTTTGGCCAAATGAGATGATCTTAGACATTTTGGAAAGGTGAGATCAAGGGGAACAACTTTCATGTTGAACACATTTTTATTTGAAGCTTGGGTCATGATGAATTTTGAGGTGGAAGTTTGGGAAATCAAACATATTTGAAAATATTCGATGTCCCAAGTCAAATGTTCACTTCTTCCACTTTGAATAACTTTTTCTATGGACTTCAAATGAGAAAACTTCCTTAATCAAAGTTATAGCTTTCAAACCTCTTCAATTTGGTCACAAATTTGACCACATTTGAATTTGGAATGAAGGAGTTATGCATTTTAGAAGTTGAGGAAAATCATTTGTTCAATGGTATTAGCCCAAAATGACCTATAATGTTTCCTCTTGGCACATGCATTTGCATGTTGAATTTGAACTTCCTCTAAAAATAAAAGTTGAATTAGACATCCTGAAATTGATCATGGAATTTTAATGGCTCTCATCTCATAAAAAATGAGAAATTTATGGTCTTGGGAAGTTGACCTCCAAACTAGGGTTTAGACAAAATGACCTATAATCTTTCACCATAACAAATGACTTTCCACGCAAAAATAGCTCTTGACTTAAACATGAAAGTTGTTTGGAATGTCATTTTGAGTAACTTTGATCTTAGAATAATTTTCATATGACAAAAATTGTAAGAGATAGGGTCTAGGGAACCGGAGTTTTGACCAGTTGACTTTCTCTGATCAACAACCATGAACCATCTCGCTAGCTTGACATTCTCTTGAATTTTGGGACTCATGGAGGATAATATATGCATAACATGATGTAATTTGAAGTATTCCTTTAAATATTTAATCAATTGTTGAAGAAACTTGTTGAAGAAGTCACATAAGATACCCAGATGAATTAGGGTTTCCAAGTCAAACAAACTCCAAACTTTTGATGAGTTCTTGATCAAAGTAATATGTGAAGATCATGGGGATCCATATATGATAATTAGAACCAATGTAAACCAATTCTTGATTGAACTCCTTGCATTGAGGGTCTTAAACCCTAGATGTGAGCTTGATGGAGCATAGGAGGGCATGCACACTACCTACAAAAGCAACAAACTATACATTGACATATCTTTGGTAGTTTGGTTAGTAAATAATGAAAAAAAGTATGATACTATCAAGATGTGCTTGGTGATCTCTCCTAATGCAAACCCAATGAAAGAAGGGGTAAGGAGGATGCCAAGGTGTGATCCCAATACTAATGCATATGATGTGATAGCATGAGGGATATTAGGGTCAAAATTGGGGTCTTACAGCTGCCCCTATTTAAGGATGTTCTATCTGAAGAGATGAAGGTTAAAATCTTCGTATCGACTTAGTAGAATGGACTTAAATAACAACAATAGAAACAAATTTTGGTCTCTTAGAGACCTCATGATGCATATGACATGAAATGTTCAAAATAATCTTTGTGGGGAAAATGTTGCCAAAAAAAAAGAAATCGGAGAGACTGAAAGTCCGTAGGAGCATAATGTCTTCCATAAGGAAAACTCACTAGGGAGACAGAGACCATGGGGGGGGTAAAAAGTTGTGGGTAGGCCAGGCTACGACTCAAAACTGCTGGAGACATAAGAGGATTCCATGAAAAATAAATCAATGGAAGGACTCATCTGGGGATAAAGGGAAAAACCTGCGGGTGAATCAGAACAAAGCTGAAATACTCGAACCAAATAGGAAAATGGTGATCTCACTGAGGAAATACGCACTCAAGCTCAACTAGGGAAGAATGAACTTCAACACAGGAGTACCAGAAGTACATTATCTATTATCGGTTACTAGGTAAGAAGATAATGTAATCTGTCAAAGAGGACATCTGTTACCGGTTAAGGTAAACATATCAAGGATGACTCGCTGAGGGACATGGGGGGTATATTCATTACCAATTACTAAGTAAGAATAACCTGCTGGGGAAAAGCCAAATAGGATTTACATCTACCGGTTACTAGGCAGAAGACCGAAGAAAGAGAATATATGTCATTGGTTAAAGTGAACATATCAAGGATAGACTCAAATGGAAGAATATATGTCATTGGTTAAGATGAACATATCAAGGATATACTGCCGGGGAGAAAATAGGAATTATATCTATCAATTACTGGATAGAATACCGAAAAGAGAATATTTGTCACCGGTCAGGATAAACATATCAAGGATAGACTCAGCAGGGGATAACGGGGTTTACGACTACCGGTTACTTGGTAGTAGACCGCGAAGAGGAGAAAACCCATCATCGGTTAGGATGAACATATCAAGGATTAACTCTCTGGGGAATGAAATATGGATTATGACTACCTTTTTACTAGGTAGAAAACCAAAAGAGGAAAATATATGTCATCGGTCAAGATGAACATATCAAGGATAGACTCAAAGGGAAGAATATCCGACATCAGTTAGGATGAACATATCAAGGATAAACTACCTAGGGAAACGTAAAACGAATCCGCTAGGGAAAATAAGAGGGAATATGTTACTATTATCGGGTATTGGGTAAGAGTAAGGTACTCGCAAATTGAGAAGAATATTACTAGCTACTGGGTAATAGACTCCCAGGGGAGCAAAGCATCTATCTAGGTAAGAGCTAGAAAGAAACGGTCGAACAAAGACTCGACCCGGTGAGGATATAACTCAGGGGGAGTGACTCCATCCATACAATTAACTAGGTAGGAAGCTGAAATAATAATCATCCATGAGGAAACAACTCAGAGGGGAATGAGAAAGGTTAAATTCTTTCTGCTTAAGGGGCTGACACTCTATGATTGAGGGAGGACATACATACCAAATCTGCGTGGGGAAAAGATATCACCATAACAGAGGATCGAAAAAATAATGAATCAAAAAGTGAAATGATAATGCATAATGAAATATCAGAGGTATGAATGTATATGTATATGTATATATGATGATTATGCTGATAAAACGGTCACAAAGGATACAAATGTCACTGATCTGAATCACCGCTACAACACTCGGATGATCTCGACAGGATGGAGGCATCAACTAGAGAGAAAGGTTTGGGACGGACATAAATCATTCACCTCAAAACAGCTCGACCCTGACTGAGAAAAGAGAAAAGATATGCTGAGGATCTGCATCATCAACTCTGCGGGGATTTTTAGGTTAACACCATACCAAAATGGGAGACAACCTTGTAGAGGAACAAAAATACTGCTCAAGAAACAGTGTTGGCGGGGTTCAGGAGTGAACTTTGCTGGTGACTTGAAGGGAACAAAACAATTTGTGCCGAATTTATGCAAATTATTGAGTATACGCGCCCATAACTCAGCTGGGGAGGTGATCATAAAACTCAGTTGGAGAAACTGAATTGTTGTTGGGGATGAAAAAGCGACTCAACCAACTGCTTGAGGAGGACCAACAATGCTTCGCACTTTGGGACTCACTTGTCCTCAAGCTGCTGTTGATATTCCTTACTGAAATCGATTGCTTTTTAGAAGTAATTGCTTTTATTATTTTAAGAAAAAATGATTTAATTTTTTTTATTGATTCAAAAATTTCAAAATTATCATCATAAAAATTTAATTCTATCTAGTTGAAAGATAAATAAGAGTAGAGACAATTGGATAAAAAGTTCAACTTTATTTAAATAGAATGGTAGTCTGTAAATGACAAGACTCCATAGATCTTTACAAAAGTTGAAAAATTGTAATTTACATGGAAAGAGCTACATTGAATACAATGATCACTAATCCTTCTACCAACTTCAATGTCCACTGTGTTATTGGCTTTGGTTGAAGATGGTGAATTAGAATCGATTGACTTGCTCAAGAATGCTCCAATGATCAGGACCAACCGAATGTAGTTACTTGCCAAAATCCCTAACTTTTGCATAAATTTCCCCAAGGTGGGTTACTCAATTTATCGGGATAAATTTTCTGTTTTTATGTCTCTAACTTTTGCCTGGATCACCCCTTCGAGTTTTCAATCCACCGAGACGCTCATTTTTGCATAAGCCGCCCTTTCGTGTTTTCAACTTAGCGAGTTGTTCTTTTCTTTTTAGGCGAAGTATTTCTTTACTACATCGGCATTCATAGACCGAGTGAACTCTTCACCATCCATAGTTGTAAGAATCAAAGCACCGCCTGGAAAGGCTCTCTTAACAACATACGAGCCTTCATAATTGGGAGTCCATTTTCCCCTGGTATCAGGATTGAAAGATAGAATCTTCTTGAGCACAAGGTCACCTTCTCTAAACACACGAGGCCTGACCTTCGTATCAAAAGCTTTCTTCATTCTCTACTGATATAACTGACCATGACACATGGTAGTCAACCTTTTCTCTTCAATCAAATTCAGCTGGTCATATCTGGTTTTGCACCATTCAGCTTCAATCAACTTGGCTTCCATTAAAACATGCAACGATGGGATCTCAACCTCTACTAGGAGCACAACTTCCATGCCATAAACAAGTGAGAAAGGGGTTGCCCCTGTTGAAGTACAGATGGAGGTACGGTACCCATGCAAAGCAAATGGGAGCATCTCATGCCAATCTTTGTAGGTCACAACCATTTTCTGAATGATCTTCTTAATATTCTTGTTTGCAGCTTCAACGGCCCCATTCATCTTATGTCTGTAGGGAGAAGAATTATGATATGCAATTTTGAAGTTTTTCAAAGAGCTTCCACCATGTTATTGTTCAAGTTTTACCCATTGTCAGTAATGATCTTACTTGGCACACCATACCGGCATATAATATGATTCTTGATAAACCTTACAACAACTTGCTTGGTTACATTTGCATACGATGTCGCTTCAACCCACTTTGTGAAGTAATCAATAGCCACAAAGATAAAATGATGTCCGTTCGAAGCTTTAGGCTGAATCATGCCAATCATATCAATTCCCCACATAGAGAAGGGCCATGGAGAGGAAATGACATTCAACAGTGTCGGAGGAACATGAACTTTATCTGCTGATTATTGCTTGATTCAAAGTCCAAAGGGAAAGTGGGTTTTCTATATGACATACTTGTCTGTTGGATTGCATCCCATTGGTCAGATCTTTTCAACTCTTAACTTTTAATTTTATGCTTAGGGTTAGTCTTTTCATCTCCTCCCACTTCTTAAATTTCAAATCTCTTCCTCTTTTCAAAAAACTTCTTTACTTGTGATTTCAAACTTAGACCTTATTTCAAGTAGAAACTTTGTCCTTATGCCATTGAATTTTCAAAATCCTTTTTCTAAAATCAAACTTGTAAATAAATCTAATTATCTTGACTTAAAATTTCAATAGACAAAAAGAACTAACAACCTCATCCAAACTTTTGGGCCTTTTGTGCCTTTCTCATTAACTTTTTGTTAAAATAAATTCACCCATTTTGAAATTGTTACCACAAACTACGAGGTTTTGATCCCTCATTTTTATTTTGGTACATAGGCACACGTCTGAAGGTCTTGTCAAACACAAAATATAATCAATGAATTCTTTTCTCATCCCCACACTCTATTTTTCTCAAACATCTTTTATACCAAAAACACATACACACATGAAAAAGGGCTCCCTAGGAGTACCTAGGACACTTTGGGTGCTAACACCTTCCCTCTGTGTAACCAACCCCTTACCAGTAATCTCTGGCATTTTATTAGTTTTGATTTGAAAACTTCTTATCTTTGGGTTTTGTTCGTAGTTTTCCCTTTTCCTTTGGAAACAATAAAAGTGCAGTGGAGACTCTGGTTTTATTGACGTTAAGCTTATCCATAGCTTAGTAGTCATGAATTTACCGCTACATGGATCTCCTTCAATCCACTGAAAGGTACCTTGTTAGACACAGGCATACCCAAGATATGGGCATACTCCTCTAACATGGGCAACAAGCTGATAATTGGGAAAAGTGAAGCACCGATAGAGAGGGTCACTAAACTTCACCAAGACACTCAAAAGCCCTTCAACCAGATCAGTAGATAATACGGGCAAAAGCTTCCCATGATGTTGCTTGAAGTTCAAGGGATCTAATACAAAGGATGACAACTTCCTTAAATCTTTCAAGTCAGAACATCTGAAAGTGTACTTCTTAGTGTTCCTTCATCCATAATCCATGATCTTAAAATATTTGCAAATAAGACCTTAGTTTCCTTGAAATTTGTTTTCTATGATGAATGTTATGATACACATGTATGCATGAATCCAACAATCACACACAAAGGGATCACACACAAGGCAAACACAAACAAAGGTCAAAGGGATGGATCAAGTCATCATCAAGATCAATCATCCATTTTGGTGGATTATGGTTTTCACCTTATCAACACCCAAGTTCCATTCATATTAATGAGACTGATCGGATCAACTAAGAATCAAGGGGTTTGTTGTGAGTCACGAGCATGGAGTCGGCTTAAGAATCATCCTAAAGGAGTGTACTAAGGATAAAAACCTGTAGATCATGTTCTAAAAAAGTCCCAGAGTCATGACTGACTCATCAATCCATAGTATTCTCAAGAGAAACTCGTCTGAGTGTAGTATCGCGTAACAACTATTATCAAGTATACACTTGAACAGTCTCCGCACTACGTCCTAAAATAGGCCAAGTTGGGTTAAATGTTCTACGGTCCTCAGCTTCTCGGACCCCAAAATTAGAGAAACTAATGCCTATCCGCGACTTACTCGTGTGACATCAGTAACTCCAAAGAGGTCTCCACTGAGCGGGGGATCTCATGTCAACTCTTTCAGGACTACTCCTTCAAAGCCAACATGACTATACCACCTTCCTATCTTAGATTGTACTCAAGTTCAAGTTAGGACTTATCTCGCCATACAGAGATCACCAAGCACAATAGACAGAGTATCACACAAACAGTACATACAAACAAACATCAAATATATAAATATATACGCACACAAAAATAGGCTAAACCCACTAAGGTCTACTCCGCAGTAGAGTCATCACTTTCTTTTTGTAGCGGTAAATTCATGACCATCGAGTTATGGATAAACTCGACGTCAATAAAACCAAAGTCGTCATCGTGCTTTTATTATTTCCAAAGGAAGATGGAAAAAGTACGAACAAAACCCATAGATAAGAAGTTTTTAAATCAAAACTAATAAAATGTCAAAGATTACATGTAAGGGGGTTGGTTATATTGAGGGAAGGTATTACTACCCAAAGTGTCCTAGGTACTCCTAGAGAGCCCTTTTTTGTGTGCAAGTGTTTTGGTTGAAGATGATGTTTGATAAAAAAGAATGAGGGGATGAGAAAAGAATTCATTAATTATATTTTACGTTTGAAAAGACCTCCAGTCTTATGCCTATGTACCAACATAAAAATGAGGGATCAAAACCCCGTAGTTCGTGGTAAAAATTTCAAAGAAGTTGGTGAATTGATTTTAAGAAAGGTTTAGAAGAAAAGGGCACAAAATGGCCAAATATTTAAATGTGGTTATTATTTCTTTTTGTCTTTTGAAATTAAAGTAAATATGGTTAAGTTTATTTACAAGCTTGATTAAGATTTTTTTTGAAAATTCAATGGCATAAGGCCAAAGTTTCTAATCGTTAAAACATGTCTAAGTTGAAAACACAAGAAAAGAAGGTTTTAAAAAGAGGGAGAGATTTTTAAATTAAACAAGTGGGAGGAGATGAAGGGACTAACCTAGACAAAAAAATTTAAGTTAAGAGTTGAAAAGATCTGACCAATGGGATGCAATCCACAAGACAAGAATGTCAAATAGAAACCCATTTCCTTTGGACTTTTAAGAAAGCAATAAGCATAAGCAAACATCCAAGAAAATAATATGAATACCAAGGCATCAAATAAAGATAACCATAATATCTAGGCAAGCACTCCAATAGCTAGCAGTCTTCAATGTCTTCAAAATGTATCAGATGAAAATATTCCTTGGAAAACTCATAGAAACAATCATCATACAACAACAATAATAACAGTATAACATCTTAAGCACAAAGACAAAGTGACAAATGAACCAATGTCACTCAAGGCTTGCAGCAGATGAAAGGCACAAACAAGGATATCTCAGTTTCAAATAGTGGCATTGGCCAAGTCTTCAAAGCATATGGAGGTTGCCTATTCTAAGTCCAAAATTTCAGATCAAGTCCAACAGTCCACCAATATATTTTTTAAGGTTTTTGTTGTTATTAAGTATTTTAAGGTCCTAAGACCATAAACAGAACAAAGTTAAAAGCACGCAATATATACAAACACAAATGATATGGCTCAAGTGAGCAAAGTAAAAATGACTGAAACATAAAAATCTTGCATGAAATATAAATGAGAATAAATGATAAAGGTACTGAAATTTAAGTTGCATTAAGTAAATGACTTGAAAGTAAAACAATATTAATAAGAAGTTATTCAAATGTTAGAGAAGAGTTCAATTTGTTTAAGTCATTCTATGGAGAATACTCAACCATTCATTCACAAGTATAAAGACATGAACCAAGACATCATACATGAGAAGGGCTCTTTAGCGGTAAATTCAAAGGTTTTAGGTTTTGACCAAACCAAATTTAATTTAAATGCATTTTTATTTTTATTTTTAATTGATTAAATGTGTAGAAATTATGTTAAGCCATTTTTATTGACTTGTGAAGTTTGAATATGTGTTTGGGCCTTGGTCAAGGTTGATTTGACTTTTGTTGGATTAAAATCATTGGATTTAGTGGATTGATGAAATGTACATTTCATCTCCCAAAATGAATGAATGATTTTAATATGATAAAATTCCTCCCATGACCAATTTGTGTTTCTCTCATTTCCCCTCACTCTTCGTCTTCAATCCCATTCTCTCCCATCCTCTCCAATGACCAATGAAGTCTCAATATCCTAAGGCTAATTGGTTCATCAATATCCTTATGTTAGATGAACCAATACAAGTATGGATGAGATAGGTTCATCCTTTGATATTTTTTCTTTTTGTGTGTGGTATGTTTTAGGAGTATGGTTCATTATACCATATCTCTAACACGCATTAACACCAAAAAATTTATGGCTCGACCTCAGATAGTTGTGACTTCTACATAAGTCCAATTACGATTGCTTAACATAGCGCTAAATTTTGACCCTAAAGGCATATCATTCTAGTAAGTGAGATTGTAAGTCTCCCCCCTTTCATGGTATTGTGTGGAAACTTGGCCTTTTTTCCTTCCTTTGGAAGATGTCTTGGTACAAGGATCCATGCTTGTGAATAGAGGGTTGAGTGTTCTCCAAAGATTGACTTAATCACTTGAAAAGCAAACTCCACTAACTCCTAATCAACTAACATTTGACTAACTATTATTATTCTTGCTTTTATTTTCAAGTCATTTACTTTATGCAATTTAAATTCAAGTCATTTACCAATTTATTTGTCATTTACATATCATTTAACTTGTTTATGTTTATGTCATTTTCACTTTGCTCATTTGAGCCATATATTGTGATTGTATATATTTGTTTGTGTATTTTGTTTGTGTTTGTGGTCTTAGGACCTTAAAACACTTAATAAATAACAAAAATCCTAAAAAATGTTTGTGTGGACTATTGGATTTGATCTGAGCTTTTGGACTTATAATTAGGCAACCTTCCATATGAAAAAGAACTTGGCCAATGCCAACATTTCTGAGACCGAGTTATTCTGATTTGAGCTTTCATCTGATGCAAGTATTGGGATCTACATGAATTCATCTGCCACATGGTAGTGATATAACTGTTACTTTGAACCTGTGTCTAATTCCTTGTTCTAAGCTAATCAAGGAGTATGTCATCTGATACATGAGGAGACAAAGAACTGTTAGTTGTGAAGTTGCTTGCTTAGATGTGGCTATATTTATTTGATGCCTTTCTCTTCATATTGCTATTTTCTTGTTGATTTTGCTTGACTCAAAGTCCAACGGGAAAGTCAGTTTTCTATATGACACTCTTGTCTGTTGGATTGCATCCCATTGGTCAGATCTTTTCAACTCTTAACTTTTAATTTTATGCTTAGGATTAGTCTCTTCATCTTCTCCCACTTCTTAAATTTCAAAATCTCTCCCCCTTTTCAAAAACCTTATTTGTTTGTGATTTCAAACTTAGACTATATTGTAAATTAGAAACTTTGGCCTTATGCCATTGCATTTTAAAACTTTTTTCTTAATCAAATTTGCAAATGAACTTAACCATATTGACTTAAAATTTCAAAAGAAAAAAAGAACTAACACTCATTAAAACTCTTTTGGGCCTTTGTGCCTCTTTTAAATTTAAATTTTGATTAAAAGCAATCCACTCATTTTGAAATTGATACCACGAGCTACGAGGTTTTGATCACTCATTTTTATGTTGGTACGTAGGCATAACTCCGAAGGTCTTGTCAAACACAAAAATATAATTAATGAATTCTTTTCTCATCCCCACACTCTATTTATTACAAACATCTTTTATACCAAAACACATACACACATAAAAAAGGGCTCCCTAGGAGTACCTAGGACACTTTGGGTGCTAACACCTTCCCCATGTGTAACCAACCCCCTTACCTGTAATCTCTGGCATTTTGTTAGTTTTGATTTGAAAACTTCTTATCTTTGGGTTTTGTTTGTACTTTTACCTTTTCCTTTGGAAACAATAAAAGCGCGGCGGTGACTCTGGTTTTATTGACGTTAAGTTTATCCATAGCTTAATGGTCATGAATTTACCGCTACAAATACTGCCAACCTCAATAGCCTTTTGAGCATCCTTTAAAGAAGACATGGGTACCCTAGTTTTCTTTACTTCATCAGCAATAGTCAAGGCTTGGAACGGCGTTCCAACCTCCTCAGCTTCAACGTAAGAATAGGATGACATATGGCTTACTAATAACGCCTTTTCTCCACCAACAATGACAAGCTTTCCATTTTCACAAATTTAAGCTTCTGTTGAAGAGTAGATGTCACTGCTCCTGCTTCATGGATCCACGACCTTCCCAACAAGCAGCTATAGGCCTAGTGGATATCCATAACTTGAAAAGTAATTTGGAAATCACTCGGACCTATCTTAACTGGAAGGTCCACTTCACCAATGATGGTTTTACGCGAACTGTCGAACGCCTTAACAATCACGCCACTATACCTCATTGGGGCGCCTTGGTAAGAAAGTATGGACAGAGTTGACTTCGGAAGCACATTCAGTGATGACCCAGTGTCAACCAACATGTTGGATATAGCGTCCTCCTTGCAGTTCATAGAGATATGTAGCGCCAAATTATGATTTTTGCCTTCCTTAGGAAGCTCTTCATCACAAAAACTCAAATTTTTGCAAGAAGTAATATTGGCAACAATGTGGTCAGACTGGTCCACAGTCACATCATGCTCAACATAGGCTTGCTCGAGCACTTTCTCCAACGCCCCTTTATGTGCCTCAGAATTCATTAACAAAGACATCATCAAAATCTTTGACGGGGTTTGGAGGAGATGCTCCACCACATTAAACTCTCTTTTTTTATTAACTTCAGGACTTCATCATCATCACTAGTCTATAGTTTGCTGGATTCACCAGACTGACATACTAAAGTACTAACCAGATTCATCACTGGAATCTCTGCTTTCTTACTGGTTGCAGCATCTTCTACCTCTTTCAGAAAGACCGGACAGAATACACGACCACTACGGGTCACCTTCGCAATATGAGATATACTCACCACGGAGTCTGCAACTGGTAAAGGAAACTCTTGACCATTCTCCACCATCGTGGCATTGTATTGATAAGGCATAGATTTATCAGATGTATACGGAATAGGGCCCGCTAACCGTATTACCAACGATGATACCGATCTACTGTTGTTGCTTCTGCTACTATCAAATTGAATAACTACCCGCTCAGGGGTCTTGAATACTGGCACAATTACATTCACATCATTTACATCTCTCGGCTGACAAACTTGGATAAGACCTTCATCCATCAACCTATGAATATCCCTCTTGACAATAATATATCTTCGAGGGTTCACACTGCATATCACACAATCATCATGGTCATGCTCACAGTCATTGACCAAACAAATATCTTTATGAATTGCTACCAAAGACTGTCTGATATGGCGAACATCATAAACATTTTACTCACCAGGACAACCATCTACCATGTTGACTGAAGCATTACCATGAGCAGGTAATGGATTAGATTTCATGTTAGGTGCTCGGTCCTCAAAGGACACTATCCCACTTTTTACAAGCTTTTGTACTTCATACTTCAACGGATAATAGTTCTCTATGTCGTGGCCAGGGGCTCCCTGGTGAAAGGCACAACCAAGTTCGGGTTTAAACCACCATGGAAGTGGCTCGGGAATTTGTGGAGGATTTTTGGGTTGAATGAGGTTCTTGATAACCAAGGATGGATATAATTCTGCATAGGACATATGAATAGGGTCAAAGGAGACCTTATTATTCTTAAAGTTTTGCTAGTTATTATTGTTGTTGTTGAATCAGAATATATTGATTGTTGGAATTGTTTGAAAAAACTAGAATCACTAAAGAAACTTGATGTTGATGTTGATGAGGTTGAGAATTCTTTCTGACATGAGGCCTTCTTTGCCTCCCCATAGTCACTAAATTAGTTTCCCCCTCCTTCCTTTTGGAGAAACTACCCCCATACTTCTTGCTAGACGATGTTTCTTCTTTAGACATACGTCCTTCTCTTACTCCCTCTTCTAACCTCATCCCCATATTCACCATTTCGGTAAAGTCATTAGGGGCACTGGAAATCATACGTTTGTTATAAAACAAACTCAGCGTCTTCAAGAAAATCTTCGTCATCTCTTTCTCTTCCAATGATGGACTAATCTGGGCAGCAAGCTCTCTCCACCTCTAGGCGTACTCCTTGAATGTCTCCTTATCTTTCTGAGACATAGACCTCAGCTGGTCTCTATCAGGCGCCATATCAATGTTGTACTTGTACTGCTTGACAAAGGCCTCGCCTAAGTCATTGAAAGTACGGACGCTTGCACTGTCTAACCCCATATACCATCTCAAAGCAACACCAGTGAAACTGTCTTGGAAGTAATGAATCATCAACTGTTCATTATCATATTGAGTTGACATCTTTCTGGCGTACATCACAAGGTGGCTTAACGGACAAGTATTTCCCTTATACTTTTCAAAGTCAGGGACCTTTAACTTCATCGGGATCTTCACATTGGGTACCAGGCAGAGCTCAGCATCACTCTTTCCAAACAAATCCTTCCCTCTTAGAGTCCTCAACTCTTTACGCAGCTCGAGGAACTGATCCTTCATTTCATCCATTTTCTCGTACACGTTTGGACCCTCAGATGGCTCAGAGTGGTAGATGGTGTCCTCAACATGAATTAGAGTATGAACAACTGGAGGAGGTACTGACATGATTGGACTAGATGCTGGCAGAGAAACAAAAGTGGGTGCATACCCTTCAGGCACAAAGTTGGATGGCATTTCCAAGGGAATACAGCAGGCATGGAAGGACCGAATTGGCTGGCAACAATAGGAACAGTCGAGGTAGCAACCTCAAAAATAACAGTCCTCTGGGGAGGAGTTGCAGGAGTTGGTGAAGATTGATTTTGTGCAGCAAGAACAGACTCCATCATAGCAGTTAACCGTGCAACTTCATCCTTCAGCTCTCTATTCTCTTGCTCTAAATGCTCCATGATCTTTGGTTGATTAGCACGAGTGTTGTATCGGTGAGTCAGCTTGGCTGAAGGACGGAAGAATAACCGATAAGACATCTGGAGGAAGAAAATCTGCTATGCAAATGATGCATGAAATGCAATGTTTTTGTTTGTTTAAATTTCAAGGAACATATGAAGTTCTATTTGCAAAACAATTTTAAACAATAACAATAGTAACAATTTGATTGACCATAAGATCTCTTTTTATTCATAAAATTTGGAAGGATTACACTGGGTACAATTTCAAAAACCAAAATACAAATACAAGAGAAAAGGAAACTAATCATTCTAAGGACCCCTTAGCAACTGTGTCAGATAATCTGGCTGAGGGCGCGTACTTCCTTCGGATGGGTCGAATCTTGGACTTGAAAGATATCTACATCTGAGCTTTCTCAAGGACAAGTTGATCAACAATCTTCTTCCAAGCACCGAAAGGCTGAGGCATACTAGAGGAAGGTGGACCCTCTAACTCTCTCTATCTCTTCACTGCTCGGTCTTCAAGAAGTTCAATAAGCGAATACTTGTCCTTAGACTCAAGTTGCAACTCTTCATTCTTTCGATTCAAAGCATGGAACCTCTCTTCCCACATGTCTTTCTCTTGTTTCATCTTCGTGAGTGCATCTTCCAACTCCTATATATCTTGGTTAGGGAGAGTTGATGGCTCAGCCACAACAAAGACATAGGTCTTTCACAAGTATATGGCATATTCAACTCCAGAGCTCTCTTCTTCACCCAAATAGTGTAAGCTTCCAAAGCTACACAGTTGCACGGATCAAGCTCAGATCTTCCTTTACTATGCATATTATGCCAAGCATGTATCATCTTCTGCTTCAAATGTTGGGGATCTTTACCCTCTTGATAGAAAAGACCTTCTAACTGAGTGTTATTAGGTTTGTCTCTCAAGGGGAACCCAAATTGATGACGAGCCAAAACAGGGTTGTAGTTGATTCCTTCTTGTGTACCAATGAGGGGCATATTAGAGAATTCACCACAACTGTCAATAATATCCATACTACTCAACGTAGAATCATACCAAACAATATCATCATTAGTGAGATACATAAGTCTCTGGGACCACCTTAGACATTGTTTGTTCTCCAAAAAAGAAGGCGTCTGAGGCAAGTGCGAAATAAACCACTTGTATAGAAGAGGAACATATAAAACAATAGTCCCACCACCTTTAGAATTCCTCAAATGCAAAGAGAAATACATGTCACCCAGCAGAGTAGGAACAGGATTCCCAATCAAGAAGATTCTAATGGCGTTAACATCAACAAAACCGTCAATGTTAGGGAACAAAGCTAGACCATAGATGAGCAATACAAAAATGGCATCAAAAGCATCCACATTACCAGCTTGAGCAAATACAATAGCTTTACCAATGAGGAACTCAGAAGTCAACCCCATAATACCTCCTTTCTTCACCAAATGAGCTTCAACCTCATATTTCTCCCGATGAAGAGCTTCAACTATGATATGGGACCTGAGAATCTCCTCTAATCCACTAAAGGGTACTATGTCAGATACAGGTGTTCCCAAGAGATGAGCATACTCCTCTAACATAGGCACAAACTGATAATCAAGAAAAGTGAAGCACCGGTAAAGAGGGTCATAGAACTGAACCAAAACACTCAAAAGTCCTTCAACCACATCAGCAGATAACACAGACAAAAGTTTCCCATGACGTTGCTTAAAGTCCAAAGGATCTAATACAAATGATGACAACTTTCTTATCTCTTTCAAATCAGGACATCTGAAATTGTACTTCTTAGTGTTCCTTCGTCTACAATCCATGGTCTGAAAATATTTGCAAATAAGACCTCAGTTCCTTGAAATTTATTTTTTTGTGATGAATGGCATGATGCACATGTATGCATGAATGCAACAATAAAAAAAAGGGATCACACACAAGGCAAACACAAACAAAGGTCAAAGGATGGATCAAGTCATCAACAAGATCAATCATCCATTTTGGTGGATTATGGTTTCCATGTTATCAACGCCAGAGTTCCATTGATATTGGTGAGACTTGATCGGATCAACCAAGAATCAAAGGGTTTATTGTGAGTCACGAGTATGGAGTCGGGTTAAGAACCATCCCAAAGGAGTTTACTAAGGATAAAAACATGTAGATCATGTTCTAAAAAGTTCTAAGAGTCTTAATCCCATCTATCGGATAATACAGGTTATGATGACTGACTCATCAACCCATAATATTCTCAAGAGAAACTTGTCTGAGTGTAGCATCGTGTAACAACTGTTATCAGGTCTACACCTGAACAGTCTCTGCACTACATCCTAAATAGGCCAAGTTGGGTTAAATTTTCTACGGTCCTCAGCTTCTCGGACCCCAAATCAGAGAAAGTAATGCGTAACCACAAATGATTTGTGTGACACTAGTAACTCCAAAAGTATCTCCACTGAGTAGATGGGTCTCAAGCCAACTTATTAAGGACTACTCCACACAAGTTGAACATGACTATACCATCCTCCTATCTTAATTGCACTCAAGTTCGGGTTAGAACTTATCTCACCGCTTAGAGATCACCAAGCATAACAAGCAGATTATATCATACAAACAAATATATACAAACATCAAATATACAAATATATACACATAAAAAAGTATGCTAAACCCACTGAGGATAACTCCCCAGCAGAGTCACCACTTAATTTTTGTAGCGGTGAATTCATGACTACTAAGCCATGGATAAGCTTAACGTCAATAAAACCAGAGTTGCCACCGTGCTTTTATTGTTTCCAAAGGAAAAGGGAAAAGTACGAACAAAACCCAAAGATAAGAAGTTTTCAAATCAAAACTAATAAAATGCAAGAGATTACAGGTAAGGGGGTTGGTTACACAGAGGGAAGGTGTTAGCACCCAAAGTGTCCTAGGTACTCCTAAGGAGCCCTTTTTTATGTGCGTATGTGTTTTTGGTATAAAAGATGTTTGAGAAAAATAGAGTGTTGGGATGAGAAAAGAATTCATTGGTTATATTTTGTGTTTGACAAGACCTTCAGATTTGTGCCTACGTACCAACTGTAAGACCCTAATTTTGACCCTAAGATCCCTCATGGCATCATAACATTGCATTTGCATAGCCTCAAGGATCATAAGCATCTTGGTTCCCTTTGCCTTTGGGTTGGGATCTCTTGTGAGTTGGTTTGAGATCACCAAGAATACTTGAATTATATATTATTGCATTTCTCATTTTTATTTACTAACCAAAAGCACAAAAATATGTCACTAATATCTTTTGTTTGTAGCTTGAGCAGTCACAAGGTCTAAAGCTTCTAGGAGATCCTTTATGCAATAATATGGTCAAGAGAAGATGAAAGCAAGCATGGTAATGGTTCCCAAAGCTCTCATCCATCAAATATGCCTCCCAAGTATCTCAATCTATCATTTTGATTAAAGCAAGTCAAGGGGTTTGAGGCTTGTTTCCCAAAGAAACCCTAATTCATCTGTTCATCAACTATGCCTTGCTCTTGAAGAAACCTCAGCCCATGGTCAAATAAAATCAAGGTAAGTTCTTTAATTAATCATTTCATGCATATTTGAACTTATTTTGAGTTTCCTCAATCATCAATTCATCAAGATATGAGTTTTGGACTTGAGAAGTTGATCAATCAATTCATCTGACTATTTTGAAATGCACTGAGACCTGACTTTTTATGTGTTTGTCAAATAGAGATGACCCCAAGATAAAAAATGTTCTTAAGGACAATATGAACAACTTTCATGTTCATAAAAAATTGACTTGAAGCTTGTAAGGTCATCATCCATTCCAAGACATTATAGGTAATTTTGACTGAAACCCTAATTTTAGGTCAACTTCCCAAGGACATAACTCCTTCATTTTTCATGATTTTTGTGTGAGACTTAATGCATTGTAAATATTATTGTGTCTAATTCAAATGTTATGTTGAGCAAAATTACAAAATCTCAAAAGAAATACATGTGATAATGCAAAACATTATAGGTCACTTTGGACCAAATGCATTGAAATGTGAAAAAGTCCAACTTCAAGTGCTCATAACTTCTTCATCAAAAATCCAAATGATGCACAATTTAAGTTCAAATTGATTTCTTTGAAAATATCTACAACGTTCATGTTGAAGATTTTGTCATTTGGAGCTTGCATCATTAAGACAAAAGGGATTGAACATTGGCCAAATTTGGAAATTTCACACATGCATGTTTTGCACCCTACACTTCAAGCCCAAATTTCATTATTTTCCAAGGCCCAAATGATGTTTTGATCAACATGACATTTGTTCCTTATACAACAAGCTTTCCAACCATTACTCATAAGGTTGCATTTGGATTTTGGAAGCATCATTTTTGAAGAGATGAAGAATTATGTGCAATTTTAGAAACTATTTGAAAACTCCATGCACACTCATTTGCAATCATATCTGAATTTTGATTTCCTCGATTGAAATTTCAGATCTAAAGTTCCTTAGCCTTCTTCTCATTCATCCATAGATCATATTGCAAGCTTAAGCATCAAGAAATCGTGCACTCAAACTCTCCATTTTAGAGGTTTACTTCAGATTTTGATTTCTTCGAATCTCATTATACATTCCTTGTTTCTTGTTATTGTTGTGTTGTCTGAAGTCCTCTTCATAGAGGCAATCATTCTGAGCTTTAAATTGTTGAAATCAAGCAAGTTCACTTGAACACCACAAAACTTCCATCTCTGATTTCTCTCAATCTAGAGATCTAGAGTGGAATTGAGTGGCACAGGAGTGATGTACATCACTCCACCTTTCGTTTGGTACCTGGATCGCGCATTTTCATGCACAATTATTTCTCTGTAATTTCTGATCTCCGCCGGAGCTAGCCGAAGAAGACGGTGGCGCTGGCCACCGTCTGTTTTCCAGTTTTAATGTGGATCGTTGGATCATGCTTCCAGATCTAATCAGATCCATTGGATGTTATGACTTTCTTTTAATATTTGTGTTATTCAGTTGACACTGGACTTTGGTGGACGCGCGCTTAAGGAACGTTTGATGTGCCAGCTCAATTAATGAGCATGATCCAACGCCTCACGTTTTTCCTTATTTTTAAATTTTGATTTTAATTTCCATTCTATTTTTTAATTCCATTTCATTTTCTAAAATTCATATCTCTCTCATTATTGGTCCAAAAATTGTGGGACCAATTGCATTATTTCTCTTTTAATTTCTAGTTTCTAAAAATGATTTTTAATATTTTTTATTTTATCATTTGATATTTTTCATTTTATCATTTGATATTTTTCATGAATTTTCTCTTTTCTGGTTATTTTAAATTCATTTTAAATAGTTTTTGAGATCCAAAAAATACAAAAATATTTTCTCAACCTCTTTGAATGATGATAGATCTATGAAAAATATTCTCATCAATTTATTAATTGATTTGAGATTTATTTGAGATTTCAGTTCAATTAGGTTATTTTTATGCATTTTTAATTGATTTAAAATAGTTTCTGACTTCAAAAAATGCTGAAATTTTTTGTCAAACTTTGTTTGACCTTGTTGAACTTGGGATAATTCACTTGGACTTTTCAAAGTTGATTTGAAGTGAATTTGAAGTTTGACCTTTCTTTATTATTTTAATTCAAGTTTTATTTTAAATATTAAAAATGCCAAAAATATTTGACTTGTTTCTTGACTTCTAATCTTCATTTTGCTTCTGTTTTCTATTGTTTGACTTGATCTTCTCTATCTTTGGTCAACACTTGTTGATTAATACATACCATTTCCATTAATGCACTTTAATTCTTCATCTTCTTCTTCTTTTCTCTTTTTTTTTTCTTTTTGATCAATGAGTTAAGGATTGGTGGTTAGCATTGATACATGGAGGTTTAATCTTCCTTGATTCAAATCTAATTCATCTTGATCATGGATCAAGTGAATGACTTTGCATTAAGGATAGATTGCTTCCTAAATCATGCAAAGAACCTAAATCAATACAAGATCATTTCTCATCTTCTTTTTGGCATGACAAGTTGTTGGAGTTTGATTCACTAATCAAGACCTCTAACTTGTGTTGTTGCCTACATTATTATTGACCGGCCTCAGATAGTTGTGACTTCTACATAAGTCCAATTACGATTGCTTAACATAGCGCTAAATTTGCCTTATGGCACACTAACTATTAACACTAACCATTAACTATTAACATTTAATTCTTACTCTTTACATTTATGCAATTTACTATTCTTGTACATATTATTCATTTGCTTTTCCCTTTGCTCATTTGAGCACATGTTTATGATAATGCAATTTGCCTTTTGCTCACTTGAGCACATAATTGGGTATATATTATTGTGCTTGTGTTTTGTTGTGATTGTTGTGGACCAAATGCAAAGAAATGGATAATTGGACTTAGTTTCTAGGACTTTCCCTATGCAAATTGGCGTAAAAGGACCTTAATGTTGAAGATGGATTAGAAGGATCAAACCTATAAACTCACTCTAGTCCATTCTTGATTTGCTTCATAAGACTCTTTGATGTGTGTGTGCTTTTGTGCTAAGGGATCCTATGAGAACTCAACTTGAAGAATCATTGCCATGTTCATCCAAAGTGAAAGATACAAGAGCCATTGGGGATCTTCTAAGAGCTTGTTTGATTATGTTGATTGCTTGAGCTTATAATTATTTTGCTTGCATATTCCAAATGATGGGAGCTACTTGGATCGTCAATATGATCTCAAGAGAGGAACTCCATTTGTGGTCTTGTTTCTTATCCCTCATCTCTTGTATGATTAGGACTTTTGCCATTCTTCTTCTTCCCTCCACTCTAACCCAAGCCAAAACTTTTGTGCAAACATTTAACACTTCTTTTCAAACATTAGAAACCTAAGCCTTATGCTTTTGATTTTCAAACTTTCTTTTCATAACACTTATTTTAAATTAAATATTTAAACCAACTTTGACCATATTTTGTAAATACTTTTCATTAGTAAATACAACTCATTCAATTACTTTTTGTGGTTTCAATGGCCACCTTCTTAATCAAAACTTTTTCATAACCTTTAGCTATTAGGTTTGAGTTATCCTTGAGGTAGATGTAATACTCACCTATATCCTTAGTGATGGACAATGAGTCTTCCATGCTTATTATAGGGTTAACCCCTCACTAGCACATTGAAGTTATCCTCACATGGTGGATTTGTGGTTTTAGGTTGAGTTTTCTCCCTTGGATAACAAAAGACCTTAAGGCTTTTGGACCAATCAATTCACCAACTTGTTTTGAGATTTTTACCCCGAACTACGAGGTTTTGATCCTAATCTTTTTTAAGATGGTACGTAGGCAATGGGTTTATCCATCCAAACACAAAATGTAAATAAATTGTATATTCTCTTCTCATCTCTTCAATCATGTTTGCACAAACAAATTTTTCACAAAAAATACCAACCTAACAACAAATGTGAAAAGGGCTCCCTAGGAGTACCTAGGATGTTTTGGGTGCTTAAAATCTTCCCATTGCATAACCAACCCCCTTACCCCGATCTCTGACAGTTTTACTAGTTTTTGATTCGATAAAACTTTTAGGTTTTTGTTCGCTTTCTAACCATTCCTTTGGATAAATAGAAGTCCGGTGGCGACTCGACTTGTATGGTTTACCTTGGATTTAGTCAATATCTCTAATGGTAATGAATACCCCACTACAGAAAAGTGGCGACTCTGCTGGGGATTTTTTCCTAGTGGGTTTTGCCTACTTTTCATATTTGTTGTATTGTTGTGTATATTATTTTTGTGACATATTTTTGTGCAATTTGGGATTACTGTATTGTATGTAATGATTGAATTGCTTGAATATTAATTCATTGTATGCTTGGTGATCTTTGTGAGATGAGTTCTATACCCGAACTCGAGTGCACTTAGGATAGGAGAATGGCATAGTCTTGTTGACTTGTGTGGAGTTATTCCTTAGCAAGTTGACTTGCAAGCCCATTCACTTGGTGGAGGTCATGTTGGGATCAATAATGTCACACAAGTAGTTGTGGTTAGACATTACTCTTTCCAATATAGAGCTTAGAAGCCAAGGACCTTAGTTTACCAAGCCCATCTTGGCCTATTCTTAGGATGTAGTGCGAAAGTCGTTCAAGTGTAAGATTTGATACAATTGTTACGCGATACTACACTCATAAGAGTCTCTCTTGAGAATATTTTTGGAATACGAGTAGTCGTTTATCCGATAATATCTGAAAGATGTGATGATGACTATGGGAACCTCTTGTAGAACATGTTTGGCAGGTTTAAACCTTAGTACATTCCCTTTGGGTGGTTCTTAGCCGAGACTCCATGCCCGTGACTTGCAACAAACCCTTGATTCATGGTTGATCCATTCTTGTATCCTTAATACCAATGGAACTTGGGTGTTGATAAGGTGTAAACCATAATCCACCAAAATGGATGATTGATATTAAGGATGACATGATCCATCCCATGACCTTTGTTTGGTGTGCTTTGCGTGATCCTTGAGTGTGATTTTTGCATTCATGCATTCATGCACCCATTTGCATCCATATCATCAATAATAAGAGAATTTTCAAGGAACTTAAGAGGTCTATTTGCAAATTTTCAGACATGGAAAAACAAAGAAGGAATACCAAGAAATACAGTTTCAGACAACCCGACTTGAAAGAGCTAAGGAATTTGACATCCTATGTATTAGATCCCTTGGGTTTGAAGGCTCGTTTTGGGAAGCTTCTATCTGTTCTGACTACTCAAGTGGACGAGGGATTGATGAGTGTATTGGTGCAGTTTTATGATCCCTTATACCGTTGCTTCACATTTCAGGATTTTCAGCTTTTGCCCACGCTTGAGGAGTATGCCTACCTTGTGGGTATACCTATTCTAGACCAGTTGCCGTTCAGTGTCTTAGAGGGTGTTCCTATTTCTCAAGAGATAGCTGATATGTTGCATATATATGAATCTCTGGTTGGTGCTCATATGACTACCAAAGGTGGAATTCAAGGTCTCCCTTTTGAGTTCCTCATTGCTCAAGCTACTATGTATGGGAAGGCCATGAGTGAGGATGCCTTTGAGGCCATATTTGTACTTCTCATATATGGGCTAGTGTTATTCCCCAACATCGACAAGTTTGTGAATGTGAACGCTATTAGGATTTTCTTTACTCTAAATCCCGTTCCGACTCTGCTGGGTGACACGTACTTTTCTTTGCATATGAGGAATGCAAAGGGTGGTGGTACCATTCTGTGCTGTTTGCCTCTGTTGTACAAGTGGTTTTATTTCGCACTTACCGCAGATGGTCGCCTTCAAGGAGAACAAAGGATGTCTACATTGCTCCACGAGACTTATGTCTCTCACTAATGATGATATCTTTTGGTACAACCATGTATATGATGGTGTGTAGATTATCGACTCTTGTGGTGAATTCTCCAATGTGCCTCTTCTTGGTACATGTGGTGGGATCAACTACAACCCTATTTTGGCACGTCGTCAGCTTGGGTTCCCCCTAAAAGATAAACCCAATAACATTCTGTTAGAGGGTGTGTTCTTTCAGGAGGATAAAGATCCCCAAGGTTTGAAGGGCAGGATGGTCCGCGCTTGGTGCAAGATCCATAGGAAAGGAAGGAAGGAGCTAGGTCCGAAGAACTGTATCGCTTTGGAGCCTTACACTTCTTGGGTTAGGAGGAGAGCTTCCGAGTACCTCATGCCTTACGAGTATCCAAGACCTACACCTTTGGTTGAGGCTGGGCCTTCAACCCTCCCTGACCAAGGAGTATAGGAGTTGAGAGACGAAGACCGTTCGCGTGCTTGTATTCGTGAACGAGAGGAGTTGCTTCAGCAGATCAAGGAGAAGGATGCTTTAATAGAGTTCCTCGAGCACCAGGTTATTGATGATCCTGATGATGCATGGACTTCTCTACTTCCTCAATCTTCTAAGTTTTGGAAGAGGAAGTACGATCGACTCGCCAAAGAGAAAGCAGACATGGAGGCAGCCTACGAGGAGGAGGTGAAGAGGCTTCGTGCATCTTATCTTCCAGTCTCCCGAGCTTTAGATGATTGCTTCTAGATGTCCATAGGATGATCATTTTCCTTCTCTCTTGTATTGTACTTCTTTGGTGTAAAAATATTTTCCAGATATTATTGATATGATATTTCCATATGTAATAAATGTTTAATATTTCCAATATTTGCAAATAGGACTCTAAAGTTCCTCTGATATAAAAATAAATTAATTAATTCACATGCATTGCATGCATCATGTGCATAAGCAGGTTTTGCTCCAGGGTTCTTGTTCTATGGTCTAACTGTGTTCTTCATTTATTTTGAAGACAAGCTGACTCATCGGTACTACACCCGAGCCAACATTTCAAGACTGATGGATCATTTGGAACAAGAGAACCATGAGCTTAAGGAGGAAGTAGCCAGATTGAATGCCCTGATAAAGTCATTCATGGTTGCCCAGAGCCAGTCGTCTCCGACACCTTCAACTCCTCCCCAGAGGACAATCATCTCCGAGATTGTCTCTTCAACAGTGCCTGCGGTCAGTGCACACTTTGCTCCAACAGCCATGCCAGCCGAGTTTCCGTGGAGGATGCCTCCTAGTTTCATGCCTGAGGGTCCTGCACCCACCTTTGCTTCTCTACCGGTATCTAGCCCGGTCCTTGCTGTTCCTCCTCCTGTCGTGCATACTATGCCCAGAGTAGACGACACCATCTACCATTCTGAGCCGTCTGAGGGCCCAGATGTCTATGAAAAGATGGACGCTATGAATGATCAATTTCTTGAGCTCCGCAAGGAATTGAAAACTCTTCGAGGAAGAGATCTTTTCGGCAAGTCTGCTGCCGAACTCTACTTGGTCCCTAATGTGAAGATCCATGTGAAGTTCAAGGTCCCTGACTTTGAAAAGTACAAGGGAAATACCTGCCCTCTCAGCCACCTGGTCATGTATGCCAGGAAAATGTCGACTCAGACCGACAACGACCAACTGCTCATCCACTACTTTCAGGACAGTTTGTCCGGTGCTGCCCTACGTTGGTATATGGGCTTGGACAGTGCGAACATTCGATCCTTCAATGACCTTGGCGAGGCCTTCGTCAAGCAATATAAGTATAACGTGGATATGGCTCCCGATAGGGATCAATTGAGGGCCATGTCCCAGAAGGACAAGGAAACTTTCAAAGAATACGCCCAGAGGTGGCGAGAGGTAGCAGCACAGATCGTGCCCCCGCTGGAGGAGAAAGAGATGACCAAGATCTTTCTGAAGACCTTGAGTTCTTTTTATTACGAGCGGATGATTGCCAGCGCTCCTTCTGACTTCACCGAGATGGCGAATATGGGGATGCGACTGGAAGAAGGAGTCAGGGAAGGGCGCTTGACTAGAGAAGAAGGCTCTTCTGCCAAACGGTATGGGACGTTTGGAAAGAAGAAAGATGGCGAGGCACATGCTGTGACCTCCCATATTAAACCAAGAAGACCCTCAGTAAGGAGGAAGACCGTGCGTCCTTCCGGTAACCAGCATCAGGTGGCTCACATAGCACCTGTTTTCAGAGATAATCAACAGTATCAGCATCACAATAATAATCAGCAAAAACAACATCCGCAATATCAACAACAACAACACCGTCCTCAACAACAGGCCTACCAGCCTCGAAACAATAATCAAGCCAGTATAAGCTACGAGAGGAAGATGGGGTCACCTTCGATCCTATTTCGATGACATATGCAGAGTTATATCCCTCTTTGATAGAGAGGAAGTTGATTACTCCACGAGACCCACCGACTATACCTACCAATCCCCAGTGGTGGTATAAGCCAGAATTACACTGTGTTTATCATTCCGGTGCTCCCGAACATGACGTGGAAAATTGCTACCCTTTGAAGACCAAGGTTCAAGACCTTGTGAGATGTGGTATTCTGTGTTTCGAGGACGTAGGTCCTAATGTAAAGAAGAACCCGTTTCCCGAGCATGGGAAATTTGTCAACATGGTCCAGGGTTGCCCTGGTAAATACAAAGTCAAATATGTCAGCCATATTCGACAATCTCTGGTCGAGATGCATAGATTGATGTGTGAGTACAGTCATTACGAGCACGACCATGATAGATGTCGAGTTTGTTCTGTTAACCAAAGAGGATGTCGCCAAGTGCGCAAAGATGTTCAAGAAATGCTGGATGAATGAGTTATTGAGATACTTCAAAACAGAAATGTTGACGAAGTTGCTGATGAAGACAACGTAATTTCTCCAGTATTCCGGATCCCTGAGCCTGTTATTATCAAGTATGATGGTAGCAAGCAAAAGACTTCTCCCGCTTTGACCATTAAACCAGCTGGCCCTGTGCCATATTCTTCTGAGAAGGCGGTCCCCTATCGCTATAATGTTGTAGTGTTAGAGAATGGGAAAGAGGTGCCCCTGCCCTCTACATCTGTTGTTAATATTGCCGACGTCAACGGTCTGACCCGCAGCGGTCATGTTTTCTCGGCTCCGCCGAAACCTCAAGCTGATGTTCGAAGGAATGATACTGCTGATTATGTTGAGCGCCCGGTTGGGAATGCTGTGAATGCTCCGAATCTGGCACTTGTTGCCAAACCTACCTCTACGTTGAAAACTTTTGTCTCTGCTGGCCAAAGTGGCAATGCGAGAGAAGACTGTGATGAGATGCTGAGGCTCATCAAGAGAAGTGAGTCAATGTGGTAGATCAGCTTCTACAAACGCCATCCAAGATCTCTGTACTATCCTTGTTGATGAATTCAGAGCCACACCGAGAAGCTCTGCAGAAGGTGTTGGATGTGGCGTATGTAGATCACGACGTCACAATTGAATAATTTGACAGTATTGTTGCAAACATCACTGCTTGTAACAATTTGAGTTTTTGTGATGCTGATCTCCCCGAGGAGGGAAGATACCACAACTTGGCACTACACATCTCTATGAGTTGCAAAGATGATGCCATGTCCAATGTGCTGGTGGACACTGGTTCATCATTGAATGTGTTGCCAAAGTCCACTCTTGCAAAATTGTCATATCAGGGGCCTCCCATGAGGCAGAATGGAGTGGTGGTGAAAGCTTTTGATGGGTCCTGTAAAACTGTGATTGGAGAGGTTGAGCTCCTAGTCAAAATTGGACCAAGTGATTTCCAGATCACCTTCCAGGTCATGGACATTCACCCATCGTATAGCTGTCTGTTGGGCAGACCGTGGATTCACGAGGCGGGCGCCATGACATCCACCCTACACCAGAAACTGAAGTTTGTCAAAAACAAGAAGCTGGTGGTGGTAGGGGGAGAAAAGGCTCTCCTGGTTAGCCATTTGTCTTCCTTCTCTTATATAGATGTTAAGGATGAAGTTGGAACGTCGTTCCAAGCTTTATCTATTGCTGAGCCTATTAAGAAGGGAGCTTCTTCATTTGCATCCTATAAAGATGCAAAGTTGGCCATTGAGCATGGTGCAACTGCTGGATTGGGGAAAATGATTAAGCTGGAAGACAACAAATCCCGGGCTGGCATAGGCTATTCTTATGGTGTCTTCAACAAGCAAGGGCTGTTCAAGAGTGGTGGATTCATCCACACTGGTCAAGATGAGGAAGCTGCTGCTATTATGGAAGAGGATGCAGAGGATTCCGGCAACTTTGTCATCCCTGGAGGAGTCTGCAATAATTGGGTCGCTGTTAATGTTCCAACAGTTATCCATAAGTCAAAGTAATGTTCATTGTGTTTAAAAACCCTTCTCCCATGCCAAAAGGAGGAGTGATGACATTGTTGGCGCATAAATACAATGATATTTTCATTCAATAAATTCATGTTAAATGTTTATTTTTCCAATTATTTTCCCTTTTTGCTTTTGCATGAAATTGGTGATCACATAAAACCCTAAAAATAGAATAAAATCAATCTTTTCATCTGCATAATGATTTGACTTGCTTGAATTCTAAAACCTTTTATATCCAAAATCATTATGCAGGTTGATCAAACCCATTGAACATAATGATCCAACACCATCTCCCAACTTTGAATTCCCTGTATTTGAGGCAGAAGAAGATGATGTTGAAGAGATTCCTGACGAGATTACCCGTCTACTTGAGCATGAAGAGAAGATCATTCAGCCACATCTTGAGAATATGGAAACAGTCAACTTGGGGTCTGAAGATTGTGTTAGAGAAGTGAAGATTGGGGCACTCCTGGAAGAATCTGTTAAGAAGGGGTTGATTGAGTTGCTACGAGAATACGTCAACGTCTTTGCCTGGTCATATGAAGACATGCCTGGTCTGGATACCGATATCATGCAACATTTCCAGCCTTTGAAGCCTGAGTGCGTGGCTGTGAAGCAGAAGCTTAGAAGAACTCATCCTGACATGGCAGTGAAGATCAAAGAGGAAGTTCATAAGAAAATTGATGTGGGGTTTCTGGTGACTTCTACATATCCTCAATGGGTGGCCAATATTGTGCCTGTGCCTAAGAAAGATGGAAAAATCTGAATGTGTGTGGACTATAGAGACTTGAATAAAGCTAGTCTGAAAGATGATTTCCCTCTACCACATATTGATATGCTGGTAGATAATACAGCTAAATTCAATGTCTTCTCGTTTATAGACGGATTTTCCGGACATAATCAGATTAAGATGGCACCCGAGGATATGGAAAAGACAACATTCATCACACCTTGGGGAACATTCTGTTATCGAGTGATGCCCTTCGGTTTGAAGAACGCCGGAGCCACGTATCAATGAGCTATGACTACCTTATTTCATGATATGATGCACAAGGAGATCGAGGTATATGTTGATGATATGATTGCGAAGTCGAGAACGGAAGTTGAACATGTAGAACACTTGTTGAAGCTTTTTCAACGTTTGAGGAAGTATAAGCTTCGTCTGAATCCTAACAAGTGTACATTTGGAGTCCGTTCCGGCAAGTTATTGGGCTTTATTGTCAGTGAAAGAGGTATTGAGGTTGATCCGACAAAGGTCAAAGCAATACAAGAGATGCCTGCACCCAAAACTGAGAAGCAAGTCCGAGGTTTTCTTGGCCGCTTGAATTATATTTCCAAATTCTATCCCACATGACTGCCACATGTGCGCCGATATTCAAGCTCCTCCGGAAAGATCAGTCTCATGATTGGACCAAGGATTGCCAAAAGGCCTTCGATAGTATTAAAGAGTATCTGTCTGAGCCTCCGATTCTGTCTCCACCTGTGGAAGGGAGACCGTTGATTATGTATCTAACGGTTCTTGAAGACTCAATGGGTTGTGTTCTTGGTCAGCACGATGAATCGGGAAAGAAAGAGTATGCTATATACTACCTGAGTAAGAAGTTCACTGATTGTGAGTCTCGATACTCGATGCTTGAGAAAACATGTTGTGCTTTGGCTTGGGCTGCTAAGCGCTTACGCCAGTATATGTTGAATCATACGACTTGGTTGATATCCAAAATGTATCCAATTAAGTACATCTTTGAGAAGCCTGCTTTAATTGGGAGGATTTCCCGTTGGCAGATGTTGTTGTCTGAGTATGATATCGAGTATCGAGCTCAGAAGGCTATCAAAGGTAGTATTTTGGCTGACCGCTTGGCACATCAACCAATTGAGGATTATCAGTCAGTTCAGTATGACTTCCCAGATGAGGAGATTCTGTATTTGAAAATGAAAGATTGTGATGAGCCTACGCTCAATGAAGGGCAAGAGCCTGGTTCCCGATGGAGCATGGTGTTTGATGGCGCTGTGAATCAATATGGAAATGGTATTGGGGCAATGATTATTACTCCTCAGGGCACACATTTTCCTTTTACAGCAAGGCTAACTTTCAAATGCACGAATAATATGGCTGAGTACGAGGCCTGTATTATGGGATTGGAAGAATGTATTGATCTTAGGATCAAGCATCTTGATGTTTATGGTGATTCGACCCTCGTTGTTAATCAAATTAAGGGTGAATGGGAAATGAATCATCCTAGCCTCATCCCATATAGAGATTATGCGAGGAGGATTTCAACATTCTTTACTGAGGTTGACTTTCATCATATTCCTTGAGATGAGAATCGGATGGCAGATGCGCTTGCTACACTTGCTTCGATGATTGTGGTTAGACTGTGGAATGAAGTTCCCAATATCACCGTGATGCGCCTGGACTGACCAGCTCCAGCTCATGTATTTGCAGTAGAGGAGGTACAAGAAGATAAGCCATGGTATTATGATATCAAGTGCTTTCTTCAGAGCCAGATTTACCCGCCTGGGGCATCTGTGAAAGATAGAAAAACTTTGAGAAGATTATCTGGCAGTTTCTACCTCAATGGCGATGTACTTTATAAGAGGAATTTTGACATGGTTCTGCTCAGATGCGTGGATAGATACGAAGTAGACCTGTTAATGACTGAGGTCCATGAAGGTTCATTTGGTACTCATTCCAATGGACATGCCATGGCTAGAAAGATGTTGAGAGCAGGCTACTATTGGCTGACAATGGAGTCTGACTGCTGCAAATATGTGAAGAAATGCCACAAGTGTCAGATTTATGCGGATAAGATTCATATTCCCCCGACACTTCTGAATGTAATTTCATCACCATGGCCTTTCTCCATGTGGGGAATTGACATGATTGGCATGATAAAGCCGAAAACATCCAACGGTCACAGATTTATTCTCGTAGCAGTTGATTACTTCACCAAGTGGGTTGAAGCGACGTCGTATGCAAATGTGACCAGGCAGGTGGTTGTGAAGTTTATCAATAATTAACCCATATGCTGTTATGGTGTGCCAGATAAGATCATTACTGACAATGGATCTAACTTGAACAACAAGATGATGAAAGAGCTGTGTAGCGAGTTCAAAATAGCACATCATAATTCTTCTCCTTACAGACCCAAGATGAATGGGGTTGTTGAAGCTGCTAATAAGAATATTAAGAAGATTATCTAGAAGATGGTTGTGACGTACAAAGATTGGCATGAGATGCTGCCATTTGCCTTGCATGGATACCGTACATCTGTCCGCACTTCAACAGGGGCAACCCCTTTCTCTCTTGTTTACGGCATGGAAGTTATGCTCCCAGTAGAGGTGGAGATCCCATCAATGAGAGTCTTGATGGAAGCCAAGTTGACTGATGCTGAATGGGCTCAGAGTCGTTATGACCAACTGAATTTGATAGAAGAGAAGAGATTGACTGCCATGTGCCATGGTCAGTTATATCAGCAAAGGATGAAGAAAGCCTTTGATAAGAAGGTCAAGCCTCGTGTGTTCCGAGAAGGTGACCTTGTGCTCAATAAAGTTTTGTCTTTCACGCCCGATTCCAAGGGAAAATGGACTCCAAACTAAGAAGGTCCATATGTTGTTAAGAGAGCCTTTTCAGGCGGTGCTTTGATACTTACAACTATGGATGGGGAGGATTTCACTCGTCCTGTGAATTCAGATGCAGTCAAGTAATACTTTGCCTAAAAATAAAAACAGAATAGCTCGCTAAGTTGAAAACCCGAAAGGGCGGCTTAGGCAAAAATGAGCGTCTCGGTGGATTGAAAACCCGAAAGGGCGATCCAGGCAAAAGTTAGAGACATATAAAAAATGAGTATGTATCCCGCTAGATTGAGTACCTCACCCTGGGGAAATCTAGGCAAAAATTAGGGATTTGGAAAGTAACTGTATCCTGACAAGACTTTGTTCTACAAATTGTCATCTGTCAGAGATTCTCGCTCTGTCATCGTCAACTGAAGCTTCAAATACATCGGACTCAGAGTTGGTGGAGAAACGATCATTATGTTCAATGTAGCCCTTTTCCAATATATATCACCAATTTCAAATTTGTAAAGATCTATGGAGTCTCGCCATTTGCAGACTACCATTCCATCAAATAAATTTGAGCCTTTATCCAATTATTTGCACTCTTATTTGTTTTTTATTCAACAAATGTTTTGCATGTTTTAATTGAGAAATATCATTGTTTTAAATAAATAAATTTTCATAACTCGTTTTAAACAAAGTGAACATTCACAATGATAAAAAGATACTTGGTATGCCTTCAGTGCTCTCCCGAAGATGGTATGATTCCCAACAGGGTGAGACATTTGTTCATATTCCTGGCATGCTTGTATCCTCTTCCTCCGGAGCCTTTTGTGGTATTTCTCCCGAGCAGGGTGTTTGGTAAAGATATTCATCCCTCTTTCCTTCAGTAGAGTAGTGATCCTTCCTCCTCGGCAGATGTGATCTATTTGGTAGTACAGTATTTAGTGGTAACCTTGGAAGCTTCTGATTGGTGGTTGTTCCCCACAGAGATCCATCATCCCCTTTGATAATTTCCCCAGTAGAGTTGCTTATGCGGCGGATTTTATCTGTGTGATCCTGTCCCCAGCTAGAATGACTGATGTTCATTCCTCTGCTGAGATCTTTGTTTCTTGGTATCTCTGATCCCCATCAAATTGGATGTTCTCCACTGGGCCTGGCTTTCTCTCTTGAGATATAGTACCAGATTTTTTTTGTTCATTGATTCTTGGACCTGTTTGTGTTAGATATGTCTGTTTTGTTAGCATTCATCATACATAAACCACGCATATATGCATAATTTTAACATTCAGATATTCATGTTGCATTCTTTGCCATATATCTTTGATTGTTATCTCCTGCTAGTTGGTAATATATTTCCCCAAGCAGATGTTTGTGTCTGATCTCCCCATGTAGAGTCAGCCCCATAAGCAGAAAGTGTTTATCCTTCCTTCCATATTCCCCACTGAGTTATGCCCTCGTGGATGATGGTTGTTTCTGTTTCCTCCTAACACATATACTGGGATGGAACTCCCCCCCTGAGTTATATCCTCATAGGGATGAGTCTTGTTTCGTCGTGCCTATCTAGTTTGTTCCTAGATTGGTTTTTGGTGTTTTTCCTTGCACTTCCCCATAGTTTAGATGAATGATTGCTCAGTAACCAGTAATTGTCCATCTTTTCCCCGTCGGAGTTTATGGCCTTCTACCCTCATACCTGTAGTTATAAGTCTTATTTATGTGGTTCTCTACCCTCATACCGGTAGTTGAAATCCCCATTTTTATCCCCTTGCAGAGTTAACCTTTTTTGTTGTTCATCCTAACCGATGACGGTTACTCCTCCGTGGTTTTCTACCCAGTAATGGTAGATGTAATCCCCTCTTTGATGGTTATCTTTATCCAATATTCGGTATCGATATTCCTTCACTTGTGAGTATATCTCCTGGTAGCCGGTGATATATCTCTCCCGGATCATTGCCTGTGTCAATGTACCCCCAGCGAGTCATCTTTCATTTACCCTTGGCTGGTAATGATTGTTTCTCCCTTTGATCAGTCATCATTTTATACCTAGTATCCTGATGTCCTTTCTTTTCGGTCGATTTATCCTTTATTAACCTAGTAACCGGTTGTGGATAATCTTCCATGTGAGTATATTATCTATGTTCTGACGGTAATAAATAATATATCTCATGCGCTCTTCAGTCGAAGTCTTTGTTCTTCCCCAGTCGAGTAAGATTCGTATCCCCTTTGTGGATTCGAATGTCCATCCTGTAAATCGAGTTTTCCTTTTAGCCCTCTTTCGGATGATGAGTGTCTTGGAAATATTCCCTAACTCACGCCTTGGTAGGTCACCTATTATATGCCCAGTAACCGGTATCCCTGGTGTTCCTTCCCTTTTGCTCCCTATTATGACTTTTTGTCCCCTGTGGAGTCAGATTTTCCTGAGTTGAAATATACCTTTTTAGGTTTTCCTCAGATGATTTCAGATGTTTTATATCTCTCACCCTTATACCGGTCTTAGATATTCATTCTCCTCGAGCATGTTGTTCTTTCACCCTCATACCGGTGTTTTGATCACATGCCTCCCTGAGCTTATTACCCAGTAACCGGTAATACCTCATCCTGGTGTTTCCCTAGAGGAGTTCTGTTTGGACATTCCTCGGTGAAGTCCCTTAGTGGATTTTCCCCATCTGAGTCCGGATTTTCATTTGAAGTATCCTTTGTGGATAGTTCCGCTGTATTGGCATATTCCCCAATACATGCATTTTTGAGTCAGCTCGAGTCCTTCCATTGATTTATTTCCATGGAATCCCTCTTGTGTCTCAGTAAGTTCTAAGTCGTGACCTGCTCATGCAATTTATCTCCTTTCTTATCCCCACGAGAGTCCCAGAGTTTCTGTCCCATGGAGTGCATTACTCATACGGGTTGTTAGTTTCTCCGGATTTCTTTTCTTCTTTGTGGACACATATCCCCACAGAGTATTACCTTTTGCATACATACATTTGCATCATGAGGTCTCTTAGGGACCAAAATTCGTCTCTTTGTTATTATTTAAGCCCATTCTACCCCGTCGAGACGAAGATTTTAACCTTCACTTCTCCGGCTAGAATGACCTTAAATAGGGGCATCTGTAAGACCCTAATTTTGACCCTAAGATCCCTCATGGCATCATAACATTGCATTTGCATAGCCTCAAGGATCATAAGCATCTTGGTTCCCTTTGCCTTTGGGTTGGGATCTCTTATGAGTTGGTTTGAGATCACCAAGCATACTTGAATTGTATATTATTGCTTTTCTCATTTTTATTTACTAACCAAAAGCACAAAAATATTTCACTAATATCTTTTGTTTGTAGCTAGAGCAGTCACAAGGTCTAAAGCTTCTAGGAGATCCTTTATGCAATAATATGGTCAAGAAAAGATGAAAGAAATCATGGTAATGGTTCCCAAAGCTCTCATCCATCAAATATGCCTCCCAAGTATCTCAATCTATCATTTTGATCAAAGCAAGTCAAGGGGTTTGAGGCTTGTTTCCCAAAGAAACCCTAATTCATCTGTTCATCAACTATGCCTTGCTCTTGAAGCAACCTCAGCCCATGGTCAAATACAATCAAGGGAAGTTCTTTAATTCATCATTTCATGCATATTTGAACTTATTTTGAGTGTCCTCAATCATCAATTCATCAAGATATGAGTTTTGGACTTGAGAAGTTGATCAGTCAATTCATTTGACTATTTTGAAATGCACTGAGACCTAACTTTTTATGTGTTGGTGAAATGGAGATGACCCTAAGAGAAAATATGTTCTTAAGGACAATATGAACAACTTTCATGTTCATCAAAAATTGATTTGAAGCTTGGAAGATCATCATCCATTCCAAGACATTATAGGTCATTTTGACTAAAACCCTAAGTTTGGGTCAACTTCCCAAGGACATAACTCCTTAATTTTTCATGATTTTGGGGTGAGACTTAATGCATTAGAAATCTTATTGGGTCTAATTCAAATGTTATGTTGAGAAAAATTACAAATTATCAAAAGAAATACATGTGATAATGCAAAACATTATAGGTCACTTTGGACCAAATGCATTGAAATGTGAAAAAGTACAACTTCAAGTGCCCATAACTTCTTCATCAAAAATCCAAATGATGCAAAATTTAAGTCCAAATTGATTGCTTTGAAAAGATCTACAACTTGCACGTTGAAGATTTTGTCATTTCGAGCTTGCATCATTAAGACAGAAGGGCTTGAACATTGGCCAAATTTGGAAATTTCACACATGCATGTTTTGCACCCTACACTTCAAGCCCAAATTTCATTATTTTCCAAGGCCCAAATGAAGTTTTGATCAACATGACATTTGTTCCTTATACAACAAGCTTTCCAACCATTACTCATAAGGTTGCATTTGGATTTTGGAAGCATCATTTTCGAAGAGATGAAGAATTATGTGCAATTTTAGAAACCATTTGAAAACTCCATGCACACTCATTTGCAATCATATTTGCACGTCCATTCCATCTAATTATGATATAAGCTTGCCATTCCAATCAGAATTGGGCCCTCCATGCACCTGTACAGGCCCATGCATGGAGGCCCTCTTCTCCCATGCAATGCTTTGTTCATGCTCCCACCTTGCCATTTGTTATATATAGGAGTGCTTAGCCTCTCATTTTCTCAACCTTAAGGCGCCCTACATGTTGTGCAACTGAAATCCCACATCCACACCAAAGGAACAATCTCAATTTTCTCTCAAATTTCAAATCTGAATTTTGATTTCCTCGATTGAAATTTCAGATCTAAAGTTCCTTAGTCTTCTTCTCCTTCATCCATAGATCATACTGCAAGCTTAAGCATCAAGAAATCGTGCACTCGAACTCTCCATTTCAGAGGTTTACTTCAGATTTTGATTTCTTCGAATCTCATTATACATTGCTTGTTTCTTGTTATTATTGTGTTGTCTGAAGTCCTCTTCATAGAGGCAATCATTCTGAGCTTTGAATTTTTGAAATCAAGCAAGTTCACTTGAACACCACAAAACTTCCATCTCTGATTTCTCTCAATCTAGAGATCTAGAGTGGAATTGAGTGGCACAGGAGTGATGTACATCACTCCACCTTTCATTTGGTACCTGGATCGCGCATTTTCATGCACATTTATTTCTCTGCAATTTCTGATCTCCGCCGGAGCTAGCCGGAGAAGACTGTGGCGTTGGCCACCGTCTATTTTCCAGTTTTAATGTGGACCATTGGATCATGCTTCCAGATCTAATCAGATCCATTGGATGTTATGACTTTCTTTTAATATTTGTGTTATTCAGTTGACCCTGGACTTTGGTGGACGTGTGCTTAAGGAACGTTTGATGTGCCAGCTCAATTAATGAGCTTGATCCAACGCCTCACGTTTTTCCTTATTTTTAAGTTCTTATTTTAATTTCCATTCTATTTTTTAATTCCATTTCATTTTCTAAAATTCATATCTCTCTCATTATTGGTCCAAAAATTATGGGACCAATTGCATTATTTATATTTTAATTTCTAGTTTCTAAAAATGATTTTTAATATTTTTTATTTTATCATTTGATATTTTTCATGAATTTTCTCTTTTCTGGTTATTTTAAATTCATTTTAAATAGTTTTTGAGATCCAAAAAATACAAAAATATTTTCTCAACCTCTTTGAATGATGATAGATCTATGAAAAATATTCTCATCAATTTATTAATTGATTTGAGATTTATTTGAGATTTCAGTTCAATTAGGTTATTTTTATGCATTTTTAATTGATTTAAAATAGTTTCTGACTTCAAAAAATGCTGAAATTTTTTGTCAAACTTTGTTTGACCTTGTTGAACTTGGGATAATTCACTTGGACTTTTCAAAGTTGATTTGAAGTGAATTTGAAGTTTGACCTTTCTTTATTATTTTAATTTAAGTTTTATTTTAAATATTAAAAATGCCAAAAATATTTGACTTGTTTCTTGACTTCTAATCTTCATTTTGCTTATGTTTTCTATTGTTTGACCTTGATCTTCTCTATCTTTGGTCAACACTTGTTGATTAATACATATCATTTCCATTAATGCACTTTAATTCTTCATCTTCTTCTTCTTTTCCCTTTTTTTTCCTTTTTGATCAATGAGTTAAGGATTGGTGGTTAGCATTGATACATGGAGGTTTAATATTCCTTGATTCAAATCTAATTCATCTTGATCATGGATCAAGTGAATGGCTTTGCATTAAGGATAGATTGCTTCCTAAATCATGCAAAGAACCTAAATCAATACAAGATCATTTCTCATCTTCTTTTTGGCATGGCAAGTTGTTGGAGTTTGATTCACTAATCAAGACCTCTAACTTGTGTTGTTGCCTACATTATTTTTGACCGGCCTCAGATAGTTGTGACTTCTACATAAGTCCAATTACGATTGCTTAACATAGCGCTAAATTTGCCTTATGGCACACTAACTATTAACACTAACCATTAACTATTAACATTTAATTCTTGCTCTTTACATTTATGCAATTTACTATTCTTGTACATATTATTCATTTGCTTTTCCCTTTGCTCATTTGAGCACATGTTTATGAAAATGCAATTTTCCTTTTGCTCACTTGAGCACATAATTGTGTATATATTATTGTGCTTGTGTTTTGATGTGATTGTTGTGGACCAAATGCAAAGAAATGGACAAATGGACTTAGTTTCTAGGACTTTCCCTATGCAAATTGGAGTAAAAGGACCTTAATGTTGAAGATGGATTAAAATGATCAAACCTCTAAACTCACTCTAGTCCATTATTGATTTGCTTCATAAGACTCTTTGATGTGTGTGTGCTTTTATGCTAGGGGATCCTATGAGAACTCAACTTGAAGAATCATTTCCATGTTCATCCAAAGTGAAAGATACAAGAGCCATTGGAGATATTCTAAGAGCTTGTTTGATTATGTTGATTGCTTGAGCTTATAATTATTTTGCTTGCATATTCCAAAGGATGGGAGCTACTTGGATCATCAATATGATCTCAAGAGAGGAACTTCATTTGTGGTCTTGTTTCTTATCCCTCATCTATTGTATGATTAGGACTTTAGCCATTCTTCTTCTTCCCTCCACTCTAACCCAAGCCAAAACTTTTGTGCAAACATTTAACACTTCTTTTCAAACATTAGAAACCTAAGCCTTATGCTTTTGATTTTCAAACTTTCTTTTCATAACACTTATTTTGAATTAAATCTTTAAACCAACTTTGACCATATTTTGTAAATACTTTTCATTGGTAAATACAACTCATTCAATTACTTTTTGTGGTTTCAATGGCCACCTTCTTAATCAAAACTTTTTCATAACCTTTAGCTATTAGGTTTGAGTTATCCTTGAGGTAGATGTAATACTCACTTATATCCTTAGTGATGGACAATGAGTCTTCCATGCTTATTATAGGGTTAACCCCTCACTAGCACATTGAAGCTATCCTCACATGGTGGATTTGTGGTTTTAGGTTGAGTTTTCTCCCTTGGATAACAAAAGACCTTAACGCTTTTGGACCAATCAATTCACCAACTTGTTTTGAGATTTTTACCCCGAACTACGAGGTTTTGATCCTAATCTTTTTTAAGATGGTACGTAGGCAATGGGTTTATCCATCCAAACACAAAATGTAAATAAATTGTATATTCTCTTCTCATCTCTTCAATCATGTTTGCACAAACAAATTTTTCACAAAAAATACCAACCTTACAACATATGTGAAAAGGGCTCCCTAGGAGTACCTAGGATGTTTTGGGTGCTTAAAACGTTCCCATTGCATAACCAACCCCCTTACCCCGATCTCTGACAGTTTTGCTAGTTTTTGATTCGATAAAACTTTTAGGTTTTTGTTCGCTTTCTAACCATTCCTTTGGATAAATAGAAGTGCGGTGGCGACTCGACTTGTATGGTTTACCTTGGATTTAGTCAATATCTCTAATGGTAACGAATACCCTGTTACACCAACATAAAAATGAGGGATCAAAATCTCGTAGTTCATGGTAACAATTTCATAATGGATGAATTACTTTTAACAAAAAGTTAATGAGAAAGGCACAAAAGGCCCAAAAGTTTGGATGAGGTTGTTAGTTCTTTTTGTCTTTTGAAATTTTAAGTCAAGATGATTAGATTTATTTACAAGTTTGATTTAAGAAAAAGGAGTTTGAAAATTCAATGGCATAAGGCCAAAGTTTCTACTTGAAATAAGGTCTAAGTTTGAAATCACAAGCAAATAAAGTTTTTGAAAAGGGGAAGAGATTTGAAATTTAAGAAGTGGGAAGAGATGAAGAGGCTAATCCCTAGCATAAAATTAAAAGTTAAGAGTTGAAAAGATCTGACCAATGGGATGCAATTTAACAGACAAGTATCTCATATAGAAAACCCATTTTCCCTTTTGTAGCACCTCAAATTTGCACCTCCCATTTTGTACATTCATTTTCATGTTTAGGCCATTAGCATTGCATTGTCCATTGCATAGCATTGCATTGTCCTTTGCCTAGTGCAAGTCATCAGTCAAGACTGGTCAGGAGATCCAGTTGTGCAAGCAAGCAAGTGCATTTCCTATTGAAGCAAAGCCCTAGGGTTGGTTCAATGAGTTCATGAGACTTAAGGATCATTTTGAAGTGGTCTGGCCAAAGGTTGGATGTTCAAAGCTCATCAGTCAAGATGCAAGTCATCTGAAACCCTAGAAAGTCAACCAAAGTCAACTGCCAATTCAATCATGGATTTGAAGGTGGGAGATGGTTAGAGAGGCCTCATTCATGTCCATACAAGTTTCATTTGACATTTCAAACATCAACATTGAAGGATTTGAGGTCAGATAAAAACTTTCCAAAAATAGTAAGTGACCTGTAATTTGAAATTGCCAAAAATGGAAAGGTTTTCTCCTCAAGATTACATCATCAAGCAAGCTTCAAATGAAATTTTGTCCAACAGGAAAGTTGAAGATCTTGCTCTCCCCTTTCCAAAAAGTCCAAGAACATGAATTTCTCATGTATGGTTGAAAAGATATGGATCAATCATTGCCAAGTGAATTTGAACTTCAAGAATGCATAACTTTCAAACCATAAGGCCATTTGAAGTGGTTCTTTTTGTAACATTTCTCTCTTGACATGCACTATCCAAATCATGCATCATAAGCCATGCATTTTGATCATAAAAATATTTGACTTTTCATTTGAATTTTGGAGGGAAAGTTTAAATTAAAAAATTATGCATTGCTTTCACTTCCCACCACTTGTATTAGCTTCAAAACAGAATTTGAATTGATTTCCAAGCTAATTTTGAGTACTGTAGCATTGGCATGCATGCATAAGGGGTGAATTTGCAAATTGGCATTACACCTTCAATTTCACTAATCCATTTGCATTGCTTAATTGTGATTAACAAACAGGATTAAGGCATCATATAAAAGGAAAAGCATAACAGAAAATGAGATTAACACATCATAATTCTCAGATCTAGATCCATTTTCACAATTTTCTTCATTTGGTTCTCTCACTTTTTCATCAAATTTCTTCATAAACATTGCCTTGTTCTTGATTAATCCTTCAACCACAAGCATTGAAGAGCATTTTGGAAGCAAGATTCGAAGGATTTCATGCAGATTTGAGGACTATTGAAGCTCACATCCATCAATGGCAGTTGGATTTTTTTGGCCAGATCGTGCAAGATTAAGCTATCATCCTTCATCCAAATCATCATACAAGAGCTGAGGAAGAACTGTTTGTGCTTAGCAAGGCTTGGATCAACCTGTTTCACTTCTGCATTTCCATTCGGGTCAGAATTCGACTCTCATGATTGATGAAATTGTTGTGTGCTTAGGATAGATCTTTGAACGTGGAGTATGCTGAGCTTTGTTTCATTGATTTTCATGAAGTAATGAAGTAGTTATGGTGATTATAAGTTTGATAGGAGAAACTTCTTTCGTTCGAATCTTTGAACATAGGTCGAATTAGCACAATCCAAGCCTTGATCCGTGTTGTATGTTGAAAGATGAATCCATTGGTGTGCTCATTATGAATTTCTGTGCACATGTGTTCTTGAGCTCAAGAACACGATGAATATGGATGAATGCGCTAGGGTTTCTATTTCTAGGCTGTGCTTGATCCTTGAAGCGTGTGTTTGCATGCGTTTTCCTGTTCGGATCCATGCATTGGCCCACGCTGGAGATTACATGGCGTTTTGATTGGATGCTGATCGTTTGCACTGCCACATGGACTTAATGAAACGGTGTGTTTCATTAGGAAACGCGCCACTTTCAAATTGGTGCTCACTTCGAATCCCAGCCGATGCACATTTCCAAATTGCCTTTGCCTATTATTTCATATTTCATGCCATTCATGTATATGCTTCATCATGTTTTTTTAAATTTTTTCTTCACTTCCAAAAATCATAACTCCATGATTAATGATCCAAATGACCTGGGAATTTTTGCATGATGTTCCTCATCATGTCTAGTATTTTATGAGATTTTTTCCAGAAATTGTGCACGGTTGAAAATATTTTGGCCTAGGGTTTGTGTATGCATGTCCAATTTGTACCTTGCTTGCCATTTGCTTTGTGAAATGATGAGTTTTAATCCAATGATTGTGAAATTTGGTGTGCTTAGAATAGACATCTTGCAGGACATTTTGGTGTTGAGTTTGCATTTTTAGCATTTATGGTTGTTGAGATATGATCTGGTTAATGTAGGTGTGACAATGTGTGTCACACCATTGCTTGCTCAATTTGATGATTTTCTTTGCCATGCCAAATAAATGCCAAATGCCTTGATTTTTGGTGTGTTGATTATGTGATGTGTTCTGGTTAGCCACGATTTTTCTGGGGATTTATTGAATCATTTTGGAATTAATGTGGATTTGTTTATTCTGTTGCTTCAATGGGCTTCCAACTTGTATGCTTTGCCTTATTTGACTTGTGAAATGATTTTGGTGCATGATATGGATGTGGAACTTTTTGGATGATGTTATTATTGGATTAAGGTTGAATCATGTCAATTTTCATGTTCTGTTTTGAATTATTTCTCCCTCTTTGACCCTAGGCCTTGTCCTAGTGGTTGGTGCTTATGTTTGAGCTTTGTTTTCAGGATAAGGAGCATATGGTCATAAGGGAATTGATTCATTTACTTGAGTTGGACTATTTGGTTGATGATTAGCTAATCTTGACTTGTTTTGTAGGTGGCTTTTAGCTCCTTTGAGTTGAGCTTGTGCCTTGCACATTGTTGCCTTGCTTGTTTGATTGTGTACAGTTAACTGTTGACTGTTGAACTGTCTGTTTGACCTTTTTGAGTTGTGTACTGACTGAGTTAGATTATTTTCAGGTACATTAGTTGCTTAAGTTCATTGTGAACTTGCTTTTGCTTTGCTTGGTTGCATAAGCATTGAGGTATAACTTCTCTGACTTCATGTAGTCTGGAAGACCTGTCCTGTTACTTGGGCAGGCACCTGTCTGAAGTCCTCCTTAAGAGGCAATGCTTGTGTTTGTTTATCTTTGTGCCAAGCAGGAAAAGACCTTTGATAAGGCAATTGGCAGATAAAAGAGATGTGTAGTCCATCTCCTGCTATTTAGTGTGTCATCCATTTGCTCACATTACATGTTGATGCATTGTGGATCTTAACCCAAGATCTGTTGAGTCAGTCACATGTGGATAGAAGAGTTCCTGCTTTCTGAACTCCCACACCTTCTATTTGAGTCAAGCTCTCCCAGGCCAGGGATAAGAGCTGTGAGGCACACCCCTCACTTTCCATTTCATCTGCTTCACCCTAACTCTCAATGTTAGGGTTAAGAGCTAATATCACCCGATGCCAGTTGGCTTGTGTTTCACAGCCTAACCTTGTGTGAGCCCACTTTGTTTGTATATAGTGTGTGCTATTTGTGTGATTGATTGCTCTGCCTGTGCTGTTTAGGTTTAGCTTGCTGCCTGTGCAAGTTAGATAGAAACCTTTACCTAGGACCATGGTGAATTTGCATGATAACTAGTAGGCTCGAGTTAGTCTCCCTTCTAGTATGTCATTTCCCAGTCTCTGGTTAGGCTAGTCCGTTGTCCCTGCGTAAGGGAACTACGTCGCCCTGATCCTCATACCAGATGAGGTACGTAGGCAGGAGATGATCTGATCTCTCCGGGCGCCCTTTTGTTTTCAACCCTTTGCGTGTGTTTGTTGTGTGCTTGGAGTCCGATGTAAGTCCAGCGATTGGCATTTCGTTTCCAGTGTGGGTGTGTTTGGTTCGGAGTCCGATATAAGTCCAGCGATTGGCATTCGGTTTCCATGTTTGCCTGTTTGTACGGAGTCTGACGTAAGTCCAGCGATTGGCAGTTGGTTTCCTGTGTGTTTTGTTTGGCGTGCGTTAGCCGAGCTACGAGTGCTCTGATTCTTCTTTAGTCCGAGAAGATACATATGCATAGGATGCGACATCCTAGCGAGCATATTTTCCCCTGTCCCGAACTACGTCGACTCTGATGTCTGTGCCTGACAGACTACGTAGGCCCAGGATGCGATATCCTGCCGAGTTAGTTTCTTTTGTTTTTCCTGTGTCTCTTTCAGCCAGTGTGTGATGTTTGAGCAGTTTTTAGCAACCTTTATCCTTCCTTTTGTGCGTGGATCCCGTCGAGTACGACGGATGTGTAGGGGTGCTAATACCTTCCCTTCGCATAACCGACTCCCGATCCCATCTCTCTTTGGTCGCGAGACCATGTCTTTTCCAGGTTTACTTCGAGCGTTTCCTTTCCCTCTTTTGGGATAAATAACGCACGGTGGCGGCTCTGTTGTTTTGTTTTCCCGCCGGTTTTCGCGTAATGCGACACCTTTGGACTTTGAATCAAGCAATAATCAGTAAGCAATTAGTAATATCAGACATCATGAAGATCAAGGCATCAAATAAAGATAGCCATATCCAAGCATACAACTCCATAGCTAGCAATCTTCTTTGTCTTCTCATGTATCAGATGAAATACTCCTTGATCAACTCAAAATAAGGCATCAGACACAAGATCAAAATAACAGTTTTTCATCAAGACAATGTAGCAGATGAATCTAAATAAATCCCAAGACTTACATTAGATGAAGGCTCAGCTCACAGTAATTTGATCTAAGAATGTTGGCATTGGCCAAGTCCTTTTTGCATAGGGAATGTTGCCTAGTTCTAAGTCCAAAAGTTCATATCAAGATCAACAGTCCATCAAACATTTTTTAGGGTTTTTGTTGTTTATTAGATGTTTTAAGGTCCTAAGACCACAAACAAAATCAAAAGGCACAAATAAAATATAATCACAAGATATGGCTCAAATGAGCAAAGTGAAAATGACATAAACATAAACAAGTTAAATGAAATGCAAATGGAAATGAATGATAAATGACTGGAAATTAAATTGCATAAAGTAAATGACTTGAAAGTAAAGCAATATTAATAAGAGTTATTCAAATGTTAGTCAATATTAATCGAATTTTAGTAGTGTCTTGCTTTTTATTGATTAAGTCATTCTTTAGAGAACACTCAATCATCTGTTCACAAGCATGAATCCTTGAACCAAGACATCTTCCATAGGAAGAAAAAAAGACCAAGTTTCCACATAATACCATGAAAGATGGGAGACTTACAATCTCACTTACTAGAATGCTATGTCTTTAGGGTCAAATTTAGCTCTATGTTAAGCAATCGTAATTGGACTTATGTAGAAGTCACAACTATCTGATGTCGGGCAATAAAAATTTAGGTGTTAATGCATGTTAGATATTTGGTATGATGAACCAAACTCTTAAAATATACCACACACTAAAAGAAAAGATCAAAAGGGATGGACCTATCTCATCCATACTTGTATTGGTTCATCTGACACAAGGTTCATCTGACAAAAGAGAAGATACGTATGCATAGGATGCGACATCCTAGCGAGCACGTTTTCCCCTGTCCCGAACTACGTCGACTCTGATGTCTGTGCCTGACAAACTACGTAGGCCTAGGATGCAATATCCTGCCGAGTTAGTTTCTTTTGTTTTTTCTGTGTCTCTTTCAGCCAGTGTGTGATGTTTGAGCAGTTTTTAGCAACCTTTATCCTTCCTTTTGTGCGTGGATTGCGTCGAGTACGACGGATGCGTAGGGGTGTTAATACCTTCCCTTTGCATAACCGACTCCCGATCCCATCTCACTTTGGTCGCGAGACCATGTCTTTTCCAGGTTTACTTCGAGCGTTTCCTTTCCCTCTTTTGGGATAAATAACGCACGGTGGCGGCTCTGTTGTTTGGTTTTCCCGCCGGTTTTCGTGTAATGCAACAGCTGGCGACTCTGCTGGGGAAAAAGAGAAGTTGACCTCTTGCTGGTCCATCTTCCCTAAGCGAGTCAGTCCTAGCCCTCTCTAGAATAGGGTTAGGTTGCTTGTGTTGCTTTATTTATTGCATTCATGATTATTATGTTGTATATATGTGCATATCTATTTGCATGCATCATACTATCATTGTGCTGTCTACCTGTACAGGTTGGTTCCTCTGTTTGGGGTGGGTGTTCTGAGTGGGGCTAAAACCCAGGCCCGAGTATACACCTAGGATTAGTGTGGTCTCGCGTTTCCTCACTTGCTGTATCAGCATGTAGTTGCGACGTGTCACCACAGCCGGACGAGGTTCATTTGAGAGAGTCCTTCCGTTTGGAGTTATTCCACTCAGGTTGGGTGATCTCATCTGAGCTATTGACTTCGGTGACCGTTCTTTCCCGGATCTTTGGTTTAGACGATCTTAAGAGAGCTACAACGGCATACCCGAAAGGGGAAACCCGTTGAGTATCTTCGCCGATTGTCGAGACCATTGTCCGCCTTAGGATGACCTTGTTAGAATTCACTTGTGAGGGGAGGGTTTGATTCTTGCAAGTACAGGTTTCTGCCAGTGATTCTGTGATGGTGATTATGGTTAAGTCGGATTTATGGATCTTTATTTTGAGACGCCGGAGGTTTGGCCCTGGTATTGATCATAGGGTTCCGTTTATTTCGGATCCCTGGGCTGAATTTGAGGGTATCTGCTCAGATATGGATGTGGTTCAGATGAGTATGGGTTCAGATGACTTTGGGTTTCAGATGATTTGTGGTTTCGAGTTCAAGCCGAAGCTTTGATCCTGTGCCGCGAGATGCTCAGCCGACCAGTCATGGCTCCATCATTTGCATCATAGCATGTTTATTTTCAAAAAAAATATATATATATATATAATAATGCATGAAAAAAGTTAACCCGCATACGCATCACACGCATCATACATATATCATTCTTGCATTACAGGTGTTCTTGATCGAGACTTCTCACTCTGGTTCCTGTGTCAGGCAGGATAGCTGATCGAAGATCGCATCGTTATTCAACCAGACTCAACCATCAGAAAAACATGGACCAGGTTCAGGCAGAACTAGCTGAGATGAGGGGGAACATGGCCCAGTTTATGACGATGATGCAGGGTGTTGTCCAAGGGCAAGAGGAGCTGCGTGCCTTAGCCCAAAGACAAGAGACCGTGATTCCACAGTCCAACCGAGCGTCGCCGGTGGGCGTGCCTGTTCATGAGAACATTAATGCTGCTGCTCCCGCCAATGACTATGCTGTGGGTGATGAGTTAAGGGGGATCAGAATCAACGGACAGCCTCTTGCTGCAGAGACTGTTAATGCCAGAGCTACCCGGGCTCCTGTTTGTCATCCTGCTCCGATTGTTGATAGACAAGAGGACATGTTCACGCTGCTGAGTGAAGATGATGAGGTTGTTGGAAGAGTCGAAGAGAGGGATCGTAAGGTGGATGCTCTTGCTGAGAAGATAAGAGCCATGGGATGTCAGAATTCCTTGGGTTTTGATGTGACCAATATGGGCCTGGTAGAGGGGTTGAGGATTCCCTACAAATTAAAAGCACCCTCTTTTGACAAGTACAATGGTACTTCTTGTAACACCCTTCTAAAATACCCCAAAAAAATTAATTAAAATAATAAACATATAATCAGAGTAATAGTGCACCAAGGGTGTCACACAACACATTCCACACCATTTAAACAATATAACCATCATGCTCTTTTATTTAATTTAAATATAAAGTATTTGCACAATTACGCAGCGGATAGAGATCCACTCAATCATGCAAAACATGTAACATCACATGTAATTTAGTTCAACAACAACAACAATAATAGTCAAAGTTTTCCCGCCCGATGTTACATCTATCAGAGCATGACCCACTAGGGAGACTACACTAGACTCCAAGCATTTGCTTCTACTCAACTCATTTCTCGTTACCTGAAAAATAGTTGTAAGGGTGAGTTCCTCAATCAATATAATAAGCATTATAAAACAACATGAAATGCCAAGTAATTAACACATCAATCACCCTAATTGCAATACACATTCAGTAATAGCTCATTGGCTTAAACATCATACTCAACATCAATATACATACCAGTATAATCTCAAATCATACTTAACAACAACACAACACACGTATAATATTGGAACACATCCATTCATATTATACGCCATACATATTTTTATGCAATGAGACTCTACACATGCGGTACCGACTATTCTTGAACATATAGTTCAAGCTCACCGATCCCTCCAGATACGGCTACTAAGCTCACTAGTCCCACTCATTTGAGACCTAGTGACTCACTCACTAATTCCTCACCATGGGAATTAGCTACAGCCCCGAAGGCTAGACCATGCACACTAATCATCTAGTATGCAAACATCAACAACAAACCCACAATGGTCCACTCACTAATTCCTCACTATGGGAATTAGCTACAGCCCCGAAGGCTATGCCATGCATGCTAATCATCTAGCAATGCAACATCAACAATAATTCAAGAATAAACATATGCTCACACTCTGAGCCATACAACAGTCCATTCACACATACATGCATAATATATACATTCACAGCATCATGTACATCATTATACATCATCAATCTTTCATCACATAAGCATGTCAGATTATGCCAAACAACAACCACAATATTAGTACATTTCAATATTGCATATACTGCTCAAAACAGCGGGAATTTATCCCTATTACACCATAGGCAACATAGGCCAACCCTCAATTAGGTACACCACGTTTAAAAACAATAATTTTTCACTCTGCAACAGTGTTAACCGGTTAACGCCCTGGGTTAACCGGTTAACGCAGGCAAAACTCACTTTCTGGCAAAACGCAACAGCGTTAACCGGTTAACGCCCTGGGTTAACCGGTTAACGCAGGCAAAACTCAATAATTTCACATTTCAATACAGTGTTAACCGGTTAACACCCTGGGTTAACCGGTTAACGCAGACCAAACAACAATTCCTGCGCTAACACACGGCAGAATGCAGAATTCTGCCGTTGGAGGACTTCCGGACCTCCGATTCCGATTCCGTAAAAAGCTATACGATCGGGAAATCATTACTCACACAAATACCGATTTAATTTCAACTTTCAGCATAGTTCATCCAACAACATTTCAACATTTACAAATCCAATTAGGGTCAAATTAACGGCTTATCACTACCCATGACATATTATCCCAAAATACCCATTAATCGACGATAAACCCCCCTTACCTTAACAATCCGGCAAATCTTTGAGCTTCAAGCCTTTCCGTTCTTCAACCTTTGCTCTTCAGCTCCTTTCTCCTCTTCTCTGCCCTTTTCCCTTTTCACGATTTTCTCTGCTTTCACGTGAAATGTTTTTACTCCCCATGGGCTTTTTCCTTAATTCCAACTTATATATATTTCCAAATAATAATTATTATTCCAAAATAATAATAATTCAAAAATAATAATAATAATAAAATTTCCAATTATTTAATTAAATTAATAATTAAATTATTAACTCAATTCAAATAATATTTTATTATTATCGGGGTGTTACAACTCTCCCCCACTAAAAGAGTTTTCGTCCTCGAAAACATACCTCAAGCGAACAACTCTGGATAAGACTCCTTCATCTTACTCTCCAGTTCCCAAGTCACGTTGCCACCTGCTGGTCCTCCCCAAGCTACCTTCACCAAGGCAATCTCTTTACCCCGCAACTGCTTCAACTCTCGATCCTCGATCCTCATAGGTGATGTTTCAACAGTCAGGTTATCTCTCACCTGTACATCATCTATTTGGACTACATGCGACGGATCATGAATGTACCTCCTCAACTGAGACACATGAAAAACTTCATGCAAATTCGCAAGCGACGGCGGTAAGGCGATACGATAGGCTACTTCTCCTATCCTCTCCAAAATCTGATAAGGACCAATAAATCGAGGTGTCAACTTCTTCGACTTCAAAGCTCGACCAACACCAGTTATCGGAGTGACGCGAAGAAACACATGCTCTCCCTCTTGGAACTCAAGTGACTTCCTCCTCTTATCGTGATAACTCTCTCTGACGACTTCTGAGCAATTCTCATCTTCTCCTGAATCATCTTAATCTTTTCCGTAGTTTGTTGAACAATCTCCGGTCCAACCACAGCACTCTCACCGGACTCATACCAACATAAAGGTGTCCGACATCTCCTACCATACAAAGCTTCAAATGGTGCCATACCAATGCTCGAATGAAAACTATTGTTGTAGGTAAACTCAATCAAAGGCAAATAACAATCCCAAGTACCTCCTTTTTCCAAAACACAAGCCCTCAAAAGATCCTCTAGTGACTGAATCGTCCTCTCAGTCTGACCATCAGTCTGCGGATGATATGCAGAACTCAATCTCAGCTTAGTTCCCAAAGCCTTCTGCAAACCTTCCCAGAACTTCGATGTAAATCTAGGATCTCTGTCCGAAACAATACTAGACGGAATACCATGCAAACTTACAATCTTCTCAATATGCAACTCAGCTAATCTCTCTAACGGATAATCCATTCTGATCGGAATGAAATGAGCCGACTTCGTCAATCTATCCACGATCACCCAAATGGCTTCAAAATTCTTACTTGTCCTCGGTAAACCAGAAACAAAATCCATACTGATACTGTCCCACTTCCACTCTGGAATAGCCAACGGTTGCATTAGTCCAGACGGCTTCTGATGCTCAATCTTTGACTTCTGACAAGTTAAACAAGAATAAACAAAACTCGCAATTTCTCTTTTCATTCCCGGCCACCAAAATAACTTCTTCAAATCATGATACATCTTCGTAGCTCCAGGATGAATACTTAAGCCACTACGATGTCCCTCCTCAAGAATACTCTTCTTAAGCTCAATAACATTCGGAATACACACCCGACTACCAAATTTCAAAACACCATTCTCATCAACTCTGAATTCACCACCTCGACCTTGATTCACTAAAGTCAACTTATCAACCAAAAGCATATCGGATTTCTGACCCTCTCTGATCTCCTCCAGAATCCCACTCGTTAACTTCAACATTCCCAATTTAACACTGTTGTGAGTACTCTCACACACCAAACTCAAGTCTCTAAACTGCTCAATTAAATCCAATTCCTTAACCATTAACATAGACATATGTAATGATTTCCGACTCAATGCATCAGCCACTACATTTGCTTTACCCGGATGGTAATTCAAACCAAAATCATAATCCTTCAGAAACTCTAACCATCTCCTCTGTCTCATATTCAGCTCTTTCTGATCAAACAAATACTTTAAACTCTTATGGTCACTGAAAACCTCAAATCTTGATCCATACAAGTAATGCCTCCACAACTTCAAAACAAACACTACAGCTGCCAACTCTAAATCGTGCGTCGGATAGTTCCTTTCATGAACCCTCAGCTGTCTCGAAGCATAAGCTATAACCTGCTTATTCTGCATCAACACACCACCCAAACCCAACAATGAAGCATCACAGTAAACTTCAAATGGTTCCGCCGAACTCGGTAACGTCAAAATAGGAGCAGTAGTCAACCTTCTCTTTAACTCTTGGAAACCTTCCTCACATTTTGAGTCCCAAACAAACGCTTGCCCCTTTCTAGTCAACATCGTCAACGGTAACGCCAACTTAGAAAATCCCTCAATGAACTTCCTATAATAACCAGCCAAACCAAGGAAACTTCGAATCTCGGCAACAGACTTCGGAGCTTCCCACTTAGATACCGCTTCTATCTTAGAAGAATCAACAGCAACACCACCTCTTGAAATCACATGACCAAGAAAACTAACTTCTTCTAACCAAAATTCACACTTAGACAGTTTAGCAAATAACTGCTTTTCTCGCAGCACTCCTAAAACCACTCTCAAATGCTCAGCATGCTCTTCTTCAGATTTCGAATACACCAAAATGTCATCAATAAACACCACAACAAACTGATCCAAGTACGGATGGAAAATCCTATTCATGTACTCCATAAATACTCCAGGCGCATTAGTCACACCAAAAGGCATTACAGAATACTCATAATGTCCATACCTCGTTCTGAAAGCAGTCTTCTGAATATCCTCAGTTTTCACACGTATCTGATGATACCCAGATCTCAAATCTATCTTGCTGAACACACTCGCACCAACCAACTGATCCATCAAATCATCAATCCTCGGCAAAGGATACCGATTCTTGATCGTCACTTTATTCAGTTGCCTGTAGTCCACACACAACCTCATAGTACCTTCCTTCTTCTTAACCAACAACACTGGTGCACCCCACGGTGACACACTTGGACGAATAAACTTCTTATCCAACAAATCTTCCAACTGACTTTTCAATTCAGCTAACTCAACAGCAGACATACGGTACGGAGCCATCGATATCGGTCTAGTACCAGGTACCAATTCAATCGAGAACTCAACTTCACGCTCTGGCGGTAACTCATTCACTTCTTCCGGAAACACATCAGGAAAGTCACCTACCACTGCTAGATCACGAATCACCAGTTTATCTTTAGCCTCTAAAGTCGCCAACAGCATAAACAACTCTGCCCCATCTGCCACTTCCTCATTCACCTGCCTGGCTGATAGAAACAGACTCTGCCCTTCCTCAATCTCAGGAAATATCACCGTCTTATCAAAACAGTTGATATAAACTCGGTTAAACACCAACCAGTTCATACCCAAGATAACGTCAATCTGCACTAATGGAAGACACACAAGGTCTATCCCAAAATCTCTACCAAAAATATTCAAAGGACAACTCAAACAAACCGAAGTAGTAGTCACTGAACCCTTTGCAGGAGTATCAATCACCATACTTCCACGCATCTCAGATATCTCTAACTTAAGCTTCACAGCACAATCCACAGATATAAAAGAATGAGTAGCACCTGTGTCAATAATAGCTATAAGAGGAAAGCCATTAATATAACACGTACCTCTGATCAAACGATCATCTGCAGAAGTCTCAGAACCTGATAGAGCAAAAACCTTGCCTCCTGACTGATTCTCCTTCTTCGGCTTCGGACACTGGGGACTGATATGACCCAACTCTCCACAGTTGAAACAAGTTACAGTCTTCAATCGGCACTCTGCAGCCAAGTGACCACCTTTCCCACACTTGAAACACTTCATCTCAGCACTGGTACACTCATGAACACGATGTCCAACCCGACCACATCTATAACACTTAGCAGGAGCACTAGAGTCTCCCCCACTAGGCCTCTTCATCCCACTCTGCTTCTGAAAACCTTTGCCAGCTGCATACGGTTTTCCACGATCCATCTGATTCTTACCCTTCCTATCAACCCTCTGCTGATAGCTCTCTGCTCTAGCCTTGGAATCCTGTTCAAAAATTCTGCAACAGTCAACCAAGTCAGAAAACACCCTGATCCTCTGATATCCAATAGCTTGTTTGATCTCAGGACGCAACCCGTTCTCAAACTTCACACATTTCGAAAATTCTCCAGCAGCCTCATTATAGGGAGTATAGTACTTTGACAGCTCGGTGAACTTCGCAGCATACTCAGTAACCGACCTGTTACCCTGCTTCAATTCCAAAAACTCTATCTCTTTCTTTCCTCTGACATCTTCTGGAAAATACTTTCTCAGGAACCTTTCCCTGAACACAGCCCAAGTGATCTCAGTATTCCCAGCAGATTCCAACTCAGTGCGGGTAGCAACCCACCAATCATCAGCTTCCTCTGACAGCATATGTGTACCGAACCTGACCTTCTGGTTATCAGCACACTCAGTTACTCTGAAGATCCTCTCGATCTCCTTCAACCACTTCTGAGCACCATCTGGATCGTATGCTCCCTTGAACATTGGAGGATTGTTCTTCTAGAACTCACTCAGTTGACGAGCAGCTCCCATTCCTACAACATTTGGATTCCCTCCAAGTACTCCAGCCAGCATACCCAGAGCCTCAGCAATCGCAGCATCATCTCTACCTCTTCCAGCCATCTCTATTCTGAAAACCCAACAAACTAAAACAATAAGTACTGATAGGGTTACACAACACCCATCCCATACAGGGGAAACAGAATAATTACGACTCGACTCGACCGACTATGCTCTGATACCACTTATGTAACACCCTTCTAAAATACCCCAAAAAAATTAATTAAAATAATAAACATATAATCAGAGTAATAGTGCACCAAGGGTGTCACACAACACATTCCACACCATTTAAACAATATAACCATCATGCTCTTTTATTTAATTTAAATATAAAGTATTTGCACAATTACGCAGCGGATAGAGATCCACTCAATCATGCAAAACATGTAACATCACATGTAATTTAGTTCAACAACAACAACAATAATAGTCAAAGTTTTCCCGCCCGATGTTACATCTATCAGAGCATGACCCACTAGGGAGACTACACTAGACTCCAAGCATTTGCTTCTACTCAACTCATTTCTCGTTACCTGAAAAATAGTTGTAAGGGTGAGTTCCTCAATCAATATAATAAGCATTATAAAACAACATGAAATGCCAAGTAATTAACACATCAATCACCCTAATTGCAATACACATTCAGTAATAGCTCATTGGCTTAAACATCATACTCAACATCAATATACAATACCAGTATAATCTCAAATCATACTTAACAACAACACAACACACGTATAATATTGGAACACATCCATTCATATTATACGCCATACATATTTTTATGCAATGAGACTCTACACATGCGGTACCGACTATTCTTGAACATATAGTTCAAGCTCACCGATCCCTCCAGATACGGCTACTAAGCTCACTAGTCCCACTCATTTGAGACCTAGTGACTCACTCACTAATTCCTCACCATGGGAATTAGCTACAGCCCCGAAGGCTAGACCATGCACACTAATCATCTAGTATGCAAACATCAACAACAAACCCACAATGGTCCACTCACTAATTCCTCACTATGGGAATTAGCTACAGCCCCGAAGGCTATGCCATGCATGCTAATCATCTAGCAATGCAACATCAACAATAATTCAAGAATAAACATATGCTCACACTCTGAGCCATACAACAGTCCATTCACACATACATGCATAATATATACATTCACAGCATCATGTACATCATTATACATCATCAATCTTTCATCACATAAGCATGTCAGATTATGCCAAACAACAACCACAATATTAGTACATTTCAATATTGCATATACTGCTCAAAACAGCGGGAATTTATCCCTATTACACCATAGGCAACATAGGCCAACCCTCAATTAGGTACACCACGTTTAAAAACAATAATTTTTCACTCTGCAACAGTGTTAACCGGTTAACGCCCTGGGTTAACCGGTTAACGCAGGCAAAACTCACTTTCTGGCAAAACGCAACAGCGTTAACCGGTTAACGCCCTGGGTTAACCGGTTAACGCAGGCAAAACTCAATAATTTCACATTTCAATACAGTGTTAACCGGTTAACGCAGACCAAACAACAATTCCTGCGCTAACACACGGCAGAATGCAGAATTCCGCCGTTGGAGGACTTCCGGACCTCCGATTCCGATTCCGTAAAAAGCTATACGATCGGGAAATCATTACTCACACAAATACCGATTTAATTTCAACTTTCAGCATAGTTCATCCTACAACATTTCAACATTTACAAATCCAATTAGGGTCAAATTAACGGCTTATCACTACCCATGACATATTATCCCAAAATACCCATTAATCGACGATAAACCCCCCTTACCTTAACAATCCGGCGAATCTTTGAGCTTCAAGCCTTTCCGTTCTTCAACCTTTGCTCTTCAGCTCCTTTCTCCTCTTCTCTGCCCTTTTCCCTTTTCACGATTTTCTCTGCTTTCACGTGAAATGTTTTTACTCCCCATGGGGCTTTTTCCTTAATTCCAACTTATATATATTTTCCAAATAATAATTATTATTCCAAAATAATAATAATTCAAAAAATAATAATAATAATAAAATTTCCAATTATTTAATTAAATTAATAATTAAATTATTAACTCAATTCAAATAATTATTTTATTATTATCGGGGTGTTACACTTCTTGCCCTCTCACCCATGTGCAGGCTTATTATCGGAAAATCTCTGCTTACACCGATGATGAGAAAATATGGATGTATTTCTTCAAGGATAGCTTATCTAGAGCTTCCTTGGATTGGTACATGGAACTGAAGAGAGATTCTATCCGCTGTTGGAGGGATCTGGGTGAGGCCTTCTTGAGGCAGTATAAACATAATATGGACATGGCGCCGAGCCGGACTCAGCTGCAGAGTCTTTGTCAGAAATCTGGCGAGAGCTTCAAGGAGTACGCCCAGAGGTGGCGTGACTTGGCTTCAAGAGTACAACCCCCTATGCTGGAGAGGGAACTTACTGATATGTTCATCGGTACTCTACAAGGTGTCTTCATGGACCGGATGGGGAGCTGCCCATTCGGTAGTTTTTCAGATGTGGTGATATGCGGAGAGAGGACAGAGAGTTTGATCAAAGCTGGTAAAATTCATGATGTTGGGTCCTCGTCTTCCAAGAAGCCGTTTGCTGGGGCACCCCGTCGGAGAGAGGGTGAAACTAATGTTGTTCAACACCGCAGAAATCCGAACAGAAATCAATATCGCCAGGTTGCTGCTGTGATAATTCCGACACCTCAACCTCGTCAACAGCAACAACAGAGAGTTCAACAACAACCGCCACAACAACAACAACAACAACAACAACGTCTGTATCAGCCGAGGCAGAGGATGTCTGATCGACGTTTTGACCCTTTACCAATGACCTATGCTGAGTTACTACCTGAGTTGCTCAGACTAGGGTTTGTTGAACTGAGGACAATGGCTCCGTTGACAAAAATACCACCTGGGTATGATGCCAACGTGCGTTGTGATTTTCACTCTGGTGCACCGGGGCACCACATTGAGAACTGCAGGGTTTTCCATCATAAAGTCCAGGACCTGATTGATGCCAAAACTATCAATTTTGCTCCTGTACCGAATGTTGTAAATAACCCAATGCCGCCGCATGGTGCTCACCGAGTGAATAGTATCGAAGGGGCAGAAGCTGAAGATCTGGTAGTCAGTATGGAAGACGTTCAGACTTCTTTGTTGGTTATAAAGGGTCGTTTGCTGAGTGGGGGTGTATACCCGGGCTGTTGTGAGAGCTGTGTTGATTGTGCTGAATCAGAGAATGGTTGTGCTTAGTTGAGGGCTGGTGTCCAGGGTTTGATGGACGAAGGCAGTGTGCAATTCAGTCGGGCCGTTAGAGATCGTGGATCAGTGTCGACTGTCACTATCTATTTCAAACCGTTTGAAGGACGTGGCCAGAGGGTTGTTAATGCGCCTGTAACAAGTGGTACTCCAGTTACCATTCCTGCACCTGTAACTGCCAGTAATCCGACTACAATTGTTGCGCCAGTCAGAAGGGCTGTTGATAGTAGGGTTGTGCCATGGAGGTATGATAACGCCTATCGCAGCAACAGAAGGGCTGAGAATCAGGCCAGGCCAGTTAATCAGGCGCCTGTGACGATTGGTGTGCCTAGTAAAACTCATGTGGTTGTGAGTCCCGTTGTGGACAATGTTGGTGGACCAGGAGGTTTTACTCGAAGTGGACGTCTGTTCGCTTCGCAACCATTGAGAGACATCAATGCCGAGGCTCTCGCCAAGGCTAAAGACAAACAGGCTGTGGTTGACGAAGAACCAGCTCAGAAGGAGGTGCCTGAGGGTTCATTCGAGAAGGATGTGGAGGAATTCATGAAAATAATCAAGAAGAGTGACTACAAGATCGTAGATCAGCTTAATCAGACTCCGTCCAAGATTTCATACTCTCTTTGCTTCTGTGCTCTGAGGCACATCGTGACGCCTTGTTGAAAATGCTGAATATGGCTTACGTGCCTCAGGAAATATCCGTCAACCAACTGGAGGGTGTGATTGCCAACGTGAGCACCAGGCATGGTTTGGGGTTCACTGACCTAGACTTGACGCCTGAGGGATGTAATTATAACAAGGCCTTGCATATCACCATGGAGTGCAAGGGTGCTATTTTGTCTCACGTGTTGGTAGACACTGGCTCGTCGCTGAACGTGTTGCCCAAGCAGATTCTGAAAAAGATTGATGTTGAAGGGGTTGTGCTTACTCCGACTGACCTGATTGTTCGTGCATTTGACGGATCCAAACATTCTGTGTTTGGTGAAGTCACCTTGCCGGTGAAGATAGGTCCGGAGGTCTTTGATATCATCTTCTATGTTATGGACATTCAGCCCGCGTACAGTTGTTTGTTAGGGCGTCCATGGATCCACGCAGTTGGGGCAGTTTCATCAACTCTCCACCAAAAGTTGAAATATGTCTGGAATGGTCAGATTGTGACCGTGTGTGGCGAAGAAGATATTCTGGTGAGTCACCTGTCCTCTTTCAAGTATGTAGAGGTGGATGGCGAGATCCATGAAACTTTATGCCAGGCATTTGAGACTGTTGCTCTCGAGAGGGTGGCATTTGCTGATCAGAAAAAGCCGGGTGCTTCAATTGCGTCGTATAAGCAGGCCAAGGAGTTTGTTGACTCTGGCAAAGCTGAAGGCTAGGGCAAGATGGTGGATTTGCCTATTGTCGCAACCTGAAAAATACAGTGCACGAAAAAAACAACCGGCGAAAGAAAAAGACAGAAGAGTCGCCACCGTGCGTTATTCATCCCAAAGGAGGGAAAGGAAACGCTCGAAGTAAACCTGGAAAAGGAAAGGACAAGACGGGGTCTCGCAACCAAATCTTGGGTTCGGGAGTCGGTTATGCGAAGGGAAGGTATTAGCACCCCTACGCATCCATAGTACTCTACGCGATCCACTTTTGTGGTTTTCGTCTAAAGGGTGTGGGTTTACCTAATGTGTTTATTTACTAAAAAGGTTAAGAGAAATGACTCGCGCGGATGTCGCATCCACTGCATACGTATCTCATCTGAATATGAGAATCAGAGTCTTCGTAGCTCGGCTGACCTATGGGTTGGGGGATGTGTTTTGGACGAACGACGTCACTACGCAATCTACCGGATGCTCGACCTTTGGAGACTTACTCGCCTGTAGTAGAAGGAGTAAACGTGTGTTATGGGTTTAGGGTTTGGGATGCTCGAGGGCAAACAGGCAGTCCTTGACGAAGGAACCGCGCTACATGTGGGGATATGAATACAAAACACAAAACATGTATCTCAAAGTAAAATGCCACCAAGGGGCTCAAACATTGCCTCCTATCGAGGTCTTCCAGCTAAGAAAGCGATAAAGTACGAGAAAAGGAAAAAATTACCACACGGATAAAGATCCGAAGTTACAGCAATTAAAGGATTAGCAACCCTGAGATCCTTCCAAGCTAACATCATCAAAGAAAGTGGGTCAGTACAGGTAATCGGAATGAACCTCCAGGGGGTATCCCACAAATAAAGTGGGAAACCACGCAAGTTATCCCTGATTGGAGAGCTTGATTGAAATTGAGTTGCACCCGTGAGGTTTACAAAACAATCTTTAGGGTTTATGTGAGGCGGAGTGAACTTCTCAGGGCTGCCTGAAGGTCGCTGCAGAGTAGTTCCCAGGTTTCCTTCTCTCAAAATCTTTCTCCAGTAAATCTCCCAGTGTAACTCCAAGTGTGTTTTCCTCTACTGAAACTTCAGTATTTATAGACTGATTTTCGTGGGTAGTGGGCTCAAATGAGGGAGACCCAAGTCCAAAAAAAATTTGTTATATTTTATTTATTTATTTAATTAATTTTATTTTATTTATATTTTTTTCGTTTTTTTTTTTCAGGAAAAATGAAGGGTAAATTTTGGGGTATTACAGCTGCCCCTATTCAATCAATTGGAGACCCGGAAATAAGATGGCAGCTGCTTTCGTACTTTCGAGGTATCAAGGGATTGAATACAATAAAAGCCCAAACATTTGCACTGAAGTGAAGTGAAGTAACAATGTCTGTCAGAATCGGCAAAGAGGTGGTCTTGAAAGAAGAATCCGTCTGGTACGGTGAGAGTCAGTCTGAATACCGAAAAAGAATGTTAACTTGGATACCAAAATAAATGGTAACACAGAAATAACCATGGCCTGAATGCCGCTCATCAGTCTGAATACTGGAAATGACTTCGATCTGAACATCGAGAAACTGGCCTGAATGACACAAGTCGCATTGACCTGAACGTCGGAAACTTCTTCGATCTGAACATCGGAAAGACTTGGCCGGAATGCCACTTCGATCTGAATATCGGAAAACTGGCCTGAATGCCACTTCGATCTGAATATCGGAAAACTGGCCTGAATGCCACTTCGGTCTAAATACCGGAAACTGGCCTGAACGCCACTTCGATCTGAATATCGGAAATTGGCCTGAATGCCACTTCGGTCTGGATACCGGAAAACTGGCCTGACTGCCACAAGTTGCATCGACCTGAACGTCGGAAACTTCTTCGATCTGAACATCGGAAAACTGGCCTGAATGCCACAAGTTGCATCGACCTGAACGTCGGAAACTTCTTCGATCTGAACATCGGAAAATTGACCTGAATGCCACAAGTTGCATCGACCTAAACGTCGGAAACTTCTTCGATCTGAACATCGGAAAATTGGCCTGAATGCCACAAGTTGCATCGACCTGAACGTCGGAAACTTCTTCGATCTGAACATCGGAAAATTGACCTGAATGCCACAAGTTGCATCGACCTGAACGTCGGAAACTTCTTCGATCTGGACATCGGAAAACTGGCCTGAACGCCACTTCGGTCTGAATACCAGAAACTGGCCTGAACGCCACTTCGATCTGAATATCGGAAATTGGCCTGAACGCCACTTCGATCTGAATATCGGAAATTGGCCTGAACGCCACTTCGATCTGAATATCGGAAATTGGCCTGAACGCCACTTCGATCTGAACATCGGAAATTGGCCTGAACGCCACTTCGATCTGAATATCGGAAATTGGCCTGAACGCCACTTCGGTCTGAATACCGGAAAATTGGCCTGAATGCCACTTCGGTCTGAATACCGGAAAAACTTCATGCCTGTCAGCATCGGCAGAAATATGGAAAGAAAATAGAGGCGACGCATGGGCCAATGACACTTGTTGGGGATAACCAAGGTGGGTCATGAACAATCTTCAGTTTGAGTACTGGAAACAACTCCTAGCTTATCACTTGGGATACCGAGAATGTTTTATGCTTACATGCGTATGTTTGAATCTTTCAATGGCGTAATGCTCCATGAAAATGGAAATGCTATGCGATTTGGGAGGATGCAATGCAATATGATTCTACATGCAGGGATGCGAAATACTGGGTAGAATGCCAAGCTGAGGCAAGAGGATCTGCTGGGGAAATGATCACCATCTTCTGGACCCTGGCAAGGCTGCTGGAGATGCACGGTGCAAAGAATTATGTGGGGAAATGACCCGCCACACGGTGTTCTAGCAATGACTAAATGCCGAGATTCAGACTGGGGAGAGAACGACACTGAAAACCTGCTGTTAGGGAAAGCGATAGTGGTTCTGGCAACCACGATCTGCGAGAGATGACTCAGCAGGGGAAGCAAACACTGATATGGTACCGAGGTTCTGCTTCAAGGAAAGAAAACATGGATCTGGCATTGGGATTATCGATCTGGCCTCGAACTCTAAGGAGCAGCCACTTCTGCTGGGAAGATATAGTCTGGCACTGTCAACTCCGCTGGGGATATATAGTCTGGCACTGTCAACTCTACTGGGGAGTGTATGTCCTGAAACAAACGCTTGGGGAAGTACAGTGGTGAGAACCTGCCGGGGATTGAAGAATCCAACACTCTGATCAGCTCTGCAGGGATAAGACACCGGATTCGTCTGTTGGTGACTTCACTGGGGAAGATATTCACGATCATCTGCAGGGGATTTTAAGGAAATGCCCCGAGGGTACCTGTTCTGAATAGACGATCCAAAGCACTTAAAATTTACAGCAATTTTAAATGTTTATTAAACATGTACTTGTAAAGCCCTTATGTGTCATGATGCAATGTTTATCAAAAATTCGGACGTCATTTTTTGCAAACAAAACAGTAAAATGAAAATGAAAACAGAGATATACTGAATAACATGATTTTATTGATTGACTGGCCTCTTAATAGGCATTTACATCAGGAAGCAATCCCTGGAAAGAGGTAATCGCACAAAAGATAAAAACAGAAATTAATCTAATGGCAATGTGAAATGGATTTCTATTGGGTTCCAATTCTGCTATGACTTGCTCGTCTTCAAGATCCTCCAGATGATCAGCCTTCTGAAAAGGTGATTGGACTGTTTCCTACCTTTCGAAAATTTCCAGTCATCGACATGAGGTGAGATTCAGAACTAACTCAGAACGCAGTCATTCGCTTAATCCCTAACTTTTGCCTGGATCGCCCTTTTCGGGTTTTCAATCCACCGGGATACCCATTTTTGCCTAAGTTGCCTTTTCAGGTTTTCAACTTACCGGGTGTACGATCTTTTCATTTTTAATCTCTAATTTTTGCCCGAACCTTTTCATTTTCTTGGTTCGTCTGGATGCCCATTTTTGCCTGGACTATTCTTTTTACTGTCCAGTGGGTCTATTTTATGCGAAGTATTTTTTAACTGCGTCTGAGTTCACAGGGGAAGTGAAGTTTTCACCATCCATAGTTGCAAGCATTAAGGCCCCACCATCAAAAACCTTGGTGACAATATACGGTCCATCATAGTTAGGAGTCCACTTGCCCCTGTGATCTGTCTGAGGAGGAAGGATCCTTTTCAACACTAAATCTCCGACTTGGAAACAACGAGGACGCACTTTCTGATCAAAGGCTCTCTTCATCCGACTCTGATACAACTGCCCATGAAAAATGGCTGCCATTCGCTTCTCTTCGATTAGACTCAACTCATTGAACCTTGTCTGAATCCATTCGGCTTCGTCTAACTTGACATCCAACAAGACTCTTAGAGAAGGAATCTCCACTTCAACAGGTAGGACTGCTTCCATACCATACACCAGGGCGTAAGGGGTTGCCCCAATCGACGTACGTACTGAAGTACGGTTCCCATGCAAGGCGAAGGGTAGCATCTCATGCCAATCTCTGTACGTTACGACCATCTTCTGCACAATCTTCTTTATGTTCTTATTTGCCGCCTCAACAGCGCCGTTCATCTTAGGGCGGTAAGGGGAAGAGTTGTGATGCTGAATATTGAAGTTCTGACACAACTCCTTCATCATTTTGTTATTGAGATTAGAACCATTATCAGTAATGATTCTTTCGGGAATCCCATAGCGACAAATGATTTCTTTCTTGATGAAACGGGCAACCACATGTCTGGTGATATTCGCGAACGACGCTGCTTCGACCCACTTGGTGAAATAGTCGATGGCAACAAGGATGAAGCGACGCCCATTTGAAGCAGTCGGCTCAATCTTTCCAATCATGTCAATGCCCCACATAGCAAACGGCCACGGCGAAGTCATCACATTCAGAGAATTTGGCGGCACATGCACCTTATCAGCATAAATCTGGCATTTATGACACTTCCGAGCATATTTGAAGCAATCTGATTCCATGGTCATCCAATAATAACCCGCTCTTAACAATTTCTTAGCCATTGCATGTCCGCCGGCATGAGTACCGAAGGAACCTTCATGAACTTCCTGCATTAACATGTCCGCCTCATGTCTGTCCATGCATCTGAGCAAAACCATGTCGAAGTTCCTCTTATACAGCACATTGTCTTTGTTCAAGAAGAAACTTCCTGCCAATCTTCTCAAAGTCTTTCTGTCGTTGTTGGATACCCCTGCAGGGTACTCTCGATTCTTCAGAAAGCACTTGATATCGTGATACCAAGGCTTGTCATCGACTACCAGTTCAGCAGCAAACACATATGCGGCCCTGTCAAGGCGCATCATATCGATCCTGGGAGCATGGTTCCAACGAATTACCTTGATCATGGAGGATAGAGTAGCAAGTGCGTCTGCCATCTGGTTCTCATCACGAGGTATATGATACAATTTTACTGTTGTGAAGAAAGTCAACAGTCTTCTCGTGTAGTCTCTGTAGGGGACCAGAGTGGGCTGGAGAGCATTCCAATCACCATTCACTTGATTGATCACCAGAGCTGAATCTCCGAAGATGTCCAAAGTCTTGATTCTCAAATCAATGGCTTGCTCAATACCCAAGATACAGGCCTCGTACTCAGCTTCATTATTTGTGCACTCAAAAGTCAAACGAGCGGTGAAAGGTATGTGCGCACCTTTCGGAGTTGTAATGACAGCGCCAATTCCACTTCCTCTAGCATTGACAGCCCCATCAAACAACAAAGTCCACTTTTCATTTGGATCAGGTCCCTCCTCAACAACTGGCTCTTCACAGTCTTTCATCTTGAGGAACATGATGTCTTCATCTGGAAAATCAAACTTCATCGGCTCATAATCATCAATCGGCTGCTGAGCAAGATAGTCTGACAGAATACTCCCTTTGATGGCTTTCTGGGATGTATACTGGATATCATACTCTGTTAAAATCATCTGCCAACGGGCAACACGTCCGGTGAGAGCCGGCTTCTCAAAGATGTACTTCACTGGATCCATCTTAGAAATCAACAAGGTAGTATGGTTCAACATATACTGTCTCAGTCGGTGAGCAGCCAAAGCCAAAGCACAGCAAGTTTTCTCAAGCTGCGAATATTTGATTTCACAGTCGGTAAACTTTTTGCTAAGGTAGTATATGGCATGCTCTTTTTGACCAGACTCGTCATGCTATCCCAATACACACCCCCATCGAGTTCTTGGTCACTGACAGGTACATTATCAGAGGTCTCCCAGGAACTGGAGGTATAAGGATTGGACGTTTCTGTAGATACTCTTTTATCTTCTCGAAAGCCCTTTGACAATCTTCATTCCACCTGATAGCCTGATCTTTCCTCAGCAATTTGAAAATTGGCTCACACGTGGTTGTCAGGTGAGAGATGAACCTTGCAATGTAGTTCAACCTCCCTAAGAAACTACGGACTTGCTTCTCTGTTCTTGGCTCTGGCATTTCCTGTATCGCTTTTACTTTGTCGGGATCCACCTCAATCCCTTTTCCGCTAACAATAAAACCCAACAATTTTCCCGATCTCACCCCGAAAGTGCACTTGTTCGGATTAAGTCTCAGTTTGAATTTCCTCAAACGCTCAAACAGTTTCTGCAAATTCACCAAATGTTCTTCTTCTGTCTGAGATTTGGCAATCATATCGTCCACATAAACCTCGATTTCATGATGAATCATATCATGGAACAGAGTCACCATAGCTCGTTGATATGTTGCTCCAGCATTTTTCAGACCAAACGGCATCACCTTGTAGCAGAAGGTGCCCCATGGGGTTATGAAAGTTGTCTTTTCCATGTCCTCTGTTGCCATCTTGATTTGGTTATAGCCAGAAAAGCCATCCATGAAGGAGAATAACGAGAACTGAGATGTATTATCCACCAAAACTTCGATGTGAGGTAATGGGAAATCATCTTTAGGGCTAGCTCTGTTCAGATCCCTGTAGTCGACACACATCCGTACCTTTCCATCCTTCTTAGGTACTGGGACGATGTTTGCAACCCATGGCGGATAATTGGTGACTGCTAGAAACCTTGCATCCAACTGCTTTTGCACTTCTTCCTTTATCTTGACGACCATCTCTGGTCTTGTTCTTCTGAGCTTCTGCTTGACCGGAGGACAACCTTCTTTGAGAGGCAAGCGGTGTACCACGATGTCTGTGTCCAGCCCAGGCATGTCCTGATAAGACCAGGCGAAGATGTCAACGTATTCTTGCAGCAATTCAATCAGCCCTTTCTTCAAATTGTCTTCTAAAGCAGCCCCTATCTTGATTTCTCTCTTGGCGTCCTCGGTGCCGAGATTAATCACTTCAACAGACTCTTGATGCGGTTGAATAACCCCTTCCTCTTGTTTTAATAACCTGGTAAGCTCTTCAGGGAGTTCACAGTCTTCATCACCCTCTTCTTCAGCTTGAAAGATTGGATTTTCAAAGTCGAAACGAGCCGTAGCAGAAACGTTATCAATAGGATCCGGTGATGTGCATCTGCATGAGTGATGGTATGTGCTTATGAGTGTGAACAAGAAGTGAAAACTAAACAAAACATTGCCATTTTTTTTTATTTTGAAAAACTGCAAAAATAGAAAGACAGGGAACAAAATATTTGAATGCAAAAATACGTCATTTATTTATGATAAAAATGCAAGTGTCACATAGATGGGCCCTACAATGAGTCATTACGCCCTGGGCGGAACGTAAGACTTGGACATGCATGAATAAACAAAGAAAATTACTCTTCAAGAAGAGTGACATGGATAATCTCTTCGGAAGACCAATTGTTGATGACTTCACCCGGGATCTTCGGACGCACCCAGTTGTCGATGTCACAATCACTATCCTCATCTTCATTGTTGACCGCAGAGACCTCACTGGGAATCACAAAATTAACAGGAACAACATCTGCGAATTCATCAGTAGCATCTTCAAACCCTTCTTCCTCAACCCCTTCCACAAACTCTTGGACAGACAAATCTTCAACCTGGAGGATACCTTTGTCGAGCAAGGCCTGGATACCCTGCTGTAGCTTCAAACAACCTCCACTCTGAGTGGCACAATCCGAACAACCCTTCCCACAACCGGGGAAAACATCGGCCTTCAGCAAGCATCCTTTGATATCCAACAATGGAGTCTTCAACTTCAACACATCCTTAATGGACTTGGCTTTTCCCTCTATCATGTTAACGTTCGCACCACCATGTTGGGGCATGGGATTGTTAACGACATTCGGAGCCGGTGCGAGGTCGATGCCTTTGAATCTATGAGGTCTTGAACTACGTGCTTAAAAGCTTTGCAGTTCTCAATATTGTGGCCAGGTGCCCCAGAGTGGAAGCTACACCTAGCGTTGGCGTCGTAACCCACCGGAAGTCTACCAATAGGAGGAGCCAGAGTGCGCAGTTGCACAAGTTGTAGTTGTTGAAGACTAGAAAGCAACTGAGCGTACGACATTGGAAGGGTGTCGAAACGCCGGTCCATCATCCTTTGCCTCTATTGATAAGCGGGTCTGTTACCCGGTTGCTGCTGCTGTTGATACTGAGCTGGTTGACGTTGTGATTGTTGTTGTTATAGTGGCGCTGCAGCTGGAATGGTCACAGCCGCAACATACGGTTGCTGATGATAATTCTGAAAATTATTCCTCCGGTTATCCCTGTTCTGATAAGAAGATATGGCATTTGCATCCCCTTCTCTCCTCTTCTGTCCCTGAATGAACGGCTTCTTCACCCCTGATGAGGATCCACCTCCACTCTGGCTCTTATAGGTCTTTAGGTAATTCTCCACCCTTTCTCCCGTAGAGACCACATCAGCAAAGTTGGAAGCATTGCACCCCACCAGACGCTCCAGATAAGGTCCAGGCAGCGTATTCATGAACATGTTGGCCATTTCCTTTTCCAACATAGGAGGCTGAACACGGGAAGCTGTATCCCTCTAGCGTTGAGCGTATTCCCTGAAGCACTCATTGCTTTTAAGAGACAGATTCTGAAGTTGAGTTCTGTCCGGAGCCATGTCTGCATTATACTGATACTGCTTCACGAAAGCCTCTGCCAAATCCCTCCAGCAACGGATGTGGGCTCTGTCCAGCCTCATATACCATTCCAAGGATGCCCCAGCTAGGCTATCCTGGAAGAAGTACATAAGTAGCTTCTTGTCATCAGAGTATGCAACCATTTTACGGAAATAGGCTTGCACGTGAGTTTTGGGGCAAGAGCTGCCATGGTATTTGTCAAATATCGGGACCTTGAATTTCGGTGGCACTCTCACACCTGGGACCAGCCCCAAGTCAGCAACATCTACTCCCAGAAGATTCTGTCCTTCCACTGCTTTCAACCTCTCTTCCAATCTTCTAAACATGGGGTCCATGCCAAAGTCTTCCTGAAGCAAGGGGAACTGATCATCCTGACCATCCTGAATGGGTTATTGATCTAGGTTGACATGCGGGATCGGGATAGGCCCCGGTCCATTGGGACCATTAGCCTCTCCAGCTGGAGGATCAGCCAACGTCTCCGGTTGAGTAATAGGGGGATCCCTCTGCACCAACAATCTAAGCTCCTGCTGTCCTTGAGCCACCCCTTGAACCAAATCCATGAATTGATTCATGCGAATCTTCATCTCGGCGAGCTCTGCTTGTAGGCTCTCCATCGCTCTCTGTTGATTCCTTCGGGTACCGTATCGGTGAATGCCTGAGTCAGCTATCCTGCTAGTGGGACACCAAACAATATGAGAACACTGCAGCGGTACCTGTTATGCAAGATATGACAATTAATATGTAAATGCAATGCCACGTTTATCAAATCCAAAAGGTATTCTACCCCCTTGATTCCAGTCTCACATCAGGCGAATAGTGCAAGAAGACTGAGTCATGGATAAACTTTTGAGATCAAGATGCAACAAAGGGAAACCAACATACAAATGAGTTCCAGGAAAGGGGCCTTAGCCAAAAGTACATCAAAAGAGGATCCCCATAACAAGCCTGTGGATTATCACTACACAGCAACAAAACAAAAAGTAAAGGGAGGAACATAAACCAGGGATCAGCCTCCTGTATACAACCCATAAGGACTGCTCCTCACTTCATCCAATAATGCCACCGTGTCGGGATGATTTAGAGATTCTGTCAAATGCCGGATAAGCAGATTCCTCTTGTGAATGATCCCATCCAGTTCGTTGATGTGCTCTCTGTAGTAATTCCCATCATCTTCTCTGAATACCTCTTCAAGTCTGGATTTCTTCAAACCTGCCAACACCTTGAGTTCTTCAATCTGTCCTCGAGCCTCATGGAGTTGATCTGTGATGTAGCCATTAGTAGAACGGGCGCACAGAAACTCATTGTTTTTCCCCTTCAGCAAAGTCGTCAATTTCTCTATCTGACCAGTCAGTTCGGCTACTGTCTCCTCCTCCTTTGCCTTCCGAGAAGTTGAAAATGCATCCCATTGCTCCTGCCACCCAGCTAATTTACCATGAGCATTTACTAACTGCTGCTTGACTCGCCTCAACTCAGAACTGGATGATCTCAAGGCTTCGTCTGTCTTCCTGAAGAAGTCCACCTCCACAGCAAATTTCCTCTCTGCTTCCTTTTGCACTCTGACGGCTTCCCCCTTCTGATATTCTGCCTCCTGGAATTGATGCATACAGTCTTGCAACTTCTCACTTAACTCTGAGTTCTTGGTTTGAAGTCCCTCCATGGCACTCTTCAACTTGTCGTACTCCTCTCGGCTCACCATTGTTGACTGCTCAGGAGTAGGTGGATACAAAGGTTCTTCAATAGGGAACGGCAGACCAAACTCTTCGACTCTTCCTTGAAGCCACTCTTCATACCGAGGGTAAGTTCTACAATCTCCTTTTCCAAGGACGGTTCTTCCTCTCTTGATCACCTTGAGCCAGGCCTCAGCTGCCTTACGGGATACCGTCAAATCAGGCGAAGAATGGAAAAACAGAGATTCTTCCACATCCTTTTCCAAAAGGCGGAGTTCTTAAAGCATATCCAAACTGTCTAACTGCTAGAGAAGGATTATAGTTGATTCCTCCTCTTCTTCCTACCAACGGAACATTTGGGAAGTTCCCACAACTATGAATAATATCTGCCCGAAGCAAGCTCCGGTCGGACCACCAAGGAATATCTTCAGCTCTCAACCCCATCAATCTCTTCGACCAACTCAACGAGTCCTTGACATTAACGAACACTCCTGATTTGGGTAGGTGAGAACTGAACCACTTATAAAACAAAGGCACACAACAATTCAACAATCCCCCTTTTCTATTCTTATTTCTGTGGTGCACTGAATGAAAGAAATCTCCTAGCAAGGTCGGTACTGGATTTCTCAACACGAAGAGGCGTATTGCGTCCATGTCCACAAATTTGGCGACATTAGGGAACAAGACAATCCCATACACACAAAGAGCCAACACAGCATTGAAACCCCTCTGGTTACCGTCTTCCAGCTTCTTCTTTGCTTCTCCCAGTAAGAAACTCAGATGAAAACCACTAACTTCTCCCTTCTGACACATATTAGCCTTCCAGACTGATTCCTCCAAATATGTGGCTGAAGCAACCATGCTGAGATCGGGCAGAAACTCAGAACTGTAGAACAATAACTGTGACCTGATAGGAACTCTGAGAAAACTGGCAATCTCCTCCAGAGTAGGGACCAAGATATAATCTGGGAATGTGAAACACCTCAATGGAGGGTCATAAAACTGTAGCAGTGTGAATAGGGCGTCATGTTGATCTTTGGAAAGAACCGTGACGAAACTTAGAATCAGACCGTAATCCTCTCGGAATCCTTCTAGAGAACCAGGATCCATTAACTGCATCAACTGTTGGATGGGCTCCAGACAGACCACCGGAAACTTGTAGGCGACAAGTCTCTTTCGGCCAATATCCATCTTAAGAGAACCAGAAAAACTCCTACTGGAATCAAGAAGAAGATGTAAATGAAGGTGAGAAAAACAAGAAAGGGGGGGTTTGAATTGTTTGGAAAAATAAGCGCTTTTTCAAAATGAAAAACACACAATGATTTTATACTGGTTCGCTTATAACACAAAGCTACTCCAGTCCACCCGGCCAAGGTGATTTCGCCTTCAACAAGGACTTAATCCACTTAATCTTGAAAGATTGATTACAAACAACGTATAAGAGAAAGATCTCTTAGTCCTCTCAAGTATACAGACTACACAGAGTCACTTGAGGAAATAAACAAACAATAGATAAAAGATTTATGTAATCTAGAGTGCTTCTAAGATAAGCAAGTATTACAATAGTAAGAACAAAGTGATTCACGTTATAAGAAAAAGCTTCGTGAAGATTTAGAGAGCAAGAGTGTTTTCTTGAGCGTTGATGTTTCAGTATAATTTTTCCTTGTATGTGTTGTATCCTGAATGTTGATTTGCAGTCCTTTATATAGATCAGTGAGGTAGTAGTTGAAACTGATGAGTAATAAAATGAATTTACGCCATAACATAAATAGCTTCTGCAGGATAACTTTCTCTCCTTGAAATGACTACTTACCACATATAGTATCTTCTTTATTGAAATTGGAGATTAACGTCTCTTTCTGTATTAGGAAATCCATTTGCAAACCTTTACTTGACTTTAACGTTACTCTTTCATAATTAGCAATTCCATAATCAGAGTCTTCGTGTATCTGAGAATCTTGGAGTCTTGCTTCTGATGTTGATCTCTTTTGAGTTCTGATGGATTCTTCAGATAGTGCTGATAAGTTCTGGAGTTTAGAGATAGCGTTGATCAGAGTCAGAACTTCTAGAGCTTACTTCTTGTTCAGATGCTTCTGATACTTTGCTGTTTTGCTCAGAGTTAGACTTTCTTGAACGTGTTTCTACTTCAGATGCTTCTTATCTTCTGATAATTTGTATCTGATCTGGTTCTGTATCTGATGACATCATCAGATTTCTTCCTTCTTTCTTTAGAACCCTGCACACTTAGAAACTTTTCGTTAGGGTGCCATTTTTGGTTTCATCCTTTGTTATCATCAAAATCAAGGAATCTGTTGTAGAATAATTTTTGTTCTTACAGTAAACCCCCTTGAAATGGATAAACATGTGTTAAATGATATGAATGCAAATGATGTGATGATGTGAATGCAGTGCAGTGGTATGTCAATCAGGATTGCTGTATCTGCTTGAACATCTGTCGGGTTACACTGTCTGAAGAGAAAAGCACTGAGGAGTATAATACAAGATCAAAGCTCTGCTCCAGAAAACCGGGTTGGTTGGAGGTTAAGGTTTCCTGAATTTAGCCCGCCCCTCACTGGTAGGTTCTAAGAACAGAAGTTCGTCAACTTCAGCCCTTCAGTCGCGAATAATACGTTTACCACTGAAGGTTTGGCATTATTACGGGATAAAAGACCTCCACTGACTCCCCTCAACAGGACATCCTAAAGCAAGTTCCCAGTCTCGGGGTCCTCGAATTGATCAGCGAGAATGCGCCCACCAGAGCTAACATAATCACGTCTTGGAGGAGAGGCCTCGACTGAGTTCTCGGGAAATGGTCACCAGAGTCGACGATTTCTAAAGGAACATCATGTCGTTACGGAACATCCGTAGGACATAATATATCCAAGAGAAACCTCGTCTGGGTGTGGTTCTTCACGAACGACTTAACGTAGCAACATGCCACGCAAGCCTCATGATCATCCACTCTAAAACCTGTGTGTACACTCAAGCCTGGGTAATGGGCTTATCTCTCGTAGAACATCCCATCCCAACAAACAAACAACAGCTCCAACAGATACAGCAGATGAATGCAAGCAAGTAAATAAATGTACAAAAGCATGAACACCCAATAAACAAGAAATCACACGAGCTAGGAGGGACTCGCTTAGGGAAGATGGACCAGCAAGAGGTCAACTTCTTGGTCCCCAGCAGAGTCGCCAGCTGTCGCAACCTGAAAAATACAGTGCGCGAAAAAAACAACCGGCGAAAGAGAAAGACAGAAGAGTCGCCACCGTGTGTTATTCATCCCAAAGGAGGGAAAGGAAACGCTCGAAGTAAACCTGAAAAAGGAAAGGACAAGACGGGGTCTCGCAACCAAATCTTGGGTTCGGGAGTCGGTTATGCGAAGGGAAGGTATCAGCACCCATACGCTTCCATAGTACTCTACGGGATCCACTTTTGTGGTTTTCGTCTAAAGGGTGTGGGTTTACCTAATGTGTTTATTTACTAAAAAGGTAAGAGAAATGACTCGCGCGGATGTCGCATCCACTGCATACGTATCTCATCTGAATATGAGAATCAGAGTCTTCGTAGCTCGGCTGACCTATGGGTTGGGGGATGTGTTTTGGACGAACGACGTCACTACGCAATCTACCGGATGCTCGACCTTTGGAGACTTACTCGCCTGTAGTAGAAGGAGTAAACGTGTGTTATGGGTTTAGGGTTTGGGATGCTCGAGGGCAAACAGGCAGTCCTTGACGAAGGAACCGCGCTACATGTGGGGATATGAATACAAAACACAAAACATGTATCTCAAAGTAAAATGCCACCAAGGGGCTCAAACATTGCCTCCTATCGAGGTCTTCCAGCTAAGAAAGCGATAAAGTACGAGAAAAGGAAAAAATTACCACACGGATAAAGATCCGAAGTTACAGCAATTAAAGGATTAGCAACCTTGAGATCCTTCCAAGCTAACATCATCAAAGAAAGTGGGACAGTACAGGTAATCGGAATGAACCTCCAGGGGGTATCCCACAAATAAAGTGGGAAACCACGCAAGTTATCCCTGATTGGAGAGCTTGATTGAAATTGAGTTGCACCCGTGAGGTTTACAAAACAATCTTTAGGGTTTATGTGAGGCGGAGTGAACTTCTCAGGGCTGCCTGAAGGTCGCTGCAGAGTAGTTCCTAGGTTTCCTTCTCTCAAAATCTTTCTCCAGTGAATCTCCCAGTGTAACTCCAAGTGTGTTTTCCTCTACTGAAACTTCAGTATTTATAGACTGATTTTCGTGGGTAGTGGGCTCAAATGAGGGAGACCCAAGTCCAAAAAAAAAATTGTTATATTTTATTTATTTATTTAATTAAATTTTTTTTTTTATTATTTTTTTTTTTTGTTATTTTTTTTTTTCCAGGAAAAATGAAGGGTAAATTTTGGGGTATTACACCTATCAAAGAGGATAAGTTTGGAATTGGCTATCAACCCTCGCAGGCAGAGCAGGTCGTGCAAGCAGGTCCGAGTACCTTTACCAGCGCTGGGCTGATGAATCACGGTGACGTCTTTGCGGCTAGTACTGAAGATGGTGACAATGATTGTGATCTCGACAACTGGGTTCGCCCGCGTGCACCAGGGGAGATGATCAACAATTGGACAACAGAAGATGTGGTCCAAGTTACTCTTCAAACAGAGTAATTTTCTTTTGTTTTTTCATTCTGCACGAAACCCTACGTTCTGCCCAAGGCGTAGTGGTTCATTGTAGGGCCTCATCATGTTTTTCAATGGTATCATTAATAAAGGACATTTTGCAAACAATTTTGTGATCCCTGTCTTTCTATTTTTGTTTTCATTTTTCAAAAAAATAAAATGGCAATGTTTTTGTTTTTGTGACTTTCTTGAATTCTTTTTCTAAAACAAAGCATTAAACATGCAGAAGTGATATCACGGAATCCACTATGAACAGTTCTGTTATGGCTCAGTATGATTTCAATAATCCCATCTACCAAGCTGAAGAGGAGAGTGAGGAAGACTGTGAACTCCCGAAAGAATTGGTTAGATTGCTGAAGCAGGAGGAAAGGGTCATCCAACCTCATCAGGAGGAGTTGGAGATTATTAATCTTGGTACTGAGGACGCCAGAAGAGATATCAAGATCGGGGATGCTTTGAAGACAGAGGTCAACGGCAGGTTGATTGAGATGCTGAGAGAGTATGTAGAGATATTCGCCTGGTCTTATCAAGATATGCCTGGGTTGGATACTGATATTGTGGTGCATAGACTACCTCTCAGAGAAGATTGTCCTTCGGTCAAGCAGAAGCTTCGCAGAACGAGTCCTGATATGGCTGTTAAGATCAAGGAAGAGGTTCAGAAGCAGTTTGACGCGGGTTTCTTGTCTGTAACGACTTATCCCCCGTGGGTGGCCAACATCGTTCCAGTGCCGAAGAAGGATGGCAAAGTCAGAATGTGTGTCGATTACCGGGATTTGAATAGAGCGAGTCCGAAAGATGATTTCCCATTACCTCACATTGATGTATTGGTTGATAATACGGCTCAATCCTCGGTTTTCTCTTTCATGGATGGTTTTTCTGGCTATAATCAGATTAAGATGGCGCCAGAGGACATGGAAAAGACGACATTCATTACACCTTGGGGCACGTTCTGCTATAAGGTGATGCCATTTGGGCTGAAGAATGCCGGTGCTACCTATCAGAGGGCTATGACGACTCTCTTTCATGACATGATGCACAAAGAGATTGAAGTGTACGTGGATGATATGATTGCGAAGTCGCAGACAGAGGATGAGCACTTGGTAAATTTGCAGAAGTTGTTTGATCGACTGAGAAAGTTCAAACTGAGGCTGAATCCGAACAAGTGTACGTTCGGTGTGCGATCCGGGAAGCTGTTAGGCTTCATTGTCAGTGAGAAAGGGATTGAGGTTGATCCAGCAAAAGTCAAAGCCATTCAAGAGATGCCTGAACCGAAAACAGAAAAGCAGGTTCGTGGATTTTTAGGGAGATTGAACTACATTGCAAGGTTTGTATCTCACCTAACTGCCACGTGGGAACCGATATTCAAATTGCTAAGAAAGAATCAAGCAATCAGGTGGAATGATGATTGTCAGAAAGCTTTTGACAAGATAAAAGAGTATTTACAGAAACCTCCAATCCTGATACCTCCAGTTCCTGGGAGACCTATGATAATGTACCTGTCAGTGACCGAGAATTCGATGGGGTGTGTATTGGGACAGCATGACGAGTCTGGTCGAAAAGAGCATGCCATATACTACCTTAGCAAAAAGTTTACCGACTGTGAAATCAAATATTCATAGCTTGAGAAAACTTGTTGTGCTTTGGCCTGGGCTGCTCGCCGACTGAGGCAGTATATGTTGAACCATACTACCTTGTTGATTTCTAAGATGGATCCAGTAAAGTACATCTTTGAGAAGCCGGCTCTCACCGGACGTGTTGCCCGTTGGCAGATGATTTTAACAGAATATGATATCCAGTACACGTCGCAGAAGGCCATCAAAGGTAGTATTCTGTCAGACTATCTCGCCGAGCAACCAATTGATGATTATCAGCCTATGATGTTTGAATTCCCTGATGAAGACATCATGTATTTGAAGATGAAAGATTGCGAAGAGCCTCTTGTCGAGGAAGGACCGGATCCTGATGACAAGTGGACACTGATGTTTGATGGGGTTGTGAATGTGAACGGTAACGGTGTTGGTGCAGTGCTTATCAATCCTAAGGGTACTCATATACCTTTTTCTGCTAGATTGACTTTTGACGTCACCAACAATGAAGCTGAGTATGAGGCTTGTATCATGGGGATAGAAGAAGCCATTGATTTAAGGATCAAAACTCTTGACGTTTATGGAGATTCCGCTCTAGTGATCAATCAGGTCAATGGAGATTGGAATACCAACCAGCCGCATTTGATTCCTTATAGAGATTACACCAGAAGAATACTGACGTTCTTCAAGAAGGTGAAGTTGTATCATGTCCCTCGGGATGAGAATCAGATGGCTGATGCTTTGGCTACTTTGTCTTCGATGATCAAAGTGCATTGGTGGAATCATGTGCCACATGTTGCGGTGAATCGACTCGAGAGGCCTGCGTATGTGTTTGCAGCCGAGTCTGTTGTTGATGAGAAGCCGTGGTATTATGATATCAAGAACTTCCTCAAGAGCCAGGAGTATCCTGAAGGTGCGTCGAAGAATGACAAGAAAACTCTGAGAAGGCTGGCTGGAAGCTTTTACTTGAATCAGGATGATGTGTTGTACAAGAGGAACTTCGACATGGTCTTGCTCAGATGCGTGGATAGACACAAAGCAGACATGTTGATGCAGGAAGTGCATGAGGGTTCGTTTGGTACCCATGCTGGTGGTCATGCAATGTCGAAGAAATTGTTGAGAGTCGGTTATTACTAGATGACTATGGAATCCGATTGTTTCAAATACGCTCGGAAGTGCCATAAGTGTCAAATCTATGCTGATAAGGTGCATGTACCACCAAGCCCTCTGAATGTTATGAATTCGCCTTGGCCGTTTGCCATGTGGGGGATTGATATGATTGGGAAGATTGAGCCTACTGCTTCGAATGGACATCGCTTCATCCTGGTTGCGATTGATTACTTCACCAAATGGGTGGAAGCAGCTTCCTATGCTAATGTTACCAAACAAGTGCTTGCCCGGTTCCTCAAGAAAGAAATCATCTGTCGTTATGGAGTTCCTGAGAGAATCATCACTGACAATGGTTCGAATCTCAATAACAAGATGATGAAAGAGCTTTGTAAAGATTTCAAGATTGAACATCACAATTCTTCTCCGTATAGACCAAAGATGAATGGTGATGTAGAGGCGGCAAACAAGAATATCAAGAAGATTGTGCAGAAGATGGTCGTGACGTACAAGGATTGGCATGAGATGCTGCCTTTCGCTTTGCATGGGTACCGTACCTCAGTACGTACGTCGACCGGGGCAACCCCGTACTCCCTTGTGTATGGTATGGAAGCAGTCCTACCTGTTGAAGTGGAGATTCCTTCTCTTAGGGTTTTATTAGATGTTAAGTTGGATGAAGCCGAGTGGATTCGAACAAGGTTTAATAAGTTGAGCCTTATTGAAGAGAGACGGCTAGCAGCTGTGTGCCATGGGCAGTTGTATCAGAGAAGGATGAAGAGAGCCTTTGATCAGAAAGTGCGTCCTCGAAGCTATCAAACTGGTGATCTAGTTTTGAAGAGGATCCTTCCTCCCGGTACAGATAACAGGGGCAAGTGGACTCCTAATTATGAAGGTCCATATGTTGTGAACAAGGTTTTCTTAGGTGGAGCCTTGATGCTTACAACTATGGATGGTGAAGATTTTCCGTCCCCTGTTAACTCAGATGTAGTCAAAAAATACTTCGCATAAATTGACCCGCTGGACAAAAAGAATAAAAGAGTCCAGGCAAAAAAGGGCATCCCGGCGAACCAAAAAACAGAAAGAAAAGGTTCGGGCAAACGTTAGGGATAAAAATGAAAAGAATTTGTACACCCGGTAAGTCGAAAACCCGCAAGGGCGGCTTAGGCAAAAATGGGTATCCTGGTGGATTAAAAACCCGAAAGGGCGATCCAGGCAAAAGAGGGATTAGAGCGAAGACTACAATTTGAGTTATCTGTACCTCATCGCGCTTCGTCGTCTTCCATCTCGAAAGATATGATCGGTCCAGTCATTCTTCTCAGAAAGCAAGGAATTCGGGAGAAAACTGATAATCTGTGAGTTATAACAGAATTGGGAAATAGTGGATGCCGTATTCACATTGCCATTAGGATAGATTTTTCCTTTTGTGCGCAATTACCTCTTTCTAGGAATTGCTTCCCGATGTATTCGCCTTTTCAGGCCCATTTTCAATCAATAAAAGTCGTTATTCAGATAAATAGCTCTTTTGTTTTTATTTTACTATTTTGTTTGCAAAAACGTCCGAATTTTTGATAAACATTGCATATAAAAACATGAAGGCTAAACAATAACGTGCAGAAAGATAAAACATTTGAAAATCATTTTGAATGTTGAGGACACTCGAGCGTATCTTGTCCATGCAACCCCTGGGGCATGTATGTTGTGCTGTTTTGCAGGTTGTTATCTGTAAAGACGATTCCCCAGCAGGTATTTCCCCAGGTGAGTTCCCCACTGAGTCAGAAGGACGCTTATCCCCAACGGAGGTATCAATGGAGTAGTTCCATTCCCCAGCAGTCGGGTTCGAAGTACTGTTATCCTCAGCGTGGTCGTGAGCGCTTATCCCCAGCAGTGTTGTGGATGTCTATCTCCAGTATCGAGTCTGGTGTACTACTTTCCCCACCAGAGTATGCTTTTCCTCAGCAAGGTTATGGCCCATCCCCAACATGATCTGGTGTGTTATCCCCAACAGAGCTGCTTTCCCTAGCAGATCTCCCGAGCAGGGGTTTGTGTTGATGGTTTTCCCCAGCAGGTTCCCCGAGTGGATCAGGTCCGGTAAAAGTTATCTCCAGCAGAGTTTATCCTACCTGTGGATTGGAGGAGTTTTCCCCAGCGGAGTAGCGTTTGTTTCCCAAAGCAGAGTTTATCCTACCTGTTGGCAACTCTCCCCAGCGAAGTCGCCTTGTTTAATTCCTCAGCGAAGTCGTCTTGGTTCGTCCCCAGCGAGTTGCCTTGTTTGTTCCCCAAGCGGAGTCCCCGAGTGGATTGGGATCCTTTCCCCAGCAACAGTTTTATTTCTCCAGCATGAGTGAGAAGTCGGTGCTCTCCCCGCAGAGTATTCCTCAGACAGAGTCTCCCCACAGAGTTGGAGTATCTGATTAGTTTGGCTCCCCAGCCGAAGTTTATCATTTTGCATTTTTGCATGTAGTAATCATTGCATCCTCAAAATCGCGTAGCATTTCCATTCAATATGGAGCATTACGCCATAGAAAAATTCAAACATATGCATTCATATGTTGGAACCAATCAAACCATATCCCCGGCACGTTTGCTACAGTTGCTCCTGACAGCATTCAGGGTTGATATTCCCTAGAGAGGTTTATTTCCTCACCCGTCTGCGAACAGAAAGCTTGATTCTCCCCAGTGGGATCTCCAGCAAGTGTTTAGCCTTTCCTCGACATTTGTAGATGTCATATTGTGATACCGGTCAGTGTCAGGTCAGCACCCGCGTGTGTTATTTCTTTGGTGTCGGTAAACATCATCTTTCGATGTTCGTAATACTCTTATCTTCCCCAAGCAAGAGTCTCCTTCTCCGTTGGCGTCGATAAACGTTGAGTTTTTCCTAGTTGTCCGTTGACATCTAGTTGTACTTTCCCCAGGTCATCCGTCGATGTCTGGTCACCTCTCCGTTGGTTTCGATAAACGTCGAGTTTTTCCTAGCTGTCCGTTGACATCTAGTTGTACTTTCCCCAGGTCATCCGTCGATGTCTGATCACCTCTCCGTTGGTTTCGATAAACGTCGAGTTTTTCCTAGTTGTCCGTTGACATCTAGTTGTACTTTCCCCAAGTCATCCGTCGATGTCTGGTCACCTCTCCGTTGGTTTCGATAAACGTCGAGTTTTTCCCCATCGTCCGTTGACGTTTGGTTGTGATTAGCTTTTCCCCAGTAGGGTCTCCTTCTCCGTTGGTGTCGATAAACGTCGAGCTTCTCCCGTTCGTCCGTTGACGTCTGGTCGAGTCTTTCCCATTCATCTGTTGACGCCTGGTCTCCTTCTCCGTTGGTGTCGATAAACGTCGAGCTTCTCCTTCTCTGTTGGTGTCGATAGACGTCGAGCTTCTCCCTTTCGTCCGTTGACGTCTGGTCGAGTCTCCCATTCATCCGTTGATGTCTGGTCACCTCTCCGTTGGTTTCGATAAACGTCGAGTTTTTCCTAGTTGTCCGTTGACATCTAGGTGTATCTTTCCCCACAGGTCATCCGTTGATGTCTGTTCACCTCTCCGTTGGTTTCGATAAACGTTGAGTTTGTCCTAGTTGTCCGTTGACATCTAGATGTATTTTACCCATTCATCCGTTGATGTCTGGTTACCTCTCCGTTGGTTTCGATAAACGTCGAGCTTCTCCCTTTCGTCCGTTGACGTCTGGTCGAGTCTTCCCATTCATCCGTTGATGTCTGGTCACCTCTCCGTTGGTTTCGATAAACGTCGAGTTTTTCCTAGTTGTCCGTTGACATCTAGATGTATTTTCCCCATTCATCTGTTGATGTCTGGTTACCTCTCCGTTGGTTTCGATAAACGTCGAGTTTTTCCTAGTTGTCCGTTGACGTCTAGTTGTGATTTCTATCCCCATTCATCGTCTTTCGATGTAGGGATGCGATTGTACCTTTGAGAAAATCCAAAATCCCCAATAATAAATATCAGATCCCAGTGGAAGCGCCCGTTGGTGAATTTTCCTTTCTTGGATCCCCTCAGAGTGCAAATTTCTACGGTTCTTTGGTATTCAATCCCTGTTTACCCTGAAGGTCTGACAGCCATTGCTCTCATCCGTTCGGGTTCCCAGTTGATTGAATAGGGGCAGCTGTAGCACCTCAAATTTGCACCTCCCATTTTGTACATTCATTTTCATGTTTAGGTCATTAGCATTGCATTGTCCATTGCATAGCATTGCATTGTCCTTTGCCTAGTGCAAGTCATCAGTCAAGACTGGTCAGGAGATCCAGTTGTGCAAGCAAGCAAGTGCATTTCCTATTGAAGCAAAGCCCTAGGGTTGGTTCAATGAGTTCATGAGACTTAAGGATCATTTTGAAGTGGTCTGGCCAAAGGTTGGATGTTCAAAGCTCATCAGTCAAGATGCAAGTCATCTGAAACCCTAGAAAGTCAACCAAAGTCAACTGCCAATTCAATCATGGATTTGAAGGTGGGAGATGGTTAGAGAGGCCTCATTCATGTCCATACAAGTTTCATTTGACATTTCAAACATCAACATTGAAGGATTTGAGGTCAAATGAAAACTTTTCAAAAATAGTAAGTGACATGTAATTTGAAATTGCCAAAAATGGAAAGGTTTTCTCCTCAAGATTACATCATCAAGAAAGCTTCAAATGAAATTTTGTCCAACAGGAAAGTTGAAGATCTTGCTCTCTCCTTTCCAAAAAGTCCAAGAATATGAATTTCTCATGTATGGTTGAAAAGATATGGATCAATCATTACTAAGTGAATTTGAACTTCAAGAATGCATAACTTTCAAACCATAAGGCCATTTGAAGTGGTTCTTTTTGTAACATTTCTCTCTTGACATGCACTATCCAAATCATGCATCATAAGCCATGCATTTTGATCACAAAAATATTTGACTTTTCATTTGAATTTTGGAGGGAAAGTTTAAATTCAAAAATTATGCATTGCTTTCACTTCCCGCCACTTGTATTAGCTTCAAAATAGAATTTGAATTGATTTCCAAGCTAATTTCGAGTACTGTAGCATTGGCATGCATGCATAAGGGGTGAATTGGCAAATTGGCATTACACCTTCAATTTCACTAATCCATTTGCATTGCTTAATTGTGATTAACAAACAGGATTAAGGCATCATATAAAAGGAAAAGCATAACAGAAAATGAGATTAACACATCATAATTCTCAGATCTAGATCCATTTTCACAATTTTCTTCATTTGGTTCTCTCACTTTTTCATCAAATTTCTTCATAAACATTGCCTTGTTCTTGATTAATCCTTCATCCACAAGCATTGAAGAGCATTTTGAAAGCAAGATTCGAAGGATTTCATGCAGATTTGAGGACTGTTGAAGCTCACATCCATCAATGGCAGTTGGATTTTTTTGGCCAGATCGTGCAAGATTAAGCTATCATCCTTCCTCCAAATCATCATACAAGAGCTGAGGAAGAACTGTTTGTGCTTAGCAAGGCTTGGATCAACCTGTTTCACTTCTGCATTTCCATTCAGGTCAGAATTCGACTCTCATGATTCATGAAATTGTTGTGTGCTTAGGATAGATCTTTGAACGTGGAGTATGCTGAGCTTTGTTTCATTGATTTTCATGAAGTAATGAAGTAGTTATGGTGATTATAAGTTTGATAGGAGAAACTTCTTTCGTTCGAATCTTTGAACATAGGTCGAATTAGCACAATCCAAGCCTTGATCCGTGTTGTATGTTGAAAGATGAATCCATTGGTGTGCTCATTATGAATTTCTGTGCACATGTGTTCTTGAGCTCAAGAACACGATGAATATGGATGAATGCGCTAGGGTTTCTGTTTCCAGGCTGTGTTTGATCCTTGAAGCGTGTGTTTGTATGCGTTTTCCTGTTCGTATCCATGCATTGGCCCACGCTAGAGATTACATGGCGTTTTGATTGGATGCTGTTCGTTTGCACTGCCACATGGACTTAATGAAACGGTGTGTTTCATTAGGAAACGCGCCACTTTCAAATTGGTGCTCACTTCGAATCCCAGCCGATGCACATTTCCAAATTGCCTTTGCCTATTATTTCATATTTCATGCCATTCATGTATATGCTTCATCATGTTTTTTTTAATTTTTTCTTCACTTCCAAAAATCATAACTTCATGATTAATGATCCAAATGACCTGGGAATTTTTGCATGATGTTCCTCATCATGTCTAGTATTTTATGAGATTTTTTCCAGAAATTGTGCACGGTTGCAAAATATTTTGGCCTAGGGTTTGTGTATGCATGTCCAATTTGTACCTTGCTTGCCATTTGCTTTATGAAATGATGAGTTTTAATCCAATGATTGTGAAATTTGGTGTGCTTAGACTAGACATCTTGCAGGACATTTTGGTGTTGAGTTTGCATTTTTAGCATTTATGGTTGTTGAGATATGATCTGGTTAATGTAGGTGTGACAATGTGTGTCACACCATTGCTTGCTCAATTTGATGATTTTCTTTTACATGCCAAATAAATTCCAAATGAATTGATTTTCTGTATGGTGATTCTTCTGGATGTTAGAACTGATCATGAATTTTCGTGGAATGTTTGGATTCATTTCTGATTTGTTTGAGATTTTCCTTGCTGGTTAGTCATGTTTGAACTTTTGAAGAGTGTTGAAATTCCATGATTTGTGAAATGCTGGTTGTGTATCATATGAACTTGAAATTTTGCACATTGATTCTAGACATATTGAAGTTTGTTGTGGCTTTGATTGGAGGTCTTTATCATGTTTGAATTCTGTTTTAGGCTTGTGTTAAGTTGATGTAGCATTTTGTGTCTCAATTGAGCTTGTTTGTGCTTGCCTTGCCTTATGGAATTTGATTGCCATGCTTAAACTTGTCCAAATGCCTTGATTTTTGGTGTGTTGATTAAATGATGTGTTCTGGTTAGCCATGATTTTTCTGGGGATTGATTGAATCATTTTGGAATTAATGTGGATTTGTTTATTCTGTTGCTTCAATGGGCTTCCAACTTGTATGCTTTGCCTTATTTGACTTGTGAAATGATTTTGGTGCATGATATGGATGTGGAACATTTTGGATGATGTTCTTATTGGATTGAGGGTGAATCATGTCAATTTTCATGTTCTGTTTTGAATTATTTCTCCCTCTTTGACCCTAGGCCTTGTCCTAGTGGTTGGTGCTTATGTTTGAGCTTTGTTTTCAGGATAAGGAGCATATGGTCATAAGGGAATTGATTCATTTGCTTGAGTTGGACTATTTGGTTGATGATTAGCTAATCTTGACTTGTTTTGTAGGTGGCTTTTAGCTCCTTTGAGTTGAGCTTGTGCCTTGCACATTGTTGCCTTGCTTGTTTGATTGTGTACAGTTAACTGTTGACTGTTGAACTGTTTGTTTGACCTTTTTGAGTTGTGTACTGACTGAGTTAGATTGTTTTCAGGTACATTAGTTGCTTAAGTTCATTGTGAACTTGCTTTTTCTTTGCTTGGTTGCATAAGCATTGAGGTATAACTTCTCTGACTTCATGTAGTCTGGAAGACCTGTCCTGTTACTTGGGCAGGCACCTGTCTGAAGTCCTCCTTAAGAGGCAATGCTTGTGTTTGTTTATCTTTGTGCCAAGCAGGAAAAGACCTTTGATAAGGCAATTGGCAGATAAAAGAGATTTGTAGTCCATCTCCTTCTATTCAGTGTGTCATCCCTTTGCTCACATTACATGTTGATGCATTGTGGATCTTAACCCAAGATCTGTTGAGTCAGTCACATGTGGATAGAAGAGTTCCTGCTTTCTGAACTCCCACACCTTCTATTTGAGTCAAGCTCTCCCAGGCCAGGGATAAGAGCTGTGAGGCACACCCCTCACTTTCCATTTCATCTGCTTCACCCTAACTCTCAATGTTAGGGTTAAGAGCTAATATCACCCGATGCCAGTTGCCTGTGTTTCACAGCCTAACCTTGTGTGAGCCCACTTTGTTTGTATATAGTGTGTGCTATTTGTGTGATTGATTGCTCTGCCTGTGTTGTTTAGGTTTACCTTGCTGCCTGTGCAAGTTAGATAGAAACCTTGACCTAGGACCATGGTGAATTTGCATGATAACTAGTAGGCTCGAGTTAGTCTCCCTTCTAGTATGTCATTTCCCAATCTCTGGTTAGGCTAGTCCTTTGTCCCTGCGTAGGGGAACTACGTCGCCCTGATCCTCATACCAGATGAGGTACGTAGGCAGGAGATGGGTTGATCTCTCCGGGCGCCCTTTTGTTTTCAACCCTTTGCGTGTGTTTGTTGTGTGCTTGGAGTCCGATGTAAGTCCAGCGATTGGCATTTGGTTTCCAGTGTGGGTGTGTTTGGTTCGGAGTCCGATATAAGTCCAGCGATTGGCATTCGGTTTCCATGTTTGCCTGTTTGTGCGGAGTCTGACGTAAGTCCAGCGATTGGCAGTTGGTTTCCTGTGTGGTTTTGTTTGGCGTGCGTTAGCCGAGCTACGAGTGCTCTGATTCTTCTTTAGTCCGAGAAGATACGTATGCATAGGATGCGACATCCTAGCGAGCATATTTTCCCCTGTCCCGAACTACGTCGACTCTGATGTCTGTGCCTGACAGACTACGTAGGCCCAGGATGCGATATCCTGCCGAGTTAGTTTCTTTTGTTTTTCCTGTGTCTCTTTCAGCCAGTGTGTGATGTTTGAGCAGTTTTTAGCAACCTTTATCCTTCCTTTTGTGCGTGGATCCCGTCGAGTACGATGGGTGCGTAGGGGTGCTAATACCTTCCCTTCGCATAACCGACTCCCGATCCCATCTCTCTTTGGTCGCGAGACCATGTCTTTTCCAGGTTTACTTCGAGCATTTCCTTTCCCTCTTTTGGGATAAATAACGCACGGTGGCGGCTCTGTTATTTTGTTTTCCTGCCGGTTTTCGCGTAATGCGACACCTTTGGACTTTGAATCAAGCAATAATCAGTAAGCAATTAGTAATATCAGACATCATGAAGATCAAGGCATCAAATAAAGATAGCCATATCCAAGCATACAACTCCATAGCTAGCAATCTTCTTTGTCTTCTCATGTATCAGATGAAATACTCCTTGATCAACTCAAAATAAGGCATCAGACACAAGATCAAAATAACAGTTTTTCATCAAGACAATGTAGCAGATGAATCTAAATAAATCCCAAGACTTACATCAGATGAAGGCTCAGCTCACAGTAATTTGATCTAAGAATGTTGGCATTGGCCAAGTCCTTTTTGCATAGGGAATGTTGCCTAGTTCTAAGTCCAAAAGTTCATATCAAGATCAACAGTCCATCAAACATTTTTAGGGTTTTTGTTGTTTATTAGATGTTTTAAGGTCCTAAGACCACAAACAAAATCAAAAGGCACAAATAAAATATAATCACAAGATATGGCTCAAATGAGCAAAGTGAAAATGACATAAACATAAACAAGTTAAATGAAATGCAAATGGCAATGAGTGATAAATGACTGGAAATTAAATTGCATAAAGTAAATGACTTGAAAGTAAAGCAATATTAATAAGAGTTATTCAAATGTTAGTCAATATTAATTGAATTTTAGTGGTGTCTTGCTTTTTATTGATTAAGTCATTCTTTGGAGAACACTCAATCATCTGTTCACAAGCATGAATCCTTGAACCAAGACATCTTCCATAGGAAGAAAAAAAGGCCAAGTTTCCACATAATACCATGAAAGATGGGAGACTTACAATCTCACTTACTAGAATGCTATGTCTTTAGGGTCAAATTTAGCTCTATGTTAAGCAATCGTAATTGGACTTATGTAGAAGTCACAACTATCTGATGTCGAGCAATAAAAATTTAGGTGTTAATGCATGTTAGATATTTGTGTCGCATCCGCGAAAAACAACCGGCGGGATGAAACAAAACACAACACAGAGCCGCCACCGTGCGGTATTTATCCCAAAGAGGGAAAGGAAACGCTCAAAGTAAACCTGGGAAAAGCATGGTCTCGCGACCAAAGAGAATGGGATCGGGAGTCGGTTACGCAAGGGGAAGGTATTAGCACCCCTCACGTCCGTCGTACTCGACGGGATCCACGCTCAAAATATAGGTTAAGGTTGCTAAAACAAAACATCACACACACACACTGAAAACAACACAGGTGGGGGAAAAGAGGAGAGGGCTCGCTAGGACATCGCATCCTATGCCTACGTATCTCGTCTGGAACGAGAATCAGAGTTGCCGTAGTTCGGCTCACGCACGCCAAACAAGACACACACAAACACGGGCAAACTTGGAACCCGAACGCCAATCGTTGGACTTACATCGGCTTCCGAACCAAACAAACACAATCAGGATACGGACAGCCAATCGCTGGGCTTACATCCATATCCTGACACACAAGAGGGTTAACAAGCAAACACACACAAAAAGAAAAAAAGGTGCCCGGAGAGACCTCGCACGGTCTCCTGCCTACGTACCTCATCTGGTATGAGGATCAGGGCGACGTAGTTCCCCTGAACGGGAAAGAAATTCTAACCAGATACAAAGGGAGACACACTACTAGGGAGCTGGACTCGAGCCTAGATGTTATCATGCATCATTGCCCTATGTTATGGTTTCTATCCTAACTTGCACAGGCTGCAAGCTAATCCTAAACAGGCAAAGCAAAACACACATGCTCAATCAAAATAAAGCAAACATTCACAAGTAGCACACACTATATCCAGTCAAGTGAGGCTCAAACAAGGGTGAGGCTGCAAGAGCAAGCCAGCTGTACAGGGTAGTGTTCGCTCTTAACCCTGACATTGAGAGTCAGGGTGAAGCAGATGAAAGGTGAGTGAGGGGTGTGCCTCACAGCTCTTATCCCTGGCCAGGGAGAGCTTCAAACAAAGGAGTGTGGGTTCAGAAAGTGGGAACCCTTCTACACTCATGACTCTGACTCAACTGATCTTGGGTTAATGTCCCAATGCATCAACACAGTGGTGTGAGCAGAGGGACGACTCAACAAGAATAGTAGGGGATGGATTGCACATCCCTTGGGTTCTGCCAATTGCCTTAATCAAGGTCTTTTCCTGCTTGGGGACAAAGTTAAACAATCACAAACATCGCCTCTTAAGGAGGACTTTAGACAGTTGCCTGGCTAAATAACAAGCCAGGTCTTCCAGACTACATGGAGACAAGAGAGTCTACCTCAATTGGTTTATACAACCAAGCAGCAGCGCAAGCGAGTTCTCAAAGAACTAAAGCGACTATGGTACCTGAAATCAATCTAATTCAGTCAGTATATCAATCACAAAGTCAAAACAGACAAGATAAGAATCAACAGACAATGTATAATCAGACAATGCACTACGTAAAGCACAATCAACTCAAGTGAGCCAAGCACAAGCTCAAAGCAAGTGAGCCAAGCATCCTACAAAATAAACCAAGTTAGTTCATAACAAGCATATAAACCAAACTCAATCAACTTGCATTAATCTCCTTAAAGCATTTGCTTCTTCAACCTGAAAATCACATTCAAACATGAGAAACAAGACCACTAGGACAAGCCTAGGGTCCAAAGGAGATGAAAAATTCAAAACAGCAAGTGAAAATTAATCAAAACCAAGATTTATCAAGCAAAAAGAGAATCCAATTGGTCTAACACCAAAACTATGTACCAAATTCATTTCATATACAAAACATGCCAAACTATGCACTTTGGAAACACATTAGAGCAAATAGAATGATCACAATCAAATCAATATCAAAACAGCTCAATAAATTCCACAAAAATTCCAGCTTAAACAAAACACATTCAATGAGCAACATACCAATTTTCATGCTATTTGGACCAGAGGAAGTATGGAAATTAAATCAGGAAGTCAAGTCATGCTTATACAAGCTCAAACAATGCCACAAATCATGTGTCAACTTTAGGCAAGTGCAAAACAAAAATGGCATAAGATAAATGAACCACACCAAAGCCAAAATGAAACTAAGCATGTTAAGAATCAATCCACCAAATTCCAGCTTCATATGATAAGGTATGAGAATTTTACAAGTCATGTAAGTTGATCACTCAAGAAAAACCTAAAAATGACTAAACAACCAACAAAAATACCAATCAAATAGAAAATGAATCAACAAATCCTACAAAAAATCATGGTTAAACCTAACATGCAGATGGAATCACATGCAAAAATCCAGAGCAAAAGACAAAGTACAGGCATGGAAACAAAATTCATGAACATGGCATAACATAGTGTGACACACATTGTCACACTCAACTTGATCACATCATATCTTTCAATCCAGAAAAGAAAAATTAGCAAACTATACATCAAAATCACCAGGAAAGAGTCAAGAATGTTCATGTAAAATTTCATGAATTTCTATGGAAGCATCAAGATTTCATGATCAATATGGCAAAACATACACATAAATGATACATTCAAACTATCCCTAAGCATTTTATTTTTCCACACGTGCACAAAAATATTAAAAATCACCATAAAAAACTACACATCACAAGAAGAATGGTGAAAAAAGCCTCATCAAATTTTGATTAAAAATGAAGAAGCTATGGATTTTTGAATGTCATGGATCAAAATGAAATGGAATTGGAAAAAAGAAAATGAAATAATACAAATAATATTCAACAATGGCAATTTCGTAAATCTGAAGCGGCCAGGGCAAAACGCCGCGTTTAAATAAATGAAATGGCGCTATGTGATTGGCCAATGGAAGCGGGAAACAGAAAATTCAAACGAGGCCAGGCAAAAATGGATCAAATGCTATCTGCAGCACGTTCTTCATCAAGTTCATCACACAAATTCCAGAAAATTCATCAAGAACACAAGCAAGCAAGCAAGTGCATTTCCTATTGAAGCAAAGCCCTAGGGTTGGTTCAATGAGTTCATGAGACTTAAGGATCATTTTGAAGTGGTCTGGCCAAAGGTTGGATGTTCAAAGCTCATCAGTCAAGATGCAAGTCATCTGAAACCCTAGAAAGTCAACCAAAGTCAACTGCCAATTCAATCATGGATTTGAAGGTGGGAGATGGTTAGAGAGGCCTCATTCATGTCCATACAAGTTTCATTTGACATTTCAAACATCAACATTGAAGGATTTGAGGTCAAATGAAAACTTTTCAAAAATAGTAAGTGACATGTAATTTGAAATTGCCAAAAATGGAAAGGTTTTCTCCTCAAGATTACATCATCAAGAAAGCTTCAAATGAAATTTTGTCCAACAGGAAAGTTGAAGATCTTGCTCTCTCCTTTCCAAAAAGTCCAAGAATATGAATTTCTCATGTATGGTTGAAAAGATATGGATCAATCATTACTAAGTGAATTTGAACTTCAAGAATGCATAACTTTCAAACCATAAGGCCATTTGAAGTGGTTCTTTTTGTAACATTTCTCTCTTGACATGCACTATCCAAATCATGCATCATAAGCCATGCATTTTGATCACAAAAATATTTGACTTTTCATTTGAATTTTGGAGGGAAAGTTTAAATTCAAAAATTATGCATTGCTTTCACTTCCCGCCACTTGTATTAGCTTCAAAATAGAATTTGAATTGATTTCCAAGCTAATTTCGAGTACTGTAGCATTGGCATGCATGCATAAGGGGTGAATTGGCAAATTGGCATTACACCTTCAATTTCACTAATCCATTTGCATTGCTTAATTGTGATTAACAAACAGGATTAAGGCATCATATAAAAGGAAAAGCATAACAGAAAATGAGATTAACACATCATAATTCTCAGATCTAGATCCATTTTCACAATTTTCTTCATTTGGTTCTCTCACTTTTTCATCAAATTTCTTCATAAACATTGCCTTGTTCTTGATTAATCCTTCATCCACAAGCATTGAAGAGCATTTTGAAAGCAAGATTCGAAGGATTTCATGCAGATTTGAGGACTGTTGAAGCTCACATCCATCAATGGCAGTTGGATTTTTTTGGCCAGATCGTGCAAGATTAAGCTATCATCCTTCCTCCAAATCATCATACAAGAGCTGAGGAAGAACTGTTTGTGCTTAGCAAGGCTTGGATCAACCTGTTTCACTTCTGCATTTCCATTCAGGTCAGAATTCGACTCTCATGATTCATGAAATTGTTGTGTGCTTAGGATAGATCTTTGAACGTGGAGTATGCTGAGCTTTGTTTCATTGATTTTCATGAAGTAATGAAGTAGTTATGGTGATTATAAGTTTGATAGGAGAAACTTCTTTCGTTCGAATCTTTGAACATAGGTCGAATTAGCACAATCCAAGCCTTGATCCGTGTTGTATGTTGAAAGATGAATCCATTGGTGTGCTCATTATGAATTTCTGTGCACATGTGTTCTTGAGCTCAAGAACACGATGAATATGGATGAATGCGCTAGGGTTTCTGTTTCCAGGCTGTGTTTGATCCTTGAAGCGTGTGTTTGTATGCGTTTTCCTGTTCGTATCCATGCATTGGCCCACGCTAGAGATTACATGGCGTTTTGATTGGATGCTGTTCGTTTGCACTGCCACATGGACTTAATGAAACGGTGTGTTTCATTAGGAAACGCGCCACTTTCAAATTGGTGCTCACTTCGAATCCCAGCCGATGCACATTTCCAAATTGCCTTTGCCTATTATTTCATATTTCATGCCATTCATGTATATGCTTCATCATGTTTTTTTTAATTTTTTCTTCACTTCCAAAAATCATAACTTCATGATTAATGATCCAAATGACCTGGGAATTTTTGCATGATGTTCCTCATCATGTCTAGTATTTTATGAGATTTTTTCCAGAAATTGTGCACGGTTGCAAAATATTTTGGCCTAGGGTTTGTGTATGCATGTCCAATTTGTACCTTGCTTGCCATTTGCTTTATGAAATGATGAGTTTTAATCCAATGATTGTGAAATTTGGTGTGCTTAGACTAGACATCTTGCAGGACATTTTGGTGTTGAGTTTGCATTTTTAGCATTTATGGTTGTTGAGATATGATCTGGTTAATGTAGGTGTGACAATGTGTGTCACACCATTGCTTGCTCAATTTGATGATTTTCTTTTACATGCCAAATAAATTCCAAATGAATTGATTTTCTGTATGGTGATTCTTCTGGATGTTAGAACTGATCATGAATTTTCGTGGAATGTTTGGATTCATTTCTGATTTGTTTGAGATTTTCCTTGCTGGTTAGTCATGTTTGAACTTTTGAAGAGTGTTGAAATTCCATGATTTGTGAAATGCTGGTTGTGTATCATATGAACTTGAAATTTTGATTAAAAATGAAGAAGCTATGGATTTTTGAATGTCATGGATCAAAATGAAATGGAATTGGAAAAAAGAAAATGAAATAATACAAATAATATTCAACAATGGCAATTTCGTAAATCTGAAGCGGCCAGGGCAAAACGCCGCGTTTAAATAAATGAAATGGCGCTATGTGATTGGCCAATGGAAGCGGGAAACAGAAAATTCAAACGAGGCCAGGCAAAAATGGATCAAATGCTATCTGCAGCACGTTCTTCATCAAGTTCATCACACAAATTCCAGAAAATTCATCAAGAACACATCTCAACCAAAATGAGCAAACGATATATCAATGGATTCGTCTGAACATGTACATCAACAATATCACCATGACTTAACCTAATTCCTATCATGTTAAGCAAATCGAGCAAAAATAGTTTTCACATCCAATGTTCAAATCCAAATATCTCACTCAATTCTCAATGATTTTCAATTCTACAAGCAGCATGCTACTCTATGCACTTAGATCTACACAAGCCATATCATGATTTTGAGGATTATGGAAATCGATTTCTAACCTCTTGATGATGGCAGTGATGAATCCGTGTGCTTCCAAGCCTCTAATGCCAAAACAGATGAAAATTGATGACGTGGAAGATGATTGAAGGAGGTCTTGCAGCTCAATTGTGCACCAGGTCCAAGAATTATGAAAATGCCATAGATGAGTGAGATTGCAACAGTCACGATTCTTCAACCTTTTGGCCTTGATTTGGTGAAACAGTTCCTCAATGATACATGTAGAGAAGGATCAATGCAAGAACCAGCACAATAGAGAACGAATCTCAATGAAAATGATGAAAAAAAGTGTGAAAATTTTTGGAGAGAATTGAGAGGTTTTGGAGGGAAAGTTTGTTAGATCTCAAATTGTGAAATGTAATTATGCTTTTTCTGTTATGATTATCATTTTATACCATGCCTTAATCCACTTGTTAATCACAATTAGCAAAATCAAGTGAAATTAGCAAAATGCACTTTATGCATAAATGTCCAAAATGTCCTTTTCTAAATCAGCCAATGCAACAGTACCAAACCAGTCCAAGCAAGTTCTATTTGATGTTTATGATGTGTTGGAATGAGTTTTGTATGCAAATGCCTTGTATTTTGGAAATTCACTATTTTTCCCCCCAATTTTCAAAGTGAACACTTGAAAAATGAATTTTTGCTATGATGATTTTCAATGAAATGTGATGATGCATCATGAAATTACATGTAAAATGGAGTTTGCTCAAAGAAAGATCACCCAATTTGGCCATTCCATTCAAAAGTTATGCCCCTTTGAAAATCAACATTTTCTGAAAGTGATTTGATCATAAGTTGCCAACCACACATGAGAAATTCATGTTCTTGGACTTTTTGGAAAGGTGAGAGAAATATCTACAAATTTCATGTTGAACAAAATTTCATTTGAAGCATTTTTGGACACGTAATTTTGAGGTGAAAAACTTTCCATTTTTGGCAGTTTTCAATTACAAGTCACTTTCTATTTTTGGAAAGTTTCCATCTGACTTTATCTTCTTCATTCTTGATGTTTGAAATGTCAAATGAAACTTGTTCACACATGAATGAAGTGTCTCTAACTCTCTCCCACCTCCAAATCCATAAAATCAGGCACAGTTGACCACAGTTGACTTTTCTGACTGATAGATGAATCTGGCCATGCACTGATCAAGTTGAGCCTCAATCTTCTGGTGAAATGGCTCAACCATGGAACCCTAGCTTCCATAAGCTCAATATAACCATATGATGATCCCCATATCCATTGTAGACCCCATCTCCTTGCCAAGCCCTGATTGGCCCAATGCAGATGATTCAACTGATTAGGGTTGACCAGTGGTCAAAACCCTAATCCCAAGGTATCTGATCAATCTCTTGGATGATATCAAGACCATGATGATGATGATGTACCATTGCAACCAAGATGAAGCTCAATCTCTTTGAGAATCAAGAAACCCTAATTTGTACCACACATCCTCAGATGGTCAATGATCAATTCAATCAATGAAACCCTCAGGCTTGCATCTTAACCTCTCTTATCTTCTGACCAAGACTTAGGAGGATGACTTGCTTAATGTAGCCACATGATATGTAACATGCTAATGACTAATGACCTAAGAAATACAATGCAATATGTTAAGCTAGTCCCAAGAGAGGAGGGCAAATTTTGAGGTGTTACAGCTGCCCCTATTCAATCCACTGTGAACCTGTCGATATGAATAGCCTCAGCTTTCAGATGATCAGGATGAAGAGTGATTGAATACCAAGAACAGACGAATAATTTGCACTCTGATGGGAAAATAATTAACAGTGCCTGTCAGAATCGGCAAAGAAACCATCTTGAAGAAAAAATCCGTCTGGTACGGAGAAAGTCGGCCTGATCACCGAAACAGAACCGTCGACCTGTATACCAAAATAAATGGTAACACAGGGATAACCATGGCCTGAACACCACATCCGCTGGGGATTATCATCTCTTTTTAATACTTTTCTTGAACCCCGAAAATTTTCTCTTTTTTTCGTTTTCTTGAACCCCGAAATTTTCCTTCGCGCAAATGATCCCGGATCACTGCATTTGAACCCCGACATCTTGTTTGCCATAATAATGAACCCCATTCTCCATTTGAACCCCAGTCGCCTGACGATAACTTGTGATCGCCATTGTGAACCCCATTCTCCAGAAAATGCCGCAACATTTCCCTTTCTCCATTTGAACCCCGATTGTTGCGCTGATCGCGTAATGATGTTAAACTCATCCGAGTAACATCTTCACCATCCGGTGAAACCAAATCTCAAGCGGTATCCACGGCTTGAATTGCGCTGATCGCGTCATGATGTTAAACTCATCCGAGTAACATCTTCACCATCCGGTGAAACCAAATCTCAAGCGGTATCCACGGCTTGAATCGCGCTGATTGCATCATGATGTTAAACTCATCCGAGTAACATCTTCACCATCCGGTGAAACCAAATCTCAAGCGGTATCCACGGCTTGAATCACGCTGATCGCGTCATGATGTTAAACTCATCCGAGTAACATCTTCACCATCCGGTGAAACCAAATCTCAAGCGGTATCCACGGCTTGAATCGCGCTGATCGCGTCATGATGTTAAACTCATCCGAGTAACATCTTCACCATCCGGTGAAACCAAATCTCAAGCGGTATCCACGGCTTGAATCGCGCTGATCGCGTCACATTCCCATCTCTGTCCGACGGAAAAGTTTCTTCCAGTATCGCACTACTGGGGAAGTACTGTTGATAAAAAACGGTGCCAAACTCCTCGGAGCAACACCTTCACCCTCAGGCAACCACTTCTCAAACGATGACCACGGCTTGAGACTAGCTGATGTTTGCAATGATGATGCGTGATGATTTTTAGCGCAATGCTCCATAATTATGGAAATGCTACGCGATTTATTATGCAATATGCTATGCTATTTACATGATGCATGTATAAAAAGCATCCCCCTCAAGGGACTCTTCTGGGAAGCTCGAGACACTCTGCTGAGGAACTCGCCACCACTTCAATTCCGCCCTGCTGGGGAATATCGTTGCTGCTGGGAAAAGGCAACCCTTGCTGGGGAAAAACCTCCTTCGCACCCAATCCGCTTGGGGAATTGCTGGGGAAAGATCCACCAATACACTCTGTGGGGATACAACAGTCTTTGATTTGCTGGGGATATAAATCCCGACTCTGCTTGGGAAACCCTCACAGATACCTCCGCTGGGGAACAGCAACCTCCAGACCTGGCGACTGGGGGAAGCATCAATCTGAAACCTGCTGGGGATAACCATCCTGACCCTGCTAGGGAATCCACAGACCTTGAATCTGCTGTGGAGTTAGCCCTCACAACTCTGCTTGGAGAGATGAGGAAAATCTGGTACTGAACACCAGTCAACTCGTCGAACCCTAGCATTCACTGTTCTTATCCATTGTCAGCTTTCCAATTTTGAGAACTCCCAGACTCGTCTGGACCTTTTCTGCTCCATCATCTTGTATTCCAAACCGCTCCGCGCTCGACGGAGAGCGAACTCCTGGGATTTACACAGACTTTTCAATCTTCAGACTTTGAAGAGTCTTCTTGATTAATTCTCAAGGATCGTCGTACGTCCTCGCCGTCTTTTCACCGCTCTTCCATTCATTCGTCCCTGATTGGACTCCGTGGGGATTGTTTTGTCAAAAGCTTCCACACCACAACCTGCAAGTGAGCGAAAAATATCTAACAGCACCTGCAAAAGAGATCGTTAGATAAAATCGTGCCTCAGGTGTGTCAAGATTTCAACACTTGGGTCACTCAACCTTCCGAATAAGATTTCAAGCTTCAATCTTATAAGCATGCATTGGAAGGGATCTCCATGTCTTAAAATGCAAAGATTCTTTATCACAAACAACTGGATGTTTTTGCAATCAAAGCGGTAATGAAAAACAAAAACAAAAATTATTTGACATGAATATGCATTTTATTGATTGAAAAAGTGTGTGGCTCAAATTGAGCAATACAAAGGAAGCAATTCCTGAAAAGAGGTAATTGCGCACAAAAGGAAAAATCTATCCTAATGGCAATGTGAAACCCTTGATCTCATCGAGTTCCAACTCAGTTACACCCCATATGTCCTCAGACTCTCCGTGCTTTCTGCCTTCTGAACAAGACGATTCCGATTGATCCCTACCGGGTATTATCCGTGTTGCTTTAACCAAAGCGACGATCATGCCAGACGCAGTTGTTCGTTTCAATCCCTCTTTTGCCTGTACCGCCCTTTCGGGTTTTCAGTCCACCGGAATACCCTTTTTTGCCCAAGTCGCCTTTTCAGGTTTTCGACTTGCCGGGTGTACATTTTTCTTTTTATCCCTAATTTTTGCCCGAACCTTTCTTTCTGTTTTTTGGTTCGCCAGGATGCCCATTTTTGCCTGGACTATTTTCTTCTTTTCGTCCAGCCGGTCTCTTTATACGAAGTATTTTTTAACTGCGTCCGCATTCACAGGGGATGGAAAATCCTCGCCATTCATGGTCATTAACAACAAGGCTCCGCCAGAGAAAACCTTCTTGACCACGAATGGACCTTCATAATTAGGTGTCCATTTGCCCCTTCGATCGTTTTGAGGAGGAAGGATCCCTTTCAGCACCATATCACCTACGTGATACACCCGAGGTCGTACCTTTCGGTCAAAAGCACGCTTCATCCGCTGCTGGTACAACTGCCCATGACAGATGGCTGCCAGCCTCTTTTCTTCAATCAGGCTTAACTCTTCGTACCGGGTCCTTACCCATTCAGCCTCTTGCAATTTCACGTCCCTCAGGACTCTCAAAGAGGGAATCTGAACCTCAACCGGTAGCACGACTTCCATCCCATATACCAAGCTAGCAAGGTCGTTGCCCCAGTAGATGCACGCACCGAGGTACAATACCCAGGATACAAGCTTCATACTCAATCACACCGTCGGTGCATTCAAATGCTAGTCAGGCAGCACAAGGAATGTGGGGATCTCTTTGGCGTAACCAAAGCAGCACCAACTTCGTTTCCGTTCATGTTAATGGCCCTATCAGACATCAGAATCCGTTCGGATTCGGGGTCAGGCCCCTCCTCCAGGATCGGTTACTCTCAATCTTTCGATTAGAGCACCTCGAGATGTCCTCATCAGGGAACTCAAACTTCCTCGGTTGATAATCCTCCACGGGTTGTTGGGCGAGGTAATCAGACAATACACTCCCCTCGATTGCTTTCTGAGACGTATACTAAATATCGTATTCAATCAACATCATTTTCCCTCTTGCAACCCGTCCGGTCATTGCTGGCTCTTCAAATATGTACTTGATCAGATCCATCTCGAAATCCACAAAGTGGTATGAACCAGCATATACTGTCTCAGTCGGTGAGCAACCTATGCCAAAGTACATCAAGTTTTCTCGAACAGTGAATGTATTGTTTCACAGTCGGTAAACTTTTTGCTAAGGTAAATTACATGCTCTTTTCGACAAGACTCGTCATGCTGACACAATACCCCTCGTAGACCCCTCGAAGGCCGTTAAGTACAGATTAACAATCGTCCCTCCACAGGAGGCATCAGAATCAGAGGCTCCTGCAACTTATCATTTTATTTTTTCAATGCCCCTTGGCAATCATTATTTCACCTGACCGTTTGCTCTTTCTTTTTTCAACATCTTAAATATGGGTTCACACGTGGCTGTTTAGAGGAGATGTGAACCATGACATGTGGTTCAATCTACCTAAGAAACCACGAACCCCTTTTTCTATTCTCGGTTCAGGCACTTCTCTTATTTTATTATTATTTTTTTTTTTAAGCAGGATCAACCTCGATTCCTCTCTTACAATGAACCCCAACATCTTACCGGACCACACTCTGATAGTGCACTTATCTGAATTCAACCTTAGTTTGAATTGTCTCAACTGGTCTACTCAGCTTGGCCAGATCTGCCAGATGCCCCTCTTCTGTTTGGGACTTTGCTATCATGTCATCAACATAGCATTCAATTTCATGATGAATCATATCATGAAACAAAGTCACCATGGCTCTCTGATAAGTAGCACCGGCGTTCTACTTCTCTAGAGGACAGTCTCCTCTCCATGATAGCTTGTGCACAACGGCATCGGTATCCGACCCTGGCATATCTTGACACAATCAGGCCAATGTATCCACATGCTCTTTCCACAGGGCTACCATTCTGCTTTCGACTCGCCTCTGAAGCGGCCCCAATTTTCACTTCCGTTCTGACCTCAGCGGTACTTGGAATAACAATCTCGAATCGCTCCTCGTGCGGCTGAATCACCTTCTCCTCTTATTTCAACATCCTGGCTAATTCCAGCAGATCACAATCTTCTTCGCCTTCTTCTTCGGCATGATAGATCGGATTGTCGAAGTCATACAGAGGTGTAACCGAATTGTTATCAATGAGATCCGGAGAATTATTGTTCGAAGTCGGAACGAGACAAATCAAAAGAGAAGAAAATGAAAACAAACATTGCCATTTTTATTTGTTTTTTAAACTGCAAAAATAAATGAAAAACAGGGAGCACCGCTTTTAATGTGAAAAACATCCATTTATTTATGATGCGAAATGTTGCAAAATGAAACATGAGGTGGCCCTTACAATGGACCAATACGTTTCGGGCAAAACGTATGGCTTTCATGCAAATAAAACTGAAAACAGGAAAATATTACTCTTCCAGTAGAGTGACAGTGATGATCCTTTTAGGCCTTCCAGTTCTGGATCCCCATCCCTGGTACGCAATATCCAACCATTAAACTCGCAGACACTGTTAGTCTCTTCACCTACCGCACAGGCGTGATCCGAACCTTCAGCAATTGCACTTACCATCGCCTGACCATGCGCCGACATGGGATTAACATTAACATTTGACGACGGTGCAAAATTGATAGCCTTGGAATCCACCAGGTCCTGGACAATATGCTTAAAAGCTTTGCAATTCTCTACATCGTGTCCAGGGACATCAGAGTGGAATTCACATTTGGCATTCTCATCATAACCGGCAGGCCTCTGATCAGGTTTCAACGGAGTCAACATCCTTGGCCGCACCAATCCAAGATCCATCAACTTCTTAAACAGAACAGCATATGTCACGGGCGGCTTATCGAAATGACGGTCAATCCCTTTTCCTCTCACTTGATACCCGGCTTTCTGTTGAGGTGGCTGACGTTGCTGTCGTGCTGACTGACTACCATTAGGGGTGGTTACCGCAGCAGTGTGCTGGTAGTAACGATCCCTACCGTGTCCTCTCTGGGCATACACAGCACTTGATTCACCCTCATTCTTCCTTTGGCCATTTCCGAAGGGCTTCTTCGATCCTGATGACGAAGCGTTACCACCCTGGATCTTCCCTATTCTCAGCCAACTTTCAATTCTCTCACCAGCCACCACAATGTCTGCAAAGTTGGTGACGGGACAACCCACCATTCTTTCAGCAAAAACCCCCTGCAGGGTACCCATGAACAGATCAGACATCTCCCGATCCACCAGCGGAGGTTGCACTCTGGCAGCCAACTCCCTCCACCTCTGAGCATATTCTTTAAACCCCTCGCCATTCTTCTGAGACATACCCTGCAGCTGGGTACGACTCTGAGCCATATCAGCATTGAACTGATACTGTTTAAAGAAGGCATCGCCAAGATCTTGCCAGCTCTTGATGTCAGAAGATTTCAGCTTGGTATACCATTCCAAGGATCCTCCAGACAGACTGTCTTGGAAGAAGTACATCCAAAGCTTTTGATCCATAGTGTATGCAGAGATCTTGCGGACAAAGGCTTGAAGGTGAGTCTCCGGGAAGGAACTCCCATTATACTTATCAAATGCGGGCGCCTTGAACTTCTGTGGGATCACAATCCCCTCAACCAGCCCAATGTTTGACATATTTACCACACCGGGAGTGGCATAACTTTCAAGAGCTCTGATCTTCTCAGCCAGCAACTGAATCTCCTTATTCTGAGGTTGGGCACCATACTGACCGAACGGTTCGTTATGCATGGAGAATTGATCCGCTTCTCGGTCCTCCTCTCTGTCGTCATCAACCCCAAAGAATGGAGGGAACAGACTATCTTTCAGATTAGGACCCATCGGACCAGGTTGACCCCCTGTGGCAGCACCAAAACCACCAGCATTATTCACTACACCCACAGTTGTTCTCTTGCCACCATCTCTAGAACCACCCAGCCCCTGGTCGGAGACACCATCCAGGTTGACACCGCTGTTAGCAGCTGAGGCCCGCTCGAGCTTCTCAACTTTGTCGGCCAAAGCTTTCTGACCAACTGCAAACCCTTGCATGATGTTGATCAGTTCGCTCATCTTATCCTTCAGCTCGAGAATATCGGTATTTGGGAGATCCATCAGTCTGGGAGTATTGCGTCGAGTAAAGTATCTGTGAGGGCGTGTTGAGTGCAAAGGTACAACTCTACGAGCACGAGCAATGATTCCTGAAACAATCACGCACGTTAGAACTGATACCTGCAAAACAGCAAACAGGTTACTATGCATGAATGCAACGTCTATCCATACGAGGAAGCTTCTGTCTTTCGATTCTGGTTTCATCGAGACAGATAATATTTCGACAATAACATTCTGACATCAGGATGTCTCTCAACCCGAATCTCAATCGAGAATGTACCCTGAGTATGGATAGACGTGAGTTAGATGCCGATAAATGCAAAATATGGATGATGCTGATGCGTGAATGCAATGCACTGTGCCATCCTCCAGGTCCTCTGATCATTTGTTGCCCTGAATCATAGCCCTGATCTCTGAACCGATCACAACCATCTGAGGGAATATGTAACCACAAATCCGACTCAAGGGTTCCGAAATAAACGGAACTGAACGTACATCATCATCATCACCAGACAATCTCTGAGCAGATAACCTCAATCCTCTGAATCGGCCCGGGGAATCCTGAAATAAACGGATCCCCACTGATAAATAACTCGGACAGCACTCTGGCGTCTCTGAAACAAAGGCCCATAAATCCGACTTATAAATATGACTCTGGAACCGATAGTCACCATCTGAGTCACCGTCTGAACATGCATCTGTACGAATCACCCTCCCCTCACAGGTAAATTCTAATCAGGTTATCCTAAGGAGGATAATAGTCTCGACAATCGGGCAGAGATACTCAATGGGTTTGCCCTTTCGGGTGTGCCATTGTAGCTCCCTTAAGATCGTCTAAACCAAAGATCCGGGAAATGATCGGTCACCAGAGTCAATAGCTCAGATGAAGTGACTCAACCAGAGTGGAGTACCCCACAAAGGAAGAATTCCCTCAAAAGAACCTCGTCCGGCTTGTGGTACATCACATTGCCAAACACATGTTGACCTAACATGAAGGAGGCAACATGAGACCACACTAATCCTAGGTGTATACTCGGGCCTGGGTTTTAGCCCCACTCAGAACACCCACCCCAAAACAGAGGAACCACCTGCAGGGAGGACAGCAACATGATAGCATGATGCATGCAAATATTTATGCAAATATATACACAATCAGAATAATAAATGCAATAAATAAAGCGGCACAAGCAACCTAAACTATCCTAGAACGCTAGGAGAGACTCGCTTAGGGAAGATGGACCAGCACAGGTCAACATCTGGTGCCTTTCCCCAGCAGAGTCGCCAGCTGTCGCATCCGCGAAAAACAACCGGCGGGCTGAAACAAAACACAACACAGAGCCGCCACCGTGCGTTATTTACCCCAAAGAGGGAAAGGAAACGCTCGAAGTAAACCTGGGAAAAGCATGGTCTCGCGACCAAAGAGAATGGGATCGGGAGTCGGTTACGCAAGGGGAAGGTATTAGCACCCCTCACGTCCGTCGTACTCGACGGGATCCACGCTCAAAAGATAGGTTAAGGTTGCTAAAACAAAACATCACACACACACACTGAAAACAACACAGGTGGGGGAAAGAGGAGAGGGCTCGCTAGGACATCGCATCCTATGCCTACGTATCTCTTCTGAAACGAGAATCAGAGTTGCCGTAGTTCGGCTCACGCACGCCAAACAAGACACACACAAACACGGGCAAACTTGGAACCCGAACGCCAATCGCTGGACTTACATCGGCTTCCGAACCAAACAAACACAATCAGGATACGGACAACCAATCGCTGGGCTTACATCCATATCCTGACACACAAGAGGGTTAACAAGCAAACACACACAAAAAGAAAAAAAGGTGCCCGGAGAGACCTCGCACGGTCTCCTGCCTATGTACCTCATCTGGTATGAGGATCAGGGCGACGTAGTTCCCCTGAACGGGAAAGAAATTCTAACCAGATACAAAGGGAGACACACTACTAGGGAGCTGGACTCGAGCCTAGATGTTATCATGCATCATTGCCCTATGTTATGGTTTCTATCCTAACTTGCACAGGCTGCAAGCTAATCCTAAACAGGCAAAGCAAAACACACATGCTCAATCAAAATAAAGCAAACATTCACAAGTAGCACACACTATATCCAGTCAAGTGAGGCTCAAACAAGGGTGAGGCTGCAAGAGCAAGCCAGCTGTACAGGGTAGTGTTCGCTCTTAACCCTGACATTGAGAGTCAGGGTGAAGCAGATGAAAGGTGAGTGAGGGGTGTGCCTCACAGCTCTTATCCCTGGCCAGGGAGAGCTTCAGACAAAGGAGTGTGGGTTCAGAAAGTGGGAACCCTTCTACACTCATGACTCTGACTCAACTGATCTTGGGTTAATGTCCCAATGCATCAACACAGTGGTGTGAGCAGAGGGACGACTCACCAAGAATAGCAGGGGATGGATTGCACATCCCTTGGGTTCTGCCAATTGCCTTAATCAAGGTCTTTTCCTGCTTGGGGACAAAGTTAAACAATCACAAACATCGCCTCTTAAGGAGGACTTCAGACAGTTGCCTGGCTAAATAACAAGCCAGGTCTTCCAGACTACATGGAGACAAGAGAGTCTACCTCAATTGGTTTATACAACCAAGCAGCAGCGCAAGTGAGTTCTCAAAGAACTAAAGCGACTATGGTACCTGAAATCAATCTAATTCAATCAGTATATCAATCACAAAGTCAAAACAGACAAGATAAGAATCAACAGACAATGTATAATCAGACAATGCACTACGTAAAGCACAATCAACTCAAGTGAGCCAAGCACAAGCTCAAAGCAAGTGAGCCAAGCATCCTACAAAATAAACCAAGTTAGTTCATAACAAGCATATAAACCAAACTCAATCAACTTGCATTAATCTCCTTAAAGCATTTGCTTCTTCAACCTGAAAATCACATTCAAACATGAGAAACAAGACCACTAGGACAAGCCTAGGGTCCAAAGGAGATGAAAAATTCAAAACAGCAAGTGAAAATTAATCAAAACCAAGATTTATCAAGCAAAAAGAGAATCCAATTGGTCTCACACCAAAACTATGTACCAAATTCATTTCATATACAAAACATGCCAAACTATGCACTTTGGAAACACATTAGAGCAAACAGAATGATCACAATCAAATCAATATCAAAACAGCTCAATAAATTCCACAAAAATTCCAGCTTAAACAAAACACATTCAATGAGCAACATACCAATTTTCATGCTATTTGGACCAGAGGAAGTATGGAAATTAAATCAGGAAGTCAAGTCATGCTTATACAAGCTCAAACAATGCCACAAATCATGTGTCAACTTTAGGCAAGTGCAAAACAAAAATGGCATAAGATAAATGAACCACACCAAAGCCAAAATGAAATTAAACATGTTAAGAAACAATCCACCAAATTTCAGCTTCATATGATAAGGTATGAGAATTTTACAAGTCATGTAAGTTGATCACTCAAGAAAAACCTAAAAATGACTAAACAGCTAACAAAAATACCAATCAAATAGAAAATGGATCAAAAAATCCTACAAAAAATCATGGTTAAACCTAACATGCAGATGGAATCACATGCAAAAATCCAGAGCAAAAGACAAAGCACAGGCATGGAAAAAAAATTCATGAACATGGCATAACATAGTGTAACACACATTGTCACACTCAACTTGATCACATCATATCTTTCAATCCAGAAAAGCAAAATTAGCAAACTATACATCAAAATCACCAAGAAAGAGTCAAGAATGTGCATGTAAAATTTCATGAATTTCTATGGAAGCATCAAGATTTCATGATCAATATGGAAAAACATACACATAAATGATACATTCAAACTATCCCTAAGCATTTTATTTTTCCACACGTGCACAAAAATATTAAAAATCACCATAAAAAACTACACATCACAAGGAGAATGGTGAAAAAAGCCTCATCAAATTTGGATTAAAAATGAAGAAGCTATAGATTTTTGAAGGTCATGGATCAAAATGAAATGGAATTGGAAAAAAGAAAATGAAATAATACAAATAATATTCAACAATGGCAATTTCGTAAATCTGAAGCGGCCAGGGCAAAACGCCGCGTTTAAATAAATGAAATGGCGCTATGTGATTGGCCAATGGAAGCGGGAAACAGAAAATTCAAACGAGGCCAGGCAAAAATGGATCAAATGCTATCTGCAGCACGTTCTTCATCAAGTTCATCAAACAAATTCCAGAAAATTCATCAAGAACACATCTCAACCAAAATGAGCAAACGATATATCAATGGATTCGTCTGAACATGTACATCAACAATATCACCATGACTTAACCTAATTCCTATCATGTTAAGCAAATCGAGCAAAAATAGTTTTCACATCCAATGTTCAAATCCAAATATCTCACTCAATTCTCAATGATTTTCAATTCTACAAGCAGCATGCTACTCTATGCACTTAGATCTACACAAGCCATATCATGATTTTGAGGATTATGGAAATCGATTTCTAACCTCTTGATGATGGCAGTGATGAATCCGTGTGCTTCCAAGCCTCTAATGCCAAAACAGATGAAGATTGATGACGTGGAAGATGATTGAAGGAGGTCTTGCAGCTCAATTGTGCACCAGGTCCAAGAATTATGAAAATGCCATAGATGAGTGAGATTGCAACAGTCACGATTCTTCAACCTTTTGGCCTTGATTTGGTGAAACAGTTCCTCAATGATACATGTAGAGAAGGATCAATGCAAGAACCAGCACAATAGAGAACGAATCTCAATGAAAATGATGAAAAAAAGTGTGAAAAGTTTTGGAGAGAATTGAGAGGTTTTGGAGGGAAAGTTTGTTAGATCTCAAATTGTAAAATGTAATTATGATTTTTCTGTTATGATTATCATTTTATACCATGCCTTAATCCACTTGTTAATCACAATTAGCAAAATCAAGTGAAATTAGCAAAATGCACTCTATGCATAAATGTCCAAAATGTCCTTTTCTAAATCAGCCAATGCAACAGTACCAAACCAGTCCAAGCAAGTTCTATTTGATGTTTATGATGTGTTGGAATGAGTTTTGTATGCAAATGCCTTGTATTTTGGAAATTCACTATTTTTCCCCCCAATTTTCAAAGTGAACACTTGAAAAATGACTTTTTGCTATGATGATTTTCAATGAAATGTGATGATGCATCATGAAAGTACATGTAAAATGGAGTTTGCTCAAAGAAAGATCACCCAATTTGGCCATTCCATTCAAAAGTTATGCCCCTTTGAAAATCAACATTTTCTGAAAATGATTTGATCATAAGTTGCCAACCACACATGAGAAATTCATGTTCTTGGACTTTTTGGAAAGGTGAGAGCAAGATCTACAACTTTCATGTTTAACGAAATTTCATTTGAAGCATTTTTGGACACGTAATTTTGAGGTGAAAAACTTTCCATTTTTGGCAGTTTTCAATTACAAGTCACTTTCTATTTTTTGAAAGTTTCCATCTGACTTTATCTTCTTCATTCTTGATGTTTGAAATGTCAAATGAAACTTGTTCACACATGAATGAAGTGTCTCTAACTCTCTCCCACCTCCAAATCTATAAAATCAGGCACAGTTGACCACAGTTGACTTTTCTGACTGATAGATGAATCTGGCCATGCACTGATCAAGTTGAGCCTCAATCTTCTGGTGAAATGGCTCAACCATGGAACCCTAGCTTCCATAAGCTCAATATAACCATATGATGATCCCCATATCCATTGTAGACCCCATCTCCTTGCCAAGCCCTGATTGGCCCAATGCAGATGATTCAACTGATTAGGGTTGACCAGTGGTCAAAACCCTAATCCCAAGGTATCTGATCAATCTCTTGGATGATATCAAGACCATGATGATGATGATGTACCATTGCAACCAAGATGAAGCTCAATCTCTTTGAGAATCAAGAAACCCTAATTTGTACCACACATCCTCAGATGGTCAATGATCAATTCAATCAATGAAACCCTCAGGCTTGCATTTTAACCTCTCTTATCTTCTGACCAAGACTTAGGAGGATGACTTGCTTAATGTAGCCACATGATATGCAACATGCTAATGACTAATGACCTAAGAAATGCAATGCAATATGTTAAGCTAGTCCGAAGAGAGGAGGGCAAATTTTGAGGTGTTACAATTTGGTATGATGAACCAAACTTCTAAAATATACCACACACTAAAAGAAAAGATCAAAAGGGATGGACCTGTCTCATCAATACTTGTATTGGTTCATCTGACACAAGGTTCATCTGACCAAAGAGAAGATACGTATGCATAGGATGCGACATCCTAGCGAGCATGTTTTCCCATGTCCCGAACTACGTCGACTCTGATGTTTGTGCCTCACAAACTACGTAGGCCCAAGATGCGATATCCTGCCGAGTTAGTTTCTTTTGTTTTTCCTGTGTCTCTTTCAGCCAGTGTGTGATGTTTGAGCAGTTTTTAGCAACCTTTATTCTTCCTTTTGTGCGTGGATCCCGTCGAGTACGACGGATGCGTAGGGGTGTTAATACCTTCCCTTCGCATAACCGACTCCCGATCCCATCTCTCTTTGGTCGCGAGACCATGTCTTTTCCAGGTTTACTTCGAGCGTTACCTTTCCCTCTTTTGGGATAAATAACGCACGGTGGCGGCTCTGTTGTTTTGTTTTCCCGCCGGTTTTCGCGTAATGCGACACCTTTGGACTTTGAATCAAGCAATAATCAGTAAGCAATTAGTAATATCAGACATCATGAAGATCAAGGCATCAAATAAAGATAGCCATATCCAAGCATACAACTCCATAGCTAGCAATCTTCTTTGTCTTCTCATGTATCAGATGAAATACTCCTTGATCAACTCAAAATAAGGCATCAGACACAAGATCAAAATAACAGTTTTTCATCAAGACAATGTAGCAGATGAATCTAAATAAATCCCAAGACTTACATCAGATGAAGGCTCAGCTCACAGTAATTTGATCTAAGAATGTTGGCATTGGCCAAGTCCTTTTTGCATAGGGAATGTTGCCTAGTTCTAAGTCCAAAAGTTCATATCAAGATCAACAGTCCATCAAACATTTTTTAGGGTTTTTGTTGTTTATTAGATGTTTTAAGGTCCTAAGACCACAAACAAAATCAAAAGGCACAAATAAAATATAATCACAAGATATGGCTCAAATGAGCAAAGTGAAAATGACATAAACATAAACAAGTTAAATGAAATGCAAATGGCAATGAATGATAAATGACTGGAAATTAAATTGCATAAAGTAAATGACTTGAAAGTAAAGCAATATTAATAAGAGTTATTCAAATGTTAGTCAATATTAATTGAATTTTAGTGGTGTCTTGCTTTTTATTGATTAAGTCATTCTTTGGAGAACACTCAATCATCTGTTCACAAGCATGAATCCTTGAACCAAGACATCTTCCATAGGAAGAAAAAAAGGCCAAGTTTCCACATAATACCATGAAAGATGGGAGACTTACAATCTCACTTACTAGAATGCTATGTCTTTAGGGTCAAATTTAACTCTATGTTAAGCAATCGTAATTGGACTTATGTAGAAGTCACAACTATCTGATGTCGGGCAATAAAAATTTAGGTGTTAATGCATGTTAGATATTTGGTATGATGAACCAAACTTCTAAAATATACCACACACTAAAAGAAAAGATCAAAAGGGATGGACCTATCTCATCCATACTTGTATTGGTTCATCTGACACAAGGTTCATCTGACCAAAGAGAAGATACGTATGCATAGGATGCGACATCCTAGCGAGCATGTTTTCCCCTGACCCGAACTACGTCGACTCTGATGTCTATGCCTGACAAACTACGTAGGCCCAAGATGCGATATCCTGCCGAGTTAGTTTCTTTTGTTTTTCTTGCGTCTCTTTCAGCCAGTGTGTGATGTTTGAGCAGTTTTTAGCAACCTTTATTCTTCCTTTTGTGCGTGGATCCCGTCGAGTACGACGGATGCGTAGGGGTGTTAATACCTTCCCTTCGCATAACCGACTCCCGATCCCATCTCTCTTTGGTCGCGAGACCATGTCTTTTCCAGGTTTACTTCGAGCGTTTCCTTTCCCTCTTTTGGGATAAATAACGCACGGTGGCGGCTCTGTTGTTTTGTTTTCCCGCCGGTTTTCGCGTAATGCGACAGCTGGCGACTCTGCTGGGGAAAAAGAGAAGTTGACCTCTTGCTGGTCCATCTTCCCTAAGCGAGTCAGTCCTAGCGCTCTCTAGAATAGGGTTAGGTTGCTTGTGTTGCTTTATTTATTGCATTCATGATTATTATGTTGTATATATGTGCATATCTGTTTGCATGCATCATACTATCATTGTGCTGTCTACCTGTACAGGTTGGTTCCTCTGTTTGGGGTGGGTGTTCTGAGTGGGGCTAAAATCCAGGCCCGAGTATACACCTAGGATAGTGTGGTCTCGCGTTTCCTCACTTGCTGTATCAGCATGTTGTTGCGACGTGTCACCACAGTCGGACGAGGTTCATTTGAGAGAGTCCTTCCGTTTGGAGTTATTCCACTCAGGTTGGGTGATCTCATCTGAGCTATTGACTTCGGTGACCGTTCTTTCTCGGATCTTTGGTTTAGACGATCTTAAGAGAGCTACAACGGCACACCCGAAAGGGCAAACCCGTTGAGTATCTTCGCCGATTGTCGAGACCATTGTCCGCCTTAGGATGACCTTGTTAGAATTCACCTGTGAGGGGAGGGTTTGATTCTTGCAAGTACAGGTTTCTGCTAGTGATTATGTGATGGTGATTATGGTTAAGTCGGATTTATGGATCTTTATTTTGAGACGCCGGAGGTTTGACCCTGGTATTGATCATAGGGTTCCGTTTATTTCGGATCCCTGGGCTGAATTTGAGGGTATCTGCTCAGATGTGGATGTGGTTCAGATGAGTATGGGTTCAGATGACTTTGGGTTTCAGATGATTTATGGTTCCGAGTTCAAGCCGAAGCTTTGATCCTGTGCCGCGAGATGCTCAGTCGACCAATCATGGCTCCATCATTTGCATCATAGCATGTTTATTTTCAAAATATATATATATAATATATATATATATTATATATATATATATAATATATATATATATAATAATGCATGAAAAAAGTTAACCCGCATACGCATCACACGCATCATACATATATCATTCTTGCATTACAGGTGTTCTTGATCGAGACTTCTCACTCTGGTTCCTGTGTCAGGCAGGATAGCTGATCGAAGACCGCATCGTTATTCAACCAGACTCAACCATCAGAGAAACATGGACCAGGTTCAGGCAGAACTAGCTGAGATGAGGGCGAATATGGCCCAGTTTATGACGATGATGCAGGGTGTTGTCCAAGGGCAAGAGGAGTTGCGTGCCTTAGCCCAAAGACAAGAGACCGTGATTCCATAGTCCAACCGAGCGTCGCCGGTGGGCGTGCCTGTTCATGAGAACGTTAATGCTGCTGCTCCCACTAATGACTATGCCGTGGGTGATGAGTTAAGGGGGATCAGAATCAACGGACAACCTCTTGCTGCAGAGACTGTTAATGCCAGAGTTACCCGGGCTCCTGTTCGTCATCCTGCTCCGATTGTTGATAGACAAGAGGACATGTTCACGCTGCTGAGTGAAGATGATGAGATTGTTGGAAGAGTCGAAGAGAGGGATCGTAAGGTGGATGCTCTTGCTGAGAAGATAAGAGCCATGGGATGTCAGAATTCCTTGGGTTTTGATGTGACCAATATGGGCCTGGTAGAGGGTTTGAGGATTCCCTACAAATTCAAAGCACCCTCTTTTGACAAGTACAATGGTACTTCTTGCCCTCGCACCCATGTGCAGGCTTATTATCGGAAAATCTCTGCTTACACCGATGATGAGAAAATGTGGATGTATTTCTTCAAGGATAGCTTATCTGGAGCTTCCTTAGATTGGTACATGGAACTGAAGAGAGATTCTATCCGCTGTTGGAGGGATCTGGGTGAGGCCTTCTTGAGGCAGTATAAACATAATATGGACATGGCGCCGAGCCGGACTCAGCTGTAGAGTCTTTGTCAGAAATTTGGCGAGAGCTTCAAGGAGTACGCCCAGAGGTGGCGTGAGTTGGCTTCAAGAGTACAACCCCCTATGCTGGAGAGGGAACTTACTGATATGTTCATCGGTACGCTACAAGGTGTCTTCATGGACCGGATGGGGAGCTGCCCATTCGGTAGTTTTTCAGATGTGGTGATATGCGGAGAGAGGACAGCGAGTTTGATCAAAGCTGGTAAAATTCATGATGTTGGGTCCTCGTCTTCCAAGAAGCCGTTTGCTGGGGCACCCCGTCGGAGAGAGGGTGAAACTAATGTTGTTCAACACCGCAGAAATCCGAACATAAATCAATATCGCCAGGTTGCTGCTGTGACAATTCCGACACCTCAACCTCGTCAACAACAACAACAGAGAGTTCAACAACAACCGCCACAACAACAACAACAACAACAACATCAACGTCCGTATCAGCCGAGGCAGAGGATGCCTGATCGACGTTTTGACCCTTTACCAATGACCTATGCTGAGTTACTACCTGAGTTGCTCAGACTAGGGTTTGTTGAATTGAGGACAATGGCTCCGTTGACAAAAATACCACCTGGGTATGATGCCAACGTGCGTTGTGATTTTCACTCTGGTGCACCGGGGCACCACATTGAGAACTGCAGGGCTTTCCATCATAAAGTCCAGGACCTGATTGATGCCAAAACTATCAATTTTGCTCCTGTACCGAATGTTGTAAAATAACCCAATGCCGCCGCATGGTGCTCACCGAGTGAATAGTATCGAAGGGGCAGAAGCTGAAGATCTGGTAGTCTGTGTGGAAGACGTTCAGACTTCTTTGTTGGTTATAAAGGGTCGCTTGCTGAGTGGGGGTGTATACCCGGGCTGTTGTGAGAGCTGTGTTGATTGTGCTGAATCAGAGAATGGCTGTGCTTAGTTGAGGGTTGGTGTCCAGGGTTTGATGGACGAAGGCAGTGTGCAATTCAGTCGGGCCGTTAGAGATCGTGGATCAGTGTCGACTGTCACTATCTATTTCAAACCGTTTGAAGGACGTGGCCAGAGGGTTGTTAATGCGCCTGCAACAAGTGGTACTCCAGTTACCATTCCTGCACCTGTAACTGCCAGTAATCCGACTACAATTGTTGCGCCAGTCAGAAGGGCTGTTGATAGTAGGGCTGTGCCGTGGAGGTATGATAACGCCTGTCGCAGCAACAGAAGGGCTGAGAATCAGGCCAGGCCAGTTAATCATGCGCCTGTGACGATTGGTGTGCCCAGTAAAAATCATGTGGTTGTGAGTCCCGTAGTGGACAATGTTGGTGGACCAGGAGGTTTTACTCGAAGTGGACGTCTGTTCGCTCCGCAACCGTTGAGAGACAACAATGCCGAGGCTCTCGCCAAGGCTAAAGGCAAACAGGCTGTGGTTGACGAAGAACCAGCTCAGAAGGAGGTGCCTGAGGGTTCATTCGAGAAGGATGTGGAGGAATTCATGAAAATAATCAAGAAGAGTGACTACAAGATCGTAGATCAGCTTAATCAGACTCCGTCCAAGATTTCAATACTCTCTTTGCTTCTGTGCTCTGAGGCACATCGTGACGCCTTGTTGAAAATGTTGAATATGGCTTACGTGCCTCAGGAAATATCCGTCAACCAACTGGAGGGTGTGATTGCCAACGTGAGCACCAGGCATGGTTTGGGGTTCGCTGACCTAGACTTGACGCCTGAGGGACGTAATCATAACAAGGCCTTGCATATCACCATGGAGTGAAAGGGTGCTATTTTGTCTCACGTGTTGGTAGACACTGGCTCGTCGCTGAACGTGTTGCCCAAGCAGATTCTGAAAAAGATTGATGTTGAAGGGGTTGTGCTTACTCCGACTGACCTGATTGTTCGTGCATTTGACGGATCCAAACGTTCTGTGTTTGGTGAAGTCACCTTGCCGGTGAAGATAGGTCCGGAGGTCTTTGATATCATCTTCTATGTTATGGACATTCAGCCCGCGTACAGTTGTTTGTTAGGGCGTCCATGGATCCACGCAGCTGGGGCAGTTTCATCAACTCTCCACCAAAAGTTGAAATATGTCTGGAATGGTCAGATTGTGACCGTGTGTGGCAAAGAAGATATTCTGGTGAGTCACCTGTCCTCTTTCAAGTATGTAGAGGTGGATGGCGAGATCCATGAAACTTTATGCCAGGAATTTGAGACTGTTGCTCTCGAGAGGGTGGCATTTGCTGATCAGAAAAAGCCGGGTGCTTCAATTGCGTCGTATAAGCAGGCCAAGGAGGTTGTTGACTCTGGCAAAGCTGAAGGCTGGGGCAAGATGGTGGATTTGCCTATCAAAGAGGATAAGTTTGGAATTGGCTATCAACCCTCGCAGGCAGAGCAGGTCGTGCAAGCAGGTCCGAGTACCTTTACCAGCGCTGGGCTGATGAATCACGGTGACGTCTTTGCGGCTAGTACCGAGGATGGTGACAGTGATTGTGATCTCGACAACTGGGTTCGCCCGCGTGCACCAGGGGAGATGATCAACAATTGGACAGCAGAAGATGTGGTCCAAGTTACTCTTCAAACAGAGTAATTTTCTTTTGTTTTTTCATTCTGCACAAAACCATACGTTCTGCCCAAGGCATAGTGGTTCATTGTAGGGCCTCATCATGTTTTTCAATGGTATCATTAATAAAGGACGTTTTGCAAACAATTTTGTGATCCCTGTCTTTCTATTTTTGTTTTCATTTTTCAAAAAAATAAAATGGCAATGTTTTTGTTTTTGTGACTTTCTTGAATTCTTTTTCTAAAACAAAGCATTAAACATGCAGAAGTGATATCACGGAATCCACTATGAACAGTTCTGTTATGGCTCAGTATGATTTCAATAATCCCATCTACCAAGTTGAAGAGGAGAGTGAGGAAGACTTTGAACTCCCGAAAGAATTGGTTAGATTGCTGAAGCAGGAGGAAAGGGTCATCCAACCTCATCAGGAGGAGTTGGAGATTATTAATCTTGGTACTGAGGACACCAGAAGAGATATCAAGATCGGGGCTGCTTTGAAGACTGAGGTCAAGGGCAGGTTGATTGAGATGCTGAGAGAGTATGTAGAGATATTCGCCTGGTCTTATCAAGATATGCCTGGGTTGGATACTGATATTGTGGTGCATAGACTACCTCTCAGAGAAGATTGTCCTTCGGTCAAGCAGAAGCTTCGCAGAACGAGTCCTGATATGGCTGTTAAGATCAAGGTAGAGGTTCAGAAGCAGTTTGACGCGGGTTTCTTGTCTGTAACGACTTATCCCCCGTGGGTGGCCAACATCGTTCCAGTGCCGAAGAAGGATGGCAAAGTCAGAATGTGTGTCGATTACCGGGATTTGAATAGAGCGAGTCCGAAAGATGATTTCCCACTACCTCACATTGATGTATTGGTTGATAATACAGCTCAATCCTCGGTTTTCTCTTTCATGGATGGTTTTTCTGGCTATAATCAGATTAAGATGGCGCCAGAGGACATGGAAAAGACGACATTCATTACACCTTGGGGCACGTTCTGCTATAAGGTGATGCCATTTGGGCTGAAGAATGCCGGTGTTACCTATCAGAGGGCTAGGACGACTCTCTTTCATGACATGATGCACAAAGAGATTGAAGATTACGTGGATGATATGATTGCGAAGTCGCAGACAGAGGAGGAGCACTTGGTAAATTTGCAGAAGTTGTTTGATCGGCTGAGAAAGTTCAAACTGAGGCTGAATCCGAACAAGTGTACGTTCGGTGTGCGATCCGGGAAGCTGTTAGGCTTCATTGTCAATGAGAAAGGGATTGAGGTTGATCCAGCAAAAGTCAAAGCCATTCAAGAGATTCCTGAACCGAAAACAGAAAAGCAGGTTCGTGGGTTTTTAGGGAGATTGAACTACATTGCAAGGTTTGTATCTCACCTAACTGCCACGTGTGAACCGATATTCAAATTGCTAAGAAAGAATCAAGCAATCAGGTGGAATGATGATTGTCAGAAAGCTTTTGACAAGATAAAAGAGTATTTACAGAAACCTCCAATCCTGATACCTCCAGTTCCTGGGAGACCTCTGATAATGTACCTGTCAGTGACCGAGAATTCAATGGGGTGTGTATTGGGACAGCATGACGAGTCTGGTCGAAAAGAGCATGCCATATACTACCTTAGCAAAAAGTTTACCGACTGTGAAATCAAATATTCACAGCTTGAGAAAACTTGCTGTGCTTTGGCCTGGGCTGCTCGCCGACTGAGGCAGTATATGTTGAACCATACTACCTTGTTGATTTCTAAGATGGATCCAGTAAAGTACATCTTTGAGAAGCCGGCTCTCACCGGACGTGTTGCCCGTTGGCAGATGATTTTAACAGAATATGATATCCAGTACACGTCGCAGAAGGCCATCAAAGGTAGTATTCTGTCAGACTATCTCGCCGAGCAACCAATTGATGATTATCAGCCTATGATGTTTGAATTCCCTGATGAAGACATCATGTATTTGAAGATGAAAGATTGCGAAGAGCCTATTGTCGAGGAAGGACCGGATCCTGATGACAAGTGGACACTGATGTTTGATGGGGCTGTGAATGTGAACAGTAACGGTGTTGGTGCAGTGCTTATCAATCCTAAGGGTGCTCATATACCTTTTTCTGCTAGATTGACTTTTGACGTCACCAACAATGAAGCTGAGTATGAGGCTTGTATCATGGGGATAGAAGAAGCCATTGATTTAAGGATAAAAACTCTTGACGTTTAGGGAGATTCCGCTCTAGTGATCAATCAGGTCAATGGAGATTGGAATACCAACCAGCCGCATTTGATTCCTTATAGAGATTACACCAGAAGAATACTGACGTTCTTCAAGAAGGTGAAGTTGTATCATGTCCCTCGGGATGAGAATCAGATGGCTGATGCTTTGGCTACTTTGTCTTCGATGATCAAAGTGCATTGGTGGAATCATGTGCCACATGTTGCGGTGAATCGACTCGAGAGGCCTGTGTATGTGTTTGCAGCCGAGTCTGTTATTGATGAGAAGCCGTGGTATTATGATATCAAGAACTTCCTCAAGAGCCAGGAGTATCCTGAAGGTGCGTCGAAAAATGACAAGAAAACTCTGAGAAGGCTGGCTGGAAGCTTTTACTTGAATCAGGATGATGTGTTGTACAAGAGGAACTTCGACATGGTCTTGCTCAGATGCGTGGATAGACACGAAGCAGACATGTTGATGCAGGAAGTGCATGAGGGTTCGTTTGGTACCCATGCTGGTGGTCATGCAATGTCGAAGAAATTGTTGAGAGCCGGTTATTACTGGATGACTATGGAATCCGATTGTTTCAAATACGCTCGGAAGTGCCATAAGTGTCAAATCTATGCTGATAAGGTGCATGTACCACCAAGCCCTCTGAATGTTATGAATTCGCCTTGGCCGTTTGCCATGTGGGGGATTGATATGATTGAGAAGATTGAGCCTACTGCTTCGAATGGACATCGCTTCATCCTGGTTGCGATTGATTACTTCACCAAATGGGTGGAAGCAGCTTCCTATGCTAATGTTACCAAACAAGTGGTTGCCCGATTCCTCAAGAAAGAAATCATCTGTCGTTATGGAGTTCCTGAGAGAATCATCATTGACAATGGTTCGAATCTCAATAACAAGATGATGAAAGAGCTTTGTAAAGATTTCAAGATTGAACATCACAATTCTTCTCCGTATAGACCAAAGATGAATGGTGCTGTAGAGGCGGCAAACAAGAATATCAAGAAGATTGTGCAGAAGATGGTCGTGACGTACAAGGATTGGCATGAGATGCTGCCTTTCGCTTTGCATGGGTACCGTACCTCAGTACGTACGTCGACCGGGGCAACCCCGTACTCCCTTGTGTATGGTATGGAAGCAGTCCTACCTGTTGAAGTGGAGATTCCTTCTCTGAGGGTTTTATTAGATGTTAAGTTGGATGAAGCCGAGTGGATTCGAACAAGGTTTAATAAGTTGAGCCTTATTGAAGAGAGACGGCTAGCAGCTGTGTGCCATGGGCAGTTGTATCAGAGAAGGATGAAGAGAGCCTTTGATCAGAAAGTGCGTCCTCGAAGCTATCAAACTGGTGATCTAGTTTTGAAGAGGATCCTTCCTCCCGGTACAGATAACAGGGGCAAGTGGACTCCTAATTATGAAGGTCCATATGTTGTGAAGAAGGTTTTCTTAGGTGGAGCCTTGATGCTTACAACTATGGATGGTGAAGATTTTCCGTCCCCTGTTAACTCAGATGTAGTCAAAAAATACTTTGCATAAATTGACCCGCTGGACAAAAAGAATAAAAGAGTCCAGGCAAAAAAGGGCATCCCGACGAACCAAAAAACAGAAAGAAAAGGTTCGGGCAAAAGTTAGGGATAAAAATGAAAAGAATTTGTACACCCGGTAAGTCGAAAACCCGCAAGGGCAGCTTAGGCAAAAATGGGTATCCTGGTGGATTAAAAACCCGAAAGGGCGATCCAGGCAAAAGAGGGATTAGAGTGAAGACTACAGTTTGAGTTATCTGTACCTCATCGCGCTTCGTCGTCTGCCATCTCGAAAGATATGATCGGTCCAGTCATTCTTCTCAGAAAGCAAGGAATTCGGGAGAAAACTGATGATCTGTGAGTTATAACAAAATTGGGAAATAGTGGATGCCGTGTTCACATTGCCATTAGGATAGATTTTTCCTTTTGTGCGCAATTACCTCTTTCTAGAAATTTCTTCCCGATGTATTCGCCTTTTCAGGTCCATTTTCAATACTTAAAAATCGTTATTCAGATAAATAGCTCTTTTGTTTTTATTTTACTCTTTTGTTTGCAAAAACATCCGAATTTTTTATAAACATTGCATATAAAAACATGAAGGCTAAAAAATAACGTGCAGAAAGATAAAACATTTGAAAATCATTTTGAATGTTGAGGACACTCGAGCGTATCTTGTCCATGCAACCCCTGGGGCATGTATGTTGTGCTGTTTTGCAGGTTGTTATCTGTAAGGACGATTCCCCAGCAGGTATTTCCCCAGGTGAGTTCCCCACTGAGTCAAAAGGACGCTTATCCCCAACGGAGGTATCAATGGAGTAGTTCCATTCCCCAGCAGTCGGGTTCGAAGTACTGTTATCCTCAGCGTGGTCGTGAGCGCTTATCCCCATCAGTGTTGTGGATGTCTATCTCCAGTACCGAGTCTGGTGTACTACTTTCCCCACCAGAGTATGCTTTTCCTCAGCAAGGTTATGGCCCATCCCCAGCATGATCTGGTGTGTTATCCCCAACAGAGCTGCTTTCCCTAGCAGATCTCCCGAGCAGAGGTTTGTGTTGATGGTTTTCCCCAGCAGGTTCCCCGAGTGGATCAGGTCCGATGAAAGTTATCTCCAACAGAGTTTATCCTACCTGTGGATTGGGGGAGTTTTCCCCAGCGGAGTAGCTTTTGTTTCCCAAAGCAGAGTTTATCCTACCTGTTGGCAACTCTCCCCAGCGAAGTCGCCTTGTTTAATTCCTCAGCGAAGTCGTCTTGGTTCGTCCCCAGCGAGTTGCCTTGTTTGTTCCCCAAGCGGAGTCCCCGAGTGGATTGGAATCCTTTCCCCAGCAACAGTTTTATTTCTCCAGCATGAGTGAGAAGTCGGTGCTCTCCCCGCAGAGTATTCCTCAGACAGAGTCTCCCCACAGAGTTGGAGTATCTGATCAGTTTGGCTCCCCAGCCGGAGTTTATCATTTTGCATTTTTGCATGTAGTAATCATTGCATCCTCAAAATCGTGTAGCATTTCCATTCAATATGGAGCATTACGCCATAGAAAAATTCAAACATATGCATTCATATGTTGGAACCAATCAAACCATATCCCCGGCACGTTTGCTACAGTTGCTCCTGACAGCATTCAGGGTTGATATTCACCAGAGAGGTTTATTTTCTCACCCGTCCGCGAACAGAAAGCTTGATTCTCCCCAGTGGGATCTCCAGCAAGTGTTTAGCCTTACCTCGACATTTGTAGATATCATATTGTGATACCGGTCAGTGTCAGGTCAACACCCGCGTGTGTTATTTCTTTGGTGTCGGTAAACATCATCTTTCGATGTTCGTAATACTCTTATCTTCCCCAAGCAAGAGTCTCCTTCTCCGTTGGCGTCGATAAATGTTGAGTTTTTCCTAGTTGTCCGTTGACATCTAGTTGTACTTTCCCCAGGTCATCCGTCGATGTCTGGTCACCTCTCCGTTGGTTTCGATAAACGTCGAGTTTTTCCTAGCTGTCCGTTGACATCTAGTTGTACTTTCCCCAGGTCATCCGTCGATGTCTGGTCACCTCTCCGTTGGTTTCGATAAACGTCGAGTTTTTCCTAGTTGTCCGTTGACATCTAGTTGTACTTTCCCCAGGTCATCCGTCGATGTCTGGTCACCTCTCCGTTGGTTTCGATAAACGTCGAGTTTTTCCCAATCGTCCGTTGACGTTTGGTTGTGATTAGCTTTTCCCCAGTAGGGTCTCCTTCTCCGTTGGTGTCGATAAACGTCGAGCTTCTCCCGTTCGTCCATTGACGTCTGGTCGAGTCTTTCCCATTCATCTGTTGATGTCTGGTCTCCTTCTCCGTTGGTGTCGATAAACGTCGAGCTTCTCCTTCTCTGTTGGTGTCGATAGACGTCGAGCTTCTCCCTTTCGTCCGTTGACGTCTGGTCGAGTCTCCCATTCATCCGTTGATGTCTGGTCACCTCTCCGTTGGTTTCGATAAACGTCGAGTTTTTCCTAGTTGTCCGTTGACATCTAGTTGTATCTTTCCCCACAGGTCATCCGTATATGTCTGTTCAACTCTCCGTTGGTTTCGATAAACGTTAAGTTTGTCCTAGTTGTCCGTTGACATCTAGATGTATTTTACCCATTCATCCGTTGATGTCTGGTTACCTCTCCGTTGGTTTCGATAAACGTCGAGCTTCTCCCTTTCGTCCGTTGACGTCTGGTCGAGTCTTCCCATTCATCCGTTGATGTCTGGTCACCTCTCCGTTGGTTTCGATAAACGTCGAGTTTTTCCTAGTTGTCCGTTGACATCTAGATGTATTTTCCCCATTCATCTGTTGATGTCTGGTTACCTCTCCGTTGGTTTCGATAAACGTCGAGTTTTTCCTAGTTGTCCGTTGACGTCTAGTTGTGATTTCTATCCCCATTCATCGTCTTTCGATGTAGGGATGCGATTGTACCTTTGAGAAAAATCAAAATCCCCAATAATAAATATCAGATCCCAGTGGAAGCGCCCGTTGATGAATTTTCCTTTCTTGGATCCCCTCAGAGTGCAAATTTCTACGGTTCTTTGGTATTCAATCCCTGTTTACCCTGAAGGTCTGACAGCCATTGCTCTCATCCGTTCGGGTTCCCAGTTGATTGAATAGGGGCAGCTGTAGCACCTCAAATTTGCACCTCCCATTTTGTACATTCATTTTCATGTTTAGGTCATTAGCATTGCATTGTCCATTGCATAGCATTGCATTGTCCTTTGCCTAGTGCAAGTCATCAGTCAAGACTGGTCAGGAGATCCAGTTGTGCAAGCAAGCAAGTGCATTTCCTATTGAAGCAAAGCCCTAGGGTTGGTTCAATGAGTTCATGAGACTTAAGGATCATTTTGAAGTGGTCTGGCCAAAGGTTGGATGTTCAAAGCTCATCAGTCAAGATGCAAGTCATCTGAAACCCTAGAAAGTCAACCAAAGTCAACTGCCAATTCAATCATGGATTTGAAGGTGGGAGATGGTTAGAGAGGCCTCATTCATGTCCATACAAGTTTCATTTGACATTTCAAACATCTACATTGAAGGATTTGAGGTCAGATGAAAACTTTCCAAAAATAGTAAGTGACCTGTAATTTGAAATTGCCAAAAATGGAAAGGTTTTCTCCTCAAGATTACATCATCAAGAAAGCTTAAAATGAAATTTTGTCCAACAGGAAAGTTGAAGATCTTGCTCTCCCCTTTCCAAAAAGTCCAAGAACATGAATTTCTCATGTATGGTTGGAAATATATGGATCAATCATTGCCAAGTGAATTTGAACTTCAAGAATGCATAACTTTCAAACCATAAGGCCATTTGAAGTGGTTCTTTTTGTAACATTTCTCTCTTGACATGCACTATCCAAATCATGCATCATAAGCCATGCATTTTGATCACAAAAATATTTGACTTTTCATTTGAATTTTGGAGGGAAAGTTTAAATTCAAAAATTATGCATTGCTTTCACTTCCCGCCACTTGTATTAGCTTCAAAACAGAATTTGAATTGATTTCCAAGCTAATTTCGAGTACTGTAGCATTGGCATGCATGCATAAGGGGTGAATTTGCAAATTAGCATTACACCTTCAATTTCACTAATCCATTTGCATTGCTTAATTGTGATTAACAAACAGGATTAAGGCATCATATAAAAGGAAAAGCATAATAGAAAATGAGATTAACACATCATAATTCTCAGATCTAGATCCATTTTCACAATTTTCTTCATTTGGTTCTCTCACTTTTTCATCAAATTTCTTCATAAACATTGCCTTGTTCTTGATTAATCCTTCATCCACAAGCATTGAAGAGCATTTTGGAAGCAAGATTCGAAGGATTTCATGTAGATTTGAGGACTGTTGAAGCTCACATCCATCAATGGCAGTTGGATTTTTTTGGCCAGATCGTGCAAGATTAAGCTATCATCCTTCATCCAAATCATCATACAAGAGCTGAGGAAGAACTGTTTATGCTTAGCAAGGCTTGGATCAACCTGTTTCACTTCTGCATTTCCATTCAGGTCAGAATTCGACTCTCATGATTCATGAAATTGTTGTGTGCTTAGGATAGATCTTTGAACGTGGAGTATGATGAGCTTTGTTTCATTGATTTTCATGAAGTAATGAAGTAGTTATGGTGATTATAAGTTTGATAGGAGAAACTTCTTTTGTTCGAATCTTTGAACATTGGTCGAATTAGCACAATCCAAGCCTTGATCCGTGTTGTATGTTGAAAGATGAATCCATTGGTGTGCTCATTATGAATTTCTGTGCTCATTTTGGATGATGTTCTTATTGGATTGAGGTTGAATCATGTCAATTTTCATGTTCTGTTTTGAATTATTTCTCCCTCTTTGACCCTAGGCCTTGTCCTAGTGGTTGGTGCTTATGTTTGAGCTTTGTTTTCAGGATAAGGAGCATATGGTCATAAGGGAATTGATTCATTTGCTTGAGTTGGACTATTTGGTTGATGATTAGCTAATCTTGACTTGTTTTGTAGGTGGATTTTAGCTTCTTTGAGTTGAGCTTGTGCCTTGCACATTGTTGCCTTGCTTGTTTGATTGTGTACAGTTAACTGTTGACTGTTGAACTGTCTGTTTGACCTTTTTGAGTTGTGTACTGACTGAGTTAGATTGTTTTCAGGTACATTAGTTGCTTAAGTTCAATGTGAACTTGCTTTTGCTTTGCTTGGTTGCATAAGCATTGAGGTATAACTTCTCTGACTTCATGTAGTCTGGAAGACCTGTCCTGTTACTTGGGCAGGCACCTGTCTGAAGTCCTCCTTAAGAGGCAATGCTTGTGTTTGTTTATCTTTGTGCCAAGTAGGAAAAGACCTTTGATAAGGCAATTGGCAGATAAAAGAGATGTGTAGTCCATCTCCTACTATTCAGTGTGTTATCCCTTTGCTCACATTACATGTTGATGCATTGTGGATCTTAACCCAAGATCTGTTGAGTCAGTCACATGTGGATAAAAGAGTTCCTGCTTTCTGAACTCCCACACCTTCTATTTGAGTCAAGCTCTCCCAGGCCAGGGATAAGAGCTGTGAGGCACACCCCTCACTTTCCATTTCATCTGCTTCACCCTAACTCTCAATGTTAGGGTTTAGAGCTAATATCACCCGATGCCAGTTGGCTTGTGTTTCACAGCCTAACCTTGTGTGAGCCCACTTTGTTTGTATATAGTGTGTGCTATTTGTTTGATTGATTGCTCTGCCTGTGCTGTTTAGGTTTAGCTTGCTGCATGTGCAAGTTAGATAGCAACCTTGACCTAGGACCATGGTGAATTTGCATGATAACTAGTAGGCTCGAGTTAGTCACCCTTATAGTATGTCATTTCCCAGTCTCTGGTTAGGCTAGTCCTTTGTCCCTGCGTAGGGGAACTACGTCGCCCTGATCCTCATACCAGATGAGGTATGTAGGCAGGAGATGAGCTGATCTCTCCGGGCGCCCTTTTGTTTTCAACCCTTTACGTGTGTTTGTTGTGTACTTGGAGTCCGATGTAAGTCCAGCGATTGGCATTCGGTTTCCATGTTTGCCTGTTTGTGCGGAGTCTGACGTAAGTCCAACGATTGGCAGTTGGTTTCCTGTGTGGTTTTGTTTGGTGTGTGTTAGCCGAGCTACGAGTGCTCTGATTCTTCTTTAGTCCAAGAAGATACGTATGCATAGGATGCGACATCCTAGCGAGCACATTTTCCCCTGTCCCGAACTACGTCGACTCTGATGTCTGTGCCTGACAGACTACGTAGGCCCAGGATGCGATATCCTGCCGAGTTAGTTTCTTTTGTTTTTCCTGTGTCTCTTTCAGCCAGTGTGTGATGTTTGAGCAGTTTTTAGCAACCTTTATCCTTCCTTTTGTGCGTGGATCCCGTCGAGTACGACGGATGCGTAGGGGTGCTAATACCTTCCCTTCGCATAACCGACTCCCGATCCCATCTCCCTTTGGTCGCGAGACCATGTCTTTTCCAGGTTTACTTCGAGCGTTTCCTTTCCCTCTTTTGGGATAAATAACGCACGGTGGCGGCTCTGTTGTTTTGTTTTCCCGCCGGTTTTCGCGTAATGCGACACCTTTGGACTTTGAATCAAGCAATAATCAGTAAGCAATTAGTAATATCAGACATCATGAAGATCAAGGCATCAAATAAAGATAGCCATATCCAAGCATACAACTCCATAGCTAGCAATCTTCTTTGTCTTCTCATGTATCAGATGAAATGCTCCTTGATCAACTCAAAATAAGGCATCAGACACAAGATCAAAATAACAGTTTTTCATCAAGACAATGCAGCAGATGAATCTAAATAAATCCCAAGACTTACATCAGATGAAGGCTCAGCTCACAGTAATTTGATCTAAGAATGTTGGCATTGGCCAAGTCCTTTTTGCATAGGGAATGTTGCCTAGTTCTAAGTCCAAAAGTTCATATCAAGATCAACAGTCCATCAAACATTTTTTAGGGTTTTTGTTGTTTATTAGATGTTTTAAGGTCCTAAGACCACAAACAAAATCAAAAGGCACAAATAAAATATAATCACAAGATATGGCTCAAATGAGCAAAGTGAAAATGACATAAACATAAACAAGTTAAATGAAATGCAAATGGCAATGAATGATAAATGACTGGAAATTAAATTGCATAAAGTAAATGACTTGAAAGTAAAGCAATATTAATAAGAGTTATTCAAATGTTAGTCAATATTAATTGAATTTTAGTGGTGTCTTGCTTTTTATTGATTAAGTCATTCTTTGGAGAACACTCAATCATCTGTTCACAAGCATGAATCCTTGAACCAAGACATCTTCCATAGGAAGAAAAAAAGGCCAAGTTTCCACATAATACCATGAAAGATGGGAGACTTACAATCTCACTTACTAGAATGCTATGTCTTTAGGGTCAAATTTAGCTCTATGTTAAGCAATCGTAATTGGACTTATGTAGAAGTCACAACTATCTGATGTCGGGCAATAAAAATTTAGGTGTTAATGCATGTTAGATATTTGGTATGATGAACCAAACTCCTAAAATATACCACACACTAAAAGAAAAGATCAAAAGGGATGGACCTATCTCATCCATACTTGTATTGGTTCATCTGACACAAGGTCATTGATGAACCAATTAGCCTTAGGATATTTGAAATTTCATTGGTCAATGAAATGAATGGGCAAGAATAGGGATGGAGATGAAGAGGGAAGGGAGGTAGAAAAACACAAATTGGTCATGGGAGGAATTTTATCAAATTAAAATTATTCATTCATTTTGGGAGATGAAATGTACATTTCATCAATCCCCTAAATCCAATTATTTTAATTCAGCAAAAGTCAAATCAACCTTGACCAAGGCCCAAATAAATATTCAAACATCACAAGACCATAAAAATGGCTCAACATAATTTTTACACAATTAATCAATTAAAAATCAAATTAAAAATGCATTAAAATTCAATTTAATTTGGTCAAAACCTAAAATCTCTTCAAAACACCAAATAAATGGCAAAGAAATTTATCCTAGGTCAACCAAGGTCAAAGGACCTTAGACAAAAAATTTCATGGTTTTTGAAAAGTCAGAAGTATTTGTAAATAATTAAAAATATGCAAAAAAAACATTTAATTCATAAAAAATATCAAAATTAATCCAAAAAAATCCCTTTAATTCAGAAAATGAAAGAGAAAAATATTTGAAGATTTTTGGTGAAAGTCCCATATTTTTTGGATTAAAAATAAAATTATTATGAATTAAACAAAATAAAGCAATTAAATGAAAAATCAGAAAATACAAAAAAAATAAGGGTCATCAGATCTCCCTCATTAATTGAGGTGGCAAATCTGATGACCATGCGCGCGCTATCCACCAAAGGCCTGAGTCAAAACACCACACGCATGGTAATCACAACCAAGGGCCAAGATTAAAACGTTTGGACTTGATCAGATGGCTTGGGACTTGACATTCGCACCACCGGAGCCCTAGCTCCGATCATCTTCTTCGGTGATCACCACCGGACTGGTCCGACCTCAACTTCATGAAAAATGAAAAACAAGGACACTATTTCAAAGAGAAAATGCTCAGGAGCTCGAATCTGGCCTTAATTTTCTCTAATTCCAAGTATATAAAAAGATACAGAGATTTGAATTTTGAGGATCATGAACTGAGTTGCTTCGATTTGGCCTCAAAGCAACTCAATCTTGTTGCCTACATTTATAGGACTTCAGCCAACCAAAAATCACAAAGAATGGTGAAGAATTGAGAGAGAATCGAAGAGATGAAGTTTCTAAAATTTCACTTTCAAGTAGCTCCAATTAAGCTTGATCTTGATCTGGATTTGCTTGATTCTCCCTCCTCTTGCTTGTAGTGATCAATTGAGATGGAAAGGGCAATGAATTCTTGGAGTTTGAACTTCAAAACAAAAGGTGAAATTCAAATTTGATTTCAATGAAATCCTCAAGAAATTCTATGGTGTGAGGGTCTGAGTTCTCTTGGCAAAGCTTGGGCAAGGTGTTGATGTGATTTCTAAAGCCATGACTTGTCTAAATAGGCAATGGAATTGATTTTTGCACCACTTGAAATTTTATCAAAATTGGAAACCAAGTTGCATGTATGCATGGGAAATGATTTGGGCCTAAGGAATGATTTTATTCATCTCCAATTCGTGTGCAATTGATACTGAAGTCATTACATGGAAGCATGCAAAGAGGAATGATCACTTGAATCCAAAACTTGCCAAAACAAATCCCACAATGGAGCCATGCGCAAGTCCCTTAATTTCGATCCAAACGAGATGATATTGGACTTTTTTGAAAGGTGATATCAAGGGGAACAACTTTAATATTGAATAATTTTCCATTTGAATCTTGGATCATGATGAATTTTGAGGTGGAAGTTTGGGAAATCAAACATATTTGAAAATTTTCTAAGTACTAAGCCAAATGTTCACTTCTTTCACCTTGAATAACTCTTGCTATGGAGTTCAAATAGAAAATGTTCCTTTATAAAAGTTGTAGCTCTTTAAAACCTATTCAATTTGGTTACAAATTTGACCTCATTTGGATTTGGCATGAAGGATTTATGCATTTTAGAAATTGAGGAAAATCACTTGTTCAATGGTAATGGCCCGAAATGACCTATAATGTTTCCTCATGGAACATGCATTTGCAAGTTGAATTTGAACTTATTTCAAACTTCAAAATTGGATAGGATATATTGAATTTAATCATGAAACTTGAGTGGCTTTCATCTCATAAGACTTTAGCAAGTTATGATCCTTGGAAGTTGACCTCCTACTAGGGTTCAGACAAAATGACCTATAATCTTTCACCATAAAAACAATGACTTTACAAGAAAAACTAGATCTTGATTTTAACATGAAAGTTATTTGGAATGTCATAAGGAGTAACGTTTCTCTTGGAATCATTTTCATATGACAAAAAATTTAGGAGATAGGGTCTAGGGAACCCCAGTTTTGACCAGTTGACTTTCTCTGGTCAACCACCATGAACCAACTTTCAAACTTCATATTCTCTTGATATTTGGGATTCTTGGAGGATCATATATGTGTAGGATGATGTAATATGAATTATCCCTTGAAATATTTGATCAAATGATGAAAAAACTTGCTTAGGAAGTCACATAAGATACCCAGATGAATTAGGGCTTCCAAGGCAAACAAGCTTCAAACTCTTGATGATTTCTTGATAAAAATGATATGTGAAGACCATGGGGATCCATATATGATGTCTAGAGCCAATGTAAACCATCTCTTGGTTGATATTCTTTCATTGATGGTCTTAAACCCTATATATGAGCTTGATGGAGCATGGGTGATCACACACACTACCTACAAAAGCAAAAAACTATACATTGACATATTTTTGGTATTTTGGTTCGTAAACAATGAAAAACAAAGTATGATACAATAAAAAATGTGCTTTGTGATCTCTCCTAATGCAAACCCAATGAATGAGGGGTAAGGAGGATGCCAAGGTGTGATCCCTAAGCCAATGCATATGATGAGGTGGCATGAGGGATCTTAGGGTCAAAATTGGGGTCTTACAATCCCGAGATCTCAAGTCACAACCGAAGCGCTTCATTTGAAGAAATCAGAGATTGATGCCAACATGGTGAAGAAAGGAGGGATTCTAGGGTTGACTTCTGAGGTTCTCATTGGTAGAGCTACTGCTTTTGCTCAAGCCGGTAGCATGGACGCTTTTGAAGCCATCTTTGTCTTGCTCATATATGGTTTAACTTTGTTCCCTAATATTGATGGTTTTATTGATGTTAACGCCATTAGAATCTTCTTGATTGGGAATCCTATTCCAACTTTGTTGGGTGACATGTACTTCTCTTTGCATTTGAGGAATTTTAAGGGTGGTGGAACCATTGTGTGTTGCGTTCCTCTTCTGTACAAGTGGTTTATTTTGCACTTTCCTCAGACGCTTGCTTCCTTGGAGAACCGACAATGTCTACGGTGGTCTTAGGGACTTATGTCTCTCACTAATGATGATATTGTTTGGTATGATTATGCATTGGGTAGCTTGGATATTATTGACGATTGTGGTGAGTTCTCTAATGTGCCTCTCATTGGTACACAAGGAGGAATCAACTATAACCCAACATTGACCCATAATCAGCTTGGGTTCCCCTTGAGAGATAAGTCTAATAACATTCAGTTAGAGGGTATATTCTATCAGGAGGGTAAAGATCCCCAAAATCTGAAGAGTAGAATGGTGCGTGCTTGGCACAATGTTCATAAAAAGGGTAGATCTGAGCTTGGTCTATGCAATTGTGTAGCTTTTGAAGCTTACACTATTTGGGTGAAGAAGAGAGCTTTGGAGCTCAAGATGTCGTACGCTTGCCAGAGACCTATATTTGTGGTTATGGTTGAGCCATCAACTCTCCCTAACCAATATGTAGAGGAGTTGGAAGACGCACTTGCCTAGATTTATCAAGAGAGAGACTTGTGGGAAAAGCGGTTCCATGCTTTGAACCGAAAGCATGTAGAGTTGTAGCTTGAGTCGAAATACAAGGATGCACTTATTGAGGTTCTGGAAGAGCATGTAGTGAAGAGACAGAGAGAGCCATAGGATTTATTTTCCTCTAGTATGCCTCATGAAAGACCCCAATTTTGACCCTAAGATCCCTCATGATATTTCTCATCATATGCATTAGCATTGGGATCACACCTTGGTATCCTCCTTGCCCCTCATTCATTGGGTTTGCATTGGGAGAGATCACCAAGCACATTTGATTGTATTATACTTAATTTTTCATTATTTACTAATCAAAATGCCAAAAAATATGTCATTGTATAGTTTAACTCTTTTGTAGGTAGTGTGCATGTTCACCTATGCTCTATCAAGCTCATATCTAGGGTTTAAGACCCTCAGTGCAAGGAGCTCAATCAAGAATTGGTTTACATTGGCTATAAGTATCATATATGGATCCCCATGATCTTCACATGTTATTTTGACCAAGAAATCATCAAGAGTTTGGAGGTGGTTTGCCTTAGAAACCCTAATTCATCTGGGTATCTTGTGTGACTTCTTCAATAAGTTTCTTTAACAATTGATCAAATATTTCAAGGGATACTTCATATTACATCATCTTATGAATATATGATCCTCCATGAGTCCCAAAAGTCAATAAAATGTCAAGCTAGCAAGTTGGTTCATGGTGATTGACCAGAAGAAGTCAACTGATCAAAACTGGGGTTCCCTAGACCCTATCTCCTACAATACTTATCATATGAAAATGATTCCAAGTGCAAAGTTACTCTAAATGACATTCCAAACAACTTTAATGTTGAGGTCTAGAGCTAGTTTTGCTTTAAAAGTCATTTCTTATGGTGAAAGATTATAGGTCATTTTGTTTAAACCCTAATTTGGAGGTCAGCTTCCCAAGACCATAACTTGCTCAATTGTTATGAGATGAAATCCATTCAAGTTGAATGATCAAATTCAAGATGTCTACTTGAAATTTTATGTTTGAAGGAAGTGCAAATTCAACTTGTAAATGCATGTGATATGAGGAGACATTATAGGTCATTTTTGGCCAATACCATTGAACAAGTGATTTTCCTCAACTTCTAAAATGCATAACTCCTACCTGCTAAATCCAAGTGAGGTCAAATTTATGGCCAATTTTAAGTAGTTTGAAAGAGCTACAACTTTGTTGAAGGAACATTTCTCATTTCAAGCCCATGGAGAAAGTTACTCAAGGTGGAAGAAGTGAACATATGGCTTGATACTTAGACTTTTTTTGATATGTTTGATTTCCCAAACTTCCACCTAAAAATTCATCATGATCCAAGCTTCAAATGAAAAAGTGTTCAACATGAAAGTTGTTCCTCTTTATCTAACCATTCCTAAAAGTCCAAATTTATCTCATTTGGACAAAGAATGAATGACTTGTGTATGGCTTAAAGTTGAAGAACCATTTGGAAGATTTGAAGTTCCACTTCCCACACACAAATGCATGGCCTTTCCACATGACTTCAGCATTGCTTACACTCATTTTTGGACATGAATGCATCATTACATGGGCCTATCACACGCCCATGCATCCATGGAATGGTGATTTGATATTTTTGAATTTTTGAAGAGGTGTGCAATTATCAATGACCTTGGCTATAAATAGAAGCCCTCTCACTCAGAATTGAGGACCCAGGCACGCAAGCTTTGAAACTACAACCCTAAACCTCCACATTCAAAGGATAAGCTTGGTGATTTTCATTGAAAGTCGAGCTTGAAATCTCCCACTGTTTTGAGATTCAAACTCCAAGAGTCCTTCTTCTTCCTTGATCCATTTACACTCCATCAAGCATCCAAAGCAAGGCCAAGCACAATTGAGAGCAAGATCGTGTCCATCTGAACCTGCAGTGAAGGTGAATTTCTGAATTTTTCATCTCTTCGATTCTCACTCGATTCTCCATTATTCTTGTTGATTTTTGGTTGTCTGAAGTCCTACCAATGTAGGCAACAAGATTGAGTTGCTTAGAGGTCAAATCGAAGCAACTCAGATCATGATCCTCAAAATTCAACTCCTTGTATCTTTCTATATACTTGGATTTAGGTGAAATTGAGGCCAGATTCGAGCTCCTGAGCTTTTTTACTTTGAATTCATGTCCTCTTTTTTTATTTTGGTGATGGTTGAAGGTGGACCATTCCGGTGAGGTCCACCGGAGAAGAAGACCGGAGCTCTGGCTCCGGCGATGTGTTGGCATGTCTCCAGACCACATGATCCTTCTATTTTGTTTTAATCTTGAGCGTCCAAATTGATTACCACACGTGTGGAACATTGATTGAGGTTCACCATGGATAGTGCGCTCTGATCCACTTGATCTGCCACCTCAATTAATGAGGGAGATCAAGTGGTCCATGTTTTTAGCATTTTCTGATTTTCATTTTAATTGACTTATTTTCATTAATGCATATTAATTTTAATATTTATCCAAAAAATATGGGACTTTCACCAAAAAGTTTCAAATATTTTTCTCTTTCATTTTCTGAATTAAAATTATTTTTTGGATCAATATTAATATTTTTCATGATTTAATGCACATAAACATAAAGATATAAAAATATATATGGTGGATTTTTTTAAATTTTGATTCTAATTAAAATTATGTGTATTTAAATTTGTAATATATGTATTTATATATAATTTTTAATGTTAAAATCAGTTTTATTTTTAAATAAATAATTATTTTTAATTGTGTATGTTTAAGTATAAGAAGAAGGTCTAACATGCATTAACACCAAAATTTCTATTGCCCAACCTCAAATAATTGTGACTTCTACATAAGTCCAATTACGATTGCTTAACATAGCACTAAATTTTGATCTAAAAGCACAACATTCTAGTAAGTGAGATTGTAAGTCTCCCCCTTTTCATGGTTATGTGTGGAAACTTGGCCTTTTTTCCTTCCTTTGGAAGATGTCTTGGCTCAAGGATCCATGCTTGTGAATAGAGGGTTGAGTATTCTCCAAAGAATGACTTAAACAATTGAAAAGCAAAAGCAAATACTAACTTCTAATCAACTAACATTTGACTAACTTTAATTTCAAGCCATTTACTTTATGCACTTTAAATTCAAGTCTTTATCATTTGCCATTATTCATACCATTTAACTTGCTTATTTTAATGCCATTTTCACTTTGCTCATTTGAGCCATATCTTGTGATTATACTTGGTTGTGTATTTTGTTTGTGTTTGTGGTCTTTTGACTTTAATGTACATAATAACAATAAAAACCCTAAAAAAGATTTGTGTGGACTGTTGGATTTGATCTGAGACATTGGACTTAGAATAAGGCAACATTCCCTTTGCAAAAAGGACTTGGCCGATGCCAACTTTTCTGAAGCCATTCATTGTGAATTAAACTTTCATCTAAAGCAAGTATTAAGATCCCTTTTGAGTTCATCTACAACATGGTCTTGATGCAATTGTTATTCTGAACCTATGACTAATGACTTATTATGAGCCATTCAAAGGATTATTTCATCTGATACATGGGGAAGATTATGAATAAGATCATGAAGTTGCTAGCTTGGATATGGCTATCTTTATTTGATGCCTTGCTCTTCACCTTGCCATTTGTGTATTGATATTTCTTGATTCTAAAGTCCAAGGGAAATTGGGTTTCTATATGACATTCTTGTCTATTGGATTGCATCCCATTGGTCAGATCTTTTCAACTCTTAACTTTTAATTTTTGCTTAGGATTAGTCTCTTCATCTCCTCCCACTTCTTTAATTTCAAATCTCTCCCCCCTTTTCAAAATCTTCTTTGCTTGTGATTTCTAAACATAGACTCTTTATTGCAAATTAGAAACTTTGGCCTTATGTCATTGCATTTTTAAAATCTTTTCTTAAATAAAACTTGTAAATGAACTTAACCATATTGACTTAAACTTTCAAAAGACAAAAAGAATTAGCACTGATTCAAACTCTTTTAGGCCTTTTGTGCCTTTTTCAAACTTGATTTTTTTTGTTAAAAGCAATTCACTCACTTTGAAATTGATACCACGAACTACGAGGTTTTGATCCCTCATTTTATGTTGGTACGTAGGCACAAGTCCGAAGGTCTTGTCAAACACAAAAATATAATTAATGAATTCTTTTCTCATCCCCACACTCTATTTATTACAAACATTATTTTATACCAAAACACATGTACACACAAAAAAGGGCTCCCTAGGAGTACCTAGGACACTTTGGGTGCTAACACCTTCCCTATGTATAACCAACTCCCTTACCTGTAATCTCTGGCATTTTATTAGTTTTGATTTGAAAACTTCTTATCTTTGGGTTTTGTTCGTACTTTTCCCTTTTCCCTTGGAAACAATAAAAGCGTGGTGGCGACTAGTTTAATTGACGTTAAGTTTATCCATAGCTTAATGGTCATGAATTTACCGCTACACCTCAGCCTCTCGGTGCTTGGAAGAAGATTGTTGATTGGCTCGTCCTCGAGAAGGCTCCGATGCATACAGCTTTTGAGTCTGAGATTCAACGCATCCGAAGGAAGTACACTCCCTTGTCCAGTTCATCTGATGCAGTTGCTAGGGATCCTTAGGATGATATTTTCCTTTTCTCTTATATTTATATTTTGGTTTTTGAAATTATACTCAGTGTAATCCTTCCAAATTTTATGAATAAAAGGAGATTTATGGTAAAATTGTTATTATTATTGAATATTAATTAAAATATTTGCAAATGAGACTTCGTATGTTCCTTGAAATTAAAAAAAATCAAAAATATTTATATTACATGCATCATTTGCATAGCAGGTTTCTTTAGCCAGATGTCTTTTGGTTCTTCTTTTGTGTATCAGACAAGCTGAGTCATCATTATAACACTCGAGCTAATCGCCAAAGAAGAATAGAGCATCTTGAACAAGAGAACATAGAGCTTAAGGATGATATTTCCAAACTCACTGCTTTGATGGAGTCTGTGATTGCTGCTCAGAAACAAACCATCTCCACCTCCTGTAACTCCTCCTCCTCAGAGGACCGTGATTTCTGAGATTGCTTCAATGTTTGTGCCTGTTATTCCTGCTAGCTAGTCGGTGCCAGCCATGCCTGCCAGATTCCCGTGGGGAATGCCACCAAACTTTGTGCCTGAAGGGTATGCTCCAACATTTTCTTTTATGCCGACATCTAGCCCGGTCCTGTCTGTGCCTCCTCTTATCGTGCATACTTTGCCCCGTGTTGAGGAAATCATCTATCACTCTGATCTGTCTGAAGGCCCCGCTGTTTTGAAAAGATGGACGAGATGAAAGACCAATTCCTTGAGCTGAGAAATGAGTTAAAGACCTTAAGAGGAAAAGATTTGTTTGGTAAGAGTGTTGTTGAGTTGTGTTTGGTGCCCAACGTCAAAATTCCTGTTAAGTTCAAGGTCCTATATTTTGAAAAATATAAGGGAAATAATTGTCCTCTGAGTCATCTTGTCATGTATTCTTGCAAGATGTCTACTCAGACAGACAACGATCAACTACTCATCCACTACTTCCAAGATAGTTTAATTGGTGTTGCACTCAGATGGTATATGGGCTTGGACAGTGCTAATGTCCGTACTTTTAATGACTTGGGTGAGGCTTTCGTCAAGCAATATAAGTATAACGTTGATATGGCTCCCGATAGGGATCAACTGCGGTCAATGTCTTAGAAAGATAAAGAGACATTCAAGGAGTACGCCCAAAGATGGAGAGAGTTGGCTACTCAAATTAGCCCACCCTTGGAGGAGAAAGAGATAACCAAGATATTTTTGAAGACCCTGAGTTCGTTTTATTATGAACGCATGATTACTAGTTCTCCTAATGATTTCACCAAAATGGTGAACATGGGGATGCAGTTTGAAGAAGGTGTCCGAGAAGGATAGTTATCTAAATATGAGGCTTCTTCAAGCAAGAAATACGGTGGTAGTTTCTTCAAAAAGAAGGAAGGATAAACCAATGCAGTGTCTGTAGGGAGGCAAAGGAGGCCTCATGTGAGGAAGAATGTTAGACCGCGTCAGCAATATCATCAGGTATCGCCAATCATTCCGATATTTACTAATAATTCAGCAAATCAATTAGTTCCCGTTCACCAACAATATCAGCAACAACCACAACAACGTACCAACTACAACAACAACAATCATCATCGAAATTTTGAGAGGATGAAGGTCTCTTTTGACCCTATTCCAATGACTTATGCAGAGTTATATCCTTCTTTGGTTGTCAAGAATCTGATTCAACCAAGAAATCCTCCACAAACTCCTGAACCTTTGCCATGGTGGTTCAAGCCAGATTTGCATTGTGATTTTCATCAGGGAGCTCCCGACCATCACATTGAAAACTGCTACCCTTTGAAGTATGAGGTTCAGAAGCTGATTAAGATCAGTATGGTATCCTTTGAGGACCGAGCACCTAATGTTAAATCCAATTCATTGCCTGATCATGGCAATGCTTATGTGAACATGGTAAATGGTTGTCTTGGGAATTTCAAGGTTTTTTATGTTCATCGTATCCGAAGATCGTTGGTGGAGATTCATAGGGATCTCTGTTTGGTTAGTAATTGTGAGCACGACCTTGATGGTTGTGTTATCTGCAGTGTCAACCCTCGAGGATGTGTAATTCTCAAGAGGGATATTCAGAAACTGATGGATGAAAATATTATTCAAATTCAAAAATCCAGGTATATGGGGAATGATGTAAATGTTATCGTGTTTTGATAGCAGCAGTGGAAGTGTCAATAAATCGGTATCACCGTTGGTTATACGGTTAGCGGGCCCCGTCCCCTATTCATCCGATAAATTTGTGCCTTATAAGTATAATGCCACCATGATTGAGAATGGGCAAGAGGTTCCTCTTCCCACTGCAAATTCAGTGGTGAGCATTGCAGATGTCATTAAGGTGACCCGTAGTGGTCGTGTGTTTGGCCATGTATCTCCTAAAGTTATGGAAGATGATTTAATGGATAAGAAAGCAAATGTTCCTGAAATTCTGGTATCAAATATGAGATGTCAAAGGTAATGTCACGACACTGATATCTGAGTAATGCAAATAGAATAAACATAGAGAATAGTAATACAAGATACACAAGAAATTGTTAACCTAGTTAGGTCCAATTCATCTACATCTAGGGGCTACCAAGCCAGGAAGGAAATTCACTAAAATAGAATCAGTTCAAAGACTCTTCGTACACTTCAATAAGTTACAGTCTTTCTCACCTAATCTCTACCCGTGCAATTTCTACCTAAGCACTCTTAGATATGAGAACCCACTCACTTCCTTACAATCACACATGTGATCTTAAACAACAATCCCTTGAGAAGACACACTCTTGATCTTGCTTCACATCTTTGATCAAGAAGACACACTCTTGATCTTGCTTCACAGCTTTGATCAAGAAGACACACATTCTTGCTTAACAACTTTAGAGTGACAAATTACAACCACAAATCAGTCCAATTCAATTATCAAAAGATGACGTGAATGGCTTATAAGTCTCACGACTAAACAGACACAAACCCTAGCTTTTTCTCTATATTTCGCTTAGTATTGGTTGTGTGTTAAAATAGGTTTCCTAAGTCCATTTTTATAGAAGCTTTCAGCTGGGCTTGGACATCTTGAAAACCCTAAATCTATTTTCCAATTAAATCTTTTCATAACAGCTGGATAGATCTCCTTGGAAAATAAGTAAATCGGGTTGTAATCCATGATTGAATGCGCCAGCTAATCAGATCTTCAATCATCCATAGATTGCCATTAATTGTGCAATCACAAAACACCAGACATTCATACTGAATGTTCTGTGTACAGGATGTCATGACATCGGGTCTGACATCCTAGAAAAATCCTGTATAATTCCATAATTCCTTTTATAACTTCCAGCAGGTACCATATCAGACGTCATGACCTTGTGTATGACATCTTGAAACAATCCTGCATGAACATGTCTTTCATTTAAGCTCCAACAGGTACATACATATCAGATGCCATGACCTTGTGTATGACATTCTGAAACAATCCTGCATGATTATGTTCTTGAACTCCAGCAGGTACATAGGATATCTCATGTTAAGACATCACACATAACATCTTGTGAACACTCTTTGTTTTACCAAAATTGCTACCAACACTTAGAATCAACAAACTCCCCCTTTGGCAAATTTTGGCTAAAACATATATCTGTCCTTTTTGTTCACAAGAGAAACTATCAGCAGTTAAACAACAGTTTAAACAGCAGCAAAAGCAACACAATTACTAGCTATAGTTACTAATAATACACACATGCACAAGGGTACTTCTCCTCCCCCTAAATCTGTGCAACAAAAACAGAATTACTAGTTATGGATGCAACTAGTAAGACACACAAATGCACAAGGGTACTCCTTCTCCCCCTAAATCTGTGCACACATCAAACATCTTCCATGAACATAACGGCTACTGTAACCACAATATATGTACCAGCCAGAATGTCATTCTGACATCTGCTTCAACATCAACACCTATGCACCATATCAGACATCCTCTTTAACATTTGTTGTAAGCAGAACAACATTCTATTTTAACACTTGTGCACTTCCTTCAATAATAGTTGTCCTTCAGTTCAGCTACATACATCTCACAACTCCTTCCACATCAACACTTCTCCCCCTTTTTAGTCAAAATTGACCAAAGGTGACCAATTAAACAAAATAAATGTCAATTAGCCTAGCAGAGAATGTCAGATCAAATGTTATAACATTAAAAAATGTTAAAACATAAAAGTTAGGCAGTACAAACCATCATCATACACAGCTGTGATAGCTGAGATAATGAACAAATCCATGGAACTCGTTAAGAGCCCAAAATATTACAAACAGGCATCAATGAGGACTGCCACAAATTACACATTTTAAACAAACAAAAAAACTTCAGCATCCCAACACAACAACACATCTTTTGCCACAACATATTTCACCCAGTCAGAAATATCCCCCAAGCTATAGGTTCTCATGAACACAGATCCCCAACTTCCCCCTTAAACATTCAAATTGATTGGCATCCAAAGCTTTAGTGAAAATGTCTTCTAATTGCTTTTCAGTAGTGACATGCTCCAGAGTTATGATCTTTTCTTCTACCAGTTCTCTAATGAAGTGATGACGAATGTCAATGTGCTTTGTTCTGCTATGTTGAATAGGATTTTTGGAAATATTTATGGCACTCAGATTATCACAGTATAATGTCATGACTTCTTGTGTGACATTGTATTCAGACAACATTTGCTTCATCCAGACCAGTTGAGAACAGCTACTCCCAGCAGCTATGTATTCAACTTCAGTAGTGGATAGAGATACACAATTTTGTTTCTTGTTGAACCATGAAATCGGATTGTTCCCCAAAAAGAAGCATCCTCCAGATGTGCTTTTCCTATCATCAGCACTTCCAGCCCAGTCAGCATCACAGTAACCAGTCAGCATGGATCCAGATCCGTGAGTATACAACATCCCATAGTCACTGGTGCCATTGACATATTCCAGTATTCTTTTCACTTGGTTTATGTGACTGACTTTTGGTTCAGCTTGATACCTAGCACAAACACCTACATCAAATGCAATGTTAGGTCTGCTTGCTGTGAGATATAGCAGACTACCTATCGTGCTTCTGTATAGACTCTGATCTACACTGACACCATTTTCATCTTTGGAGATTTTCACATGAGTAGGAGCAGGTGTCCTTTTATGGCTTGCATTTTCCATGCCAAACTTCTTCATAATGTTCTTGGCATACTTTCTTTGAGATAGAAAGATAGAGTCTTCCATCTGTTTGACTTGTAGCCCAAGAAAGTAGGTCAGTTCTCCAACAAGGCTCATCTCAAACTCAGATTGCATTTGTCTAACAAAATATTCAACCATCTGTTCTGACATCCCACCAAATACAATGTCATCTACATATATTTGTGCCATCATGAGCTTCCCTCCTTCATTCTTCACAAACAGAGTTTTGTCAATACCTCCTTTCTTGTATCCATTGTCAGTGAGGAACACTGTGAGTCTCTCATACCAAGCCCTGGGAGCTTGCTTCAACCCATAGAAGGCTTTCTTCAATCTGTACACATGTTGTGGAAGATTTGGATCTGTGAATCCTTTAGGTTGTTCAACATATACTTCTTCATTTAAGTAGCCATTCAGGAAGGCACTTTTTACATCCATTTGAAACAATTTGAATTTCAGAATACATGCCACTCCAAGCAATAATCTAATGGACTCAAGGCGAGCTACAGGAGCAAATGTTTCATCAAAGTCTACTCCTTCAACTTGAGTATATCCTTGAGCTACTAATCTAGCTTTGTTTTTAGTAACAACCCCTTGTTCATCAGATTTATTCTTATATACCCACTTTGCACCTATGACATTTACTCCTTCAGGTCTAGGAACCAATTCCCATACTTCATTCCTCTTGAATTGTCCTAACTCCTCTTGCATGGCATTGATCCAGAACTCATCAGTCAAGGCTTCCTTGATATTTCTGGGTTCAATCTTTGACACAAAGCAACCATGTGAGATCACTTCCCTTGATCTAGTAGTGACTTCTTTATCTGGATCTCCTATGATAAGATCTTTGGGATGATCCTTCTGAATTCTGATAGAGGGTCCCTTGTTGATTTTGTCATCTTCAGGTTCAGCTTGAGGAGGTTCTTCTTCCTTATTTTTGTCTGAGAAGTCAGCTGGAGAATCATTCAGAGATGTCTCGACATCGTCTGTGACATCAGTCTGTTGGTCATCAACCACAACATTAATGGATTCCATCAATACATTAGTTCTGGAATTAAAGACCATGTAAGCTCTGCTGTTTGTTGAATAGCCCAGAAATATTCCTTCATCACTTTTGGGATCCATCTTCCTTCTTTGCTCACGATCAGCCAAGATATAGCATTTGCTACCAAATACATGGAAGTATTTGACTGTAGGTTTTCTTCCTTTCCAGACTTCATAAAGGGTTGTGGGAGTCCCTTTCTTTAATGTTACTCTGTTGTGAACATAGCAGGCTGTGTTCATGGCTTCAGCCCAAAAATGGTAGGGCAATTTCTTAGCATGAATCATAGCTCTGGCTGATTCTTGAAGAGTCCTATTTTTTCTTTCCACCACACCATTTTGCTAGGGAGTGATGGGAGATGAGAACTCATGATGTATTCCTTTTGAAGAGTAGAATTCAGCAAATTTGTTGTTCTCAAACTCCTTCCCATGATCACTTCTAATTTTGACAACAGGACTTTCTTTTTCCCTTTGAAGTTTCAGACAAAGCTCCTTAAAGACTTCAAATACATCAGATTTTTCTCTTATAAAATTGATCCAGGTGTATCTGGAGAAATCATCCACCACCACATATGCATACTTCTTCCCACCAAGGCTTTCTACTTGCATGGGTCCCATCAAGTCCATATGAAGGAGTTCCAAGACTTTGGTAGTGGTGTCATGTTTGAGCCTCTGGTGTGACATCCTTGTATGTTTTCCAATTTGACATTCTCCACAGATATTTCCCTCATCAATATTTAAGTTGGGAATTTCTCTAACAGCTTCAACTGATATGATCCTCTTCATACCTTTAAGGTGCAGGTGGCCCAATCTTTGATGCCATATCTTCACTTCTTCCTCTTTGGCTAAGGTACACATTGAAGAGTATCCAGTTTCTTGAGAGCTCCACATGTAGCAGTTGTCTTTGGACCTAACTCCCTTCATGATTACTTCATTTTCCTTGTTAGTAATCAGACATTCAGTTCTGGTGAAGTTTACATTCAGACCTTGATCACATAGTTGACTGATGCTTATAAGATTAGCAGTTAATCCCTTAACAAGTAGGACATCGTCAAGGTCAGGAACTCCAGGGAAATCCAGCCTACCCATTCCCTTAATTTCACCCTTTGCACCATCACCAAAGGTAACATAACTCATGGCATGAGGGTGAAGTTCAGTTAGCAGATTTTTGTTCCCAGTCATATGTCTAGAGCAACCACTGTCAAAATACCAATCTTCTTTGGCTGAAACTCTGAGGGAAGTGTGGGTTATTAGACTTGTAACCTTTGTCTTAGGAACCCATTGCTTTTTGTTGACAGTCCTGTGATGCTTGGATCTTGATTGGTATTGAGACTGAGCAGGGCCAGGATAACCATATAGCTTATAGCAGAAGGGCTTCAGGTGGCCAAATTTTCCACAGTATTGGCATCTCCATCTTTGATGTTTCCCTTTCTGCTGTTGTGACATCTCAGGTCTGCTTTTAACATGGCTGCACTTAGGTTTGGATTTTGGTTTGCAACCAATGTAACTGCACTCAGCCTTGAATCTAATGCCAGATTTGTTTCCTGTTATTTGGCCAGTCTGGAGAATCTTGTCTAAGATGGCAGATCCATTGTTAAGCATTCTTACATACTTAGTCATCTCATCTAGTTTGGAATTCAAGAATACAGCTTCAGTCTTCAATTTTGAGATGGTTTCCACATACTCTTCCTTTTCATTTTCCAGCTGAGCTATCACTTTCTTCTAGCTTTCAACTTATCTGCACACTCCTGCACTTCTGTGGCACAACTCTTTGTAGGTAGTGGCCAGCTCTTCAAAGGTTCTTTCATCATCAATTGACTCTTCCTCAGACCCACATCTTCTTATCAATGCAGTCACATGGTTTTTAGCTTCTTCTGTTTCACTTCCATCAGACCAAGAGGCAACAAGACTCCTCTTTTGTTTCTTGAGGTAGGTCCCACATTCAGTTTTAATATGACCATACCCATTACACTCATAGCACTGAACTTCTTTGGGCTTTTCTTTAGACCTTATTTTCTTACCAAAGCTGTTGACATTGCCCTTTGCTCTCACATCTACCTTTTTCATCAGTCCGTTGAACTGTCTTCCCAGCATTGATATCTCATTTGCTAGATCTTCATCAATATCTTGACCACCTTCCTCATCTTCCTCTTCAGTGTTTGACTTGAATGTTATGCTCTTGGCTTTCTTTTCAGCTCCATCACATATTCCAATCTCAAAGGTTTGGAGGGATCTAATTAGCTCATCAACTCTCATATTTGAGATGTCTTGAGATTCTTCTATGGCTGTTACTTTCATAGCAAATCTCTTGGGGGAGTGATCTGAGTATTTTTCTTACTAACTTTTCATCTGACATCTTCTCTCCCAAAGCTCCAGAGGCATTGGCAATTTCAAGGATACTCATGTAAAATTCATGAATATTTTCATCTTCTTTCATCCTTAAGTTTTCAAACTTGGTGGTGAGCAACTGTAGTCTGGACATTTTCACTCTAGAGGTGCCTTCATGAGTGGTTTTGAGAATGTCCCAAGCATCTTTAGCTACTTCACAGTTGTTTACTAATCTGAAGATGTTCTTGTCCACTCCATTGAAGATGGCATTCAATGCTTTAGAATTTCCAAGGGCTAGGTCATCCTCCTCCTTGGACCATTGTTCTTCAGGCTTTTTCTCAGTAGTGGCTTCTCCTTCTTTAGTAACTATAGGGTGCACCCAGCCTGTCAACACAGCCTTCCAAGCCTTGTTATCAAGATATTTTAGAAAGGCTACCATTCGAGGTTTCCAATAGTCATAGTTAGAACCATCCAAAATTGGTGGCCTGTGAACAGATCCTCTATCTCTCTCCATTGTACCAGAAAGTATTGCCCCTAGATCTCACCCAGAACCAGAGCAGGATGCCTGCTCTGATACCAATTAAAATTCTGGTATCAGATATGAGATGTCGAAGGTAATGTCACGACACTGATATCTGAGTAATGCAAATAGAATAAAGATAGAGAATAGTAATGCAAGATACACAAGCAATTGTTAACTCAGTTCGGTCCAACTCACCTACATATGAGGGCTACCAAGCCAGGAAGGAAATTCACTAAAATAGAATCAGTTCAAAGACTCTCCGTACACTTCAACAAGTTACAGTCTTTCTCACCTAATCTCTACCCGTGCAATTTCTACCTAAGCACTCTTAGATATGAGAACCCACTCACTTCCCTACAATCACACCTGTGATCTTAAACAACAATCCCTTGAGAAAAGAAAACACTTTTCAATAACACACTCTTGATTTTACTTCACAATTTCAATCAAGAAGACACACTCTTAATCTTGCTTCACAGCTTTGATCAAGAAGACACACTCTTCATCTTGCTTCACAGCTTTGATCAAGAAGACACACACTCTTGCTTAATAGCTTTAGAGTGACAAATTACAACTAAAAATCAGTCCAATTCAATCATCAAAAGATGACTTGAATGGCTTATAAGTCTCACGACTAAACAGACACAAACCCTAGCTTTTTCTCTATATTTCCCTTAGTATTGGTTGTGTGTTAAAACAGGTTTTCTAAGTCCATTTTTATAGAAGCTTTCAACTGGGCTTGGACATCTTGAAAACCCTAAATCTATTTTCCAATTAAATCTTTTCATAACAGCTGGATAGATCTCCTTGGAAAATAAGTAAATCGGGTTATAATCCATGATTGAATGCGCCAGCTAATCAGATCTTCAATCATCCATAGATTGCCATTAATTGTGCAATCACAAAACACCAGACATTCATACTGAATGTTCTGTGTCCAGGATGTCATGACATCGGGTCTGACATCCTGGAAAAATCTTGCATAATTCCATAATTCCTTTTATAACTTCCAGCAGGTACAACCATATTAGATGTCATGACCTTGTGTATGACATCTTGAAACAATCCTGCATGAACATGTCTTTCATTTAAGCTCCAGTAGGTACATACATATCAGATGCCATGACCTTGTGTATGACATTCTGAAACAATCCTGCATGATTATGTTCTTGAACTCCAGCAGGTACATAGGATATCTCATGTTAAGACATCACACATAACATCTTGTGAACACTCTTTGTTTTACCAAAATTGCTGCCAATACTTAGAATCAACAGTTCCTACAAGTATCCAATTAGTGTCCTAACTTGTCTGTCTGGTGAATCCAGCGGGTTGAAGGCTAATGATTATGATGAGGTACTTCGTTTAATCAAGAGAAGTGAGTTCAAAATTGTGGAGCAATTGCTCCAGGCGTTGTCAAATATTTTTGTATTGTCATTATTGATGAACTCTGAAGCACATAGAGAGGCTTTGCAGAACGTTTTGGAACATGCCTACGTGGAGCACGATGTTACTGTGGATCAGTTTGACCAAATTGTTGCTTACATTACTTCATGTAATAACCTGAGCTTTTGTGATGAAGAACTTCCTGAGGAAGGTAAAAATCACAACTTGCCACTCCATATTTCAATGAATTACAAAGAGGACATTTATCTAATGTGTTGGTTGATACTAGTTGTAAGACCCTAATTTGTACCCTAAGATCCCTCATGGCATCATGTTATTGCACAAGTGCATTGCCTCAAGGATCATAGCATGTTTGGCTCCTTAACCCTGGGGTTGGGACTTGTTTGAGTGTTTTAAGACCACCAAGCATGCTTGTATTGTATATTATTTCTTTTATTATTTGATTACTAATCAAAAGCACAAAAATATGTCACTAACTCTTTCTGTTTTGAAGCTCAAGTGATCATGTGCTCCAATGCTCCTAAGAGGCTCCTAAGCTCAATGAAGTGGCCAAATGAAGATGAGAAAAAGCATGACAATGGTCCAAAAATCTCCTAATCATCATATATGTCTCCCAAGTATCTCAATTTGCCAATTTTATCAATATAACCCAAAGGGCTTGAGGATTGTTTCCCAAGGAAACCCTAATTACACTATGCTTTGACTATGCCTTGCCCATGAAGCAATCTCAACCTCTGATCAAATTTAATCAAGGGAAGTTATTTCATTCATCATTTTAGGCATATGTGAGCCTATTTGAGGATCCTCAATCATTTATTCATCAAGATTGGAAGTTTGGCCTTGAAAAGTTGACCAGTCAAAGTCATCTGACTAAATTGAGGATCACTGAAATATAACTTTTGATGTGTTTGTCAAGTGAAGATGACCCCAAGATAAAAACGGTTCCTAAGAACCATATGAACAACTTTCATTTTCATCAAAAATCCATTTGAAACTTGTAAAGTCATCATTAATTTCAAAACATTATAGGTCATTTTGACTGAAACCCTAATTTTGGGTCAACTTACCAAGGGCATAACTTCCTTAATTTTTATGATTTTGAGGTGAGACAAAATGAATTGGAAAACTTGAGATGTCTAACTCAAATGTTATGTTGGACAAAATTTCATAATCTTAAAATAAATACATGTGATAATACAAAACATTATAGGTCATATTGGACCTAATTCATTGAATTTGAAAAAGTACCCAACTTCAAATGCCCATAACATTGTCATAGAAAATCCAAATGATGCAAAATTTGAGTCTAAATTTATCATCTGGAAAAGATATACAACTTTTATGTTGGAGTTTTTTTCATTTGAAGCTTGAATCATAAAAAAAGAGGGGTTTGATTAAGCTTGCTTTTGGTGAAATTTTTCAAAGTGTTTTGAATATGTTTTGTACTTGGATTTTCACAGCCAATTTTCATCAATTTCCAAATGCCAAATGAATTTTTTCCCAACATAACTTTTGTTCCTTGTTTCAAGGGCTTTCCAACCATTACTCGCATTAATCTTTTGGACTTACCATTTAGGAGTTTCGAAGACCTTTCCATTTATGTGCATTTTGGCATTTCATGTTATAATTTGGTATGCAAGCTAGTTCCCTCCAAAATGCACGTCCAAATTTTCCAGGTAAACCCAGCAAGTTTTTGAACCCATCATTGGGCCTTCCACACGCTTGCACAGGCCCATGCAATCAAAATTCAAATTGCCATGCACATGAGAGAAGTGTGATGCACAGTCATCTTCAGCTATAAGTAACCACTCCCTCTCATTCATTCATGAACCTTTTGGAGATCTGAATTGCTGCAGCATTGAAACCACAGCCATACCAACGGAATTTTTCAAAAAAAAATCTCACTTTTGAGCTTGACATTCAGCATCATTAGCTGATCTTCAAAGCCTAATTCCTTAGCCTTTCACTTCCACTGCATCCCTAGAGCAAAGAAGAGCCAAGATCTTGAAGGATTTGTGGCCTGAAGTGCTTCAATTCAGAGGTATACATTCAAACTTTTTGGATCTAGAACTCTTAATTCAGTGTAGCATTCTTGTGTTTGTGTGGTTTTCTGAAGTCCTCACACTTGAGGCAAGCCATTGGTGCTTTCAATTCATCATTTCATGAACTTACAGTTGGAACACCATGATCTTCCATTTCACATTTCTCTCAATATAGGAAGAGTGAGGAAGATCCAATGGTACAGTGATAATCTCCATCACACAAGCTTCATTTCCATGTCCTTGTTTTCCATTTTCATGAAAAAAAAATTCTCTGCAACTGGTGGCCGGATTCTATTGACTCGCTGGAGAAGACGGTGGTTTCCACCACCACCACAACGTGTCTTGTTTCCTGGCCATTGGATCTGGATGCCACGTTTTAATCTTGATCATTCATTTGGAATACTTTATTTAATACATGTTGCAACGCGTTTGACTTGGTTGCATCGAGCGCCCTCACATCTGGACCATCTCTTAATGCCACGTCAATTACTGAGCTTCATCCTGTGGCGCTGGTTTTTTCCATTTATTCTATTTTCTTTTATTTTCAGTTAATTCATTTGATTTTCAAATATTCATAAAAAATTCATTTGAAGTCATAAAAATATGAGACCAACTCCAAAAAATTTCTTGAAAAATCTAGTTTCATATTTTGATTTTTAATTATTTTAGTAACTTCATTTGATATTTTTCATGGATTATTTGATTTTTAATAGTTTTAATTCATTTTAAAATACTTTCAGACTTTTGAAAAATCCAAAAATATTTTCCTAGCATTTATGGATCATGATAAATCAATGAAAAATAGTCTCATCAATTTCTTATTTGATTTGAGATTTATTTGAGATTTTAATCCATTTTGTGCTATTTTTATTTGTTTTTAATTATTTTTAATTGCTTTTAATTGCTTTCTGATTTCAAAAATTGATGAGAAAATTAGTCAAAGTTTGTTTCACTATGTTGAACCTATGAGAATTTAATTGGACTCATTGAAGTTGTTTTGAATTAAATTTGAGGTTTGACCTTATTTGTTTATTTTTTATTTGCATTTTATTTTAATTCAAAAAATTCCAAAAAAATACCATTGACTCTTTGACTTGTTGTCTTCATTTCTCTTCTGTTTGGTGTTGATTGATGATGATTTGATTCATATTTGATCAATTGGATTTTGTTATCTTCTTTTCCATTCCCTTTCATCTTCATCCCTTTCTTTCCATCAATGGCCAATGAGTTAAAGTCTTATGGTTGGTCTTGACAAATGAGAGGTTTAACCTTCTTTGATCCAAACCAAATTCAACTTGATCCATGATCAAGTGAGTTGTTTTGTGTCCAAGATAGGTTGCTTCTTGGTCAAGCAAATAACCCAAAGCCAATACAAGGCCCTTCCCCTTTTGTTTTGGCATGGAAAGTTTATGGAGCTTGGCTTACTAGTCATGATCTCTAACTTGTGTTCTTTGCCTATATTTTTATTGATTGGCCTCAGATAGGTGTGACTACTACATTAGTCCACTTACGATTGCTTAACATAGCGCTACATTGTCTTATGACAAGCTAACATAACCTTACTAACTACTAACTTTAATTTGAGCATTTAATTTCTTGCCATTTACTTTTAATGTCATTTATTTCTTGCTCACTATTCATATTGATTTTCCATTTGCTCACTTGAGCATATATTTTATGTTTATGTCATTTTTCTTTTTCTCATTTGAGCCCATTATTGTATATAAATATATTGCTATCTTGTGTTTGCTTTGTATTTTGTTTTGTGTGAACCAAATGCAAAGGAGAAAGGACTTAGAATTAGGACTTACCTATGCTTAAAGGAGTTCAAGAGCAACTAGGCCTCATGCCTTTAGAATGCAAAATTTGTTGAAGAGCAACTAGGCCTCATGCCTTTAGAATGCTAAAAAATTCAAAGTTGACTTCAAAGGATTTCACTCCAAACTTATTCTTTGTCCATTCCCCTTATTGTGTTGTGAACTTTTTGATGTTTGCTTTTGTGTGATAGGGATCCCATCTTTGAGATTCTGAAAAGAGGACCATTGTCATGAACAACCAAGTTAAGAGCCAAGCCAAATGGAGATCCTAGGAGCTTGAACCCAATTTGTTTGATTGCTTGCTTGTTTGATAAGTCCAAAGGGAAGGAGCAATTTTGCGTCATCTTTATGACTTCAAGAAAAGGAACTCCAAGGGTTTTATCTTTCCTCTCTTATCTTTGTATGCTTTAGGACTAGCCCTTCTCTTCTTCTCCCCACTCTAACCAAGCCAAAAATCATTTTCTAAACTTTGACTTTGTTTCAAATTAGAAACCTAGGCCTTAAGCCTTTGACTTTTCAAAACCATTTTCATCAATACTCATTATGAATAAATCTTAACCCAACTTTGACTTCATTTTGTAGATAAATCTAACTTGTAAATATAACTCACTTCAAGTTGTTTTTATGGTTTCAATGGCCACTTGTTAAAACTTTTGTTAGTCATAGGTTTGAGTTATCATAGTGGTTGATGTAAATCTCACATCATCCTTAGTGTTGGATTATAAGCATTCCATGCTTATTATAGGGTTAACCCCTCACTAGTATGTTGAAGCCTTCCTCACATGGTGGATTGTTGGTTTAGGTTGAGTTTTCTCCCTTTGATAACAAAAGACCTTAAGGCTTTTGATCAAATCAGTTCACCAATCTTTGAGATTTTTACCCCGAACTACGAGGTTTTGATCCTCCTTTGGGATGGTACGTAGGCAATGGGTTCATCCATTCAAACAACAAAATTTGTAAATATAATCTATTCTCTTCTCATCCCCCCAATCTTTTGTACAAATCTTTTCACAAATACTAACCTACAACACATATTTGCAAAAAGGGTTCCCTTAGAGTACTAAGGATGTTTTGGGTGCATAAAACCTTCCCATTTCATAACCAATCCCCTTACCCAGATCTCTGACATTTTTATTAGTTTTTGATTTGAAAAACTTATTACTTGGCTTTTGTTTGCTTTTTAGCCTTTCCTTTGGACAAATAAAAGTGCGGTGGCGACTCGAATTGTATGTTGACTTTAGGTTTAGTCAATTAACCTAAAGGTAACGAAAACCCCGCTACACTAGTTCATCATTGAATGTGTTGCCCAAGATAACTTTAGCAAGACTGTCTTATCAAGGCGCCTCAATGAGGTACAATGGTGTAGTCGTTAAAGCATTTGATGGCTCCCGAAAAACTGTCATTTGAGAGGTGGACCTTCTGATTAAGATAGGTCCGAGTGACTTACAAATTACTTTTCAAGTAACGGACATTCACCCGGCCTACAATTGTTTGTTGGGAAGGCCATGGAACCATGAAGTTGGCATTGTAACATCTACTATACATCAGAAGCTGAAATTTGTTAAGAACGGCAAGCTCGTCATTATCGGTGGGGAGAAAGCGCTTCTAGTAAGCCATTTGTCATCCTTCACCTATGTGGAAGCTGAAGAGGAAGTTGGAACGCCATTCTAAGCCTTATATATTAGTGATGAATTGAAGAAGACTGGGACATCCATGTCTTCTATGAAGGATGCAAAAGAGGTTATTCAGGCTGGTGGCACCGACAAGTGGGGTCACGTTGTGGAAATAATTGAGAACAAGAACAAGGCTGGTCTGGGATTTCAGCAAGGGATATTCAACGAAAATGTCAAGGCTATGTAATAAGTTTTCCACAGTGGAGGGTTCATTCACAAGGATGATCAACACTAAGCTGTCATTATTGAAGACGACGATGAAGATGAAGCTTATGCCAACTTTGTGACACACGGCCAGACTTGCAACAATTAGGTTGCTGTAGACGTTCCTGTTATGCACCGTTCAAAGTAATTTGTTTTATTATTAAAGAAAAAATATTCCTCCTATGCCTAAGGGAGAAGTGAAACATTGTTGGGCATTTTCAATATTATCATCAATCAAATACAATTTTATTCATCCATATCTATGGTGTTTATTTTTGCTTTTTTGCTTTTTATGCAAATGGTAATCATAAAAAAACATAAATAAGCAATAATTTCCCCATCTGCATAATATTTGCTTGCACTTTATTTCTCTAAAATCAAAATATCAAATCATTATGCAGGGTGGTTCTCAAACCCATTGAATGTAATGATCTTACTCCCTCTCCAAACTTTGATTCCATGTGTTTAAAGCTGAGGAAGAGAATGATGATGAAGACGTGTCTGATGAGTTATCTTGTTTGCTTGAGCACGAGGAAAGAGCCACTCAGCTATTTGAAGAGCAGATTGAATTAGTCAACTTGGGTTCCGATGATGATGTGAAGGAAGTCAAGATTTGGTCTCGACTGTGTCCAAAGGCTAAGAAGGGGTTAGTTGATCTTCTCCAAGAATATTCTGATGTGTTTACTTGGTCCTATCAAGATATTCCGGTTTTGGATTCTGATATTGTGGAGCATAGATTGCCTTTGAAGCCAGAATGCTTGTTGGTCAAGCAGAAATTGAGAAGAACTCATCCTGATATGGCAGTGAAGATTAAGGAGGAAGTGCATAAGCAAATTGATGTTGGTTTCCTTGTTACCTCCGAGTATCCGCAATGGGTGGCCAATATTGTGCATGTTCCTAAGAAGGATGGAAAAGTCCGTATGTGTGTTGATTATAGAGATTTGAACAAAACCAGTCCAAAAGATGATTTTCCTCTGCCACACATTGATATGTTGGTAAACAATACAGCTAAATTCAAAGTCTTTTCATTTATGGACGGATTTTCCGGTTATAATCAGATTAAGATGGCACCCGAAGATGTGGAGAAGACCACATTCATTACACCTTGGGGAACATTTTGTTATCGAGTGATGCCTTTCAGTTTAAAGAATGTTGGTGCAACGTACAAGAGAGCTATGACCACTCTTTTCCATGATATGATGCATAAAGAGATTGAAGTCTATATTGATGATATAATTGCTAAATCAAGGACTGAAGAAGAGCTATGACCACTCTTTTCCATGATATGATGCATAAACTCCGCTTGAATCACAATAAGTGTACTATTGGTGTTCACTCTGGTAAGTTGTTAGGCTTTATTGTCAACGAGAAGGGTATTGAAGTTGATCCTGCCAAGGTCAAAGCAATACACGAGATGCCTACGCCCAAAATTCAGAAACAAGTCAGAGGTTTTCTCGGCCGCTTAAACTATATTTCGAGATTTATATCGCATATGACTTCCACATGTGTGCCTATATTCAAGCTTCTTCAGAAAGATCAGTCTTGTGATTGGACTAAGGATTGCCAGAAAGCTTTTGACAGCATCAAAGAGTATCTACTTGAGCCTCTGATTCTGTGTCCGCCTGTTGAAGGAAGACCTTTGATCATGTATTTGATTGTGCTTGAAGAGAGTATGGGTTGTGTTGTTTGTCAGCAAGGTGAATCTGGGAAGAAAGAATATGTAATTTACTACCTCAGTAAGAAGTTCACCGATTGTGAGTCTCGGTATTCTATACTTGAGAAGACATGTTGTGATTTGGCTTGGGCTACTAAGTGTTTGCGCCAGTATATGTTGAATCATACTACTTGGTTGATATCCAAAATGTTTCAAATCAAGTACATTTTTTAGAAGCCTACTTTAACTGGAGTATTGCCCGTTGACAGATGTTGTTATTTGAGTATGATATTGAATAATGAGCTCAAAAAACTATTAAAGGTAATGTTTTGGCTGACCATTTGGCTCACCAACCAATTGAAGATTATCAGTCAATGCATTATGATTTTCCTGACGAAGAGATTTTATATTTGAAAATGAAAGATTATAATGAACCATTGTTTGAGGAAGGGCTAGAACCCAGTTCCCGTTAGGGAATGGTATTTGATGGAGCTTTTAATTTGTATGGTAATGGCATTGGGGCAGTGATTATTACTTATCAAGGCACTCATTTTCCATTTACAGCTAGATTGACCTTCAAATGTAAAAACAATATGGCTGAGTATGAAGCTTGCATTATGGGGCTCGAAGAAGCCATTGATCTCAGAATTAAATATGTTGACATCTACGGAGATTCAAATTTGGTTGTGAATTAGATCAAAGGTGAATGGGAGACGAATCAACCCGGTTTGATACCGTATAGAGATTATGAAAGGAGGATATAAACTTTCTTTACAAAGGTTGAGTTTCATCATATCCCTCGAGATGAGAACCGTATGGAAAATGCTCTTGCAACGTTAGCTTCTATGATTATGGTGAAATTTTGGAATGAAGTTTCTAATTTGACTGTGATGTGTCTTGATTGATAAGAAGACTTTGAGAAGATTAGCTGGCAACTTCTACCTAAATGGTGATGTGCTTTATAAGAGGAATTTCGATATGGTTTTGCTTAGATGTGTGGATAGACACGAAGCGAACCTATTGGTGACTGAAGTCCATGAAGGTTCCTTTCGTAATCATTCCAATGGACATGTTATGGCAAAGAAGATATTGAGAGCAGGTTAATATTGGCTGACAATGGAATCTGACTGTTGCAAGTTTGTGAAGAAATGCCACAAGTGTCAAATTTATGCAGATAAGATTCATGTTCCTCCTACACTGTTGAATGTCATTTCCTCTCCATGGTCCTTATCCATGTGGGGAATTGATGTGATTGGCATGATTGAGCCCAAAGCATCGAATGGACATTGTTTCATTCTGGTGGCTATTGATTACTTCACAAAGTGGGTTGAAGCGACATCGTATGCAAATGTGACCAAGCAGGTTGTGGTCCAATTTATCAAGAATCAGATTATATATCGTTATTGTGTGCCAAGTAAGATCATTACTGATAATGGATCGAACTTGAATAACAATATGGTGGAATCTCTTTGTAAAGACTTCAAGATTGCACATCATAATTCTTCTCCCTACAGACCCAAGGTGAATAGCATTGTTGAAGCTGCAAACAAGAACATTAAGAAGATCATTCAGAAGATGGTTATGACGTATAAAGATCGGCATGAGATGCTCCTATTTGCTTTGTATGGGTACCGTACATCTGTCTGCACTTCAACATGGGCAACCCTTTTCTCTCTTGTTTATGGCATGGAAGTTGTGCTCCCCGTAGAGGTTGAGATCTCATCATTGCGTGTTTTAATGGAAGCCAAGTTAACAGAAGCTGAATGGTGTCAGACCAAATATAACTAGCTGAATTTGATTGAAGAGAAGATATTGACTGCCATGTGCCATGGTCAGTTGTATCAGCAGAGAATGAAAAAATCTTTTGATAAGAAGGTCAAGCCTCGTGTGTTCAGAGAAGATGACCTCGTGCTCAAGAAGATTCTATCTTTTAAACCTGATGTTAGGGGCAAGTGGACTCCTAATTATGAAGGCCCTTATGATATTAAGAGAGCATTTTTTGACGGAGCTTTGATTCTTACAACTATGGATGGTGAAGAGTTCACACATCCTAGGAATGTCGATGCAGTCAAGAAATAATTCTCCTAAAAAGAAAAGAATAGCTCGCTAAGTTGAAAACCCGAAAGGGCGGCTTAGGCAAAAATGAGCATCTCGGTGGATTGAAAACCCGAAGGGGCGATCCAGACGAAGGTTATAGACATAAAATTTGAAAATTTTATCTCGGTAGATTGAGCACCCTACCTTGGGGAAATCTAGGCAAAAATTAGGGATTCTGGCAAGTAACTGTATTCGGCTGGTCCTGATCTTTAAAGCAGTTTTGAACAGTCATTAGGTTCTGATTCATCATTCTCAACCAAAGACAAGAACATAGTGGATATCAAAGTTTGTAGGAGGAGTAATGGTCATTGTATTCAATGTAGCCCTTTTCCATGTAAATTACCATTTTCAAACTTTGTAAAGATCCATGGAGTCCCGCCATTTGCGGACTACCATTCTATTAAATAAAGTTGAGCTTTTATCCAATTATTTCTTATTCCTATTTGTTTCTGTTTTAAAATTGAATGTTTATGATGATAATTTTGAAATAAATAAATCAATGAATAAACATTTTTTTAAATAATAAGACATTTACTTTAAAGAACATTGAATTCAAAAAGGAATGTCAACAACGATAAGTCTTGATGTGTGAAGCATTGTGGGTCTTCCTCAAGCAGTTGTTTGGTAACTTTACCACCCCAACAGTTCGTCATTCATCCTCAGCATGGTTGATGAGTTGCTCCCCAAGCAATTTATCATCCCCAATAGAGCTTATGTGTTGTTCTCTTTGTAGATCATCATCTGTCCCCAGTTGAGGATTTATGATCTTCATTTACATTTATGTCTTTGCATGAAGCCTGGATCTCCGTGGAACCTTTTTTGGGTTTTTGGATCCCCAACACCTTTATTTGTGTGTTGCATAGCCGTGACAGTTTCTCCCCTGTGTGAGTCTGCAGATCCGGTTGATATATATTGGTACCTTGGAATTGGTTTATTTCTCAATCTCCAAGAAGAGTCTGATGACTGTTGTTTTCATTTTGAGAAATTTATTGCTGATTTTTGTGTCCTCGTGTGGTCTTTGATTTGTCCTGGCAGATTGTTGAATCCCCAGTGAAGCCCTGCAAAGTTGTTTATGGATGGAATCCCTAGTAGATCATTTGGTTCTCCCCACTCAGAGTTTTTGCCTCTTGTTGTGACTTGGGTCCCCAACGAAGTTCAATCTTCTGATAGAAGATTTCTTCCTTTAGGCAGTATTTGGTTCTGAGCAGTATTGATGATGTCCCCTGCAGGGTTGTCTCCCATTTGATATGGTGTTGACTTAAAATTCCTCGCAGTGGTGACTTGTTGCTTTGAAAAGTATATATATATATATATATATATATATATATATATATATATATATATTATTATATATATATATATATAATATATTATATATATATATATATATTTATATCCCGCAGCTTGAGATGAGGATTTTCAGTAGATCCTTCTTATCCTCAGCATATTGGTTGATGTTCTCAGTAGTGCTTTCGTCCCCGCAAAGTTTCCAAGCTGTATCTTTCTCCTCTCCCAGAGAGTTTGAGTTTTAAGCAAAATCTTTGTTATTCTTGGCTTATCCCCTAACAGCATTATCTCCTCCTCTTTTTGAGAGTTAAGTTTGAGTTATATTTTTTCTGATCCTTTGTTGATTACTACGGATATACATATATTTTTGTCTCCTCAGAGTGCTGAGTTTTCAACAGTGTTGGGCTGGATGCATGTTCTGCATGCCCTTCCCCAACCAGAGTTGAATTCATCTTGCAGTTAGGATTTTATAACCTTGATGATTTGTTTTTCATCCCTAGCAGGTTCTCTAGTTGGTGTTCCCATCTTGTTGAGATTAGTTGAGTATCTAGTTGTGATGATTCAGATCTTCATTGCTTGTATCCTTTGTGTTCGTTTGTCAGCATAATCATATACATGCATAAAACATAACATCAGATATTTCATTGTGCATTGGTATCACATTGACCTTTTTTTGATCCCCTGCTTTGGTAATATTATTTCCCCATACAGCTTTGCTGTGTTTGTCCTCCTTCAATTGTAGAGTGTCAATGATCGGAAAAATAGCAAGTGTACTATTTTGCCTGTTATAATAATAAAGGGGAAATTCCCCGAATGTCGATCTCAAGGACTGCAAGTTAATATTGAGTTCAATTCATCGTTCAATTAAACAAAAATTATAATTGGGGTTTTTAATTCAAAATTATAAAAATAAAGGCAAAGGAAAATAATACTGTAAAAATAAGGGTTTGCAAGGTATGAGGAACAATGCTAGGGAAGGTGTATGATTTATCTCTGTAACAACTCTGAGTCATTATTGCATCAACAAATATCAATTACTACCAGTTCTCAAGGGTATTTTCTCCCAAGTACTTGGTGATAAAACCTTTAATCATTCTACCTTCATTTCTATGTCCATAGGCAATTAGGGTGAAGTTAAGCTTTAGTATATCAAGAATGCTCTGATTCATACAGGGTATCCCTAGTCCCAGGTGATATCTACTGCAGAGTAATCTAATGAAAACCATACCAATGACGGTCCATCCTAATTGATAACCACACAACAATCTCGATTGGTCCGAAAGAGAAAGCATTAAACACATCAAAAGATTACCGTGAAAATAATATCATAAATGCAATCGTAAACTCATAGTCATTATAATTCTAAATCAGGGACACCCCCCTAGAATTGGGGGGTTTAGCTACTCATACTGTTCAAAATGAATTCAAGATAAAAAATACACATTACAAGTAATTGGATGACTTGGATCTTCAATCGCTTCCGCTCATGAAAACCTTCCGCTCTTTGAATTCCTTGATCTATGTAATCCTTAATCGTCTGACAATTATGTGTTTGCCTCGTTTCCAGATCCCCTTTTATCTTGTAGAAACTCTCCTAATATAGTGAAAATCCCTTGGCAAAAGATGGAAATCTCCAAAACATCCCTACAGCTCAAGCCTGGTGAAAAAGCCCAAAAACTAGAAAATTAACGTTTTGGGATGACACGGTCGTGTCAGCTCTCTACCTTGTGGTTTCCTTGTTGACATGCCCCAGGTGACCTGACACGGGCCGTGTCAGCTGACACGGGTGACCGTGTCAGGCTACTGTCTTGGGCATTACTTATTCTTTCTTGGCCTTCCTCCTGACATAACTCATGTCAGGTGATACGGGTGGGCCATGTCAGGCCTCCTAAACTGTGAAATCTTCTTTTTTTGATCACCGGAACTTTCCACTTTCTCGTATTGAGTCTGTTGGATCTTCTCCCTGGACCTGGAGGGCATAAACACGACAACCAAAGCGTAAAATCACGAAAACACAAAATAAAACTGACAATTAATAAAATTGCTTAAATAACTTACAGGAATGAAAATTAACTTTTAAAGGTACCATAATGCGTACATAGTGTCTCAAAATCCTTGGTTTCTTGTTAGATAAGCAACGAAAACATAGTGAAAATGGTGACTTATCACAATCCCAAACTTAGCTCATTGCTTGTCCTCAAGTAATGTCTTATACGATAGAGTGTCACTTCCCAAAATTGTTATTCTTACCATGATACTGCTGAGATCTTTCGCCAACGCCTTCACTCTCCCTTTTATAGTTCCTGCTTTTCCTAATGAGTTTTCTACCGCACTTCATCATCGAGGTATCGTTTCACCTGTCAGCTTATATCACACTCTCACCAAGTCTCTCGGGGTTAAAGTGTTTTCACTCCCAATTCAGAATATGCAATATCAACTCATAAGTTTGAATAGTTTCTCCTTTCGTATCAACTACACACAACACAAACTTTTTATGGTGTGGTAAATACAAACAAAGGGGAAAACAAGTGGTTTTGGGTTCAGAGCCAATGTTAATATTCTTTTCACTATGTTTTATTCTTTTCTTTTTCAATTGCTCAGTTTTTCTTTGATATTCTCTCTTTTTATTTTCAACTGAGTGCTCTTCCTTCGGTGAGTGCTTCTTTCGAACCATCAACTATATTTCGTTTTCTCAAATTTTTTGATGGTCATTTTTCTTCTCTCTCTTTTTTCGTACTCACCTTGGTTTTTGATACTTATGGGGTTTACCCCAAACTTAGAATTCAACACAGCTTAATGACATCACATTGACTCCGAACAGGGTAGGGAAGTGTTTTGGGTTGCGGATTATATTTATGTGGTTAGACAAACAAAGGGTACAGGCTCAAATGGGGTTAACAAGGGATAACATTAACGGGATGGCTAGAAATGCTATGGGCTATAATCAAACAATATGCCTCAGTGTGTGTATACATGCAGTGAAATTCCCATAGAACCTACGCAAAGTCAAAGTGATAAAGACATACCTGAATATCGCTCATGATGACAAATGTGTTTGGATTTTTATGCACTCACCATGTTAGGTAAAGCTTGACAGCATCCACAGTACTTTGAGTATGGTGGTGCGACTTCTTACTCAACTCGGAATGCACAAGGAACCTACATTAGTTGAACTTTAAAAGTTACGTCCAATCTTTTCTTCAGCAGTATCGACTTCCTGGGAAGATCCTTCACAACAAGCAATAGTAAGTGGAGTGATCATTTCATCCACTACCGCTATTGATCATCACCTCATCCAACAATAATATCAAGAACCTGAAATACATGCAGCACATGATACCCGACAGTAAAAATAAACCAAATGTGAAACGGTAAAAATTGGGAACTAATAAAATAAAACATAAAATAAAACAAAAATAAAAGCAAACAACATAGTAAAACCTCCCCCGCACTTGAAATAAACATTGGCCTCAATGTTTTAGAACAGGATAGAAGGAGGGTGACTCACAGTGCCCTACTAAGGGCGCTGGGGTGGAAAGTGCGACATGCCCACACGAAATTCAAATTTTCCAAACAAATTTCAAATCCGCAGGCCTGACTCGGGCCGTGTCAGGCTGCTGTTCTGCTCATTTTTCCAACTTTTTCCATGCTAGTACCTTCTCCCTTTTATATAAGGCACTGTGTAAACCTAAAATAACAAACAAACACAAACTATAATTAGAAATAATAATGTGTGGGTTGCCTCCCACTAAGTGCTTCGTTTAACATCGCATGACTCGACGGTTCATTCTCCCTTGTTATGGGGGGTACTTCAGCCTCCAAACCTTGTTGCACCTCTTGTCCAAAACTAGAAAGTCGTCTTTTTCATAAGTATGGATTCCTTTGTGCCATAAGTCTTTTCCCACCTCCATCTTTTTACCTTATTTTTGTTTTCTTTTCTTTCTCTTGGCTTTTGGAATGGAGATAGGAGTCTTTCCATTCAGGGTTGCTAATGGCAGTGGTGAGAGTCGAGAGGGCCTTCCTGTATCTTTCTCTGATGTTGGTATGTTACTTTGCCTTCTTGCCTCTGTCCTGATTAAGCCTACTTGATAGTGAGATTCGGTATCTTCCTCTAGCTCCTGGTCTTCAATAGCATTCAATGTTATTTCTTTATCATAAACTTTTAAGGTTAATGTTCCCTTGTCCATGTCGAGATTGCATCGACTTGTTTGCATGAAAGGTCGACCCAGAATGATGGGTGCCTCTTCATCTTCTGCTATGTCTAGGATTACAAAATCAACAGGAAAACTCAAGTCCTCTATTGTTACTAGCACGTCTTTTGTTATCCCATATACATCCTTTCTCGAGTGATCCGAACTTCAGATTTGTCTTCGTATCACTGACATTTTTAATACCCAATCTGTGATAGATTGATAATGGCATCAGACTCACACTAGCTCCAGAATCTACGAGTACCCTTTTGAAGGTTCTGTCTTTAATTATGCATGGTACTGTTACCGTTCGAGGATCCATCTGTTTGTTTGGAATTTTCTTCTCCAGTAAACTTGCACTATACTTTCCCTTCCATTTGTATAACCACTCTTCGGGCTCTTTAGATAAAGTGAATGGGAACATTCTTAACTTTTTTGCTTCATCAATATAACCATCAATTTTCAAAGTAGTACTCATGGTCAAGAATCTCTGCAGGTGCTTGTTGGAATCTTTGTTAACCTTTCCGGTGAAAGGTTTTCTCTTAAGTTGATTGATTGTGCTAGAATGTAGTTGAAAATCTGTCACATTTATCGGTTGTTTGACAATGGTCAATCTACCACCCGGTGCATTTGCACCTCCATAGTCACCTAGGAGTCTTTCGGGAGATGGGGGCAGTGGAACTAGAGGAATTTCAGCCATAGTTTCTTTTTCTGAATCTAAGTGATCATAGGGAACTCCTTCTTTGGAATCCAATCTAGCGTTTTTGCGTCTCCGTTGAAGGGTTCTCTCGATTTTTGCGTCAAAAAGAAATTCTGCTGAGGGCTCTCCTCACATAACACATTAGTGAATAAAAATATATAAATGACAGAAAAATAATTTTATTACAAAGCAACAAACTTTTAATTGAACTTAAAATTAAACTCTATATTTTGGCAGTCCCCGGCAATGGCGCCAAAAACTTGATTAGAAAAATAGCAAGTGTACTATTTTGCCTGTTATAGTAATAAAGGGGAAATTCCCTGAATGTCGATCTCAAGGACTACAAGTTAATATTAAGTTCAATTCATCGTTCAATTAAACAAAAATTATAATTAGGGTTTTTAATTCAAAATTATAAAAATAAAGGCAAAGGAAAATAATACTGTAAAAATAAGGGTTTGCAAGGTATGAGGAACAATGCTAGGGAAGGTGTATAGTTTCTCTCTGTAACAACTCTGAGTCATTATTGCATCAACAAATATCAATTACTGTCAGATCTCAAGGGTATTTTCTCCCAAGTCCTTGGTGAGAAAACTTTTAATCATTCTACCCTAATTTCTATGTCCATAGGCAATTAGGGTGAAGTTAAGCTTTAGTATATCAAGAATGCTCTGATTCATACAGGGAATCCTTAATCCTAGGGGATATCTATTGCAGAGTAATCTAATGAAAACCGTACCAATGACGGTACATCCTAACTGATAACCACACAACAATCTCGATTGGTCCGAAAGAGAAAGCATTAAACACATCAAAAGATTATCGTAAATATAATATTATAAATGCAATCGTAAACTCATAGTCATTATAATTCTAAATCAGGGACACCCCCCTAGCATTGGGGGGTTTAGATACTCATACTGTTCAAAACGAATTCAAGATAAAAAAATACACATTACAAGTAATTGGATGACTTGGATCTTCAATTGCTTCCGCTCATGAAAACCTTATGCTCTTCGAATTCCTTGATATCTATAATCCTTGATCGTCTGATAATTTTGTGTTCGCCTCGTTCCCAGATCCCCTTTTCTCTTGTAGAAACTCTCATAATATAGTGAAAATCCCTTGGCAGAAGGTGGAAATCTCCAAAACATCCCTACAGCTCAAGCCCGGTAAAAAAGCCCAAAAACTAGAAAATTAGTGTTTTGGGCTAACATGATCGTGTCAGGATGACACGGGCGGCCATGTCAGGATGACACGGGAGGCCATGTCAGGATGACACGGGCGTCCATGTCAGCTCTCTTCCTTGTGGTTTCCTTGTTGACACGCCCCAAGGTGACTTGACAAGGGCCGTGTCAGCTGACACGGGCGGTCGTGTCAGGCCACTGTCTTGGGCATTACTTATTCTTTCTTGTCCTTCCTCCTGACACGGCCCGTGTCAGGTGACACAGGTGGTCGTGTCAGGCCTCCTGAACTATGAAATCTTCTTTTTTCGACCACTAAAACTTTTCATTTTCTCGCATTGAGTCCGTTGGATCTTCTCCGTGGACCTAGAGGGCATAAACACGACAACCAAAGCGTAAAATCATAAAAACACAAAATAAAACTGACAATTAATAAAATTGCTTAAATAGCTTACAGGAATGAAAATTAACTTTAAAGGTACCATAATGCATACACGGTGTCTCAAAATTCTTGGTTTCTTGTCGGATAAGCAATGAAAACATAGTGAAAATGGTGACCGATCAATCAACCCCTTAAGAAGAAAGAGTTTATCCTTTCTCCTTCCCCATGGAGTTATTGCCTCGTGGGTGATTGTTATTTCAGTCTCCTCCTTAGTTTATTATCTGGATGGAACCACTCCCATTGAGTTATATCTTTATTGGGTTGAGTCTTGTTTGGCCGTTTCTTTCTAGTTCTTACCTAGATAGATATCTTGGTCCCCAAGAGTTTATTACCCAGTAACCGGTAATATCCTTCTTGATGATTGAGTACTTTACATGTGTTAATTTACCCAGTAACCGGTAAAAGGTAATTTACTTCTTTGATGTTCTCTAGTAGATTCAATTTCTCGTCTCCCCAGCAAGTTTATCCTTGATATGTTCACCTCAACCGATGACAGATATTCTTCCTATTTGGTTTTCTACCCAGTAACATGTAGTTTTAATTCCTTCTTTCCCTGGATAGTTTATCCTTGATATGTTCACTTTAACCTGTGACGGATTTTCTCTTTTTTATGGTATTCTACCCAGTAAAAAAGTTGTTGTAATTCCTATTTTGCGGTATTCTTCCCAGTAAATGGTAGATATAAATCATATTCTCCCCTCTGAGTTTATCCTTGATATATTCATCTTAACCGGTGACGGATACTCTCTCTTTTGTCTTCTGCACAGTAAAAGGTAGTTGTAAATCCTATTTTTTCTCAGCAGTTTATCCTTGATATGTTCATCTTAATCGATGATGGATATTCTTCCCTATGAGTTTATCCTTGATATGTCCATCTTAACCGGTGACGGATACTCTCTCTTTGGTCTTCTACCTAGTAAAAAGGTAGTTGTAAATCCTTTGGTTTCTTTTTCCCCAGTAGGTTTCTTACCTAGTAACCGATAATGAATACTCCTCATTTTCCCTTAGCGAGTCATCCTTGATATGTTTACCCTAGCCGATAACGAATGTCCCTCTGCCCGAGGGTATTATTTTCCTACCCAGTAACAGGTGGTAACTAATATATATTTTTTACTCCAGTGTTGAAGTTGTTTCTTCCCCAGTTGAGTTTGGGTTCGTATTTCTTTGTGAAATAAAATTTCCTTTTGGCTTGAGTATTTCAGCTTTGTTCTGATCTACTCTCGTCCCCTACAGATCTCTTTTCCCATGCAATCGAGTTTTTCCATTGATTTATTTTCATGGAAAATCCCATCGCGTCTCCAGTAGTTTTCAAGTCATAGTCTGGCCTACGCATAACTTTTATCCCCATAGTCTTTGTCTTCCTATGGAATGCATTATGCTCATGTGGACTTTCAGTCTCTCTGAATTCTTTTCCTTTGTGGCAACATATTCCCCACAAAGATTATTTTTTGCATTCATATCATATGCATCATGAGGTATCTTATGGACCAAAATTTGTTTCTTGATGTTGTTATTTAAGTCCATTCTACCGAGTTAATACGGATTTTAACCTTCACATCCTCGGCTAGAATGACCTTAAATAAGGGCAGCTGTAAGACCCCAATTTTGACCCTAAGATCCCTCATGACATCTCATCATTTGCATTGGCTTTGGGATAACACCTTAGCATCCTCCTCGCCCCTCATTCATCGGGTTTGTATTGGGAGAGATCACCAAGCATTTTTTATTGTATCATACTTTGTTTTCATTTGTTTACTAACCAAAATATCAAAAATATATCTAGTGTAGATTTGTTTCTTTTGTAGGTAGTGTATGTGTCCACGTGTGCCTCATCAAGTTCATATCCAGGGTTTAAGACCCTCAATGCAAGAGATCAATCAATAAAAAGTTCATAATGGTTCTAAGTATAATATATGGATCCCCATGCTCTTTAATTGTCATTTTGATCAAGAATTCATCAAGAGTTTGAAGCTTGTTTGCCTTGGAAGCCCTAATTCATCTGGGTATCTTGTGTGACTTCCTCAGCAAGTTTCTTCATCATTTGGTCAAAGATATCAAGGTGTACTCCATTATATATTATATTAAGCATATGTGATTCTCCATGAGCCCCAAAGATCAAAATAACTTCAAGTTTGCAAATTGGTTCAAAGAGGTTGACCAGAAAAGTCAATTGGTCAAATCTAGGGTTCCCTAGATCCTATCTCCTATAACTTTTGTCATAAGAAAATGATCCCAAGAGAAAAGTTACTCATTATGACATTCCGAACAACTTTCATGTTTGCATCAAGAGCTAAGTTTGCTTGGAAAGTCATTTTTATGGTGAAAGATTATAGGTCATTTTGTATGTGCCCTAGATAGAAGGTCAACTTCCAAGAATCACAACTTGCTCATTTTTTATGATATGAAATCCATACAAGTTTCATGATCAGTTTCAAGATGTCTTCTCTAACTTTTTTTCTTTGAAAAATGTCAAATTCTACTTGCAAGGGCATGTACCATGAGGAAACATTATAGGTCATTTTGGACCATCATCATTGAACAAGCAATTTTCCTCAACTTCTAAAATCCATAACCCCCTCATGAAATATTCAAATGATGTCAAATTTGTTACCTAATTGAAGAATACTGAAAGAGCTGTAACTTTGAAGGAGGAACTATTTTTAGTTGAAGCTCATAGCAAAATTTATTCAAGGTGGAAAAAGCGGGAATTTGACTTTTAAATTAGAAAATTTTCAACTATGTTTGATTTCTCCAACTTCCACCTCAAAATTCATCATGATCCAAGCTCTAAATGGAAAAAGTTTCAACATAAACATTTCTCCCCTTCATGGTACCTTTGAAAAGAGTCCAAGATCGTGGCATTTGGAGCATTTTTTAGTGACTTGCGCATGGGTGTAATGCATGGCCCCCTTTGGAAGATTTCATGACCATTTTTCAAATAAACATTGCATGGTTCCATATTATTGTTTCAACATCATTTGGATTTGAATTTGGACCTATTTGCATCATTTCATGGGCCTTGTGCACTCCCATGCAAGCATGCACCATGTCATTGCTATTTTTGGAAGAATTTGGAATATGTGTGAAAAGCAACTCCCTAACCTATAAATACATGGTCCTTAAGCTCAGAATGAGGATCCCCTTGCCCAAGATTTGACCTGTATCTTCCCTAACCTCCATTGAAAGGATAAACTTGAGGCTTTCTCTTGAAATCGAGTTTCAATTCTCATTCTGTTTTGGAATTGAAACTCCGAGAATCCAAGCCCTTTGATAATTCATTTCACTTCCTCCAAGTTGTTTGAAGCAAGAAAAGCCAAATTATAAGAGAGATCAAGCTCAATTGAAGCAAATCGAAGGTGAATTTTCTGGATTTTCTCTTCTTCGATTCTCCCTCAATTCTCCACTATTTTGCTTGTTCTTTAGTTGTCTGAAGACCTACCAATATAGGCAACAAGATTGAGTTGCTTTTAGGTCAAATCGAAGCAACTCAGTTCATACTCCTCAATTTTCAATTCCATGTATCTTTCAATATTTTGAGAATTGGAAAATTCTGAGGGCAGATTTGGATTCCTGGCATTTTTCTCTTCAAAATAATGTATGCATCTTTTATTTTCATGAAGGTTGATGGTGGACCAGTCCGGTGAGGTCCACCGGAGAAGATGATCGGAGCCTTAGCTCCGGCAGTGTGTTGGCATCTTCCCGGCCATTTGATCATGCATCCACGTTCTAATCATGGTCATTGGTTCTGATTACTTACTTTGTCACGCGTTTGACCAAAGTGTTTGGTGCACCTTAGCGCGTGGCCATCAGATCTACCACCTCAATTAATGAGGGAGATCTGATCGCCCTTGTTTTTCCATCTATTTTAATTAATTCTGATTTTTTTAATTAGCTTATTTTGTTTAATTTATATTAAATTCATTTTTAATCCAAAAAATATGGGACTTTCACCAAAAATATTTAAATATTTTCCTCTTCCATATTTTGAATTAAAATCATTTTTTGGATTAATTTGATTTTTTTTTGAATTAAATGATTTTTGGCTCATTTTTAAATATTTTAAAATACTTCTAACTTTCCAAAAATTCTGAAATTTTTTGTCTAAGGTCTTTTGACCTTGTTTGACCTAGGATAAATCCCTTGGCCATTTATTTGGTGATTTTTAGGGACTTGAGGTTTTTACTTTTGAAAAGAGAAATTTAATTCATTTCTAATTTGATTTTTAATTTTTTAATTGTTTAAAAATATTGTTGAGCCATTTGATTGACTTTGTGATGTTTGACTTTCTATTTTTCCTTGATCATGATTGATTTAAACTTACATTTGATCAATACTATTGGATTTAGGGGGTTGGTGAAATGTATATTTCATCCCTCAAAATGAATGGATAGTATTGATCAGATGAAACTCCTCTTATGATCAATTTGGGTTTCTATTACCCCTTCTCTCTTCATCTTCATCCTTATTATTCCCCTAATCCATCATTGACCAATGAATTCTCTACAAGTCAAATGCTAGTTGATTCATCAATGACCTTGTATCAAATGAATCAACATGAGCCTGACTGAGATAGGTCCCTCCCAATTTATCTTTGTGTGTGGCATGTTTGAGGAGCTTGGTTCTTTGTACCATGTCTCTAACATGTATTAACACCAATATTTTTATTGCCCTGCCTCAGATAGTTGTGACTTCTACATAAGTCCAATTACGATTGCTTAACATAGAGCTAAATTTGTACCAAAAGGCATAACATTCTTGTAAGTGAGATTGTAAGTCTCTCATTCTTCATGGAATTGTGTGAAGACTTAACCTTTTTTCGATTCATGAGAGCTAATGGCATACTTATTGATTTATCCAAGTTGGAGTCCTTCTCATGGATGATGTCTTGGTTCATGTCTTCATACTTGTGAATGAATGGTTAAGTGTTCTCCAAAGAATGACTTAAACAAATTGAACTCTTCACTTACATTTGACTAACTTATTATTAATATTGCTTTACTTTCAAGTCATTTACTTAATGCAATTTAAATTTCAGTACATTTATCATTCATTGCCATTTACATTTTATGCAAGATGTTTATGTTTCAGTCATTTTCACTTTGCTCACTTGAGCCATATTGTCATACGGTGAACTGACTTGGGGTATTTTGCTTTTTATCGCAATGTCGCGGATAGCAAGAGTCGCCACCGACTTTTCTTTTATCCAATAAGGAAAGGTGGAAAAGAACAGGAAAGACCTCAATAGATTTTAGGTTCGGGAGGTACATTATACAAAGGGAAGGTATTAGCACCCTTTGTATCCATGGTTATCCATGGGCTCTTAATTGCTGGATCACTTATATTTTTGTCTGAAAAGTGTTGGTGAATTGTTTAAAAATGTTTCGAAAAGAGAGTTTAACTTTGTAATGATTCTCGTATGAATGTATACAAAGTATTTATCTCGTTTGATTTTGAAAAACAGTTTAGAAAAATATAACTTGGTAATGATTCTAGTATGAATGTATACCAAGTGGTGATTTTCTAGGACTTGCAAAGTGTGAGGGGTGGAAAATGTTTTAGGTTATGATCCAGTAATTGAGAGTTATACCTTCCTAAGGTCGTTATGGGCATTTCCTATCCTTATGAGGGTAAAATTGTCCTTACTATTGAGAAGTAAGTAGTTTTATCCTTTGGATGTAAAAGGGTCATTGTAGGGTCATCGATTGGTCATCGATTGGTCATTGAAGGCAACAGTTGTGAGGATACCTTAGCATTCGAAGGGACGATCATCATTTAACCGTAGGCTACACCGAAGGGTCATCGAGGGACAAAATCGTATTTTCGAAGGCAACATCCGAGGGACTATGATTTATTTTATGATGATTTAATCGAAGGGCCATTGCTAAGTGTATCCCCACATTCGCGGGACATGACCGTAATACCGTAATCGTAGGGTAACAAAAGAGAGGTCCAAGATCGCATATTAAAAGGCAAAGTTTTACAATTAATTAGATAGCCGTAGTCGATTAAGTAATTAGGTCCATATTAAAATCAGTACATTAAGATCAATTAAGCCATTAGGGTGGATCTTCACCATGAAATTAATACATTAAAATCAATTGAGTAATTCAGGGTGAATCTCCATAAGGGTATCCCACACATAAAGTGGAATACCTAGTCGGCCATTTCCTCGGGAATATGTAAACCTTTACACAATTCAGCACACGGGTTAGAGCATCAAAGTAAAGTATAATTGAAAATTGCACTACAACACAACAATCATAATCGCAGGCCAAATGATGCAGAATTATAATAAGTCTTGGTTAGATAGACATAAGGCAGAATAGAAAAGAAACAAAGCAGCCACTGTCCCGTTCGCCTCTGCTTCGCCTAGCGAAGGCTCAGCGAATGCTCGCTACAGGCTCGCTTAGCGATGTGCTAGCGAGCGGCCACGGGTTTGGAGTTTGACAGCAGCATGACCTCCGAAAACCTGAACTTTTATGGCATTTGATTACAGGAATAGCATGGACAAACATTCATGATATTCAAGCATATTTAAATTCGCATGTGAAATCAAATTACATATTCGAAACTTCAATCATGATGCTTTATGTATATAGAGATTACCGATTAAAAGCATAAAACAATAGTGATGCGCAAACCTGTTTGCAACTAAGCTGCTATGTTGGAGAGACTGATTACTTTTGGTATCGGATGGAGTTGGGCGGCGGTAGCTTCGGAGCGGAGGAGCGGCCTTCAAGGTTTCTTTATTCGGAACTCTCTAAGGTAGCCTCCAGGGTTTCTGTGCCAGGGTTTCCGTCTGTCCTCATCCGTCCTTTTTTCGTTACTGAAGTGCTGGTATTTATAATGCTCTTTTTCATGACCTAATAGGCTCAGAGTGCAACCCAGAATTTTCTGTTACCTGTCAGCTTCGCTAGGCGAGCGTGTAGCGAACGTTCGCTAGGCGAAGGATTTGCTCGCCTAGCGAGCAGGCCAGTTTGGGCCATTTTCTGGATTGGGCCATTCGTGAGCTGGGCCTTTGTTCCTTTAAGATCAGTGTCATAAAAATGAGTCGGAGTGCCCTGAAAAATGTCTTAAAATATTAATGGGCAAATTTTGGGGTATGACAGCTGCCCCTGTTCAATATTCTTGAACCGAGAGAGTCAGAATGGTATGTACGCCATTCGTGGTCTGGAGGTGGAAGATTATTGAACACTTAGAACGCCCCAAAAATTTGCACTTGTCAATTAGTTAGTCTTGATGGAGATGGGCTTAAAGATGCCATCTAGGAAGTTTGATGATGAGAGCTTCAGATTGTGTCGTACGTTAGGCGATATCTGAAGACATGGGTGTCATACCGGGTCGTACGTTAGACCGTATAGTGAGTCGCCCATTAGGCTGTCGACTTCGCTGGGGAGTCGGAGTGTGTTATATACCGCTGGGGATAAGGGATCAGAATGGATCGTACGCTAGATCGTCTCTGAGTTACAGGATGAGATGTCCGTTAGGCTGTTTCTGATGACAAAAGGGGTAGTCATACGCTAGACTACACTTCAGAATGTACCGTACGCTAAGTAGCATCTGAGGACTTGAAGGTCTAACTGGGTCGTACATTAGACCGTCTCTGAGCAGAATGAGCCGTCCGTTAGGCTGAATCTGATGATGAAAGGGGTAGTCGTACGCTAGACTACACTTCAGAAATGTACCGTACACTAGGTAGCATTTGAGGGGATGAACATCCAAGCGGGTCGTAAGCTAGACCGTCTCTGAGTAGCAGAACGAGCCGTCCGTTAGGCTGCATCTGATAATAAAGGGGTAGTCATACGCCAGACTACACTTCAGAATGTACCGTACGCTAGGTAGCATCCGAGGCCTTGAAGGTCCAAATGGGTCGTATGCTGGACCGTATTGGAGTTGTTGAAGGTCGGAATGGATCGTACGTTAGATCGCATCTGAGTTGAAAGAGTCATATGTTGAGCTGAATCAGAATGAACCGTACGCTAGGTTATATCTGATATTATTTGTATATGTTGTATTTGCAATAAATGTCTGGGATGGGCTTATAGATGCCATCACTAGGAGGACGTCAGGATGAATGTTGACATGGAGTGTATCTGAAAGATGTATTTGAATCTGAACGTAATTGATGAAGATGTCCGTCTGAATGGCTCTCTATTTTGACTGTATCAGAAAGATAATTAACCTGAAAAATAAAGTTAGCTTCATGCCATGTCATGATGCATGAGATGTTTTATGCTTTCGAAAATAACTGCGAACGATGTATGCATGCGTATGCTGTGAAATGATGTAATGAATGAATTATGCATCTGAAAAGTTCTTCCTGAGGACTCTACTGGGGAAAATAAATCTCAATCTTCTGGTTGGGAGATACTGGTATCGATGACCCTTTCTTAGCCGGGGATTCTTGATTTCTGTCTGATGGTAGAAATGTTCAACAGAAGCCTGGCTGGGGGTGGAAGAGATGACCCATTTGTCTAGTAATGCCACTCTCTTCTGGGAATGACTGGCTTTGCTGGGGGATAGGATTAGCAACGGATTCATTGGAAAGCATGATTAGACCTTCTCCTCGATCCTGAAGCCTAGTAGTAATCGCTATTTCTATTTTATGCACGCATTTTTGGTAAACATCGATCATATCCAAATGCATATATTAATTCGAATTAAATCAATGGACGTTTATGCAAACAAAACAGAGAAAGTAAAACAAGAGCATTTTTTTTGAAACTAAAATTATATTGATTTCGAAAGAGGGCCTATAAACAGGCAATTTGTGTACAAGGAGACAAAAATCCTAGTAAGAGGAAATTGTCAAGAAAACAAAGAGAAAGCTATGCCGAAAACGTCCTATTGACTTTAATTCCACTACTGCCATTATGTCTTCAAGCCTCTCATCTCCTGCTGTCGGATAGAAGTGATTAGCTTGTTCAGTCCTTTGAACTTGGATGAAGCTGTCTGAGAACGGGACATAGTCATACGCTTTAATCCCTAATTTTTGCCTGGACCGCCTTTTCAGGTTTTCAATCCACCAGGATACCCCTTTTTGCCCAAGTCGCCTTTTCAGGTTTTCGACTTGCCGGGTGCACATTTTTTTATGTTTATCCCTAATTTTTGCCCGAACCTTTTTGGTTTGCCGGGATGCCCTTACTTTTGCCTAGGTACGTCGACCTAGCAGGTCTCTTTTATGCGTAGTATCTTTTGACTATGTCTGCGTTCACGGGATGCGGGAAGTCTTCGCCGTCCATTGTAGCTAGTATCATGGCTCCACCAGAGAATACCTTCTTAACTACAAACGGCCCTTCGTACGTGGGAATCCATTTGCCTCTGGGATCACCTTGTGGTAGAGTGATGCGCTTTACCACCAAGTCGCCAATTTGATACACCTGTCTCTTGACTCTTTTGTTAAATGCCTGGGTCATGCGCTTCTGATATATCTGTCCACGACAAACAGCCGCAAGTCTCTTCTCATCAATCAAGTTTATCTGATCGAGTCGAGTCTGAATCCATTCCTCTTCATCTAAGCCCGCCTCTTTCATGATTCTTAGAGAGGGAATCTGAACTTCCACTGGAAAAACGGCTTCCATTCCGTAGACTAAAGAGAAAGGAGTTGCTCCTGTCGAAGTGCGTACTGAAGTGCGATAACCGTGAAGAGCAAACGGTAACATCTCATGCCAGTCTTTGTACGTCACCATCATCTTTTGTATGATCTTCTTGATATTCTTATTAGCAGCTTCTACAGCGCCATTCATCTTTGGTCGGTACGGAGAAGAGTTATGGTGCTTTACGTTGAACTGCGTGCAGAGTTCAGTAATCATCTTGTTGTTCAAATTAGTACCATTGTCGGTGATAATCCTTTCAGGGATACCATATCGACAAATAAGACTATTCTTGATGAACCGTGCCACCACATTCTTGGTGACAGAAGCAAATGAGGCGGCCTCTACCCACTTTGTAAAGTAATCAATAGCGACAAGGATGAAGCGATGTCCATTAGAAGCAGTAGGTTTAATCTCCCCAATCATATCAATGCCCCACATTGCAAAGGGCCAAGGTGCGGTCAACACGTTCAATGGAGCAGGAGGTGCATGTACTTTATCCGCATATATCTGGCACTTGTGACAGGTTCTGGAGTGATGGTGGCAATCAGCTTCCATGGTAGACCAATAATACCCTGATCTCAGAATCTTCTTGGCCATCGTATGTCCACTAGAATGAGTCCCAAAAATACCGTCGTGCATATCTCCCATAATCTTTTCTGCTTCCTTTTTATCCACACAGCGAAGCAAAGTCGAATCGTGGTTACGTTTGTATAATACTCCATTACTCAAAAAGAATTTAGCAGAGAACTTCCTCAGGAATTTTCTATCATTGATAGATGCCCCCTCAGGGTACTCCTGAGTTTCTAAATATCTTTTTACTTCGTGGAACCAAGGTTTCTCTTCCACTTCATCAGTATTAAGCTCATAACAATGTGCTGGTTCATCCAATCGCTCAATGGTGATCATGGGAGCTTCATTGTCCCATCTGACTCTGAACATAGATGACATGGTAGCCAATGCGTCTGCCAACTAATTCTCTTCTCGTGGGATATGTTCGAATGTAATCTCTCCAAAGTATGGGATTAGTGACAACACCTTCTCTCGATAAGGGATGAGGTTCGGATGTTTAGTGTCCCATTCTCCTTTGATCTGACTGATTACTAATGCTGAGTCTCCGTACACACTCAAAAACTTGATCCTTAGGTCTATGGCAACTCTGAGTCCCAAAATACATGCTTCATACTCAGCCATATTATTGGTACAATCAAAACATAGTCTAGCAGTGAAAGGCGTATGGCAACCCCTGGGAGAAATAATTACGACACCAACACCGTTGCCCAACGCATTAGAAGATCCATCAAAACCATAGTCCATCGGGATCCGGTGCGAGTCCTTCATCCGGTCCATGTTCTTCATGATTGGTAACAAACATGACATCTTCATCTGGAAACTCAAAATTCATAGATTGGTAATCATCCACCGCTTGATGAGCCAAATGATCAGCTAGCACGCTTCCTTTGATTGCTTTCTGCGTAGTATACTGGATGTCATACTCTGTTAAGATCATCTGCCATCTTGCTATTCTTCTGGAGAGAGCGGGTTTCTCAAATATGTATTTGATAGGATCCATCTTAGAAATCAATAAAGTGGTGTGATTCAACATATACTGTCTCAGTCGGCGAGCAGCCCAGGTCAAAGCACAACAAGTTTTCTCGAGCAGTGAGTATCTTGTTTCACAGTCGGTAAACTTTTTGCTAAGGTAGTATATGGCATGCTCTTTTCGACCAGACTCGTCATGTTGTCCCAACACGCACCCCATTGAATTTTCTAACACGGTTAAATACATGATTAGAGGTCTTCCTTCAACTGGTGGCATCAGAATTGGAGGTTCTTGAAGATACTTCTTGATTTTGTCAAAAGCCTCTTGACATTCCTCATTCCATATCATCTCTTGATTTTTCCTCAGTAGCTTGAAGAGGGGTTTGCAGGTGGCGGTCAAATGGGAGATAAATCGGGCAATGTAATTCAAGCGTCCCAAGAAACCTCTGACTTCTTTATCTGTACTGGGAACTAGCATTTCTTGAATAGCTCTCACCTTGGCTGGGTCAACCTCAATCCTTTACCACTGACAATAAAGCCCAGGAGTTTGCCGGACCTTACCCCAAAGGTGCATTTGTTCGGGTTCAACCTCAACTTGTATTTCTTCAACCTCTCGAACAGTTTGTATAAATGATCAAGATGTTCCTCCTCAGTATGAGATCTGGCTATCATGTCATCCACATATACTTCTATTTCATGATGGATCATATCATGGAACAAAACACCATAGCACGCTGGTACGTTGCCCCTGCATTCTTTAAACCAAATGGCATTACTTTATAACAGAACGTGCCCCATTGCGTCACAAACGTAGTTTTCTCCATGTCCTCAGGCGCCATCTTAATCTGGTTGTAACCTGAGAATCCATCCATGAATGAGAACACCTTGTGTTGAGCGGTGTTATCTACCAGAACATCAATGTGCGGGAGTGGAAAGTCATCCTTGGGACTCGCTTTATTCAGGTCTCGGTAATCTACACACATTCGCACCTTACCATCCTTCTTTGGCACTGGTACCACATTAGCAACCCATTGAGGATAAGAAGTAACAGCCAGAAAACCTACATCAAATTGTTTCATCACCTCGGCTTTGATTTTCTCAAACATTTCAGGACGCATGCGACGAACCTTTTGCTTAACAGGACGACATTCTTCCCTCGTTGGCAGTCGATGCACTACTATATCGGTATCCAGTCCTGGCATGTCTTCATAAGACCAAGCAAAAATCTCTACATAGTCATGCAACATCTGAATCAACCTTCTCTTGACACTATTTTCCAAGCCTGCTCCTATTTTGACTTCTTTCTTGTTTACTTCAGTACCCAGATTTACAGTCTCAACTGACTCCTCGTGTGGCTGTATAGTCCTTTCTTCCCGCAGTAAAAGTCTGGCAAGTTCTCCAGGTACTTCACAATCTTCCTCACTTCCATCCTCGGCTTGGTAGATCGTATTTTCAAAGTCATACTGAACAGTAGTAGAACTATTGTCAACAGGATCCAGAGTGGGTATGGATCTGCAATTCGTTACGTGAGTGTGTGTAAGAAAACATAGCTCGTTTGGAAGATGACAGAAAAGATAAAGAGCGCAATATTTGAATACAAAAAGTCCATTGATTTATTGAATATAAATATGCTTATGAAGATGACAAAACCCTTAACAAATTAGCTATTGTGCCCCGGGCATAGACACAACGCTTGGAGAAGTTGAATTGTAAAAAAAACAAAAATTTGCAACACTAAAATAGACAATAACAATTACTCCTGACTAAAGGAAATCGGGATAGTGTCTTCAGCCTTCCAATTATTGAGTCCGTCACCAATTGTTGGGAAAATCCAGCTATCCAGGTCGCAATCGCTGTCAGCATCTTCTACAGCATTAATTTGACTCTTGTCAGAGCTGAACCCCAGGCCAAATTTGTCAGACTTGTACGGTACGTCGATCAATTGACCCCAGCCAGTACGACCACCATCTTCAACCACGGCTTGAGCGTCCTTCAGAGAAATCATAGCAGGAGGACATGAATAACCTTGGGTACACAGGAAGTTGGCTTAAGGACAGGATTAGTCGGAGGAACTACTTCAAATGACTGACAAGGAGTCTCAATGAATTCACCATCCATCTCGACGTATCTGAAGGTATGCACACTACTGACAATGTACTCTTCTTCTCCACACACGGTGACAATTTTGTCCTTTGTGGGATACCTCAACTTTTGATGGAGAGAAGAGGCTACAGCGCCTGCCCCATGAATCCAAGGGCGTCCCAGTAAGCAGGAATAGGTAGGACGAATGTTCATTACATGGAAGGTAGTGTTGAAGACTTGAGGTCCTATCTTGATAGGAAGGACTACTTCGCCATGGACAACACTCTTCGCACCATCGTAAGCACGTACCACAATGTCACTAGGTTTCAGTTCAATGCTTTTACAATCCAGCTTATCCAGCACAGCTGTCGGCAGCACATTCAAGGAAGAGCCATTATCGATCAACACATGAGACAAAGTGATTCCCCTACACTCAATGGAGATATGCAGGGCTTTATTGTGAATCTTTCCTGCTGGTGTCAGATCAGCGTCGGAAAAGCCTAGGCCATTGTCAACAGCCAAGTGAGCAACATAATGTTCGAACTGATCGACAGATGTCTCCTGAGGTACATGAGCGGTCTTCAAGAATTTTATCAATGCATTGGCATGAGGTTCAGAAGATAACAGCAAGGATAACATCGAGATCTTAGACGGGGTATGCCCCAACTGTTCTACAACATCAAAATCACTCTTGCGAATGATTTTCAGCACTTCTTCCATTTCTTGTTTGGCAACATCTTCGGGAGTAACTTCGACCGGTGTCTCTGACTGAGAAGGATTGACTGGTTCCTTTCCTCGAGTTTCAAGGACAGGAGGTGAGATTTCTGGAGAGAAGATCCTTCCGCTTCGAGTAATTTTACTAGTCCCAACAATGCCACTAGTATTAGCAGCATTATCCACTTGCTTCACGCCATGGACGTAAACATCACCGCCATAATTCCACGGAATAGCTTTGCTTGAGGAATACGGGATCGGGCCAGGTGCAGTGATGATTAGGGGAGCAACCCTGGGCTCAGCAGTAATCTTCACAGGCGCCCTGGTAGCGGTAATCTTCACTGGAACTTTGGACCTAGCAATCACAGATATTTCTTCAATAGGGTTTTCCGCCTTAGGAATCCTTTCGAAGAGAACTGTACGATCGTCCATCAGCCGTTGAATACCATTCTCAATTTCAAACAGTCCTCGGGCCGGAGTATGCAGAGATTGCAATCTTCAGCACAACCTGGAAATAAACCAGCTTGCAATAAATTCCTCTTTATGATCGGGAGAGGAGATGTTAAGTCCGCCACATTGGAAATGTGAGAATCGTCATCCATAGCATTAACAGTCTTGTCATGGTTAGGCATAGGAGCAGTGATGACATTAGGAGTCTCCGGAGGCTCAAACTCAATTTCTCCAGCTTCGATCATATCCTGAATCTTATTCTTCAATGACCAGCAATCGTTTGTATCATGCCCGGGGCTATCGGAGTGATATGCACACCTGGCATTGGGATTATAACGAGAAGAGGTAGTGTTGGGATTTGTAGGAGGATCTCTAAGGGTGATCAAATTTGCCTTTAGCCTGTGCCAAGGTCATATTGATCCTGGTGAACTGCCTTCTTGGCCTGTCTTGTTTGGGCTGGAAGTTTTGAGATGGTGGTGCTGCAATCGTAACTGCTCCAATGTCGTGGTCACGGTTTTTCTTGTTACGACCCTTTTGACCGTACACAGCATTTGATTCGTTCCTCCCCTGATAGGACCTTTTGGTGCTTGCAGAGGTAGCCGCCTGTATCTTTCCACTTCGGATGCCGCTTTCAACACGTTCACCTGTTAATATAAGTTCAGTGAAACCTGATGAAGAACTTCCCAGTAGATGGCTGTAGAATGGGCCGGTCAGTGTGCCCATGAACATGTCCACCAATTCTCTGTCAGTCATAGGGGGTTTGACTCTGCCAGCCAAATCTCTCCACTTTTGAGCATATTCTTTAAAGCTTTCTTTAGATCCCATAGTCATATTCTGCAACTGTAGCGGGGTAGGTGCTAGTTCAGAGTTATACTGGTACTGTTTATAGAAAGCTGTTGCTAGATCAGTCCAGGTGCGGATGTCAGAGCTCTCGAGCTGATAATACCATTCCAACTGTGTGCCAGACAGGCTCTCTTGGAAGAAATGGATCCATAGCTTCCTGTCAGTGGTATGCGGCTGAATCTTTCTCACATAAGCTCTCAGATGCATCTGAGGACAAGACGCACCATCGTACTTAGTGAAAGTGGGGATTTTGAATTTGCGAGGAATGGTCACATCGGAGACCAGACCCAAACTTTCGAAATCCAGACCGGGCGCCTTCTGACCCTCCATAGCTAGCATACGTTCTTCCAGCAACTTGTACTTATCATCTCTTGGAGAGTACTGTTCATTTTCATAATCTTCATCGTCATCCTCAGGGTTGGAGAAATCAGCATTCTCTTCCTCTGAATCATTCTCCGCCCCCTCTTCTGGACCATTCGGGATTCCAAACTTGACTCCTGCGGCCTGTCCTTTACGCCTTCTTCCCGGTTAATGAAACTCACAGCTTTCTTGTCTTTCTTCTTTTCGAGCAAAAGAGCCTTCAGTTCCTCCTGCCCCTTGGATAAGCTTAGCATCATCTCCTTGAATTGAGCATTCTGAGTCTGGAGATCTTTGACAGTTTGTTCGAGATCCATTTTTCTGTTTGCAATGAAGACCGTGAGAACATTGAACTTGTAGAATACCTGTTATGCAGTGTTATATTATGTTATGCAATGCATGAAATGTTTTCAAGGACTTTTGGGATTTAACTTTGCGTAAATCACCAACAAGGGAGAAATGTTTATTGCTAATTTCTTTGATCAATGTTCATTACAAAAGGAATAATAATAAAAATACAATGAAAGCTCAAGTCTCCCAGGGGCGACTTCTTTTTGGGCGAAGATACGCATTGAGTCTTCGTTCCTCATTAAGCTGACTGGTAAGTTCTAACACTTTCTTCCTTTCTGCGACGAACTGAGTCTCGAAAGTATCCCTTTCTTCTCTCAACTGGATCCAGGATCTCTTTAGTTCCTCAACGTTGGTAGGCATATCTGGATAAGGAATGATCTGAGGAGCACCTCCTTCAGCTTCAGGTTCGACAATCTGAGGTCCGATTGCAAGATATGGCATGACAAGTTCACGAGCTCTGGCGCGTACCCATCTGAGATAAGGTTCCATAGGAATAGAATTTTTCTGTCCTAACGTACCTCTCTTCACCATGCCCCAAGCTCGTACAAATCTTTGACGGAGGCCTTGGGAATCGTTGTCATAGTCGAACATGATGCCTTCGATGATCATTTCATGTGGACCATCTCTTCGAGCACAACCAAACTGTCGCAGAGCTAAAGCAGGATTATAAGTAATACCTCCTCTTATTCCTAGGAGTGGTACATTAGGGAACTCGCCACAACGGTCAATGATGGTAACATTTTCCTTGAACTGAGGACACCAACAGATGTCTGGGTGGGAGAGCGACATTATCCTTTGAGACCATTTCAAATTCTGCTCGTTCTTCAAGACTGATTGAGGAAGGTGCGAAATAAACCACCTAGACAACAAAGGTATGCAGCACATGAGAGTCCCTTGCTTCTTCATGGTACGAGTGTGGAGGGAATGCAAAATGTCTCCCAGCAAGGTAGGTACAGGGTTATGAGTGAGAAATATCTTAATAGCATTCATGTCTATGAATTGGTTGGATTAGGGAATAACACCAAGCCATAGATTAGCAATGCCAGGATGTCTTCGAAAGCACGGACATTCATAACTTTTAAGAATTCTCGGGCCTTATTTGTCAGGAATTTGGCAAGTAAACCCTTAACTCCACTCCTTGTTACCCAATTAGCTTCAATGTCGGACTTCGTCATGTGTAAAGCTGCGGCAACTTCTTCAGACTTCGGAACCTTTTCTAAACCACTGAAAGGTATTTGATCAAGGATAGGTATCCCAAGCAGTCTGGAGAATTCTTCCAGTGTAGGTACCAACTGATAATCTGGGAATGTGAAGCAATGATGTTTAGGGTCGAAGAACTGGAATAAAACTCTCATTATATCTTCTTTGAAACCAGTGGTAACCAAATTGAGGAGAGAACCGTGTTTCTTGATGAGCTGGGCATGATCGGGGAGCTCTGACACTAAATTCTTCAGTTGAGGAGAGATTGCTACAAAATTGATCCGGATGGTCTTCCTGGGAGCCATAGCCTTACAAAACAGAGCAAAGTTAAATCCCTAAGTCCTTGAAATGGTTAGTACAATGTTATGATGTCATGATGTTATGATGTTAAGATGTTATGATGTTATGAGGTTAAATAAATAACAAGCACAAGCAAGTCACACAACCATCATTCCTAGGTTTTAAGGCTTGCATGAGTTCCATAGGTAAGTACCCTCCCCACTGAAGTTTAGTTGGTTCAACCTGTCCTAGAATAGTAACCGGGTTCTAGAAGGATCTCAAATCACCGACCTTCCTTTAAGTCCACTTCAGTGCAACACCAAGTGGTTGACCGAAGCTTCCCTAAAGTCCAATCTCAAAGAGTGTAGTGTCGAGTCTCAACCAACCCCAGTCGGAACCGAAGTCAGTTATCTCACTACTTTCTAATGGCCAGGATGAGTCAATTAGGGTTCTAAAGGTCTGGTTAATGCTTTAATGACACCACGCGGAAGCCAAATTTTTCCTCAAGTGAACATGAGGAACATCAGGACATCCAAAGTGTCACATTAACCGTAGCCATCATTTTAACCATTCCAGTATACGCCGGATAGTCGCGATGATCTATTGCTACTTACCTAAGGTACACTAGATCCGGGTGTAGGATCTTTCACTCAAAAATACCCAAGCAATCCCTTAAAAGTAAATCAGACAATTTGAATAAGTGATCTTGTTTTTAAGGTAACCTCTCTTTAAGTATCCCTAGCAGAGTCGCCAGTTCTGTCATACGGTGAACTGACTTGGGGTATTTTGCTTTTTATCGCAATGTCGCGGATAGCAAGAGTCGCCACCGACTTTTCTTTTATCCAATAAGGAAAGGTGGAAAAGAACAGGAAAGACCTCAATAGATTTTGGGTTCGGGAGGTACATTATACAAAGGGAAGGTATTAGCACCCTTTGTATCCATGGTTATCCATGGGCTCTTAATTGCTGGATCACTTATATTTTTGTCTGAAAAGTGTTGGTGAATTGTTTAAAAATGTTTCGAAAAGAGAGTTTAACTTTGTAATGATTCTCGTATGAATGTATACAAAGTATTTATCTCGTTTGATTTTGAAAAACAGTTTAGAAAAATATAACTTGGTAATGATTCTAGTATGAATGTATACCAAGTGGTGATTTTCTAGGACTTGCAAAGTGTGAGGGGTGGAAAATGTTTTAGGTTATGATCCAGTAATTGAGAGTTATACCTTCCTAAGGTCGTTATGGGCATTTTCTATCCTTATGAGGGTAAAACTGTCCTTACTATTGAGAAGTAAGTAGTTTTATCCTTTGGATGTAAAAGGGTCATTGTAGGGTCATCGATTGGTCATTGAAGGCAACAGTTGTGAGGATACCTTAGCATTCGAAGGGACGATCATCATTTAACCGTAGGCTACACCGAAGGGTCATCGAGGGACAAAATCGTATTTTTGAAGGCAACATCCGAGGGACTATGATTTATTTTATGATGATTTAATCGAAGGGCCATTGCTAAGTGTATCCCCACATTCGCGGGACATGACCGTAATACCGTAATCGTAGGGTAACAAAAGAGAGGTCCAAGATCGCATATTAAAAGGCAAAGTTTTACAATTAATTAGATAGCCGTAGTCGATTAAGTAATTAGGTCCATATTAAAATCAGTACATTAAGATCAATTAAGCCATTAGGGTGGATCTTCACCATGAAATTAATACATTAAAATCAATTGAGTAATTCAGGGTGAATCTCCATAAGGGTATCCCACACATAAAGTGGAATACCTAGCCGGCCATTTCCTCGGGAATATGTAAACCTTTACACAATTCAGCACACGGGTTAGAGCATCAAAGTAAAGTATAATTGAAAATTGCACTACAACACAACAGTCATAATCGCAGGCCAAATGATGCAGAATTATAATAAGTCTTGGTTAGATAGACATAAGGCAGAATAGAAAAGAAACAAAGCAGCCACTGTCCCGTTCGCCTCTGCTTCGCCTAGCGAAGGCTCAGCGAATGCTCGCTACAGGCTCGCTTAGCGATGTGCTAGCGAGCGGCCACGGGTTTGGAGTTTGACAGCAGCATGACCTCCGAAAACCTGAACTTTTATGGCATTTGATTACAGGAATAGCATGGACAAACATTCATGATATTCAAGCATATTTAAATTCGCATGTGAAATCAAATTACATATTCAAAACTTCAATCATGATGCTTTATGTATATAGAGATTACCGATTAAAAGTATAAAACAATAGTGATGCGCAAACCTGTTTGCAACTAAGCTGCTATGTTGGAGAGACTGATCACTTTTGGTATCGGATGGAGTTGGGCGGCGGTAGCTTCGGAGCGGAGGAGCGGCCTTCAGGGTTTCTTTATTCGGAACTCTCTAAGGTAGCCTCCAGGGTTTCTGTGCCAGGGTTTCCGTCTGTCCTCATCCGTCCTTTTTTCGTTACTGAAGTGTTGGTATTTATAATGCTCTTTTTCATGACCTAATGGGCTCAGAGTGCAGCCCAGAATTTTCTGTTACCTGTCAACTTCGCTAGGCGAGCGTGTAGCGAACGTTCGCTAGGCGAAGGATTTGCTCGCCTAGCGAGCAGGCCAGTTTGGGCCATTTTCTGGATTGGGCCATTCGTGAGCTGGGTCTTTGTTCCTTTAAGATCAGTGTCATAAAAATGAGTCGGAGTGCCCTGAAAAATGTCTTAAAATATTAATGGGCAAATTTTGGGGTATGACACATATCATTTGTGCTTGTATATATTATGTGCTTTTAAATTTGTTCTTTTGTGATCTTACGAACTTAAAATACTTAATAACAATAAAAACCTTAAAAAATATCTTGGTGGACTGTTGGACTTGATTTGAACTTGTGGACTTAGAATAGGCAACCTCCTTATGCTTTGAGGACTTGGCCAATGCCACTATTTGAAACTGAGTTATCCTTGTCTGTGCCTTTCATATGATGCAAGCCTTGAGTGCCCTTGGTTCATTTGTCACTTTGTCTATGTGCTTAAGATGTTATACTATTATTATTGTTGTTGTCTGATTATTGTTTCTATGAGCTTGCTAAGAATATTTTCATCTGATACATTTTGAAGACATTGAAGACTGCTAGCTATTGGAGTGCTTGCCTAGATATTATGGATATCTTTATTTGATGCCTTGGTCTTCATATGATTAGCATGGATGTTTGCTTATGCTTATTGCTTGCTCAAAAGTCTAAAGGAAATGGGATTCTATCTGACATTCTTGTCTTGTGGATAGCATCCCAATGGTCAGATATTTTCAACTTTTAACTTTTAATTTTTTGTCTAGGGTAGTCCCTTCATCTCCTCTCACTTCTTTAATTTCAAAATATCTCCCTCTTTTTAAAATCTTCATTGCTTATGTGTTCAACTTAGACATGTTTTAATGATTAAAAACTTTGGCCTTATGCCATTGAATTTTCAAACTTTTTCTTAATCAAGCTTGTAAATAAACTTAACCATATTGACTTTAAATTCAAAAGACAAAAAGAACTAATAACCTCATTTAAATCTTTGGCCATTTTGTGCCATTTTCTTTTAAACCTTTCTTAGAATCAATTCACCAACTTCTTTGAAATTTTTACTATGAACTACGGGGTTTTGATCCCTCATTTTTATGTTGGTACGTAGGCATAAGACCGAAAGTCTTGTCAAACACAAAATATAATTAATGAATTCTTTTCTCATCCCCTCATTCTTTTTTTATCAAACATCATCTTCAACCAAAACAGTTGCACATAAAAAAGGGCTCCCTAGGAGTACCTAGGACACTTTGGGTGTTAATACCTTCCCTCTGTGTAACCAACCCCCTTACTTGTAATCTCTAAAATTTTATTAGTTTTGATTTGAAAACTTCTTATCTCTGGGTTTTGTTCGTACTTTTGCCCTCTTCCTTTGGAAACAATAAAAGCACGGTGGAGACTCTGGTTTTATTGACGTCGAGTTTATCCATAACTCGGTGGTCATGAATTTATCGTTACACCTTTGCCATTTCTTTGGTGATTTGAAGGGATTTGAGGTTTATCCCCTTTTAAAATGTATTTTTCTTCATTTTAAAAATTGATTTAAATTGTTTTAATTGCTTTAATATTTTATTGACTTTGTGTTGACTCGACTTCTGTTTGGCCTTGATCTTGGTTGAATTGGACAATCATTTGGTCAATACCAATGGATTTATGGGGTTTATGAAGTTTGAACTTCATCCCTTAAAATGAATGGATGGTATTGATGAAATAAATTTCATCCCTTGATCAATTTGGGATCCTCTTTAACTTCATCTCTTCATCTTCATCTCACTTCTTTCCCAATCCATTCATGGCCAATGATTTCTCATAGATAAAAATCCTAGTTCATTCATCAATGACCTTGTGTCAGATGAATCAACATGAGCTTGATTGAGATATGTTCATCCCCTCTTCTTTTGTGTATGGTATGCTTTAGGAGCTTGGTTTTTATACCTTATCTCTAGCATGCATTAACACCAATATTATTATTCCCCGACCTCAGATAGTTGTGACTTCTACATAAGTCCAATTACGATTTCTTAACATAGCACTAAATTTGTCCCAAAAGCTTAGCATTTTTATAAGTGAGATTGTAACTCTCCCATTCCTCATAGTATTGTGTGAAGATTTTGCCTATTTTCCATGTGTGAGAGTTGGTGGCATACTTATTGATTTATCCAAGTTGGAGCCCTTCTCATGAATGATGTCTAGGTTCATATCTCAATGCTTGTGAGTGGATGGTTGAGTGTTCTCTAAAAAATGAGTTAAACAATATTTTCTTCTTCCACTAACATCTCTTTATTGTTGATTTTATTTTAATGTCATTTACTTTAATGCAATTTAAATTTATGCACTTTATCATTCATTGTCATTTACATTCATGTAATTTGTTTATGTTTCAATCATTTTCACTTTACTCACTTGAGCCATATTTTGTGCTTGCATTATATTTGTGCTTGTGATTTTGTTTTTTTTGTGCTCTTAGGAGCTTAATATACTTAATAAAAACAAAACCCTAAAAAAATACATTGGTGGACTGTTGGACTCTGCCTGTAACTTGATTTGGATCTTTGGACTTAGAGTAAACAACATCCCTGTGCTATGAAGGAAACTTGTCCAATGCCATTATTTTATACCTATCTTGGCCAATGTCATAAATATGATACAAGCTAGAGCAACTCCTTTGGTTTATCGGATACACTTTATCTTTATGCTTAAGTTGTTATTTTGATCTTGTTGTTATTATCTGATGCTTTCTCTTTGAGTATGTTTCAAGGGATATTTCATCTGATATATTTAAAGGACATTGAAGACTGCTGATAACACGAAATTATATCACATTTTAAGACTTAATTCAATTAGATTATATTATCATTTACTTTAGTTTATCTCATTTTATCAGATATTATGCAGTATTTCCTTGCTATCTATGTCAGGTATCCATTTTGAAGCAAAAGTGAAAAAGGGAAGAAAAGGAGGTGTAAAAAGCAATAAAAAGGAAACAAATAACCAAGACCAAGCCCAGCCCAAAAGAAAGTGCACGTTATGCCTGTGACGGGCGTCACAAGGGTTGTGACGAGCGTCACACTAAAAGCACTCCTGTGACGAGCGTCACACAAGGTGTGACGAACGTCACACCAGTCCTCTATATTTTTGGCGCAAGGAACTCAACTGACCACGTTGAAGCCTACTTCCACGCACGCTTAACCCTCGGAACAAGACCACGCACACGGAAACCCTTGAAAAGTAGTTACACCAGTAGCTGTATAAATAGCAGCTAATTGGGAAGTTTCAAAGGACCGGTTTTTCCACGCTCACATTGCCGAAGCTCTGCCAAAATTTCTTTTCACGCCTTTTGCTTATTTTTTCCTTTCCAGCACTTAGCATTGTTTATTTTATTTATTTCTTTTGCAAGCTTTACATTCTTTTTCCCTTGCAAATTTACCTTTCCAATTTTAACTTTTAGATATTTTTTCGCATAATAGTTTCTACACCGGAAACTATTGTGCAACTTTATACTGGATTTAACCTTACGTTATATTCCAGTTTTATTTCCTTGATTTAATTTACTGTTTAATTGAAGAATCCAAGAACAAATCCTACCGGCTTGTGGTGGAGTGTTCAAGACCATTGTATTACGCATTCAGGTTCTTTAATCGTTATTTAATATTTTGTTTTATTATTTATCTATATTATCTGCCTGGAATGAGTCTGTTTATGCATGATATAAGTTCTTATTTATTTAGCATGTCTGGCTAATTTGCCTAGGTATCGGTATGTAAAGTAAGCAGAATAAGGGATCAAGACTGAGTCGGTCTATCTAAACTTAAAATCAAAATCAATCTTTTTACGGTTTCAACTTACAGGTTTAATAACAAGATTTTTTACAAAAGTAAAAGACATAAAGAAGTTAAAATCAATAGAGCGAGAGTTTGAGATTTTAACTGGACAGTGTAAGTTAGGCATTAAATCTAGATCAGGGCGAGAGCAAGTTTTAGAGTTAATTAAATTCTGACCTTTTCCAAAAAGTATTTTTAAAGATTGAATGTGAGGACGAGAGTTAAGCATTTGGATTTAATTATATAACCTAAGTCAACAGAGCGAGAGTTTGAGATAAGGGTGTTTAAAACGGTCAGTATTTTCTTAAAAAGAGTTTCTGCAACTTTATTGTTTTCAAAATATGGTTTTTGACTTAATTATAAGTGACAGCAACATTAATATGAAATCATGGTTTATTCAACAGAGCGAGAGTTTGAGATAGAACCTTTAACCAATAAAGTTAACCGAAACGATTCATTTTACAACTAAGAAACCGACAAAGACTTGATTCCCTAGTTTTGACGAACTACATACCGATATCCGTCTTATTAATATTTAATCTAGATATTAGTTTAGCTCTTAGTTTTTCCCAAACAATCAAACATTTTCACCTTAGATTTACGTAGTAACCTTAGATAACGGTATATCGATTCATAAGTCCCTGTGGGATCGATATCTTTTAAAACTACGCGATAGAACTGTGCACTTGCAGTTTGTATCCCATTCTCGACTCACCCAGTCGAGCGATCAAGTTTTTGGCGCCGTTGCCGGGGACTTTTATTCAATCGATATCGTAACTCTTCCGTTACGCTGTAGAGACTAAGGTTTCTTTTTCTTCTATTTTCTTTCTTTCGTTGATTTGTATGCCACGCACTCGCTCTCAAGGCGAACCGCTCTATTTACGAATCAACGATATCGAACTATATCTCCGAGTCTTACGACGAATTCGGGAATATCGTGCTGAAAACAATCTCCCTCCTATAGACCTTCCTGATCTCAAAGATTTTCCTTCTTTAACCGAGATGGCAGAACCAGCTCGTGCTCTTAGAGATTACGCCGCTCCATCGCAAGATGAACCGCATTCAAGTATTGCTCCGCCCGCAATCGAAGCAAACAACTTTGAACTTAAACCTTCGTTGTTGCAGGCTGTGCAACAGAACCAATTCTCTGGAAATCTTACCGAAGATCCAAACCTTCATTTATCCGTATTTGTCCAATACGCTGATACTGTTAAAGCTAATGGTGTCACTTCAGAGGCAATTCGACTTCGTCTTTTTCCTTTCTCATTAAGAGATAGCGCTAGAAGATGGCTTCAATCTCTTCCTTCCAACTCAGTCACCACATGGAACGAGTTGAAGAAAGTTTTTCTTGCCCGATATTTTCCGCCAAGCAAAACAGCTATGTTAAGAGCCCAGATAAACGGATTTAAACAGAAAGACAACGAGTCTCTTTTCGAAGCATGGGAAAGATACAAAGACATGATGAGACTTTGCCCACACCATGGTTTGGAAGACTGGTTAGTAATTCACACATTTTATAATGGTCTCTTATACAACACAAGGTTAACAATAGACGCCGCGCTGCGTGGTGCACTAATGAATAAACCTTATGCTGATGCTTACCAGCTTATCGAGAGCATGGCCCAAACCACTATCAGTGGGGAACCGAACGAACGAATGTGGAAAAACCTCAACCGAAAACTGGCATGTACGAGATAAGTAACCTTGATCACGTTAATGCAAAAGTGGATGCTTTGGTCCAGAAGATTGAAAGTTTAAACGTATCGCCTCCAGCAGCCGTGGTTGCTATAACTCAGAATTGCGAGGTCTGTGGAATCCAAGGCCACACTCCTGCGGAATGTCAACTCTTGACTGGAATCCAAGCAGAGCAAGTAAACTATGCTCAAGGAAGCCCCTATTCGAATACCTATAACCCAAATTGGAAGAACCATCCAAACTTCTCATATAAGAGTAATAATGCTTTATACGCACCTGGACAGTCTCCAAATCAAGCCCCATCTATACCTCCGGGATATCAGAAACCGAATCCTAACAATAATACCCCTAGAAAATCCAACTTGGAAATCATGATGGAAAACTTTATAGCTTCCCAACAACAAACCAATAAAGATTTCTTAAACCAGAACATACACACTAGCGAACAACTTAAACAACTAGCAAGCAAAGTAGATGCCCTGGCTACCCATAACAAAATGCTGGAAACGCAAATATCTCAAGTAGCTCAACAACAAGCACCTACTGCTGCACCAACTGGTACATTCCCTGGACAGCCCCAACCCAATCCGAGAAGCCAAGCTCATGCAATTATATTGAGAAGTGGAACGGAAGTGGAAGGACCGTCTGACCCAAGGATAGAAAACCAAAACCCTAAGAAATCTACTGAGGAAAGTGAACCTAAGGAAAAGGAAGAGAGTAATAAGGAAACCCTAGAAAAGAAGGAACCTTATGTACCTTTACCACCTTACAAACCACCTATACCTTACCCTCAAAGGCTTGTTAAAACCAAAGATATAGGCCAATTTAGAAAATTTGTTGATCTCCTTAAACAATTAAACGTTACAATTCCGTTTACCGAAGCTATTACGCAGATGCCCTCATATGCTAAATTCTTAAAAGAAATTCTTTCTAATAAGAGGAAACTTGAGGATAGCGAAACCGTTACACTCCCTGCCGAATGTAGCGCTATAATCCAAAACATGCCCCCTAAACTCAAGGATCCGGGTAGTTTCTCTATACCCTGTCACATAGGAAAATTTGTCATCGACAAAGCCTTATGCGATTTAGGAGCCGGAATTAGCGTTATGCCTTTATCCATATGTAAGAAACTGGAAATGGGAGAATTAAGACCGACCAAAATGTCTATGCAATTAGCAGATCGTTCCATCAAATATCCTGTAGGAATCCTTGAAAACGTTCCCGTACGCATAGGTCAGTTTTACATTCCCACTGACTTCACAATTATGGACATTAGAGAAGATGATACGACACCTATTATACTAGGAAGACCATTCTTGGCAACTGCCGGTGCAATCATAGACGTAAAACGAGGACGACTCACCTTCGAAGTAGGTGAAGAGAAAATTGAATTCATTCTTTCCCAATTCTTGAAAGCACCTGCAATAGAAGATACATGTTATTTCATGGATATCATCGATGAATGCATAAAAGAAGCAGAGTCAGGAGAAGACAAATCATCGGACTATCTTTTAGAGGACAAATCTAAACAATGCTTAGCAATAACACCGGATCCTACGCAGTGTCTTAACAAACCAACCCCTGATTTGAAAACACTTCCCAAAAATCTGAGATATGAATTCCTAGACTTAGAACTTGAACGACCTGTGATAGTTAATGCAGATCTAGGAAGACTCGAAACAGAAAAACTCCTACATATCTTAAGAAAATATCCAACCGCACTAGGATACCACATCACCGATCTCAAAGGAATAAGCCCTTCTATTTGTATGCACCGCATCATGTTAGAAGAAGACTGTAAAACCTCTAGGGAACACCAGAGAAGACTGAATCCGATCCTAAGTGAGGTAGTAAAGAAAGAAATAACCAAGTTATTAGAAGCAGGTATTATATATCCTATATCTGATAGCAAATGGGTTAGTCCTGTACACGTTGTACCAAAGAAAGGAGGCATAACCGTTATTGAAAACGAAAAAGGAGAAACTATAACTAAACGAATCGAATCGGGATGGAGAATGTGCATTGATTATAGGAAACTAAACAAAGCAACCCGAAAAGATCATTTCCCTTTACCATTCATTGACCAGATGTTAGAACGATTAGCTAAACATTCACATTTCTGTTATTTAGACGGTTATTCAGGCTTCTTTCAAATACCAATTCACCCTGATGACCAAGAAAAGACAACATTCACATGCCCTTTTGGTACCTTCGCTTATAGACGAATGCCGTTTGGTCTGTGTAATGCCCCTGCAACTTTTCAAAGATGCATGATGGCAATATTCGCCGACTTTCTCGAAAACATCATGGAAGTATTTATGGATGACTTTTCTGTATACGGACAAAGTTTCGAAGAATGCCTTGAAAACCTGGAAAGAGTTCTGGAACGATGTGTAAAAGTAAACTTAGTACTTAATTGGGAAAAGTGCCACTTTATGGTACAAGAAGGCATTGTTTTAGGACACATCATCTCGAACAGAGGAATTGAAGTAGACAAAGCCAAAATAGAGGTAATCGAAAATCTTCACCCCCAAGAACTGTGAGAGAAGTACGAAGCTTTTTAGGACACGCCGGTTTTTACCGACGATTCATCAAAGACTTCTCTAAGATAACTAAACCCTTAACCGGACTGTTGATGAAAGATGCTGAATTCATATTCGACGATAACTGTTTAAAAGCATTTCAAACTCTTAAACAAGCATTGATCTCCGCACCCATTATGCAGACACCAGACTGGAATGAACCATTCGAAATAATGTGCGATGCCAGTGATTATGCTGTAGGTGCTGTTTTAGGACAAAGAAAGGATAAAAAGCTTCACGTTATATATTACGCTAGCAGAACCCTGGATGAAGCGCAGATGAATTATGCCACAACCGAGAAAGAACTCCTAGCAGTGGTATTTGCGCTAGATAAATTTCGTTCTTACCTGGTAGGAGCCAAAATAATAGTTTACACTGATCACGCTGCTATCAGGTACCTTTTAACAAAAAGGATGCTAAACCTAGACTCCTAAGATGGATCTTGTTACTACAAGAATTCGACTTAGAAATCAAGGACAAGAAAGGAACTGAAAACGTAGTAGCAGACCATCTCTCTAGACTTGAGAACCTTGAACCAGAAAGAACATCCATTAATGATGATTTCTCGTATGATAAACTCATAGCTACTTTGGAAGAGAACAACTCCGACATGCAAGTAGAAACCACCTTAGCTATATCTGTCACACCATGGTACGCTGATCTAGTCAATTATTTAGCTGCCGGAATAGTTCCACCTACTTTATCTTACCAGCAGAAGAAACGATTCTTCCACGACATAAAACACTATTACTGGGATGATCCCTTACTTTTCAAAAGAGGCCCCGATGGTATTTTCCGTCGATGTATACCCGAAGAAGAGGTAGAAAATATAATCCAACACTGTCACTCTGCGCCTTATGGTGGACACACAAGTACATCCAAGACCTGCTCTAAAATCCTACAAGCTGGCTTTTATTGGCCAACTATATGGAAGGACGTACATGCGGCTATTAAGGAGTGTGACAGATGTCAACGCACGGGAAACATATCTAGACGTGACGAGATGCCACAAAAAGGTATTTTGGAAGTAGAGATTTTTGACGTGTGGGGGATAGACTTCATGGGACCTTTCCCATCCTCTTTCGGTAACAAATACATACTCGTGGCAGTTGACTACGTATCAAAATGGATCGAAGCTATAGCTTCTCCAACAAATGACACCCGAGTAGTAACTAGACTCTTTAAAAATATAATATTTCCGAGATTTGGCATCCCAAGAATAGTAGTCAGTGATGGTGGATCACACTTTATATCCAAGGTACTCGAAAAACTACTACTTAAATATGGAGTGAGACATAGGATAGCAACACCTTACCACCCTCAAACCAGTGGACAAGTGGAAGTATCTAACAGAGAAATCAAGCAAATACTAGAAAAAACGGTCGCCACTTCAAGGAAAGATTGGTCATTGAAATTACCAGAAGCTTTATGGGCATACCGAACTGCTTATAAAACTCCCATAGGGACGACCCCATTTAAGCTCATTTATGGAAAATCCTGTCACCTCCCGGTAGAATTAGAACATAAAGCCTATTGGGCTATTAGAAATTTAAATTTGAATTATAAAGCCGCCGGTGAAAAGAGAATCCTTGACATAAACGAATTAGAGGAACTCAGAAGAGACGCCTATGAAAATGCCAAAATCTATAAAGAAAGAACAAAACAATGGCATGACAAGCGTATATCAAGGAAAATCTTCAAGCAAGGCGACGCAGTACTTTTGTTTAACTCTAGACTAAAGTTATTCCCGGGAAAACTACGATCCAGATGGTCAGGACCTTTTCATATCACTAAAATCTTTCCCAGTGGAGCGGTAGAAATAAAAGGACAATCTACAGAACCGTTCACCGTAAACGGGCAACGTCTGAAACATTATCACTATGCGGAAACCAACGAGGATTCGCAAATTCTACACTTAGACGAAACGCCCCCAGGACTCATAGACTATATTTAACAATTTCTTTGTCGAGCTTGCGACATTTAAACAAAGCGCTTAGTGGGAGACAACCCACAAATTAATTTGTTATTTTATTATTCTATTATTATTATCATTTCCTTATTTTTCTCTTAATTATTCTTTTAATTTCTATTTAGTATTCATTATTGATTTATTCAAAAAGAAAAAAAAAATATATCTATATATATAATAATAATTCTTTTCTTCTTTCGGCATTTGGCCAAATCCTGACTTAAACTCATGTTTCTTTTCTCTAGCTAACACTAACCAGATGGGACATTCTGATCGTATGGGTATCAAGTTCAGAGGAATGGCTCAGAAACGAAAGTTTGAAGAACTAGCCGCTAGAGAGATGCTACCTAGTTTATATGCTGATGATTGGGCTATGACTGCCCTTGGATTGAGACAGAGTGTCCTGTTTTTGCTGAATCAGATAGGATGGGAGACCTCCCCTATCCTGAGACATTTCACCACCTACCTACCGGAGACTCACACTAGAATTCCTTAGTTCATTAATCTATCTACCTAGCCATGGAAAAGGAATTAGCAGAGGTTTTATCCAGTTCAGAATGTTCAATATGGAGTACCAATTTAATATTAGAGACTTCACCAACCTTTTGGGTTTTCCTACCTCCTTTGATACATTCACTGTAAGCCAGGAAGAACTTTTTGAATATAGAGAGCTTGAACACTTTTGGGGTAAGCTGACTGGAAATGATGAGCCCGAAGAACATGAGTTTCTCTCTGGAAACATACATAACCCGGCTTTTCGCTATTTCCATAAGATCCTGACCCACACTTTATTTGGGAAGAAGCCAAATAGTACTTCAGTTTCACGTGATGAACTCTTCATCATATTTTGTGCTTCCCAGAACCGTCCAGTAAACGGTGCTACTTTTATGTTAGCTAATTTGGACCACCTTATCCAGGATGAGCGAGCACCCATTAGAATAGGCGGTTTGATCACTATGATAGGTAATGCTATTGGATTACGTCAGCCTATGCTTGACCTTAGCCCTTTTTGTGGCATTACTACTATGAGTATACCCTTCCTCTTCAACACTATGTTTATAGCAAACATAGGGTCTGATGAGTTCGAGCTTATTATTGATAACCAGGTTCTCTTCCTATTCACCATGCCCGATCCTAGAACTAGTGTTCATAATCAAAGGAACTGGCTCTATAACCTGAATGAAACCCCAACTCCTGCTGGATCCACTGAATCCATCCAGGACTATGAGATTTGTGATGACTATGAGCACTATGTTGACCATATCTCTCTTGCTGAATCTGACCCTCAGACACCTTCAGGCTACTATGATATTGATCCTCCCCCTCAGCCTGCCCTGACCGAAGAATCAGTCATGCCTGATCTCCGACATCATATGCCAGGAACAGATATTAAAACCGTCATTGAAGCCTTGATGTCAGAACAAGACGCCCTCAGGGAAGATTTCCATAACTTGAGACTTGAAATCCTAGAATACTTGAGCAGCATGGCAAGTCAGTTACGTATGTTACGGCATCATGTTAACTCTTTTGCCCCTCCGGCCAGAGATCCGAAGATAGATGGAATTTAGTTATTTTCTTTCTAAGTTATTTAGTTTAAGCTAGATTTTTCATTAATGTTGTTTGAATTCATGTTTATTTCAATTTCATTTCATTATTTTCCTTCCCTGTAATACATTATGATCATTCTTATTGAAGCTGTTTAGTTAATTTTATTATGCAATGGCTATTATGCTCTACTGTTATTACCTATTATTATTATTATACAAAGCAAGTAAGCGTGCACAATACATTAAAACTGCAGACTAAAAATGATCATAAGCAAAATGAAACATTAAAATACCTACCAAAGTAATTCTGTGAGGCGCTGCTGAAAGCCTTTCCAAAAGAAATGTGTGACGAGCGTCACACTACCCATAACGGACGGCACGCCTATTGCCTGTTACGAGCGTCACAGCCTTGTGACGAGCGTAACGCCCCTCAGACATGTGAACGTTAGGGAGCCGTTGGAGACGAACGTTACACTTTAATTTTTTTACATTCCCCATTCATTTTCATTTACCACACTTAATTACTCTTCAACCACTTTTTCTTTTATCTTCCAATCCTTCTCCTATAAATACCTACCAAAACTTCCTTCATTCACCACAAAACAATTCTCTCCTATCAAATACATTTCTTTCCAAATCACCCCTTCAAAAAAATTCATCACAATGGCGGGAAATCAAAATTTCGGAAATATCATCTTCCGATCCGGAGATGACAGCTATCAGCAAGAGCAATTCGAACGTTTCCAACAGCGAGGCGTCGCTTCCACCAGGTACCCCGATTTAACTTGTTTACAACAATTAGGATTACTCCAAGGTATCGAATGGATGCTCCGCCTAGCCGACTTAACCTTCCTTTGCACTCATAATCAACCCACCTACCCATCCCTAACCTTAGAATTCTTAAGTTCATACGACTACACCACTCCCACCGGTGAAGACGAATTTTTAACCGGTACCGCAACCTTCCGCATGTTCAACACTGAGTACTCCTTAACCCAAAACCAATTGAGTACCATGTTACAATTTCCCATAGAAGGTCAGGTACATCCCAGAATCCCTCCAAACTCAAACTAGAACACAGTTGGCGTTTTTGGCCTTTTTAAGAAAATTACCGGTATAGATACCTACAACTGGGAAGAACTCCTTCTCTCCCATATACATAACCCCACTATCCGGTACTTCATCCGCATCTTGCAAAACACAATTTTTGGAAGACCAAACAACAGCAAGGTCAACTCAAAGGAGCTATTTTTCCTCCAATGCGTTTTCGAACCGGATACTCAGGTAAACGCCGCCTCTTTTCTCTTTCATCATATCCGCACCTTATGTGCTAGAGGCCGGCAACCCTTTATAATTGGTGGATTAATAACCTCCATAGCACTTGGCCTACACCTAGGGGATAGACTCCAAACTTTAGAATCCCTACCTCCCCTGTCTATGGATATCAGCTATTGCCGCTCCAGCCGCCTGATTAAAAACAGAGTCGGCGGAGGATATTATCTTATGGTGAACAACCAGGCTGTCCCAAGCGTTGTTCTACCAAACATCGCCCTAACTGATGTCACAAACCCCGACCGCCACCTCTACGATCTAAACGCTCCTGAAACCACCGAGCCTTTACAAACAAACCCACAAACAGATGAGTTTGAAGAAATGGAACAAGGTGATCATCTTCCTACACAACATTCAGCCCCGCTCAACCCTTCCAGAAATGCAGCCAGCCCATCCTCCCAACGTCGTCGACGACGAAGGCCTGCGACCAACGACGACATTATGGATGCTATCGATGGAATGCAGGCACAGAATACAGAGATGATGCAGATGATGCGTCAAATGCAACAGCAACAGGACGCTCGGAATGCCATAACCGACCAGCGGTTTACTGAATTGTTCAGCAGGTTCGACAACTTAGACATACGTCAAAGATCACCAGGTCCAAGAACCAGAGGCGGAAGGCAACCTTAGTTGTTATTTTCTTTGCATTTCCATTTTGTATTTCTTTCCCTTAAAACATTGAGGACAATGTTTAGTTTAAGTATGGGGGGGAAACAATATTCTTCCTATTACCATTTTTCAAGTATGTTATTTTCCCTTTCATTGTTATTTCCCTTTCTTCTTACGAAAAAAAAAAATTATTATAATATATATTTATTTTAAGTCAAGTCCCTAGTGTGAAAAATTCTTATTATCTATTCCCCTCAATTTTCTTGAGCCATAACAAAAAAATTTTTAACACACCCAATAAGTATAAAGGTTGCTTACTTTATAAAACTTGAGTGAGATCAAAACAAAATCATTACCGTAACAACACTTTGAGAACCTCAATATGTTAGATCAGGATAAAGTACCTATTATACCGATTCCTTGAACTTTTAGTTCTATGGCAACCCCAAGTAGTTTATACAGAAGTCAGCACCATCTTAATAGCAAACTACGTGGAGAGCCGATGAATATAAGTGAATGATCCCCAAAGTAACCTAAAATATATAAATATATCAAGAAATGCACTAATTAAATTAGGTGATCCTTACCAGATCATTTAATCTAAAGGTTGCAGATCATGCAAAAGCACAATACGAAAGATACATTATGAATTGGTTCAGTAGGAATCTGGTACTGAACTTGGTAGGGCGGACTACGGTTCGATCCCCCGCAATTTGCAATGGACTGAATAATGAAGTTATCCGACTTATGTACCAGAACTTCTAGCTAAAAGCGGATCATAATCACTAACCGGTTACTCCACTATGTGCGCGAAAAGATAAAGGGCTTAATGTGATTTCGCTAGAATGAAAACGGGTAAAATAAGACCAAAGGAACCAGGATAGCTATCATAGGGTACTTGAACTGATTTGCATAAGGTAGGGTTATCTAAGTTGTAACGGTAGTTGTTGATGTCAAGATTAAACTCAAGTCCTCCTAAACAAAAATCCATTTGCAACCTAGTACGAATTGATGTGTGCTTTGAAATTTCATCTAGCTAAAACATTTAACAAGTTCTATACTGAATTTTGCTTGAAGACAAGCAAAGATTTAAGTATGGGGGAGTTTGATAACACGAAATTATATCACATTTTAAGACTTAATTCAATTAGATTATATTATCATTTACTTTAGTTTATCTCATTTTATCAGATATTATGCAGCATTTCCTTGCTATCTATGTCAGGTATCCATTTTGAAGCAAAAGTGAAAAAGGGAAGAAAAGGAGGTGTAAAAAGCAATAAAAAGGAAACAAATAACCAAGACCAAGCCCAGCCCAAAAGAAAGTGCACGTTATGCCTGTGACGGGCGTCACAAGGGTTGTGACGAGCGTCACACTAAAAGCACTCCTGTGACGAGCGTCACACAAGGTGTGACGAACGTCACACCAGTCCTCTATATTTTTGGCGCAAGGAACTCAACTGACCACGTTGAAGCCTACTTCCACGCACGCTTAACCCTCGGAACAAGACCACGCACACGGAAACCCTTGAAAAGTAGTTACACCAGCAGCTGTATAAATAGCAGCTAATTGGGAAGTTTCAAAGGACCGGTTTTTCCATGCTCACATTGCCGAAGCTCTGCCAAATTTTCTTTTCACGCCTTTTGCTTATTTTTTCCTTTCCAGCACTTAGCATTGTTTATTTTATTTATTTCTTTTGCAAGCTTTACATTCTTTTTCCCTTGCAAATTTACCTTTCCAATTTTAACTTTTAGATATTTTTTCGCATAATAGTTTCTACACCGGAAACTATTGTGCAACTTTATACTGGATTTAACCTTACGTTATATTCCAGTTTTATTTCCTTGATTTAATTTACTGTTTAATTGAAGAATCCAAGAACAAATCCTACCGGCTTGTGGTGGAGTGTTCAAGACCATTGTATTACGCATTCAGGTTCTTTAATCGTTATTTAATATTTTGTTTTATTATTTATCTATATTATCTTCCTGGAATGAGTCTGTTTATGCATGATATAAGTTCTTATTTATTTAGCATGTCTGGCTAATTTGCCTAGGTATCGGTATGTAAAGTAAGCAGAATAAGGGATCAAGACTGAGTCGGTCTATCTAAACTTAAAATCAAAATCAATCTTTTTACGGTTTCAACTTACAGGTTTAATAACAAGATTTTTTACAAAAGTAAAAGACATAAAGAAGTTAAAATCAATAGAGCGAGAGTTTGAGATTTTAACTGGACAGTGTAAGTTAGGCATTAAATCTAGATCAGGGCGAGAGCAAGTTTTAGAGTTAATTAAATTCTGACCTTTTCCAAAAAGTATTTTTAAAGATTGAATGTGAGGACGAGAGTTAAGCATTTGGATTTAATTATATAACCTAAGTCAACAGAGCGAGAGTTTGAGATAAGGGTGTTTAAAACGGTCAGTATTTTCTTAAAAAGAGTTTCTGCAACTTTATTGTTTTCAAAATATGGTTTTTGACTTAATTATAAGTGACAGCAACATTAATATGAAATCATGGTTTATTCAACAGAGCGAGAGTTTGAGATAGAACCTTTAACCAATAAAGTTAACCGAAACGATTCATTTTACAACTAAGAAACCGACAAAGACTTGATTCCCTAGTTTTGACGAACTACATACCGATATCCGTCTTATTAATATTTAATCTAGATATTAGTTTAGCTCTTAGTTTTTCCCAAACAATCAAACATTTTCACCTTAGATTTACGTAGTAACCTTAGATAACGGTATATCGATTCATAAGTCCCTGTGGGATCGATATCTTTTAAAACTACGCGATAGAACTGTGCACTTGCAGTTTGTATCCCATTCTCGACTCACCCAGTCGAGCGATCAACTGCTTGCTTTGGAGTGCTTGCTTGGATGTTTGGTTATCTTTATTTGATACCATTGGTCTTCTTATTAATTTCTTGGATGATTATGCTTTGTTGCTTGCTTGACAATCCAAAGGAAATGGGTTTCTATCTGACACTTTTGTCTTGTGGATGCTTCCCATTAGTTAGATCTTTTCAACTCTAAACTTTTAAATCTTGTCTAGGATAGTCCCTTCATCTCCTACTCCTTCTTTAATTTCAAAATCTCTACCCCATTTTCAAAAACTTATTTGCTTGTATTTTCAACTTAGACTTGTTTTAATGAGTAGAAACCTTGGCCTTATGCCATTGATTTTCAAAATATTTTCTTAATCAAACTTGTAAATAAACTTAATCATATTGACTTTATTTTCAAAAATACAAAAAAAGAACTAACAACCTCATCTAAACCTTTTGACCATTTTGTGCATTTTCTCTTTAAACTTTTTCAAAAGAGAGCATTTAGATTTGAGTTATCTTTGGTTGAGATATAATTCTCCCATTCCATGATATATTGATTGTAAGTTTTTCCATTTATTAGGGGTTAGTGGCATACTTGTTGATTGAATCTAAGTTGGAGCCCTCCCTCTTAAATGTTGTAAAGCCCTCATTATCGGCGGATGTTTGGTTGAGTATTCTTCCTTTGATAACAAAAGATCTTTAAGCTTTTGTTAAAATCAATCCACCCATCTTTGAAATTTTTACCACGAACAACGAGGTTTGAATCCCTCATTTTTATGTTAGTACGTAGGCATAAGACCGAAGGTCTTGTTAAACACAAAGTTGTAAATAATGAATTATTTTCTCATCCCCTCATTCTATTTTTTAGCAAACATATTTTTTCAACTAAAACACTTGCACGCAAAAAGGGCTCCCTAAGAGTACCTAGGACACTTTGGATGTTAATACCTTCCCTCTATGTAATCAACCCCCTTACCTATAATCTCTGACATTTTATTAGTTTTTATTTGAAAACTTCTTATCTTTGGGTTTTGTTCGTACTTTTCCCTTTTCCTTTGGAAACAATAAAAGCGCGGTGGAGACTTTGGTTTTATTGACGTTGAGCTAACCAATAGCTCGGTGGTCATGAATTTACCTCTACAATATGCAAAAAAATGTCAATGCAAAGTTTTCCAAGGAACTTTAAGACATGAAACAAATTGCAAACATCATAAAGGTAATATCAAATGTTGAAAATCACGTTTTATTAATAATATGAAGGATTATAATCTGAAATACAATTTCAATAACACTAAAACATAAGCGGAAAGAAACTAGATATATGGAATCATATTCGACGATGACCCAACTCCAAGTTGATACTTCTTGCGAAGTCTTTTGATCTCTCTTTCATAGTTTCTCTTCATGACATCCTTCTCCATCACAAGCTGATCTACAATGCCTTTCTAAACACCGAAAGTAGGAAGATGAGTAGATGATGAAGTCATAGAGGAAACTAAATCATCTTGGTTCCTTGACCTCTTCATAGCACGTTGCTCCAGCAACTCTATCAAGTCATCCTTTTCCTTCAATTGCTTCTGTAATTCTACGTTCTCAAGGTTTGAGGCGTGAAACTTGTCTTTCCAAGCATCCTTCTCTTGCTTCATCCTATCCAAATCCTCTTGCAACTCCTATATGCCTTCAATATTAATAGTGGGTGATTTTACCACTACTAAAGACATAGGTCTTTCATAAGCGTATGGCATCTTGAATTCTATTGCTCTTTTCTTCACCTAACTAGTGTAAGGCTCCAAAGCTACAAAATTCTTCAATCCAAGCTCACTTTTTCCTTTCCTATGAGTATTGTTCCAAGAATTCACCATCCTAGCCCTTAATCCTTGAGTGTCTTTCCCTTCTTGGAAAAATAAACCTTCTAACAAAGTGTTATTAGGTTTGTCCTTCATAGCAAACTCAAGTTGGCGTCTTGCCAAAGCCGGATTGTAGTTGATTCTTCCTTGTGTACCAAGAAGAGGTAAATTAGATAACGCCCCACAACTATCAATAATCTTGACGTCATCATAAACATAAGACCAAGTAATGTCATCATTGGTGAGAGACATGAGTCTTTAGAACCACCTTAAACAACCTGTTTTTCCTTTGAAGATAGGAGATTGCAGCAAGTGCAAAATAAACCACTTGTACAGTAAAGATGCACAACAGACAATAGTTTTGTTTCCCTTAGAAGTCCTATGATGAATGGAGAAATAGGTGTCACCAAGAAAAGTTTGAACAAGATTCTCAACCAAAAAGATCCTAATAACATTAACATCAACAAAATTGTCAATGTTAGGGAACAAGACCAAACCATAGATGGGTAAAGCAAGAATGGTTTCAAAGGAGACTATATTATTAGCATTAGCAAAAGAAAAATCTCTCTCAATCAGAAGTTTTGAAGTCAACCCTATGATATCTCCTTTGACAGTGAGATTAGCATCTATGTCAGATTTCTTCAGGTGAATAGCTCCAGCAATAACTTGAGACTCCATAATCCCTTCCAAGCCACAAAAAGGAACCTTATCAGAAACTAGTATACCCAAAAGATAAGCATACTTCTCCATGGTAGGTAACAACTGATAATTAGGGAAAGTGAAGCACCGGTAAACAGGATCGTAGAACTGAACCAGAGTACAAAGAAGACCATTTTCAACTTCAGTAGATAGAACAGACAAAAGTCTTCGAAAAAGGTCTCTGAAATCCTTAGGATCCTCCATAAAAGATGCTAGCTTCTTCAATTCCTTAAGATCAGGAAATTTGAAATTGTATTTCCGGGTATTCCTTCTTTCAATATCCATGGTTAAAATATATGCGATGTTTGCAAGAGAATCTCTAAGTTCCTTGAAGCATGATAAAAATGCTCATGAACGCAATGAATGCATGATGCAACAACCCCAAACAAGATCACACAAGGCACACAAGCAAGGTCCAAAGGTTCGGAGTCACGAGCATGAAGCCAAGGGTAAGAACTAACCCACAATGTATATGCTAAGGCTATAATCACTCGTTGAACAAGGTTCTAAAAAGTTCTCAGAGTCATAGTTCCATATTTTGGATATTATCAGCTTAAACGACTTCTCACCAACCAATAATATTCTCAAGAGAAACTCGTCCGAATTTAGTATCGCGTAACAACTAATTCAAGTCTACACCTAAATAGCCACCGCACTATGTCCTAAAAGGCCAAGATGGGTTAAGGGTTCTAAGATCCTCAGCTTCTTGAGCTCCAGGGTCGGAAAAATTAATGCCAACTACGACTACTCGTATGACATCAGTAATCCCAAAGGGACCTCCACTGAGCGGGGAATCTCAAGTCAGCTTATTAAGGATTAACTCCACGTAAGCTAAACAAGACTATACCACCCTCATATCGTAAGAGCACTCAAGTTTGAGTATATGAATTATCTCACCACATCGAGATCACCGAGAACCAGACAGAACAAACAATAACAAACAACAGCATACATCATATACACAAATAAACAAAGATAGGCTAAACTCGTTGAGGACTACTCCCCAGCAGAGTCGCCACTTCTCTGTAGCGGTAAAAAAATTCAGTTTAAGCTATTGATTAACTTAACTCACAAAGAAAGAGCCGCCATCGTGCTTTTATTATTTCCAAAGGAAAGGGAAAAAGTACGAACAAAACCCAAAGAAGTTTTAAAACAAAACTAATACAAAGAGATAAGTGTTCGGGGGTTAGTTATGCAAAGGGAAGGTATTAGCACCCTAAACATCTATACTACTTTATAGGAACCTCTTTGAAAATATGTGCATTTTAGTTTAAAAATGTATTGTTTGCAAAAGATTGGAGAGACGGGAAAAGAAATATTTTTTTCAAATTTTGTGTTTGCCAAGACTTTTGGTGTCTCATGTCTACGTACCAACAAAGTGCAATGGAGGATCAAAACCTCGTTGTTCGTGGTAAAAGTAACAAAATATGTTTGTTTTTATTCTTTTTAATGAAAAGACATTTTGTCATTTTAAGGAGAATACTCAACTAATCACCCAAAAGTATGAGAACTTTGCAGCACCATGAGAAGGGCTTCAACTTGGATAAAGATCAACAAGTATGCCACTAGCTCTCTTAGATGGAAAATAATTATCATCTATATAAACTTTGAGAAAATTTTTAAAATAAAAAGTGCACAAAGGGAATAAAATGATTTAAATGAGTTCATGCATTTTTTAAGTCTTTTGAAATTGGTCTGAATATGTTTAAGATGGATTATGATTTATTAAGAAAAGGTTTTGAAAAATCACTTGACAAAAGTCAAGGTTTATTTAGAAAATGGTTCAAGTTTATAAACAAGAAGGTTTTCAAAAAGGAGAGAAGATTTGAAAATTAAAGAAGGAGAGAAGAAGAAGAGATTATCCTAAAGCATGAAGTAAAAGTTAGGGAGGAAAGATCTAACCAAGATATAGAAAGCTTTATGACATAAGTCAAACAAGAATTTACTCCTTTGGATTGAGCTTCAAGCAAGCCAAATAAGCAAAGAATGATTCATGCATCAGATGAAATCAAAATAACCAAGCCAAGTCTTTACAAATAAGTCAAAATCCAAAGGTATCAGATGAATCACGTGATCTCAAAGCACAAGCTCCCAAAGTAAAGGTCAGGATCAAAGTTCTTAAGTTTATAACTCCACAACAATGCTAAGGATAGTAACCATAAGCCCACGAATCAGTTGAACCAAGTTCTTTTTAGGTTTTTTTCTGTATTAATGTATTTTTACAATAAAAATAAAAGTCCAAATGGACAAGGAAAAAATAATATGATATGAGATGCTAAAAAATAAAAGCATAAAGTAAATGACAAAAGAATAAAGAGTGTAAGATAAATGGAATTAAAGTAAAGTCAATGCAAATATATGTTAGTAAATGTTAGTGATTAAAAATGAAAAATGGTTTGATCATTTTTTGGAGAACACTAAACTATTCACCCACAAGTATGAAAACATGAACCTCTACATTACTTATGAGAAAGACTCCAACTTGGATAAAATCAACAAATATACCACTAGCTCTCATAAATGAAAAGGAGACAATATTTTTACACAATACCATGAGGAGTAGAAGACTTACAATCTCACTTATAAAAATGACTTACTTTCTGGACAAATTTAGCGTTATGTTAAGAAATTGTAACTAGACTTATGTAGAAGGCACAACTATCTGAGGTCAGTCAATAACAATGTTTGTGTTAATACATGCTAGAGCCATGATATGTAAATCATTCTCCTAAATCCCTGCTACACAAAAATAAAAGAGGATGGATCAAGCACAAAGGCTATGAGGGTGGTCCATTACTCCAATCCATACTTCATAGTACTTAGGACAAACTTATGCATCAATCCAAAGTACCTTAAATGATCCATGATCAATTAGGAGATAGATTTGAAATTATGAAAGTTTATCAAGTACCAATCCATGAACAAGATGGACACAAGTCATCCAATTTATCAAGGGGAAAAGAAAGATATAAAGAAGAATGGACAAGAGAGATCACACCCGAATTGGATAAAGGTTTGATCAAGTCATCATCAAAATAAATCATTCATTTTTGGTGGATTAGGATTTTCACCCCATCAACACCTAAGATACATTGAGTTTGGTGAGACCTATGGTCAAAACAACCATGATCCAAGGCTAACAGAAGTCTACAAAGGTCAAACAAATATAAAATGGAATAAAATAAAATAAAATGCAACAAAAGTATTTTTAAAATGAATTTTAAAATATAAATAAAGTGAAAAATCCATGAAGTCCTTCAAAACACCAAATAAATGGCCAAAAAAATTATGGAAGATTGAAAATAATATAAGCATATAATAAATTTTTCAGAATTTAAAAATGCAGAAAAGTATTTTTAAACCAATTAAAACAAAGGGGAAAAGAGAAATTCCATAAAAATAGGAAATCAATAAAATAAAATATGGAAAAATAAAAATCAGATCGAGAAAAATAAATGAGAAATTTAGAATTTATTTTGGGATTTTTTGGATGTAAAATGAATATTCTATGAATTTTAAAAGAAAATGCAATAAAAAATGAAAATAGAAAAAGAAATAAAACCAGAAAAAACACGGAGCGTTGAATCTGGCCTCATTAATTAACGTGGCAGATCCAACAATCCTCAGGTTGGGATGCACGATGGAATTTAGCCAGAATAAAACACGGGATCTAATTCAAATTGGGCCAATCAAAATATTCCAATTACTCAACGTGTCTCCAAACTCAGATGACCTGAGATAAACTTCGGCCGTCTTCTCCGATGGTCCCTCACCAGAGTTTCATCATTTGGTAAATTCAGAACAGGATAACACCACCAATGTGATGGCCTCCTTATCACGAATTCAACCTCATGCTCCAAATTCATTTATCTAAATTGAGCACTAGGAATTTCATAGAAGTTTAAGAAGCAAGCAAGCCACGAAAAATAAAATTAAAGGATGAACATATTCAATCAACACCAGATAAATTAAGGGAAAGCATCAGAGAGTGAATGACTACATTGTGATAACTTGTTTGAGTTCAAATGATGCTCAAATATACCTTGTCTAAATGATGATCATAATTTTATGAATCTCGACCTAGTTAGAATATTTCATGAGGTCTCAGAGCTTGGGAATTGTTGCAAAAGCTTCAGAGGAGACCGGAGATGCTAATGGAATCAAGAAATTGGATTGAAACAAGCTGGAATTCAAAACACGATAGTTGAATTTTTCTGGAAATTTTCATATTGAAGCAGGGGTTTCTTGGTTTTTAAAAGCTTGGAAATGAATGCAGTAGCTTCCTTTATTATAGGGAATGTGTTTGGATCCAAATATGTGTGGAATCAAGCTTAATTTGTGAAAAAAAAAAATTGATCATGAAGTGAGAAAAGTGTGGCTTACAATCCATCAAAACTCACCCAAATGATGCATTTCAAGGGTCAATTAACTTCTGGAGACTTGGTTAAACATGTTAAGGTCCAAAACGCGTGCTAGTTTGGCTTGGAATTGAGATTAATGAAGTTCAAATTTTGGACCATGGTGATTTCTTCAGTTTCAAGTCACCATGTTCAACTCAATGGGGCATCTTGCTTATGAGGCTTTTTGATCCCATTCTTTTTGCAATGTGTTGACATCATAACAACGATTATAATGTGCCAAGAAAGGTTGCATTTGGATGCTTGAGCACAAACTTATGGCATGTTGAAGTTGGCACGAAAAACTGATCATGTAACTTAGAAAAATCTAAGTCACAAATGCCTGAAAATGGCATGTAATGTTTCAATGAATTCAATGGCCTTCCAAGCATAATTTGACTTTGATGGTTGAAGTAAACATGTAGAGGGAATCACAAATGATATTGTGCAAAACGAATCAGCCTCAAATGTTAAAAATTGAAGAAGTCGCAATCCTTGAAAGTTGAGAAAAAGTCACTTGAAAATAGGTCAAATTTCACTAAGTCCACAAATGACCTACAATATCTCCAAACTTTTGATGATCCTCCAAGAATAATTGGATCTTATCATTTAAAAAGAAGTTGTAGAGGATAATGAGAAGAGTCATATGCAAAAAGAAGCATTCAAAAATATTGAGAATTGAAAGAGTTATGATCCTTGGAACTTTGACTTCAAATGTTGACTTTTTGGTCAATCCTCTTGGAATAAGCTTATGCACTTGGACTTTTTATTGCATTCCAAGGTACATGGATGATCATATGAACTCAAAATAAGATGTCCTTGAATGTCTCTTGATTAGATTGCTCAAAGTTTGAGGTAGCTTGTTGAAGAAGGCATGGAAATAAGCACATGAACCTTTGACTTTCTTTGAGAAGTTAGCAACAAAACTTTGAGATGCTCTTGATTAAAATGAGATTGAAAGGTACTTGAGTACCTCGGAGGTCATGCTTGGAAGATATCCTCTTTAGAATCAATGGTTGGCCACACTTTACGGAGGAATCAAAACAAACCCTAGCTGAGGAGTCATGCTTGATGTTCTTAATGGGAAACCCCTACCTTGCACAATAAACTTAAAGAAAACAAGATATATTTTTGCTATTTTGATTAGTGGTTAGATAAGCAATGAACATATAAAAACAAAGGTAAAACACCAACAAAGAGGTGCTTGATGATTCCTGCAAAAGGCAAACCAAAAAATGAGAGGGAGAGGGATCAAGAGGTGATCTTGTTTTTATTCAAGGATGCAAATGGTATATGGGATCTTATGGTTAAAAATTAGGGTATGACATGTTGGCCTTGGATCATGGTTGTTTTGATTATAAGTCTCATCAAACTCAATGGATCTTGGTGTTGATGGGGTGAAAATCCTAATCCATCAAAATGGATGATTGATTTTGATGATGACTTGATCAAACCTTTGGTTCAATTTAGGTGTGATCTCTCTTGTCCTCTTCTTCTTTGTATCTTTCTTTTCCTCTTGATCAATTGGATAGTTTATGTTCATCTTGTTCATGATGTTTGGATTGATGCTTGATGAACTTTCATCATTTCAAAATCTATTGACCAACTTCGTATAAATAGTGGTTTACCATATATGAAGTATGGTCCTTGGGCCATGACTTGCTCCTTTTCTTCTTGATTCTTGAATCTCACTATAAAGTAGTCAGGATCATTGTAGTAGAGCTTTGGGATTGAAACAAAACTCCAGGTTTTCTCCATGAACTTCTTCACGGCATCATAGATAGAGTATCCCATATGGCAAATAGAATCAACGCGTTATCCAAAAACTCCAATTCCTCTACTACATCAGATTCATCAATAACAACTTCAATTTCTTCATTTACCATTTTTGGGGCAACAAAATCCACCGCCATACCTCAATCCTGATTTTTGTTCCCTTTTATAATCTCCACCCAAGGTTTAACATTAATCTCCAAAAATTTCACTGGTGATTGAGTTTTTCCCCCTCCTCAACTGCATTTTCGATTGCTTTTTCGTTTGAGATTCCATAACAGCCTGCATGATTATTGTCCTTTCACCGTTTTCTTACGCATCGTCACCAGTTTTTTCGACCGACTGACGCCTCTCTTGGCCATGGTCATCGACACCCTATCAGAGGTGAATTTGTTTATTTAAGTACTTTTATTCACACATTATATTTATATTCTTTAAATAATATTCGCATAAAAAAATATTTCTTCAAACACATTTAAATCACAAATGACATTTAGATATTTATTTATTTTTAAATTAATATTCAAACAAAATCTCTTAACGAAAATAAAAGTAAAAGGAAAATAAATGTTCAAATAAATTAGTCAAAATATATCAAATGTTGTATGAAGTGTCGTTAATAATCTCTTTACAATATCTCGTTTGATTTTTAAATTAATAGACAAAATATTTGAAGTATAGGTAATAAGTAAAAAAGAATAAGATAATATATTTAACAATATTTAAATGATATTAAAAAAATCACATTTGAATCACAAATCACAAATAGTTCACATTTTTTCAGTTCCAACACATCTTAATAGTTTTAAATATGATATATATTATATATATATATATTATAATATATATATATATATATATATATATATATATATATATTTGAATATTATTAAAAAAGAATAATGTTTTAACAAATATACCTATGAATTTTATTTTGGATGTTATTAAAAATTCAAACAAAATATATAATTTTAGTTTAAAAATTATTTCACACCCACTAAAATTATGTATTTAATACTAAACTAGAACTAATAATATATTTAAAATTTAATCAGAATGATATAATATGCTAAATATATTCAAAATAAAAAGTGTTCATGTTAATTCAAATAAAAAATAAAATGATGCCACGTCAGTTTAGCTGCATTAAAAAAAATGCCGAGTCAACTGCCAAATAAACATTTTTGCTTAGTCAGATTTTTTAAATTTTAAAATATGATATAAATTTGAGTCTATGTTCATAGAATTTTTGGTAATTGATATCTAGTTTTTTTAGATTTTATTGTAAACTTTCTCCTATTTTTTTTAAGTGTCATTTTTTTTTAAAAAAAATATTATTTTCTAATTATCATTTGTAAAATTTAAGGTAGTATTAATTTCAAAATTATCCTTAAATAATTATTACAGAGAAAAAAAGTAAAATAAATGTAATAAATGATTAAAGATATTATAGGTAAAAGGAGAATTATTATTTGAAAAATAAGTATAATGATTAGTTCTCTTGATATTGATATGTATAAAAATCAAAAATAACATTTAAAAGGAAATATATTTGTTATGCCATTTATAATAGAATATATCTTTTTCTATATTTGTTAGGCCATTTATATGGTTAAATGACTATATGGTATTTATAAATTTTTTAATTAAAAAAGTCCCAATCTTAAAGTTTGGCAGTATTAGCGCCTTTGAATTTTTTGTGTTGCTGCAAAACTAAGAACAAATGGAGTTGAAACAGAGAAATTAATTTGCACGATAAACTTCCAAAGCGTGTATTTTACACTAAGCTTAAGGAACAATTCACCCCCACCAATCTTTCTATGTTGGATGCAAAAGGAGTTACCGACGAATTTCCTGCCGGATACTTTGGAATCCTTAAAGAGAATTGCACAATCTCTCTAAGCGTATATGTTGATAATATTTTACAGAAGAATGTTTCTTTCAATTGCTCTCATGCATTAGAAAAGAGAAAGATGATTTAGAATGAGAAATTAATTGAGATTGGTTTTTTTGTGTGTTTCCCACCGTGACCATAACCTGTAATTTATATTGAAAATCACGTCTGTTATGAAACAGTAGCAACTCTTAGAAAAGGCATGGCACTATTCCAATTGCAACTTAGTAACAACGTTTCGCATAAGAATAACAAATATTTGTTTATACGTTGCAACTACTCCTAAAAGAAAGGAAACCAATTAAATGGCACTTTAGACCAATAATAATTATTATAGACCATGCAATTGAAATATGAAAACTTTGAATATAATATTTATATTTATATTATTAATTCAAATAATATAATCATACAATTAATTATTATTTTGGAAATTTTCTCACAATCCCTCACCATTTTCAAAATAACTAAATCTCATAATTATGGAAAAATCATGGTTTCAGATATTGGTATCTCACGATTTGATTCAATACTTAGTAAGATATGGGTTTCACTCATCCCGAATAGACATTGGTAGACAAGCTTTGAACCAACTACTCATTAGAACAAGTGTGCAAAACTTACACATGAAATCTCGATACTATCAAAAGAATTGTAAATATGACACATTTGATAAGGCCCTATGTCATGTATCCTTTTCATGAGAATTTAAGAGTCAAGCCCTTGAACTCTATGAAACAGCCTACTTCATTCTCATATAGGTAGACTATATCAGAAAAGCTCCCATAATAAGCATTCCAGCAAACATATGCTATATATCTATTAAGAGAATAATCTCATCCTATCACTTTTACTTTTATGGTCTGAGTACTTTTTGCCCATTGGGATGTTTCTATTGTTAAGTACTTCAATCACTCTAATAATATACTTTCATCATTGAACTCAAGACTTGATTTTAATCAAGTGTGAGTTGAGTTTCCACTATTGGTGATCAATAAGATATGGGCTTGAGACCCATCCCCAATGATGTCTTCAACACCATGTCTTTTGTCAGACCTTTCGTCAAAGGATCTGCAAGATTATTATTAGTTCTTACGTATACTATGGAGATTACTCCATTTGAAATTAAATCTTTCACATAGCTACGTCTTATACCAATATGTCTAGATTTTCCATTATATACTTGGCTATATGCTTTAGATAGTGTGGATTGACTATCACAATGTATGGATACAGGTGCTATTGGCTTTGGCCAAATAGGTATCTCATACAACAAGTTTCTTAGCCATTCAGCCTCTTTATTACCTGCAGCCAGAGCAATAAATTCTGCAGCCATGGTGGAGTCGGCAATGCAAGTCTGTTTCTTTGATCCCCAAGAAACCGCACCTCCACCAAGATTGAAGATCCATCCACTAGTGGATGCGTGATCTTCTATATATGTTACCCAACTGGCATCTGTATACCCTTCTAAAACCAAAGGATATCCACTATATGTTAAAGTGTAGTTAGTCGTCTCTTTCAAGTATTTTAATACTCTATTAATAGCATGTCAATGATCTTTACTTGGATTACTTGTATACCGACTTAACCTACCAACAACATATGCTATATCAGGTCTAGTACATGTCATAGCATACATCAAGCATCCAATTACCTTTGAATATTCAAGTTGTGCCATTGGACACCCTTTATGTGGTTGCAAATTAACATTTTGATCAAATGGGGTAGAAACGGATTTGCAATCCAAATGGTCAAATTTCTTAAGCACCTTTTCAATATAGTGAGATTGGGATAAGCCAATATGTTCACCATCTCTTATGATTTTAATCCCTAAAATCACATATGCTTCACCTAAGTCTTTCATATCAAAATTTTTGGATAAGAAAGCTTTAGTCTTTTCTACCTCTTTTAATTCAGTACCAAAGATTAACATATCATCCACATATAAACAAATCATAACTCCTTTTTCATTGTTGAATTTACTATAAATACATTTGTCAGATTCATTTATTTTGTATCCATTGGCCAACATAACTTGGTCAAATTTTTGATGCCATTGTTTGGGCGCTTGTTTTAACCCATATAAAGACTTAGTTAATTTACACACTTTATGTTCTTGGCCTTTGATAACAAACCCTTCAGGTTGTTTCATATACACCTCTTCATCCAATTCTCCATTTAGGAAAGCAGTTTTAACATCCATTTGCTAAATGACAAATTTATAGATGGAAGCGAGTGCCATAAGCACTCTAATTGATGCAATTCTTTCAACAGGTGCGTAAGTATCAAAATAATCAATTCCTTCTTTTTGTGTAAATCCTTTAGCGACAAGTCTAGCTCTGAATATTTCAATGGTACCATCAACTTTCATTTTCCTTTTAAAGATCCATTTACAACCTATGGGTTTTGACCCTGGTGGGAGATCTACTAATTTCCAGGTTTTATTACCCATAATCGAGTCCATTTCCTCTTGGATGGCTTCTTTCCAAAAGGCTGAATCTTGAGATTTTATTGCCTCTTCAAATGTTTCTGGATCATTCTCTAGGTTATAGCAAATTGGTCCATAACGATTTATAGAATCATTATTTCCTTCTACAAGGAACATGAAGAAGTCTGATCCATAATTTTTTACTTTTCGGATTCTTTTACTTTTTCTAGGTTCTGAACATCCCAACATATCATTATTTGATACATTATTTTCTAGACTTTGAACATCATAATGAACATTGTCTTTGCAATTTTGAATTGAGGTAAATCTACTTTCTTGAAAAATTGCATATCGTGACTCAATCACGGTATTAATAGGATATGAGTCATTGGATTCAATAACCATGAATCTATATGCTTTGATGTTTTCAGCATAGCCCAGAAATACACATTCAATTCCTCTTTCTCCCAATTTCTTTCTTTTTGGTTCAGGCACCTTAACAATTGCTCTACAACCCCAAACTTTTAAATATTTAAGATTTGGTTTTCTTTTCTTCCAGAGTTCATATGGGGTTATCTTGTTCCTTTTATTAGGAACTCTATTCAGTATATAACATGCAGTTAGCATGGCTTCACCCCAATATCCTTTGGATAAACCAGAATATGATAACATGGCATTCACCATTTCTTCCAACACCCTATTTTTCCTTTATGCTATCCCATTTTGTTGTGGGGAATAGGGTGCAGTTATTTGATGTATAATACCAGTGGACTCAAAATGATTAGGATGATAGAATTCTCCCTCTCTATCACCCCTAAAACATTTAATAAAAGTTTCATGTTGGAGTTCTACTTGAGCTTTAAAATTTTTGAATTTTTCTAAAACTTCATCTTTAGAGTGCATTAAATAAACATAACAAAATCTAGTGCAATCATCAATGAAAGTGACAAAATATTTTTTACCACCAACAGTAGGCCAACCATGTAAATCACATACATCAGAATGAATTAAATCTAATACTTTAGAATTTCTTTCAACTCTCTTAAAAGGTTGTCTTGTAATTTTAGTTAACATGCATGTGGTACAAGAATTTAAGTTTATATCAAAATTAGGAAATAAACTTGATTTCATCATGTCTTTTAATTTACTAAAATTAACATGTCCTAGTCGCATATGCCATAAATCACAAGACTCAACTGTATAAGCAGAAATCACATTATTATTATTATTATTAACAATATTACACATGAACATATTTTCACAAAGATAACCTTTCCCCACAAACATTCCCCCTTTGGAGAGAATAAATTTATCTCCCTCAAATACATATTTGAAACCATACTTATTAAGTAAAGGTACAGAAATCAAGTTTTTCCTAACTTCAGGAACATAGAATACATCTTTAAGAGTGAGTATTTTTCCAGATGTGAATTCAATCTCTACCGATCCTTTTCCTTTGACTTGGACAGTAGAAGCATTTCCCATGTACAAAACACTACCATCTTCTTCATTAATGGTCTTGAATAGTTCTTTATTTTTGCACACATGACGAGTAGCACCAGAGTCTATCCACCAAGAATTAACATCTTCTATCATGTTGATTTCAGAAATAACAGCAACAAGATTTTCTTTTATTGCACTTGAATTCTTATCTTTGTTCTTTTTCTTTAAGAATTTGCACTTATGTTTAAATTATCCTGGATTTCCACAATGATAACAATTTCCTTTCTTTTTCTTTAGGTTGTTATAACCTTTGTGGTTTTCATGAGAATTTTTGAAATCTCGTTTTCTTTTATTGGAATGTTTGCTTGAATTTCCTTCCTCCATCACATGGACCTTCTCTTGAGTAAATTGGCTTTTAGTATCATCTTGTTTTCGATACTCTTCTTCTAAACGAAGGTGATTACCCAATTGTTCAAAGAGAAATATCCTCCTTCTTATGCTTCATGGTTCTTTTAAAATCTTTCCAAGAAGGAGGAAGTTTATCTATTATGGAGGATACAATTATAGTTTCATCCATGTGCATATTATGTTGTTTGTAATTATTGAGAATACGTTCAATTTCATGCATTTGTTCCATAACAGACCTACCATCTATCATTTTATAATTATTAAATTGAGAAACAAGAAACTTCTTACTTGTAGCGTCCTCTTGCATGTATCTTGATTCCAATTTTTCCCATAACTCTTTTGCGGAGTTACTGCTCTGATAAATGTCGAACAACGAATCGCACATACCGTTGAGGATGTGTCCCATGCATATATAATCATCATTGTCCCACTTTTGTCTCTCTCTAGTTTCAGCAATTGTTTCATCTTCTTTTTCTTCCGGTTTTGGAATGTTAAGGACATACACCACCTTCAGTGTTGTTAGAAGAAATTTCAATTTTTTCTGCCAACGAATAAAATTCCCTCCATCGAATTTCTCTAATTTCACAAAGTCAGAAGTCATCTCTTTTAGTGAAGCAGCCATTGAATATGAAAAAAGAAAAAATTGTTCCTTAAGATTGTTAGCGCCTTTGAATTTTTGGTGTTGCTGCAAAACTAAGAACAAATGGAGTTGAAACAGAGAAATTAATTTGCACGATAAACTTCCAAAGCGTGTAGTTTTACACTAAGCTTAAGGAACAATTCACCCCCACCAATCTTTCTATGTTGGATGCAAAAGGAGTTACCAGCGAATTTCCTGCAGGATACTTTGGAATCCTTAAAGAGAATTGCACAATCTCTCTAAGCGTATCTGTTGATAATATTTTACAGAAGAATGTTTCTTTCAATTGCTCTCATGCATTAGAGAAGAGAAAGATGATTTAGAATGATAAATTAATTGAGATTGGTTTTTTGTGTGGTTTTCCCATCGTGACCATAACCGGTAATTTATATTGAAAATCACGTCTGTTATGAAACAGTGGCAACTCTTAGAAAAGACATGACACTATTTCAATTGCAACTTAGTAACAACGTTTCGCATAAGAATAGCAAATATTTGTTTATACGTTGCAACTACTCCTAAAAGAAAGGAAATCAATTAAATGGCACTTTAGACCAATAATAATTACTATAGACCATACAATTGAAATATGAAAACTTTGAATATAATATTTATATTTATATTATTAATTCAAATAATATAATCATACAATTAATTATTATTTTGAAAATTTTCTCCCAGGCAGCCTATATACCCAGATGCATATCATATCCTTCAAAATCATAGTATAAAACCATTTATTTTACACGATGGTTTTTGTCTCCAAATATGTGTTATTGTTTTCTACGTTGCTATGTTTCCTTGTCGCTTTACAGTTCAAGGGTGCCAACAGTGCGTTTCGAAAGAGACTGATAACAGTAACAATCACCAACAATATACCAAACTATCAACTTGGTGTTCATTGTAAATCCAAAGATGATGATCTTGGAAGCCATATACGAGACCCTTCCGTAAGTTATGCCTTCAGTTTTAGGCCTAACTTTGCTATATATAATACCTTATATTTTTGTAAGTTCATATGGGGTGATGAATTTCGGTACTTCAACATTTATCGAGAACTACGAGATGACGGAAAATGCACCCTATGCAAGTGGTACATAAATAAATCAGGACCATGTAGAAGTTCTGGTACTGATCCACATTGTTACCCTTGGAATGATAATGTTGTTACATAAGGGAGATAGTTTGATGAAAAAAATAATACTCTTAATATGTAACTTAGTGATTTTTTTTTAAGTTATGAAGGTTGAAGAATAAAAAAAATAAAAATATATTGACTATTATTATTATAGTTTATTGAATTATTCAATATTCATGTAATCAACGTGTTCAATGGTTAAATACTATGTATTTGTGTGATAAATTAGTCTAATTATTATAGTTATTATAAATTACAAATTATAAATTCTATATAATTTATGTCAAGATTTACTCTACACTTAATTACTCTACTAACAATTAATCAAAAATATTATATTATTACTTTTTTATATTGAATAAAAAGCTTTATTAAATATATCAAGTCAATAATTTTTATAAAATTTCTTAATATTTTGATATTTCATCTAATAAACTCATTTAAATATATAATAACACTTCATGAAAAAACAAATAAATGTTTACTATTTGATTACACAACAGTAATAGTTGAAATTTTGTAAACATTGTGCAAATATTTTTTTTAATTCAATAGTTAAATAATTGAAATATAATTTTTATAGTGAATTAAGCAGAATATAGGGTACCTTTATTACTTTGTATAATTTTTCATAAAAGTATATATTTAATTTCATATATATATATATATATATATATATATATATATATATATATATATATAATATATATATATATATATATATATATATATATAATATATATATATATATATATATATATATATATATAATGACTTATTCAAATTATATTTGTTGAAATGTATTATATTAGTAGATAATTATCCATATCACAAAATATTTATGATATTTCAAAGTAATACATAGTACAACCCTTTGTCCGCAATTTCAATGATAGGTGTGATGTACAGTACTGTCTTTCGTCCACGAATTAAGGAGTGAAATGAATATTTGATTTGTACCATGTACTATTTGATCACGTATGTTATCTTCAAACTCATTGGCTTCTGAGAAATAGTTGATGAAGCATGAAAAGAAGAAACACAAAGTTATAATTAGAATCTTCGGTCAGAACCTTGACCACGTCAGTGTCTGGCTTGAGATCTTCATAATCTTCAGTTAAGTAAATGAAATTTCAGAAGCTTGTCATTCTTCAGAAGTTTGACAATCAGAGTCACATCCAAAAGAAGAAGTGGAGAGAACATTGCAGCAGCAACATAGCGTCTTTCCGAAACTTCTCAGGAGTGAATCAGCACAGAAGCAGAAAGAACATTGCAGCAGCAACCTGACATCTTTCAGAACTTCTTATGATTAGTGCAAAAGCGGAATTCGAAACAAATGTTCAGAAACTGATGACGTTGCATGTTATAAACTCATAATCAAAATTGGCTGTTAAAGCTACACAATAACAAACCGTTAGGGTACCAAAATTGTTCTCACATAAATACAACATTGTTATCATCAAAACTCAAGGTATAGATGCATAACCAAATCTTGTTCTAACAATCTCCCCATTTTTGATGATGACAAAACCATGTAATTTGATTAACAGTTTTGTACAGGGTAATCACAGAAAGATACATCTTATAGAAGCACAAAGCTCTCCCTGAGATGTATAATTCTAAAAAGATAAAATCAAAATGAAAGAACACTTTCCTGATAAACCTTTTTGCAGAACCATAATAATCTTCAATCAGAATCTAGCTTGTCTTTAGAAGTTGCCTGAACTTATCCAAAACATTGGTTATCAAAGTCAACACTATGATGAACTTCACTTCAGAATCTTGGTTGAACTCTTTTTGCAGGAGCTTCAGAACCTTCAAACTCAAAGAGTAAACCATTTCTTCAGAAACTGGTAACATAGGTTCTGATTTTGAAAATTTTCAAGAGCTTCTGATGTTCTTGACTTTCGCTGAAAGACAATTAACAAACTATTCTCTGAAGTAGTTATTAGTAGAAACATTAAAAAAAACTATTTGGGTTCTGATTCACGAAAATAGGTAAATCAAAATCAGTTATATTTCTCCCAAATTACGTTTCTCCTCCTTTGTCATCGATCAAAACGACATAGACAAAATAAAGGAAACAACAAAATTTTATTAATTCCAAAATAAATGTCAGAATGCATATCAGTACAGAAACAAAAACACTTAGACAAAATAAAAACATAAAAGTGCAAAACTTATTTTGAAAACTAATGGTTAGGGTTTTGTGGCGGAGGAGGTGGAGAAAGTCTGGAAAATATCATCTCAAACAGAAGATCTTGCCTATCTAGACATTGTCTGACCAAAGCACTTTCTTCTTTCATCTCAGCTAGAGTTTTCATGATCACTTTAGGAATTTTCCCAGAAGAAGTTCCAACAACATTCTGATTCTCAAAAATAACAATTTCTTATTATGGATCTTGAACTTACTGTTCATCTTCAGAAGCGGCTTGCTTTCCTTTGTCTAGCTGATCAGAAGTATCTGTTGTGACAATCTCTAGATGTTCAGAAGCTTCCCAGCCTCCATAGCTACTTCCTCAACTTCTGGAGCTGGAAGACATAATGGAGCACGCCATAACTGAATGGCTTCCATTAAAGGTACAAACCTAGAACGAAAATTCCTTTCAGAAATTTTGCATCCAAAATTCTTCAGCTTTGAAATCTTGGAATTAACCCATCTCTGATAGGCTTCCCAGGCGGAATCACTTTCTGTTGAATTAGTGGACAGAAAACTAGTCCACATAGCAGCGTGAAGGCACCTTTTAGAATCTGATTCAAATTTCCTCAGAATCTTACCAACGTTAGATTCTTTAGGTTTGGGTTGGCTAGGATATCTGATATAAAAATCAGCGATGTTCGGGTTAGGGTCAGGGTCATAGATTTTAGGAACAATAAGAAACTAAAGGTCTAAATGTTGTTCAGCATCAGAATCAGACACAATATGCTTTGGTTCAAACTTGAACAAGCCTTTGGGAGTGCCCTTAGACTCTTGGTTACCAAAATCTCTCGAAGGAGATTTTATGGGTGTTATATTTATATTATGTTTTTGGAGAGCAAAAATATCAATAAATGGTAGTGGAATGGGTGATGACAGAATCTTTGAAGGATGTGGTGTTTGTGGTATTTGTTATTGTTGTTGTTGTTGCAATTGAGTTTTAGAAACTATAGGAGTTTCTGTAACAGGTTTTAAAATAGTTAAATTTCTGGGAGGTGGTTGTGGAATTGGAATAGTAATAATATTCTGAGATGGAGATGGTTGTGTTGGTAAGACACTTAGAATCAGAAACAAAAATATTTTTGGTCATAGACTTACCAGGAATGGGTGTGTTAGAGGCCTTGGAAGACTGTTGGATAACACCAAAAGTATCCTTCATAAGCATTTCCTTTTGGCGCTCACTAAGAAGCACATCATCTTCATCCAGAAATGCATCAACCTTTTTCTTTTTCTTCTGCGATCTAGAAGATTCTTCTCCACGAAATTATTTCTTCCTCTTCCCATACGAATCTAGGTAACTTTCAGGAAGGCTGAATGGACCAACCATTGGATCTATTCCTTCTTTACTACAAATTTCAAGGTAATATTCCAGAACTTCTAGAGGATCAATCTTTGTGAAGATTGGGAAATTATCAACATGAATCCTCATTCCACAGATATCTTCCTTGGAAGGAATGTAATCTGGCTTAACGACCTTGGAGGTAAGACCCATGCTTTTGAGATTTTTCCCCCAGAAAATTTTCCAACATCCTTGACTAACTCATCAGCTAATCCGCTTACCAGAAGGTCATTGACAAGACCATTTTCCACTAGAAGGTCATAAATTAATCTTCCATTGGAAATGAACCTTCCCTTTTTGGACGTACTTCTAGTTCTAGTTTCTCTTATGGAATCCTTGAGAAACTTGAATAAGATTGCTGGAAGTGCCAACTTGAACCCTTTCTCTAGAATTAATAGCATATACTTATGAGTAGTGTTGATGTAGTTAGAAGAGTTTGTATTGGGTCTATGGTGAATGCAACCTAGGATTATCTTGAACCATACCCTCAACTTATCAGTTAGGTCTTTTGCACTTGGACCTTTGCCTTCATCAAGCTTTGTTCCTTCCTTGAAGATTATTGATTTTATTATAGCCTCTCTCCTTACATCAGTCTTGACATTGTATACCCTTTTTCCACAATCATTGTGAGAAATTAGGTCTGCAATAGATTTCTTCGTAACCACAATCTTCCTGTTCATGAAAAAATAAGTGATTGTGTCCTTTGTAGCAACAACATGAATCCAAAATTGCTTCACAAGCACTGGATATACCGGACCATTCAATCTTTCAAAGAATGTTGTCCACCCTTGGAATTCCAAAGTCTCCGAAAAATCAAAATTGTTTTCCTTTAAATTTTTGACGTCGACTATGGTTTCATAGAGAATCATCAGTTCATCAACATGAGTGTTAAGATTATTTCAGTAATACCTTCCATAACTGTGTTGATTTCTTCAGTAGTGGAGTGAAGATAATATTGTTGTTGTTGAAGATCAACCATTGAAGAGAGTTGAAGATGATGAACAGTTGCAGAGAGTTTTGAGGTTTGAAAGAGATGAGTGTGTGGTAATAAAGTGAGTGTAGTGTGAAATGTGAGTGAAGTGGGTTTAAATAAAGGTTTTAGTAATGATGAAAACAAAAGGAATACGTCGTCATAGGGAAACATAAAGGGTTTAACCTAGTTCCAAGAAAGAGAAACCCAATTTGTCACGCCAACATCACGCATGCTTAGAAAGTGGGACAGTTGTCACCATTAAGAACCACATGATATCAAACAAAATGACAACCATTTAATACAATAATTGTTCAAAATCAAGAAGAAAAATCGATAAGATTGCTTCTGATCAAAACCTTTTTGATTCATAAAACTTCCTCACTTCAGAAAGCTCATGTCTCAGAATCAAACAACAATAAATTCTCAAAATCTAATCAAGAGTTCTGAAATCTTAACATTCTGATAACATCTTTTCATTATGGACAAGAGTCCGTAAATAATTTTTTCAGAATAAAAATGAATTTATCCTCAACAATGGGTTTTGTAAAGATATCAACCCACTGATGGTCTCTATCAACAAATTTTAGATGAAAAATACCCTTCTGAACATAGTCACGTAAATAATGATGTTTAATCTCAATATGTTTAGCCCTAGAATACAAGACATGATTCTTGGATAAACAAATAGCAGAAGTATTATCACAAAGATTAGGGATGTTACTCTCAAAATTCTGATAATCTTCCAACTGACTCTTCATCTAGAGTATTTGAATGTTGTATATAGAAGCTGCAATATACTAAACTTCAGATGTTAAAAGCGCAATTGTTGACTACCTTTTGCTAGACCAAGAGATCAGATTGTCTCCCAGAAATTGACAACTTCCAGAAGTACTTTTCCTTTCTATTATGTCTCCAGCATAGTCAGAATCACAATAACCTACTAACTTGTAGTCACTTGATTTTCTATAAAATAAGCCAAGGTTAGTAGTATCTTTCAGATACCTAAAGATTCTCTTAATAGTAGTTAAGTGAGTCTCCCTAGGGTCTGATTGGAAACAAGCACAAAAATAGACACTGAATAAAATACCAGGTCTAGAATATGTTAGATAAAGAAGAGAATTTATCGAACCTCTAAATAACTTTTGATTTACCTCACTAGTTACCTCTACCTTCTCCAGAATGCATGTAGAATGTATTGGTGTCTTTGCTTGCTTACATTCTGACAAGTTAAACTATGTATTATTTATATATTTTTAATTTAATAGTTTTTATTAATTTTAATTTATTGAATTATTCAATATTCATATAATCAACGTGTTCAATGGTTAAATACTATGTATTTTAGTTTATTGAATTATTCAAGATTCATACTTTGTGCTTATATGGATAATTATCTACTAAAATAATATATTTCAACAAATATAATTTGAATAAGTCATATATTATATATATATATATATATATATATATATATTATATATATATATAATATATATATAATATATATTATATATATATATAATATATATATTATTATATATATATATATATATATATATATATATATATATATATATATATATAATATATATATATATTATATATATATATATATATATATATATATATATATATATATATATGACTTATTCAAATTATATTTGTTGAAATATATTATTTTAGTAGATAATTATCCATATAAGCACAAAATATTTTTGGTATTTCAAAGTAATACATAGTACAATCTTTCTCCCGCAATTTTAGGGGCAGGTGTGATGTATGGTACTGTCATTTGTCCACGAATTAAGGAGCGGAAGGAATATTTGATTTGTACCATGTACTATTTGATCATGTATTCATTCGATCTTATCTTCAAATTCATTGGCTTCTAAGAAACAGTTGATGAAGCATGAAAAGAAGAAACACAAAGCTGAATTCAGGATCTTCAGCTAAGTAAATGAAACTTTAGAAGCTTATCATTCTTCAGAAGCTTGACAATCAGAGTCACATCCATAAGTAGAAGCGAAGAGAACATTGCAGCAGCAACATAGCGTCTTTCCAGAACTTCTCAGGAGTGAATCAGCACAGAAGCCGAAAGCACATTGCAACAAAAATATGGCGTCTTTCAGAACTTCTTATGATTAACGCATAAACGGAATTCTGAACAAATATTCTGAAACTGATGATGTTGCACGTCATAAACTCAGAATCATAATTGGTTGTTAAAGCTACACAATAACAAACTGTTATGATACCAAAATTATTCTCACACAAATACAACATTGTTATCATCAAAACTCAAGGTATAGATGCATAACCAAATCTTGTTTTAACAATCTCTCCCTTTTTATGATGACAAAACCATGTATTTTAATGAACAGTTTTGTACAAGGTAATCATAGAAAGATACATCTTACAGAAGCACAAAGCTCTCCCTGAGGTGTACAATTCTAAAAAGATAAAATCAGAATGAAAGAACACTTTCCTGATTAACCTTTTTACATAACCATAATGATCTTCAATCAAAATTTGGCTTGTCTTCAGAAGTTACTTGAACTTATCCAGAAAACTGGTTATCATAGGTAACTCTCTGATGAATTTCACTTCAGAAGCTTGGTTAAACTCTTTTTGAAGGAGCTTCAGAACCTTCAGACTCAGAGAGTAAACCATTTCTTTAGAAACTGGTAACATAGGTTCTGATATGAAAACTTCAAGAGCTTCTGATGTTCTTGACTTTCCCTGAAAGACAGTTAACAAACTATTTTTTGAAGTATTTGTTAGTAGAAACATTAAAAAAATGTTTGGGTTCTGATTCACGAACATAGGTAAATCAAAATCAATTATGTTTCTCCCCAATTACGTTTCTTGTCCTTTGTCATCGATAAAAAAGACATAGACAAAATAAAGTAAGGAAACAACACAATGTTATTAATACCGAAATAAATGCCATAAGACATATCAGTACAGAAACAAAAACACTTACACATAATCAAAACATAAAAGTGCAAAACTTATTTTGAAAACTAAGGGTTAGGGTTCTGTGGCGGATGAGGCAACAGAAGTCTGGAAAGTATCATCTCAAACAGAAGATCTTTCCTATCTAGATGATGTTTGATCAAAGCAAATTCTTATTTCATCTCAGCTAGAGTCTTCATGATCACTTCAGGAATTGCCTCATAAGAAGTTCCAGCAGCATTCTGATTCTCATAAAGAACAATTTATTGTTCTGGCTCTTGAACTTATTGTTGATCTTCAGAAGTGGCTTACTTTCCTTTGTCTAGTTGATCAGAAGTATTTTTTGTAACAACCTCTAGATGTCCAGAAACTTCCCAACCTCCATTGCTACTTCCTTAACTTCTTGAGCTGGAAGACATAATGGAGCACCCCGTAACTGAATGGCTTCCATTAAAGGTACAGACCTAGAACGGAAATTCCTTTCAGAAATTTTATATCCAAAATTCTTCAGCTTTGAAATCTTGGAATTAACCCATCTCTGATAGGCTTCCCAAGCCGAATCACTTTCTGCTGGATTAGCGGACAAAAAACCAATCAACATAGCAGCGTGAAGGCACCTCTTAGAATCTGATTCAAATTTCCTCAGAATCTTACCAATGTTAGGTTCTTTAGGTTTGGGTTGGCTGGGATATCTTATACAAAAATCAGTGATGTTTGGGTTAGGGCCAAGGCCATAGATTTTGAGAACAATAAGATATGGGAGGTCTAAATGTTGTTCAGCATCAGAACCAGACACAATATGCTCTGGTTCAAAGTTGAACAAGCCTTCGGGAGATCCCTCATACTCTTGGTTACCAGAACCTCTCGAAGGAGATTTTCTGGGTGTTATACTTAAATTATATGGTTGGGGAGCAAAAATATCAATAGATAGTTGTGGAATGAGTGATGACATAATCTATGAAGGAGGTGGTGTTTATGGTATTTGTTGTTATTATTGTAACTGATTTTCAGAAACTATAGGAGTTTCTGTAACAGGTTCTAAAATAGTTAAATTTGTGGGAGGTGGTTGTGGAATTGAAATAGTAATAATTTAATGAGATGGAGATGGTTATGTTGGTAAGAAACTTAGAATAAGAAACAAAAAGTTATTTTGGCCGTAGAAGACTTACCAGGAATGGGTGCGTCAGAGGCCTTGGAAGACTGTTGGATAACACTAGAAGTATCCTTCAGAAGCATTTCTTTCTGGAGCTCACTGAGAGGCACATCATCTTCATCCATAAATGGAACAACCTCTTTCTTATTCTTCAGGAGTCTAGAAGATTCTTCTCCATGAAATTATTTCTTCCTATTCACATACGCATTTGGGTAAGTTTTTGGCAGGATGAATGGATTAACCATTAGATCTATTCCTTCTTTACTACAACTTTCAAGGTAATGTTCTAGAACTTCTGGAGGATCAATCTTTGTGAAGATTGGGAAATTATCAACAGGAATCCTCATTCCACAGATATCTTCCTTGGAAGGAAGGTAATCTGGCTTAACGGCCTTGGAGATAAGACCCATGCTTTTGAGATTCTTTCCCCAGAAAAATATTCTAACATCCATGACTAACTCATCAGTTAATCCACTTACCAGAAGGTCATTGATAAGACCATTTTCCACCAAAAGGTTAGAAATTAATCTTCCATTAGAAATAAACCTTACCTTTTTGGAAGTACTTCTAGTTCTAGTTTCTCTTATGGAATCCCTGAGAAACTTGAACAAGATTGCTAGAAGCGTAAACTTGAACCCTTTTTCCATAAATAATAGCATATACTTCTGAGTAATGTTGATGTATTCAGAAGAGTTTGTATTGGGTTTGTGGTGAATACAACCCATGATTATCTTGAACCACATGATATCAAATTAAATGACAACCATTTAATGCAATAACTTTTCAAAATCAAGAAGACAAATCGATAAGATTGCTTCTGATAAGAACGTTTCTGATTCATAAAACTTCCTCACTTCAGAAAGCTCATGTCTCAGAATCAAACAACAATAAATTCTCAGAATCTAATAAAGAGTTTTGAAAGCTTAACATTCTGATAACATCTTTTCATTACGGACAATGGGTTTTGTAAAGATATCCACCCATTGATGGTCTCTATCAACAAATTTTAGATGAAAAATACCCTTCTGAACATAGTCACGTAAGAAATTATGTTTAATCTCAATATGTTTAGCCCAAGAATGCAAGATAGGATTCTCGAACAAACAAATAGCAGAAGTATTATCACAAAGAATAGGAATGTTACTCACAAATATCTGATAATCTTTCAGCTGACTTTTCATGCAGAGTATTTGAGTGTTGCATCTAGAAGCTACGATATACTTAGCTTCGGATGTTGAAAATTCAATTGTTGACTGCCTTTTGCTAGACCACGAGATCAGATTGTCTCTCGAAATTGACAACTTCCAGAAGTAATTTTCCTTTCTATTATGTCTCCAACATAGTTATCGTCACAATAACCTACTAACTTGTAGTCACTTGATTTTCTATAAAATAAGCCAAGGTTAGTAGTACCTCTCAGATACCTAAAGATTCTCTTAATAGCAATTAAGTGAGTCTCCCTAGGGTCTGATTGGAAGCGAGAACACAAATTGAAACTGAATAAAATATCATGTCTAGAAGTAGTTAGATAAATAAGAGAACCTATCATACCTCTAAATAGCTTTTGATTTACCTTAGTAATTACCTCTTCCTTTTCCATAATGCATGTAGGACGCATTAGATTCTTTGATTGCTTAAATTCTGACAAGTTAAACTTCTTCAGAAGTTCTCTTTTATACTTGCTTTGGTGGATGTATGCTCCTTCTGAATTTTGATCAATTTGAATTCCCATAAAGAATCTAAGTTCTCCCATAAGACTCATATCAAATTCTGCGTGCATTAACTTAGCAAACTCTTTGCACAACGAAGCATTAGCAGAACCAAAAATGATATCATCAACATAGATTTACATAACCAGAATATCATTCTTAAAGATTTTACAAAAGAGTGTTGTGTTCACTTTCCCGCTGGTAAAATCATTTTCCAAAAGGAAGTTACTTAGTCTTTCATACCAAGCTCTGGGAGCTTGTTTCAGACCATATAACGACTTTTTGTGTTTGAAAACTAAATTTGGGTTTTAAGAACTTTCAAAACCAGGGGTTGGTGAACATATACTTCTTTAGAAATGTATCCATTCAAAAATGCACTCTTAACATGCATCTGATACAGAATGATGTTATGATTTAGTGCAAACAAAACTAAAAGGTGAATAGACTCTAACATGGAAACTGGTGCTAAGGTTTATGTGTAGTATATACCTTCTTGCTGACTATAACCCTATGCATCCAGTCGAGCCTTGTTTTTGACGACTTCGCCTTTCTCATTAAGCTTGTTTCTGAACACCCATTTGGTTCCAATGGCATGGAAACCTTTTGGCTTCTGAACAAGATCACAAATGTTATTTCTGGTGAATTGATTCAGTTCCTCTTGCATAGCCAAAATCCATTCATTATCCAGAAGAGCTTCATCAATAGATGTGGGCTCTATCAGAGATACAAAATCCATAAGGGTTTCTTCAGAAGGTTTGAATGAAGATTGAGTTCTTACTAGTGCATTTTTATCTCCCAGAATAAATTCTTCAGAATGAGAAGTTCTTGGTCTACTCTTCTTTTGATGAATTAGACCAACAACAACTTCTGGTTGAGTCACTTCTGAGTCTTTTGCTTCAGCGTCCTTAGCTTTGACTTCTGAGTCTTTATCTCAAGAATTTTTATCCTTGGATTCTGAAAAATTGATCTTCATATCTGCAAATTTATCAACTAACTTTGACTTTTCAGGGTTAAACTTATCATTGAATCTAACATGAATTGATTCTTTGACAAATTGTCTCTCAGTGTTAAAGACTCTGTAGCCTTTTGAGCGTTCAAAATATTCAAACAATTAGCACTTATGTACCTTAGAATCAAACTTGACAATATTCTCTTTAGTGTTCAACATAAACTATCACAACCAAAAGGACGGAAATAAGAAATGTTGGGCTTTCTTAAGGAGTCTTACCCATAGTAGATCTAATAGAAATCATGTTCTCAATATAACATGTTTTGTTAACTGTCTATGTCTAGAAATGCTTAGCCATATCAGTTTCTTGGATCATGGTGCGGGGCATTTCTTGCAAAGTCTTACTTCCTTCTACAACACCATTTTGCTGTGGAGTTTTAGGACATGAGAAATCATGGGAAATGCCATTTGCATCAAAAAGATTTTCAAAATTCTTATTTTCAAATTCTCCACCATGATCACTTCTGACTCTGGCTATTTTGCAATTCATTTTTGTTTGCACTTGTGAGCAGAAGGTAGGGAACACGTAATGTGACTCATCCTTGTGTTTCTAGAACTTTAACCATGTCCAACGACTATAGTCATCAACGATGACCAATCCCTACTTCTTACCATTGATAGAGGTAGTTTTCACTGACCCAAACAAATCATGGAAAAGCTCTAACATGTCTAGAGGTAGAAACAATGGATTTTGCTTTTAAAGTAGTTTTAGAAAACTTGTCTTTCTGACATGCTTCACAATGGTTAGGTAAGTCTCTAACTAATCCAAGCTTATTTAGTTGAGAAATCATTCTCATGCTAACATGGCCCAAACGTCTATGTCATACCCATTCCTCATCATTAACAAACATCAAGCATTTTACGTATTGATCATTAAGATCAAAAATTCTGATGTTATAAATGTTGTTCTTCCTCTTTCTGTTAAAAAGAATTGTGTCATCTTTCTGAATAACGACCTTAACCTTTTAATAAATGTAGTCCGATCTTGTTGCATAATAGCCTGCGTGATTATTGTCCTTTCCACCATTTTTTGACGCGTCGTCATCAAGTTTTTTTGACTAGTCAATGCCTCTCTTAGCCAAGTTTATCAACACCCTAGCATAGGTGAATTTATTTATTTAAGTACATTTATTCACACATTAGATTTATATTCTTTAAATGATATTCGCATAAAAAAATATTTATTCAAACACATTTAAATCACAAATGACATTTAGATATTTATTTATTTTTAAATTAATATTCAAACAAAATCTCTTTACGGAATTAAAAGGAAAATAAATGTTCAAATCAAATAGTCAAAATATATCAAATGTTGTATCAAGTGTTGTTAATAATCTGTTTACGATATCTCGTTTGATTTTTAATTTAATAGATAAAAAATTTCAAGTATAGTTAATAAGTAAAAAAGAATAAGATAATATTATTTAATAATATTTAAATGATATTAAAAGAAATCACAATTGAATCACAAATCACAAATAGTTCACATTTTTTCAATTCCAACACATCTTAATAGTTTTAAATATGTTTTGATATGTTTAAAAAAGTATTTATATATATTTAAATATTATTAAAAAAGAATAATGTTTTAACAAATATACCT